>NW_027142410.1:4100489-4821818 GCF_026170545.1 Melanerpes formicivorus
TTGCACCTCCCTGGCTTGGAGTTGCACCTCCCTGGCTGGGTGGACACTGAGAGTACATGAAAAGCCCAATCCAGACCCTCTGAGTTTGCACTGTTTTGAGTAAGGGTCACCTTCTCCACTTTGGCTCTCTGGTGAGACTCTGCACAAGGACCTTACACAGCAATAAGATTGATGGCACCTCTGGGGAGCTTGTCAGCCCCCTGCAAGGACTGAGGCGAGTGTCTGCTTTGCATCTTTCAGGAAATCTGACTGGGAAAAGCTTGAAGCTGCCCACAGTAAAATGTGATGGTGGCCACTTTGCACACAGTGCTTTGGCAAAGCATCTTGTGGATATAGACTCCAGCACAGGAGGCTCCACCTCAACATGAGGAGGAAATTCTTGACTGTGAGGGTCCCAGAGCCCTGGAGCAGGCTGCCCAGAGAGGTTGTGGAGTCTCCTTCTCTGGAGCCTTTCCAGCCCCATCTGGATGTGTTCCTGTGTGACCTGTGCTGGATTCTATGGTGCTGCTCTGGCTGGGGGGTTGGACTGGAAGATCTCCAGAGGTTCCTTCCAACCTCTGACATCCTGTCAGCTGTCATCTTCCCAAAGGGGGTGTAAGGAAAACCACTTTCCACTGGGGACAACCCCACACTCCCCCCAAACTTTATAGCTTTAGAGAGGAATGTCTGTAGGGGACTGTTGGCCCTAAGTGAAAGAAGACAGTGCCAAGGGGCAGCAGCTCTGCCATTAACCACGTTACTTTTATTGGAACAGGAAGGTCTGTTTTAAATGTCAGTGGTTTTACCTTTATTAAACACTGGGTGCTGCCCCCAGACAGCTTTACAAGTACAATGCTCAATACACTGTTTATTGCTCCTTGGGTGTGGATCAACATAAAACCTGGGAATGAATGCAAGAACAAGTAAGGCACCCGACTGACAGACTGCTCCCATGGCCTGCAGCTACATGCTCAGCATTCTGCTTTGCTTTCACAACTGCTCATCCCCACAACCAAGGGAAAAAAACCCACATCAGACTTTGTCATCTGGGCAAGGGACAGTGAGAAGCCAGAACCTGAAAGCCCTTTCTGATTGACTACCTGACAGAAGCTCTCCTGTGCCATGCCCCAATTTCTGTTTCTGAAGTGGTTTTGTTCTTCCTTTGCTGTTCCTAGGAAATGCCTTGCAGGAGGACTGCCCAGGTGCTGCCTGAGCCTGAAGTCCTGACTTGCTGTTTTGTCCACACTTCCTTGTGCTGACCCTGCTCAAAAGGGAAGAATAAAACTGCAGAGGCACGTTTGCTGCCTCCTCCTGCGTGCCCGGGCCCAAAGCAGCGCTCAGCACAAGGTGGGAGCTCCACAGAAGCTGCTGAAATGCCTTTAGGATTTAATAAGCTCTCTCTGAGGCCTTCCCAACCCTTTCAGAACACTTTCTGTCCAAATGGCCTCTTCCCTCCGTGCTCAGCTTTGCTCTTCTGCAGGGCTGAGGACAGCAGCAGGGCTGAGGACAGCAGCAGGGCTGAGGACAGCAGCAGGGCCTCGGCCAGCCCCAGGGCAACCAGCAGGGCAGAAATCACTTTGCAAAGGCTGCAGTGAGTGACAAGCTCTTGCTGCAGTGCTGACAAATGATCAGGCAGAGGGACGAGGCTCCCACCTCCAACCCAGCTCTCTTTGAGCAGCTGGCTACATTCTCTTCAGAAATGAGCTGCAACAACAGCAGAGACAAAGGGCTGGATCCCTTTTTCTTTTCCTTTAATGTGAAGCAGATGATATCAGCATTCCCTGCTGGCCCAGTGCTTATTCTTGACAGCTGAAACACTCTGGCAGGATAATATGAACACAGGAGGGAGAATCCTCAGGCTGCAGAGTGTGTCACACTACACCCAGCTGGGGAATGCAAGATGCCTGTTAATGACAGAGGTGTTACAGTACCGGTTAAGATGAACCTGTTGGTTACATGTAAACACTAGAAATCAGCTGTTTGAAACCCCACCACCTAAGACAAGGATGACACTGGCAGAGTTGAAAACCCAACAGCTAGCCCTAACTAGGAATACTCTTGGAGCAGAACAGCAAAAGCAGGTTTCAGGCTAATGCTCTGGAAAAGCCATGCTGACATTTGGACTTCTTTTAAGAACCAGATCTCCCCTCCCTGTGCTCCTTGCTTCTCTTGTCGCCATCGCCCCAGGTGTTCACCCCCTCAGGGGTGGGCCAACTCCCACTGCCTAGGTGTGCCAAGAGAATCTATTGCTATTGCTGAGTGCTGCCATTCCAGCAGTAAAAGCCATCTACATTAAGTCTCCTACATGTGCACTGCTTGAAACTACAAGGCTGAGGACTTAGCATCTGTCTGCTTGTTGCTTTTGGTTAGGTGCAGCTCGATGGGTGCAGGATGCTCTTTCACTTAAGGTCATTCTTAGTAAGGCATATTAAAAATAAATACAAAAGTGACAACAGAATCTTTTAGTTCCTTGCTACAAAATCTTAGGCAAAAAATATTTTTGCATGTAGTAATGGACTTCATCCATTTGCTGGCTTACAGGAGTTAAAATCTCTGCATTAAGCTGAACTGCCCCTGTCAGAACGTGCCCCCCGGGCTAGAGTAGTGGTCCAAAGCTACATGCTAAAGATTTTGTTCCCATGCTCAAACACAGCCTGCACAAACTGCTTGAAGACTCTGTCCATGTAAGTGCACTTCCTGGGCCAGATCCCTTCCAGGAACCCAATGTGGCCTCCACAGGACGTCAGCACCAGAGCCACGTTGGCGTTTTGTTTGGCAGCTTCCACCGGGATGGCTGAAAAGGAGAGGGGGAAAGGTGTGAGTCCTCCTGCTCCTCTGAGACAGCAGCCACTGAAGAGCTGCTCCTCAGTGTGTCTCATATTATGGATGATGAAATGTGCACAACAGTATCACACACTTCACTGCCTGGGAAAGAACAACCTCATGGAGGAGGGGAGGGGAGGGGGAGGGGAGAGGAGAGGAGAGGAGAGAGGAGAGGAGAGGAGAGAGAGGAGAGGAGAGGAGAGGAGAGGAGAGGAGAGGAGAGGAGAGGAGAGGAGAGGAGAGGAGAGGAGAGGAAGAGGAGAGAGAGAGGAGAGGAGAGGAGGAGAGGAGAGGAGAGGAGAGGAGAGGAGAAGGGAGGGGAGGGGAGGGGAGGGGAGGGGAGGGGAGGGGAGGAGAGGAGAGGAGAGGAGAGGAGAGGAGAGGAGAGGAGAGGAGAGGAGAGGAGAGGAGAGGAGAGGAGAGGAGAGGAGAGGAGAGGAGAGGAGAGGAGAGGAGAGGAGAGGAGAGGAGAGGAGAGGAGAGGAGAGGAGAGGAGAGGAGAGAGAGGGAGAGGAGAGGAGAGGAGAGGAGGAGAGGAGAGGAGAGGAGAGGAGAGGAGAGGAGAGGAGAGGAGAGGAGAGGAGAGGAGAGGAGAGGAGAGGAGAGGAGAGGAGAGGAGAGGAGAGGAGAGGAGAGGAGAGGAGAGGAGAGGAGAGGAGAGGAGAGGAGAGGAGAGGAGAGGAGAGGAGAGGAGAGGAGAGGAGAGGAGAGGAGAGAGGACCTGACCTAAAGATCATCAAGTCTAACCTACCATCCAACACCACCTAATCAACTAACCCATGGCACCCAGCACCCTGTCAAGTCTCCTCCTGAACACCTCCAGGGATGGTGACTCCACTACCTCCCTGGGCAGCACATTCCAATGGGCAATCACTCTCTCTGTGTAGAACTTCCTCCTCACCTCCAGCCTAAACCTCCCCTGGCACAGCTTGAGACTGTGTCCTCTTGTCCTGGTGCTGCTTGCCTGGCAGAAGAGACCAACCTCCACCTGGCTACAGCCTCCCTTCAGGGAGTTGCAGAGAGCAAGAAGGTCTCCCCTGAGCCTCCTCTTCTCCAGGCTAAGCAAGCCCAGCTCCCTCAGCCTCTCCTCACAGGGCTGTGCTCCAGACCCCTCCCCAGCTTTGTTTGCCCTTCTCTGGACACCTTCCAGCAACTCAACATCTTTCCTAAACTGAGGAGCCCAGAACTGGTCACAGGACTCAAGGTGTGGCCTAAGCAGTGCTGAGTACAGGGGAAGAATAGGAATGGGGACTGACCTGCTGGAGAGCAATGAAGGGGAAAGGGACCTGGGGGTCCTGGTGGATGGGAGGATGACCATGAGCCAGCAATGTGCTCTGGTGGCCAAGAAGGCCAAGGGCAGCCTGGGCTGGGATTAGAAGGGCTGTGGGCAGCAGGTCAGAGAGGTTCTCCTGCCCCTCTACTCTGCCCTGCTGAGGCCACATCTGGAATCTCTTGTCCAGCTCTGGGCCACTCAGGTCAGGAAGGACCTCAGGGAACTGCTGAGAGAGTCCAGCACAGAGCCACAGAGCTGCTGAAGGCAGTGGAAGATCTTCCTCCTGAGGAGAGCCTGAGGGAGCTGAGGGCTCTGGAGCTTGGAGAGGAGGAGCCTGAGGGTGAGCTCCTTGCTGTTGCTAAAGCTGTGCAGGGTGAGTGCCCAGAGGTTGGAGCCAGGCTCTGCTGGGGGATGCCCAATGCCAGCACAAGGGGCAGTGGTGGAAGCTGAGGCAGAGGAAGTGCCATGGGAACAGGAGGAAGGATTTTTGCCCTGTGAGGTGACAGAGCCCTGGAGCAGGCTGCCCAGGGGGGTTGTGGAGTCTCCCTCTCTGGAGATATTCAACCCCAACCTGGATGTGTTCTGTGTGACCTGCCCTGGGTGATGCTGCTCTGGCAGGGGGTTGGCCTGGATGAGCTCTGGAGGTCCCTTCTGCAGGGCATTCCAGACACAAACCCTTTACTGTCACAGTAAGATTCATTCTGCATTTGGATACCAGCATTTAGTAAGTGTCTGATCCTTCACTAGGTGGAAGAAACTGTCCTTCTCACTGCCTTTACAGGCAGTCCTTGACTTACCCTTGGACCAGCTGCAGAAGTGCAGATCCTAGCTGCATCATCTGGGCCTCTGGAAGCACCACTGAGGCAAAAACTCGAAGGGGAAGCCAAGGATGTAAAAGCCTGGGGGCTGCCAGCCTGGGTGGGGAAGAGCCCAGCTGCCATCAAGAGATGCAGACCACAATGTGCTGTTTCTTGCCATCCAGCACAGGCATCATCTCCACCACCCAGACCCAGCAGGTGTCCATCTGGAGCTCTGGCTGTGTCCATCTGCCCAGCAGGCTCTGACCTGGCTTCCCCTGGAGCAGTGTTCAAGGACAGTGGCCACGAGTCCTGGCAGCCTCTGGCACCTGCATGGGAGCTTGCCCACTTCTCTGTACCCAGCCCCCTACACTCCTCTTCCCTCTGGTGGCACACTGACCATGTTCAACAGGATCCCAGTAGGGAAGTGGGGACCAGACTCAAGCCTGAGCTCCCCACTCCTGCTTTAGGCACTGAATCTTGCTTTCCACAGCCACTCTGCAGCTGTCTCCCTGGTGACTGAGGGGACTGAAGGATAGGCTTAAAGGCAAGGGTATGGGGAAGGGTGAGACAGGTCTGAGCTCCAGGAATCAGGGAGAACCTGAGAGCTCCATGGATCTGAATGGATCCAGGATCAGTTGCCCCTGGCTTGAGCACACTTCTTCTCTGGTTGAGATGGTGCAGAAACACACCAGTCAGTCCCTGCCACAGCATGCCAAGGTGTGGAAGAAACTGCTGCTAAGAAACTGCTCAGCTGGGGCTGTGGAAGGGAGAGGACAAGGAATGTCTCCTCTGCTGGGGAAGCCCTCACAAAGCTCACTGTGACCTCTGCCCAGCTGTCATTCTGAGGTTGCCAGGGCAGTGACACCTCTCAGATCTGTTTGCTGGTGGCTAATTATTGATTCCCAGACTGAGTGGCAACGCTGCAGCGGGTGCCACGTGCTGCCTGCCCCCACACAGCTACAGCAGCTCCCTCCTAGGCTGTTGGTTATCTTCTGTAGCAGGAGAGGTGTGAGCTACACACAGGTCTTCACAAACATCATCTTCCCCACCCTGAGGGTGTCTCTCCCTGTTCTCACTAACATGAGTCTGCACACAGTGCTGCCCTTGCCACCAGCTGCAGCGCTGTGCTGAGTGTGCAGGCAGTCATCTGCTTCCCTCTGCAGTCAGGACTTTGTGCAGGTGCCAAGCCTGACCTGCTGCTGCCTCTCTGCTCTTAGCTCCCCTGTGGAGCACAGGAGAGCCTGTCCTTGGCACAGTTGGCCTTGGTACAGTCAACACTTGTATGGTTCCTCCCCAGCAGAGTTTCTTGCTCTGCAGCTTCTCAGGAGGGCCCTGAATGTGTTGTGTCGCTCTCCAGTGCCAAAATGCAAATGCTGCCTGGCAGGGGTGGCAGTGCTCTGCTGCTCTGCTGCTCTGCTCAGGGCTGTTTCCAGGGACTCTCACAACACAACACATTGCACAAGAGAGCAGAGCAAACCCTGCAGTGTAGAGGGCTGGTGGATGGAGCAGGGGGGGTGATGCACTGCAGGACACAGGATGGTGTGCCACAGGCTGCTCCTGTTCATTGTTGTCCACATGTAACCTTGTACTTGTGTTTCTGTTGACCAAACTCTGCACTGCTGCCTGGCCAGCAGGCACAGGCCTGCTCCTGTGCACTCACCTCATTCCAAAGCATTTGTTGCATGCTCTTTGCAAACAGTGTTTTGCAGGGAGGAGCAAAGGAAAGCATCCATTGAGCATCAGCTTCAACAAGTCACTGCTGGCAGACTTCCTGCCCCATTGTTGGGTTCTCTTCTCCCTGTTCTTCACACTCTTACCCTAAGTGTTAGCCCCCTAGCCCTTCCCTGCCCAGCTGGTCCCTCCAGACAACTTCACCCAGCTGTGCTCTTTACATAATAGGATGGAAAATAACAGAAATGGTCCAGAGGCTTCAATATAAAGTCCAGCTGGGCTCCAGCCATGCACTCCTTTGGCTCAGTGACTCAGGAGGGAGCTGCCGTGGTACCCAGTGTCAAGGGCAGGCTTTGACCTTGGGCTCAAAGCAGTTGGCTAAGTGTTAGGGGAGTGAAGTGCAGCCTGATACACTGCTTAAAGTCACTGTGGAGAAGAAGGCCACTTCAGGTGGAAAGTGAAACGTGCCACTGACCATGAAGGCTGCCACTCCATCTGCCTGATTTACTGCTCACACTCACAGGGGAGGGCTGCCTTGGCTCTGCCAGCTCTTTCCCAAAGCAGTGGCTCATGTCCATCAGTGAGAGCAAGAGAGGCAGCCTGCAGCCTTTGTTTCCATTAGTGTGGGCCAAGATGAGGATTGCATTCCAGAACCTGCCTACAGATCAATCAGCTGCCAAGCTCTGAGAGCAAAGGGCACCAAAGGGCTGCTTAAGAGGAGGAGCAGCCACACTGCTTCAGGGAAGTGTCTCTTTAGGTCCATGCTGTGCAGTAACTAAGCTGACTGGGGTTTGCATTCCCTAAGCTCTGCTGTAGGAAGCTGGATGTGGCTGGCTTCAGAAAGGATGTTTAACCACAAAGGAATTCTGGAACAGCCTTCTCCCTAAGGAGTTCTGGAACAGCCTTCTCCCTAATGACTTCTCCAGGCCTGTTTCCCAGCTGCTGGAAACTACAGCTCTCTGCAACAGAGGTGAGGAGGAGCCTAGAGGCTGGTAGGTATTGCTGGGACAGATGAAGTCTGAGATGACAGAGCCAGTCCCCAAAGCTGGCAAAAGGCTGGGGTCTGGTTGAGAAGCAGTTCTGTGGCTTTGGATCCATGGTACAGTTTTGAGTGGAAACTGCCTCTGGTTGCCAGAGCCTTGCACATGTCCACACAGAACAACCCAGCCAGTTGCCAGCACACAGTCACCTCCCAGACTAGCACCAGCCCATCATGTGTGCTAACATGAAGCAGCTGCACCAGTGTGGAGATGAATGAACTGCAGTGACAGCAGCAAGCAGCTGCTCACCAGGGAGCCCTGTGCCTGCTGCCAGCACGAGGGTCACACTGAGGGTGCAAGGCACAGAGAGGAGCAGCCCAGGGCAGGCAGACAGAACAGAGCCATGCTGTTAGCTGCCAATCAGCTCATCCTGGCCCTCCCTCAGGTAAGCTTTGTCACCAGGGGGACAAGGGTTGATGGCCAGCAGCATTACTCTGTGAACAGGGAATAAATTACTGCTCACCACCCAAACACCTGCCTGGAGAAAGGCTGCTGAGGGTCAGAGTTAGAGCACAGACATTACAACCAGCTCTGACACCTCTTGTTTCACGTGCCTCATGGTGTTCTACCTCACCTGCCCTGCACTGCAGGGCTTTTAGGGCATCTGAGGAGAGAGGAGAAAGTTCTTCACTGAGAGAGTCATTGGCCACTGGAATGTGCTGCCCAGGGAGGTGGTGGAGTCCCCATCCCTAGAGGTGTTCAAGAGGGGATTGGATGTGGCACTTGGTGCCATGGTTTAGTAGTCATGAGGTCTTGGGTTACAGGTTGGACTGGATGATCTTTGAGATCTCTTCCAACCTTATTGGTTCTGTGATAGGTTTGATGCTTAATCTCAGACAAGAGACTTCTCCTGTACTCCACTGTTCACCAAGAGTGAGGTTTCTCATAAAAACCAGCTTCAAGGGAGGAAACATCTGCCACAACTGCACTCTAGGGGACTCAGGTCTTTTGGCTAGTCAAACTACACAGCCACGGAAGTCCTGAGGCTGGACGACATCCCTTGAGAATCTCTGGTCAAACTTCCCTGCTCAACCTAGATGCCCAGCCAAGAGTGCATCCAAGCAGGTTTTGAGTCTCTCCATAGATAGAGAACCCCCCCCAGGCTCTCCATGCCAGTGCCTGACCACTCTCACAACAAAAAGCTCTTTTCTTGTGTTCAGACTGAATTTTGTGGCTGGCTCTTGAGAGCTGGAGGTTGTGTTCCACAATGGAGCATGTCCAGGGAAGGGCAACAAGGCTGGGGAGGGGTCTGGAGCACAGCCCTGGGAGGAGAGGCTGAGGGAGCTGGGGTTGCTTAGCCTGGAGAAGAGGAGGCTCAGGGGAGACCTTCTTGCTCTCTCCAACTACCTGAAGGGAGGTTGGAGCCAGGTGGGGGTTGGTCTCTTCTCCCAGGCAAGCAGCACCAGAACAAGAGGACACAGTCTCAAGCTGTGCCAGGGGAGGTTTAGACTGGAGGGGAGGAGAAAGTTCTTCCCTGAGAGAGTTGTTGGCCATTGGGATGTGCTGCCCAGGGAGGTGGTGGAGTCCCCATCCCTGGAGGTGTTCAAGAGGGGATTGGATGTGGCACTTGGTGCCATGGTTTAGTCATGAGGTCTGTGGTGCCAGGTTGGACTGGATGATCTTTGAGGTCTCTTCCAACCTTATTGGTTCTATGATAGGTTCTTCACATAGATTGTCCATTGGGATGTGCTGCCCAGGGAGGTGGTGGAGTCCCCATCCCTGGAGGTGTTTAAGGAGAGCCTGGCTGAGGCACTTGGTGCCATGGTTGAGTTGATTAGATGGGGCTGGACTCAGTGATCTCAAAGGTCTTTTCCAACCTGGTTAATTCTATTCCAATTAAGAGACAAGGGGATGGAGTATCTGCAGTGGCTTTGATCTAGCTAACAAAGGTCCCAGTTCCAGGGACCACAGGCTGGGAAAGGTTAGCAGATCCTGCAGGGCCAGAGGCACCCTGCCTGGCCACTGCTGTTGCTCCTGGTGCTCATTAGCTAGCTTGCTCCTGCCACAGTCACTACTCTGCTTCAGAACAGAAACCACAGAGCTGAAGCTGAATATAGAGGTGAAGCCACTGTTAAAGACACTTAACAGCAGAAGCCTGGCAGAGCAGAGCAGTCACCTTGCAGCACTGGGGGGAAAGTCATCCCCAGGGTCATAAGACCTACAAAAGTTTATCTTCAGACTCAGATTTTGTCTTTGGGCACAGACTTTAGGGTCCCATCCCCTCTCATCTCCAGGACATGGTAACATACACTGCCTTGGGTTGGAAAGGACCTTAAAGGTCACCCAGTTCCAACTCCCTGCCATGGGCAAGGACACCTCCCACCAGCCCAGCTTGCTCAAGGCCTCATCCAGCCTGGCCTTCAACATTTCCAGGCCTGAAGCCTCCACAGCTTCTCTGGGCAACCTGTTCCAGTGCCTCCCCACCCTCATGGGGAAGAATTGCTGCCCAATGGCCAATCTAAATCCAGCTTCTTCCAGTGTGAAGCCATCTCCCCTCATGCTGTCCCTCCAGGCTTTTGTCCCTCCAGCTCTCCTGAGCCCTCCTCAGGTACTGGAAGGCTGCTCCAAGGTTTCCCCAGGGCCATCTCTTCTCCAGGCTGAACAGCCCCAGCTCTCAGCCTGACCCCAGAGGGGAGGTTCTTCCACCCTTGGATCATCTTTGTGGCCTCCTCTGGACCCTCTCCCACAGTTCCATGTGCCTCTTGTGCTGGGGGTTCCAGAGCTGGAGCTCTGCTGGGTGCTCCTGACAGAGACAGCAATTAGCCAATTTCAAGGGACAAACCCCAAAGGCAGAGAGGCCAGGAAAATCCAGAGGGGCTCACTCTGTCCAGGAAGTCCCTGACCTGCTGAAGGTGCATGCAGCATTCTGGAAGATTATTGCTGTTCAAGCTGTGTTTTGGCCCAGGTAGCTGACAGGTAGCTTGGCTGATCCAGACTCATCATCTTTAACTTTAGAATATTTAGAATAAACCAAAGCAGGTTGGAAGAGACCTTCAAGATCATCGTGTCCAACCCATCAACCAATCCAACCCACCCAAACAGCTAACCCATGGCACCAAGCACCCCAGCAAGCCTCCTCCTGAACACCTCCAGTGATGGGGACTCCACCACCTCCCCAGGCAGCCCATCCCAATGGGCAATCACTCTCTCTGTATAGAACTTCTTCCTAACCTCCAACCTAAACCTCCCCTGGCGCAGCCTGAGACTGTGTCCTCTTGTTCTGGTGCTGGCTGCCTGGGAGAAGAGACTTTGTATTAGGGCAAACCAGTCTGAGCAGGTGGCTGCCAGCTCCTCCTGCTCATGCACAGATGCTTGTTGTTGAAGAGCAGATGCAGCCAGGCTGTTTCCAGCTCTCTCCAGTGGAGTGGCCTGTGCTCTCCTTGGCACACCTGCCTCTCACAGCTCCCCACACTGTGGGCTCCAAGGCATGTGCCTGCTTCTGCAGGTGCAGGAGCTCTGGGCACAGATGAACAGTGCACACACAGAGCCTCTTCCAATCCCTTCCTCCCATTGCTGTTCTAATCCAGTTCCCTCCTCACTTTGGTTTCGTGACTCAGTCTACAAGAATCTCACTTGACTCATGGTGGCAGAAGAAAATGTCCCTGAAAGAAACCCTATGGAGGTGTCAAGTGCTCCCTGCTGAAGCCTGCCCCCTCCAGCTCTCCCTGAGCTCTCCCTGCTCAGACACTGTGCCCCACACACAGGCTGCAGGAGCAGGCATCTTTGGCTGAAGCAGTCAGCCACAAGGGTTTGATCTTCAGATCAAAAGCAAAATGAGGATAAAGATCAGGAGTTTGGCAGAAAAAGGGAAGGGAAGAGAGGGTTGGAGAGGGTCAGAGAGGGTCGGAGTGGAGAGGGTCGGAGAGGGTCAGAGAGGGTTAGAGAGGGTCAGAGAGGAGAGGGTCGGAGAGGAGAGGGTCGGAGAGGGTTGGAGAGGAGAGGTTCGGAGGGGAGAGGGTCGGAGGGCAGAGGTGAGGTTCAGAGAGGTTCAGAGAGGTTTGGAGAGGTGAGGTTCAGAGAGGTTCAGAGAGGTTTGGAGAGGTGAGGTTCAGAGAGGTTCAGAGAGGAGAGGTTCAGAGAGGTTCGGAGAGGAGGGGTTCAGAGAGGAGAGGTTCGGAGAGGAGAGAAGAGGTTTGGAGAGGAGAGGAGAGGTTTGGAGAGGAGAGGTTTGCAGAGGAGAGGAGAGGAGAGGAGAGGTTCAGAGAGGTTCGGAGAGGAGAGGGTCGGAGGCTTCAGCCTGTCACTAGCTGATTTTGCTGCTTCATCTCCTACTTAGGTTTTTAATCTCAACAAGGCTCCTTCTGAGAGCTCACCTGGTGTAGATCTCTTCCCTTACCCCAGGCTTAGCACTACAGCTAAGCAACATTTGTTCTTTTCATTGTCAGATGCTGGAAGTGGCAGTGAAGCACAAGCAACTCCCAGACATTCTTTGAAGGGCCTGGACTGAAAAATGGCAGCACAATAATTGCTTGTTTCACTTCCACTGCACTCTGCAGAGCAGACATCTGCACCCATGCTGCTCAGCACAGACTCTCTTCATCCTTGGTGAGGAGACACTGGGGCTTCTGAGAGCATATCACATCTGATACCTTCCTTAGAGAGAGAGAGGACACACCCCACCTGCACATTTCTTTATTTTCACAGATTCATAGAATAGTTTGGGTTAGAAGGGACCTTAAGGATCCAGTGCCAACCCCCTGCCATGGGCAGGGACACCTCCCACCAGCACAGCTTGCTCAAGGCCTCATCCAGCCTGGCCTTGAACACCTCCAAGGAGGAGGCAGCCACAGCCTCCCTGGGCAGCCTGTGCCAGAGTCTCACCACCCTCACTGCAAAGAATTTCTTCCTCATCTCCAGTCTGAATCTCCCCTCTCCCAGCTCAAAGCCATTGTTCCTCATCCTGGCACTCCCAGCCCTTGTCACCAGTCCCTCCCCAGCTCTCCTGGAGCCCTTCAGGTACTGGAAGGCTGCTCTGAGGTCTCCCCAGAGCCTTCTCTTCTGCAGGCTGAACTCTCCCAGCCTGTCCCCACAGGGGAGGTTTTGCAGCCCTCTGATCACCCCTCATGGCCTCCTCTGGAGCCTCTCCAGCAGCTCCAGGTCCTTCTTGTGCTGGGGGCCCCCAGAGCTGGAGGCAGTGCTGCAGGTGGGGGCTGAGCAGAGCAGAGCAGAGGGGCAGAATCCCCTCCCTGTGCTGTGCTCTCCCTGCTCTGGCTGCAGCTCAGCACCTCAGCTGGCTCTGGGCTGCCAGGGACCAGTGCTGGCTCCTGGGGAGTTTTCAATCAGCTGACACCCCCAAGGTCTTCTCCTGCAGGCTGCTCTCCAGCCCCTCCTCACCCAGCCTATACTTGTACACACTTCACACTGCAGCAGGCAGTGCAATACTTACAGTACTTACTGAACTGCAACTAACTTGGGGCTTTTAGACAAAGGCTTTTAGAAACTCAGCATCTTGGAAGCTTTTAGCTCTGTGTCAGGGAAGGTTGCAGTTGGCCAACATTTCAAAGTTGGGTGGTGGAGAAGGGCAGGAAACACTGACAGGCAGATTGATAGCCAACAAGTGGGCAGCACAGTCTTAGGAAACTATGGAGGCTGTCTTTGGAGCAGAGGGAGCAAAAATAGGAGCCAGAGCTAACAGGGAACAGGGTGGGTGAACAGCCCAACTCTCCCAGCCTGTGCCCACAGGGGAGGCTCTCCAGCCTCTGGTCATTTTCATGACCTCCTCTGGAAGAGGAGCTGCTCCAGCAGCTCCATGTCCCTCTTATGCTGGGGGCACCAGGACTGGAGGCAGTGCTGCAGGTAGGGTCTCACATGTCTTCTCATGGCCATTGAGTGCTGTGTCCAGTTCTGGGCCCCTCGGTTTAAGAAGGACATTGAGACACTTGAAGGTGTCCAGAGAAGGGCAACAAGGCTGGGGAGAGGCCTTGAGCACAGCCCTGTGAGGAGAGGCTGAGGAGCTGGGGTTGCTTAGCCTGGAGAAGAGGAGGCTCAGGGGAGACCTCATTGCCCTCTACAACTACCTGAAAGGTGGTTGTAGCCGGGAAGGGGTTGGCTTCTTCTCCCAGGAAACCAGCACCAGAACAAGAGGACACAGTCTCAAGCTGTGCAGGGGAGGTTTAGACTCGAGGTGAGGAGGAAGTTCTTCACTGAGAGAGTTGTTGGCCATTGGAATGTGCTGCCCAGTGAGGTGGTGGAGTCCCCATCCCTGGAGGTGTTCAAGAGGGGATTGGATGTGGGCACTTGGTGCCATGGTCTAGTCATGAGGTCTGTGGTGCCAGGTTGGACTCGATGATCCTCGAGGTCCTTTCCAACCTTAGTTATACTGTGATACTGATTGGCCACTCCAGCTGCTTCTGCATTGTGGTCTCTGTCAGCAGCTGGTTTGTCTCTTACTCTGTCAGTAAACTGCAAGACTGATCCATCCCCAGAGGGTCTGATTCTATGCACAAGCAACACCTAAAGACACCTCCACCCCTAAGTTTAGGAAGGAACTGAGAGCCATGCCATTTGTCTTAATGATTGCACAGACAGATAGATGTATTCTTAAGTGGCTAAACTTACCATGGCCTGGTGAGAAGACATCATCCACAGAGTTCAGACACAGCACCGGGATCCCTACGGACTTGAGCTTGCGGCACGGGCTGGCGTCTTCGTAGTAATCATCAATTGTAGGGTAGCCAAACATGACTGAGGTGAATTGCTTGTCAAATTCCCTTACAGTTCTAGCCTGAAGGACAGAAGGCAGACAGGGAACTATGTCAGCACCTGGGAAGCAGCAGCCAGCCAGAGCAGAAGCAGCACTGTCACATACCTTCATCACCAGGTCCATGTCAAATAACTGCTCCAGCATTTGGCGATGCCTAAAAAGCAAGAGAGAAAACTTGGAGGCCTTGGGTGCTGCTACATAACCAGATGGAGAAGAACTCTGCCTCACAGGCAAACCATTCCCTAACAAGAACATGCCTGGCTTTCATTTTCTGTCATATTAAAAACCTGTCTGGACCCCAAGAGCAGAAGAATTGCTCACTCACACACAGAGGCCAGCAGCAGCTGAATCTGCATGAGCCACAAGAGAGGTGCCCCTGAGAAGAGAACTCAGTGTTTGGGCACACAAAATGCAGGCTGATTTTGTAAAGCAAAGGCTGAAGCAGTCCTTTCCTTGCAGCCCCATCCTCTTTAATATCTTCATTGATGATCTGGATGAGGGCATTGAGTCCATCAGCAGTAAATTTGCAGATGACATCAAGCTGGGGACAGAAGTTGATCTGCTGGAGGGTAGAGAGGCTCTGCAGAGGGACCTGGACAGGCTGGACAGATGGGCAGAGGCCAAGGGCAGGAGATTGAACACATCCAAGTGCCAGGTCCTGCACATTGGCCACAACAACCCCAGGCAGTGCTACAGGCTGGGGGCAGAGTGGCTGAGAGCAGCCAGGCAGAGAGGGACCTGGGGGTGCTGGGTGATGGTAGGCTGAACATGAGCCTGCAGTGTGCCCAGGGGGCCAAGAGGGCCAAGGGCATCCTGGCCTGCATCAAGAACAGTGTGGCCAGCAGGAGCAGGGAGGTCATTCTGCCCCTGTACACTGCACTGGTTAGGCCACACCTTGAGTCCTGTGTCCAGTTCTGGGCCCCTCAGGTTAGGAAGGAGGTTGACTTGCTGGAAGGTGTCCAGAGAAGGGCAAAAAAGTTGGTGAGGAGCTTGGAGCACAGCCCTGTGAGGAGAGGCTGAGGGAGCTGGGGTTGCTTAGCCTGGAGAAGAGGAGACTCAGGGGGGACCTTATTGCTGTCTACAACTACCTGAAGGGAGGTTGTAGCCAGGAGGGCGTTGGTCTCTTCTCCCAGGCAATCAGCACCAGAACAAGAGGACACAGTCTCAAGCTGCACCAGAAGTTTAGGCTGGAGGTGAGGAGAAAGTTCTTCACAGAGAGAGTTGTTGGCCATTGGAATGTGCTGCCTAGGGAGGTGGTGGAGTCACCATCCCTGGAGGTGTTCAAAAAAGGGATTGGATGTGGCACTTGGTGCCATGATTTAGTAGGCATGAGGTGTTGGGTGACAGGTTGGACTTGATGATCTTTGAGGTCTTTTCCAACCTTATTGATTCTATGATTCTCCCACAGCCTTGTAAGCATGGGCTTCTTAAATTCTTGGTTTGGTTTGGGTTTAATTTATTTCAGGCCACTGTGGCTGGCAGTGTTTGGGATGTGACTCAGGCAGTGTTCTCCAGTGAAAATTAGTACCATTTGCCACTCACCTCAGAAGTTACAGCTCTATGGGAAGGATGAAGGAGAAGGGAACACAAATCAGCAGAATACAACTTTTAGTTCCACTTTGGATCTGCCATCAATTGAGCTGATCGAATTGGAAATGCGCTTCTTCCTACACCACGTTCCACAGCTGGTTCTGTTTCCTGTTGCAGTGGCTCTTTTTGCATGCAGATGCCTATTTCACAAGAGAGAAGAGTTCCTGGCACCACTTCTGTTACTGTGAAAGTTCTTTATACAGCACATTTTCCCCCACATTCTCCCTCCCCCATCCCAGGTTGCTTGAAGCACCATGCCAAGACTCATGGTCTGTGTATCATAAACAGGAGCTATTTCCCAGTGCAGTAAATCAAAAGACTGGTGGTAGCAGAAGCAGAAGGAAAACTGCCATTTAAACATAATGTTTGTGCAGAGGGAGAATGTGATTGACATAACATCAAGAGATCTTGGACACAATGCCCTGTATAGCAGTGGAGGTTCTGTTAGGTTACAGTCAGTGCTTCACTCCTCCTTCCCTCAAGGTCGTTTTCCTTACCTTCAGTAACTTGAACCTCACCTTCCATGGGAGCTATGTATGTCCTTCCTTCCCTTCTTTCCTCAGTCTTCTCATCTTCCTCTTCTAAGCACCTGTCAGACAGACCCAGCCTGGGGACTGTTGTGTCCCCATGTTCTGATGCTCATTGTCACGCAGAAATCTTGTCACAGGAGATGATGAGGAGGTGGTAAAGCCTGGGTGGCTTTGATCCTTGCTGTTTTCTAGGCCCATATAGCAAGTTGTCCCTCTGGGAGGTTTGATACAGAACTGAACAAGTGACGTCTCTTCTGCCTGCTTGTGTATTTTGGCAGCTGCTGCCACTCCATGACTCCATGCAGACTGCTGGCCTTATTTGTTTGTGATGTTTCAGAATTGTTTGCAGATTTTCAAGCTCAGGAAAGCTGGAAATGAGCCGGAAATGAGCTGGAAATGAGCTGAGCAGAAGTGTTGTGGAGGTATGATAGAGGTACTGTGTGAAAGCAGAAGGGACTAGGAGGTTCTCCTTTCTTCAGGGGCAGTCCTGTGTAGTGAAATTTCTTGCAACTAATAGCTTCCCCTAACAAACTGCAAGGCAAAATCAGTTTTTGGAAATTAAGCTTAAGCAGTTCTGCCAAAAACGTCACAGTAGTCTTCCAAGTTTCCAAAATATGATGGAAAATATCCTTCGGGGTCAGCAAGTTGAACTGCAAGCCCTCCCTGGGGCTGGAAACAGAAATACAGAGAGGTGGATCAGATCCAAGAGAGGCTGCTGGGACCAGAAGTAGCGAGGGCAGACACGGCAGCAAATGGCTCTGGCATCCCGCAGGCAGGGCCCACGGCAGAGTGTCTGGGCTGCCATGGCCAGGGCACGGCTTGGCAACTGGCTGATCCTCTGCGTGCTTGCTGGGTCCCAGAGGCTGACAGGTAGGAAGTACACCTGCTAGTGAGGCAGCTGCTGGGCTTGGCACGGGTCCCTGAAATTCCAGCAGCACACTTCTGCTCCTTCAGCTCTGGTCCAAGGTGTCTGCTCGCTGTGCTGGCAGGGATAGAGCTTGAGTACCATGGGGGGCTGTCTGCTGTAGGAGGCACTTGTACCTGCTCACAGGGATAAAGACCTGATGCTGGCTTTGGTGGCGGAGGGGGGGGTTTTCTTAGATCTCTATTGAAAAAGTCTGTTCCTGCAATACTCTCTGGAGACTTTCAAGACCTGTCTGGATGCATTCCTGTGTGACCTGCACTAGATTCTATGGTCCTGCTCTGGCAGGGGGGTTGAACTTGAAGATCTCCAGAGGTCCCTTCCAACCCCTAACATCCTGTGATCATGTAATATGGTTTGTAGATTTTCTAGATTTTTTTGGGGGGAAAACACCCCTCCATCCTGTTGAATGACTAAATAAGTAAGGGACAATGTCCCTATCTCCAGAGAATATTTACATTATTAGTTCAATACATTATTTGCTATGCTTTGCTTGGTTTTTGTTTTACGCTACTCAAAAAACTAACTCTGCATATATTTATGAGGCGGTTACTCATAACAGCAGTTTGGCAGCTGTTCAACACATGCACTGACTTTGCAGTTGACATCTATGGAGGAGAAGGAAAGAGCAGCTACATCCCTGCTTACATTCCAAAGGCACAGCTGGCTTGGACCAGGGTGCCTACAGCTGTGTGGAGAAACCCCCCTCAGCAACCACTGTGTGTGGGGCGGAGTGGCGGTGAGAGTCTTGAGGCAGCTCAGGCATCACGCTGAGATGCTTTAATCAAGGGTGGGAAGCTGATAGTGGGGCTTGCAGTAATCATCACACATACAGTGTTAAATCTTTTCCCTACTTTTTTTAAGCACCTTCTGACCTTAACTCTGGAGCACTCGACAGAACTTCTCCCTCTTTTTGATAAGAAAAGCCTTCATCCATATAAAAATAATTTAAAAAGGAGTGTCAGCGAGTTTATTATTTATCCAAACTTTTCCCATTTCATGTTTCCTGACCTGAAGGATGAGTCTGTAAGAAGTAAAGAGGGTCTTGGCTATGCTGACCAACATGGAGAATGGAGGGATGCAGCCTCTCCTTCACCAGGAGGCTGCAAAGACCCACCCAGTCCCTCAGTTCAAACCCATCTATGCATGGCATGAGGGGCTTCTTTGCTGCCTGTCAAAGCAAGAACCTTTGCTGCCCTACACTTTATCTCAGGACTAAATGCCATCATATCCAAAACTGACACTTGCCTCCCTTAACCACTTCTGTTTCTCTTTAAAAGCTTGTTTTGCTCACCAAAATCCCGTGGTCAGTATCTGTCATGTTTGGCAAGCTGTGAGTGGCAGCTCACAAATACTGAAGAAGTTACTGAGAACCAAATGACAAAAATAAACAGGAAGGGCAATGGTCTTGTGCTATCACACACTGCCTGATGTCTTGCAGATGAACATCCGCACAGAAGGGACAGCACCGTCACCAGCATACCCCATCATGGTCCAGAGGACGCTGACATCATGTTAGAGGTCTCTGCAGTGTTGGGGGCCCCCAGGTCAAGGCACTGTTAGCAGGCAGGCTCTCATGTGCTTGCACATAAAAGCTCACTCGTTCTGCCTGTTCTCATCCCTGCCGGCTTTTGGGAGTGCCTGGAAAACACCCTGGCAGTGACTGAATTGTGTTTGTGCTCCCTCCAACTGAAGGGTGCAGCTGAAGGGAGCTCACACCCTGCAGCCATGGCAGCCTGGCCAGGAAGCCACTGCAAGAAGGACTGCAGTAAGAGAGGCAGGGTGGGAGGCAGGAGTGGAGAGGTGCCATGGGGAAATGGGTGTGGGGCTGGTCAGAACAGGGGTGTGGGGCGGGCGCAGGGGCAGACAGAGCAGGACTGGGTGGGCTGTGGGCAGCAAGTCAGGCAGCAGCCCGAGATCTGGTAGTGCTTGCAGATGGCTTCACAGCTCGTTGCTCACTGGCAGAGGTTTGTGCCAGGCCTCCCGTGCACGTGCTGCTCTTCTCTTCCAGATGCTCTGGGGAGGACTGGACGTGCAGGCCAATGAGAAGATCCAGCTGCAGGATGAGGAGCTGGCCTCCCTCCGCCCGGTGCGGCGGCTCATGCACATTTTAGAGGATGAAGTTCCCAAAACACCGCCAGAGGTGGAGCAGCATCTGAGATACTATTCGGTGACTGATGCCCCCTTGCCTGCGATGCAGTTTGACCGCCTTCTTCTCACCAGCGTTTACTGTGCCTACCAGGTTCGCTCTGAGCAGGGTCTGGATAAAAATCTCTGGATTAGTCTTTTCTCTCAGCTGGTGGATGAAATCTTTCGTGACCTGTGCAAGGGGCTCTGCCCTGCAAATACCACCCTCCTCCTGGCCTCCTGGCCATGGCAGGAGAAACCTTCATATTTGGCATCCCTGAAACATTCCTATCGTTCTAGCCCGTCCAGGACCAAGAGAGAGACGTAACAAGGGCAGCTACTGCAGGAAAGGACACACCTGACTGCAGCTGCATTCCTGGTTACTTGGGATACCTTCCACATTATCCAGGACTCTATAGAAATACATCATCACCTTCTGTCTTGCTTTCTGCATTGCACTATCATCCGTCTAAGGTTACTCAAGCTTTTATTTTTAGACAAAATAGGACAAAACTATAAAATGTGCTTGACCCTTTATTGGTTTTCTTCCTGTTTCTCAGGCGGGCTGTGCTGAAGGGGGCAGTGTTGCTCAGATGTTCTCTGTTGCCGATGGTTATTGGGGAGATGCCCTGGCAGATTTTCCCAGGATGATACACTGCTGCCCTAGCTGACTTCATTTCAGACAATTCAGCCCAGCCTCCTTATACTCCCCTTGGTGGTTTCCACCAAATGTGGGTTCTTGTCTCCTCTCCAGTAACCAGCTAAGCAGATTTTGTTGTGTTTCATGATATAGGTCACATTTCCTTTCAGCTTTTTGCTCACGTGGCATCACATTTTATGTATCCACAGTAATTTCCACCTCATGTATTCATTCTCCTTTTAAAAAGCATCTTGAAAAATGTAGGTATTCCATGAAGTTTTTAAGTGTTTGCATATCATATTTACAGATCTGCACTGCTTTGTGCCCATTGTCACTTTGGAATATGCTTTCATAAATCTCATTTAAATTCCTAGGCATTGTGACCTAGTTATTTCCTCAGCAGTTTTTGTACAGCTATGGCACTATACAAGTCAAATGCAATAAACACCCGCCCTCTCCCCTCAAAATCAGAAAGAGGATTACTTGACAGAAAGGGATCATTAGCCTTTCTCTCTCTTATAGTATCATAGTATCAGTCAGGGTTGGAAGGCACCACAAGGATCACCTAGTTCCAACCCCCCTGCCATGGGCAGGGACACCCCACACTAGATCAGCCTGGTCAGAGCCTCATCCAGCCTGCTCTTAAACACCTCCAGGGATGGGGCCTCGACCACCTCCCTGGACAACCCATTTCAGGGCTTCACCACTCTCATGGGGAAGAACCTCTTCCTCACATCCAGCCTGAATCTCCCTGCCTCCAGCTTCATTCCATTCCCCCTAGTCCTAGCACTACCTGAGATCCTGAGAAGTCCTTCCCCAGCCTTCCTGTAGGCCCCCTTCAGATACTGGAAGGCCACAATTAGGTCACCTTGGAGCCTTCTCCTCTCCAGACTGAACAGCCCCAACTCCTTCAGTCTGTCCTCATAGGAGAGGTGTTCATCCTCGTGGCCCTTCTCTGGACACCTTCCAGCACCTCCACATCCCTCTTGTAATAGGGGCTCCAGAACTGGATGCAGTTCTCCTACACATTAAATTGTGGAATTAAATACATCTAATTATCTGCTCAGGAAAGTTTGGGGTTTATTTTTGTTTTGTTTCTACTAGCCTTCCCACTGCCATTACAGGTACATTATTTATGAACATTCATAGCATATGCTTAGATGATGGGATCCATAATGCCCTTTCTATGAATACACTCCTAATTTTCCATGCTCAGTCAAGGAGGCAGGTGTGACTTTCAAAGTGGGAACTGCTAGCATTTCACCTAGTTCATATTTTTCCAAGTTGCCACTGCCCAGCAGATGAGGAGGTAAAGTGGTGAGGCAGAAATAAGAAGCAAGTTGCCACAGATAATGGTTTTAGAGGTCAGGGTAGGGCTGTGACAGAAGATAGATTTACACAGTTCATAAAGAAGCTGCTTTGTTGCTTGTGTTTGCTGGGGTTTGGTTGGTTGGTTTTCCCCAAAGGCTGTAGGAATGAAGATTAGCACTCTATTTGAAATGTAACTCCTGGCAAATATGTGTTACACCTAATGTTCTTCTATTCTCATGCTGCTTTTTTACACACCTCTAATCTCCACCCTTCATCCTTTTCCCAAATACATTCCCATCATTTGGTATCTAGGATAGGTATGGAGTGACAGAGGCAGGGAGGCTGCAGACAAGCCTTGCTTCTCATAAGAGGCACCAACACTGCACCCACACTGATGACAAGAGTGTGGACACACAGACTGGCTCTGTATCACAGTCTGCAGCTCCTACCATCATGCTTCCTCTCCTGAGCTGGTACCTCAGCCAGTGAGAAGCACACGAGTTTCACAAGTAACCACAAATTCCAGTCTGGGAAAATGTTACATATTTTGTGTTTTTATTACATTCATTTCCATTACATTTATTCCCTCCCCAAATACACAAGGAAAGTAATCACACCCTTTGCTCTCCAGATGCTGGGGGTCTGCAGTCACACTGCTGCAGTGTTCTCTGATCCTCAGCATCCACCTCATCACAATACCCCACCCCTGCCCCAAAATTACCTCATGCTTTATGTTGAAATCAAACACCAGCACAGGACAGGCACAGACAACAAGTAAGGACCATTCTAGGGGTGAATGGCAGACACGGCAGTGGCCTTGCAGACAAGGCACAAGCGTGCAGCATAGGGACAACACTAGACACATGAAAGCATGCTCAAAGTAGAGGATGAATTCAAAGAAGAGCTGTACCCAAGTTCATGGCACCTTGGCTCTTCTTACTCTTTCAGATCTGCATTTAATTATTTGACCCTTGTGGTGAGCTGGCACCTGGAAGCCATTTTGGCTGAGCCTCTGGGTAGATCAGAAAGCCTGTGAAAGTGATGTACTTGCCGTGGTTGCTGTAGGCACCATAGCCATCATGCTGATGGCTGTAGAGCCAGATGGTGTCCCCATACTGCAGAGGCAGCATGATACTCTGGCTCTGCATCTCTCGCCTCTTGGAGTGGTTGTCATCATAGATCATAGCCTGCACCTCATTGTGGTTCTTCATAAGCTTCACTGACATAGTCTTAAAGGGCATTTTGCCAATGGTGAAGGAGAAATAGTATGCACCAGGTATACGGCAGGTGAAGATACCAGTGGAGGAATTGAAATCTTTTCCAATGTTCACAAACTCTGTGTCAAATGTGATTGGTTCATGCTGGGTTTGCTTGTCATCTGTGCCCAGGAGGCTTTGCGAGCGGGCAACAGAAAATGCAGAGCGAGGGTCTTGTTCCCTGCTTGGCTGATCAGATAAGACATGTCGCTGAGAAGCTTCCTTCTGCTCTCCAGGAAGCGGCTGAGCAGTGTGATGGTGTGGCCCTAGCTCTTGAGAGCTAAGAGCATTCTGGAAGAAGGCAGAAGTGTCCGGATAGATCAGGTAGCCATTGAAAGTTGTATAGGGGCCCACATTGCTGTAAAGAGCGTACTTGGGATCTCCATGTAAACGCAGCCAAACGGTGTCACCGTAGTCGAGCTGCAGCATGGCACTCTGGCTAGCTACCTTCCGCTCCTTGCGGTGATGCTCATCATACACAATCACTTGCACCTCATTCTTGTTTCTCATCAGCATGACAGACAAGTTTTTCTTTGGGTATTTCCCAACAGTGAAGGAGAAGTAGTAGGCTCCTGGGATCCGACAGCGGAACAATCCTGTCTTGGGATCAAAGTCATTGCCAATGTTCACGTACACTTTGTCAAAGGTAATGACCATCTCAGAGCTTCCTTCCATGCTGCTGGTTCTGGCCACAGAGAAAGCAGAACGAAATTCAGTATTGGTGTCTGCTGGGAAGCCATCTGTAGGCAGGAAAACCATGCAGCAAAGGAAGCCAAACATGATCTGAACCTTCATCATTGTATCTGAAAGGAAAAAGAAGCATACTTTAGCAGCAATCCCATTAATTTCCAGTTCATACTCTAGTTGAAACCCAGACTGGAATCTGTCCACATTGACAGGAAGGTCTGTGTCTAAATACTAGAAGTTTTCAGTGCATTCTCTGATAGGTATACAAGATCATACTTCAGTTCAAATCCCAGCACCATTTTGGTGTTTCCTAGCACAAGTCAGACCTTCACCGGAAGAAAAAGAATCTCCTTTTCTGAGAGCCTGGCTAACCTACAGCTTGCCTGTATAGCACTGTGCCATTCACAGTGCAGAAGGGTCTCAGAGCTTGCTGGGGCTTTGCCAGAGTTCCTTTTTATAGTGCTTTTATTTGCAAGACCAAGGACGAAACAAAGCCCTACACAGACCTGGTGTTATACAGCTGAAATCCAAGGGCAGGGAGCAGAGGACACATGCTCTGGAGATTCCCATGCACTAGCACTGCACCAGCTGGTTCGCAGGAGCTGGAAGCTAGGAGCCAAATAGTTAGGTACACCCCATTATTTGGACAGACTTCACCACGAATCTGTGAAAAGTGTAAAGAAACTAGAAGAGGGAATGTCTAGGGAAGTGAGGAAGACAAGAAAGCAAATCAGTGAAATGAAAAAAGAAAGGAAAAAAAAAGAGGGAAGACAAAAGATAAATAAAAGGCAAGTCTCCCAGAGTGCAGAATCTCTAAGACAGAACCAAGATACCAAGCCCAGGGAAACAGCTCCCTATCTGGATAATAGGCCAGAGAGAAAAGACTTTTTTGACCCTTAGAGAGATAAGTTGGAGCTAATGGGATTTTCTGCTTCTAGCTTCTGTGATTTGTTTTTTCTTTGGGCTGAGGCCAAAGCTCATCTATTAGTGCTTTCAGGCTGAAAACAAAACTGCCAGTCATTCCAGTGAGCAGCTCCTCTCTCTGTCACCTCTCTGTGCTTATTAAAATATCATTCAGGCTGGGAGGCAACTGCCTGGTTTGCAGTCTGCTCCATCTGTCTCCCCAGAACTGGGGCCTTGCCAGCCTGCAAACAATGAATTCACAGACCAGCAGAGCAGGAGCAAAGCATGCGGTTCACTGCGAGGAGGGGTGAAGACAAACCCTAAATGAAAAGGGATGAAGGGGTGAACATGCAGATCAACTGAGATGACCTAGTAATAGAAGTAAAGCAGATGGAATCCACGCAGACTGTGGCAATGGGATCCTGTTTTGGCCAGGTGTGATACGCACTCACCAGCAGAAACTCAACTTGACCCACAGTCCCTGCTCCTTCACTCTTGAGAATAAAACTGAAATCTGAAATGCATCTCTAACAAATATGAACCCAAGAATGAATTAGATTCTCACTTAAATATATCAAAATGACACAGCAGCAAAGAAGTATTCACCCATATCCTAATTTCATATTAGATCACTTCTCCCACAAACATCTGTTTTCCTCCATGCCCTTGAATTCTAAATGTCTTTCCTGACTTAGCCTGCTTCTCCTGAGCACACCCATGGGACCCCAGGGGCTGCACTGAAGGGTGTTGAGAGAATTGACTCATGTCTGAGGTTGCAAGTGACACCCAAACCTGGCCTGGGTTCAGTGCTGTCCCTGCTTTCAGCAGGAGGTCACACTATAGACCTCTAAAGCTGTGACTCCTGATCCTGTAACTGATTCCCAAAACTACTGCCTTCTCATAGATGAAACTTTACTCACTACTCACCCCAGCCATGACACTTACATGGAACTAACAAGCTAAGGGCACATCTGATGGGCATTTTCCAGGGAACTATTAAGCCATAGCTAATTGCCATGCATCTGCTTCCATGCTGTCTTTATTTTTTTTCCCCTTACTTTGCCATTTAGTTTGTGAGCTCCTCAGGGTAAAAGCTTTCTCTCTTCCCATGTCTGTAAGCTATTTGGCTATTGCTGCCATTTCAACAATACTAATAGGCCCTAACGTCCACCAAGAACTATATCCCAAACTGTTATGCTGTGAGCTCAGCCTCTGATTCAGCAGTAGTAGTTTAGCAGTGCATTACACCTAGCATGGCAGGCTCATCTCAGCTTCCAGAATAGAAAACCCAAGCCCTAAAGGCAAACCTGTAAGGGCTATAAGATGTTTCTGATCCCTACTCATTGACTGTTATTCTGAAGAACACCGTGGTGTGGCTGCATGGAGAACCAGGATGACTGTGAGATGGCTGCATGCCCTAAAGACAAAAACCGACAGGACAGGGATTGGCAGTTGCGTTTTCAGCTGCACTAACCAGCCTGGTTCTGAAGCACTGCCTGTGCTGCAGAGCTTGCTCAGCATATCTGAGAGCAGGGAACATGCTGCAAGCATGTCACTGCTGGCCAAAACAACACAAAAAGGCTAAACAGTTTAATAAACTCCATAGCAAATCTGACCTCACGTTCCTTCAAATGATCACTACACTTGTTTCTGTCCCAAAGCTAATTTCTCTGTCATAAAGTCACCTATGAAAGGTTGGATCACTCAGTTATGGTTGCAAAGACTCTGCTGCTTCAGACCTTTATTTATCAGCTCTTCTCTGTAACTTACTAGCAGGTCATTTAAATAAGGCAGTTAATTATGCTGCATTTCCTTAGCAAGTTGCTTCCTTGACAGCTCCCACTCACCACTTTCAGGACTATTTAGGTTCTTTATCTTTTAAGAAGAATTTAGAAAGTATCTAATAACTGCCTCTCACACTAAACCAGTCTAAGAATAGTTTGCCATCAGAATAGTTTGCCACTAGCTAGCTACAGGCCTGCCATACACAGGCAATTCATGACAGCTCTTGGACTTGAATATTAGCATTCAGATTTGCTAGTCCAAAAGATAAAGATTTCAAAACTTTCCATTGCCCCTCCAGCAAATGCTTCTGGTGCCCATGTCTATTACTGCAATAGCTTTCTTCCAGCAGAGAGGAGAGAGAACCAGAGACGTGAGGCTGGCCACGGACACTGCGGTATCAGCCTGGAGTTCATGCGATGGCTTAAGCTGTAACACTGCAGAGTGAGGGAGAGACCTGGGCTAGGGGTGCAGAGTGGGTCTTCAGAATGGGCCACACGTCACACGCAACGGCTGTGTTATTCTTACCACATCTACATATGGATCATGGCCCTGTCCTCTCCCCTCCCACTCCTTATCATGGTGACACCACGGAAGTATGTGAGGAAGCTAAGCAGACCCACCAAGGCATGCTGCTGCCTTTGCACTAAGCAGTACCAACAGAGACAGCAGCCCCCAGGGAAGAAGGCAAGAAACTAATTTTGGAATAGGAGGCACACAACACATGCTGGAGCTAAATGGCTCTCAAAGGCACTGACATTAAATTAATGGCATGGAAAGAAGGGGCTGAAATGGTAGTGACTCAGAGAGCAGAACAGAGTTGCAAATCTTTTGTGAAGAAACAGAATTTACCAAACTTTAATAGCTCAGAGCTCGTTGGAGGTGAGTTTTCTGTCCCAAAGCAGAATCCTACGATTTACAAAAGGACTCCCAGTAAAGAAAGGTCACCCTGTTGCTAGACTTGTACATCATATCTTCTTGTAAAAGAGTTTTCTTTTTATTCCAAAATATTAATGAGTTAGATTCCCTAGTCTTACCTCAGGCAGGAGTCCTTTCATTTCAGAGGGAGTTTTACCCAGAAGATCACTGAAGAATGAGATATGAAACTAAACTGAAGCAGTGAAGTTGAATTAACTGCTTGTAAAAGTTCTTAAAATCCTGTAAACTGCAAGAACAAAGCCCTGTTCTTCCTAGCTCTCACTCTAATATTTAAGGACAGCTGCAGATGTTTCAATTATTTGAATCAGTGGAAGCCTGTGTAATGAACAGCCCTCTTGGACTAGGGTTAGCAAGACTTTTTTTCCCCCAGATACCACATACTGTCTGTTCCACTCATCTGATACAGATTATAGAGCATCAGATAATGATGCAAATGAATCACTTCTTCCAATATTGAAGAGAAATTAATTGCAGCAGATACTCAAAAGCAAAATCTGTATGAAGAGGACTGTGTGAGAAAATCAGGGATTCACACATGGCTTTGGCCTTTCTCTGCTCTTGATGAATGTGTGGTTTTGAACTCTGGAACAACCCAGAGAGGTACAACACTGAAGCATACAGGATGCTTTTTGGAAATGATAAGCCACCCTTTCAATGACAGAACTGTATGGCACTAATATAGAAAGTATTCCTCTACAGAAAATGTTGTTTTAAAAAGCATCTCTGCATTATAATGAATTGGGTAACCTGAGCTGTGACACCAGACAGACACTAGAATCAGTGCTCTGCAATCAGCTCAGACCTAGCCCCTTTATTCTGTTTCATTGTTACATACCAAGGCTCAGTTTTTCCACCCCACTTCCTTCCGCCGCGGAAAAGTCTATCTTTGGCAAAAATGCCGACTCCTTCCATTAACAAATGAAAGTCTACCAACAGATCAGAGACTGCAGGCAGGTACTTACAGTATCTATATACAGTACTATAAGTACTTATTATGTCATTTGTTTAAATCAGACTTTATGCATCTAAGAACCATTCTACGATGCTGTGAAGAAGCAGCTTCCTTCAGTGAGGTTGAAAAAACAGTTTCATTCTCCAGCCATGCAGACCAGAGCAGGAGGTTCCTAAGCCATTCCCACAGCTGATGCCCTATTTGTCAATTTTCTTTCAATTCTTAGTTGTAAGAAGTACTGACAGGAAAAAAAAAGGCAATTTCACCAGGATGAGAGTAAGTGTTCAAATCAGACATAGGCTGCACTGGCTTTCCTTCCTCTTCCATACTGCCGCTTCCATTCACACGCCCAATCACCCAGCAGACCTGTCAGGGATAGCTCTTACCTTATTGGAATGAAAATACCTGTTAAAAGCAGGAATTCATAGGAGTCTGTGGACGCTGACACCCATGCAAGTGCACTGAATAGAAAAGTCATTTTGGCTGTCTGTATATTACAGGAATCACAACTTTTATCTTACATTTTCCTGATGAAGATTGTTGCACATGAGACTGTGGAGATACCACAAAGAGATACTGGAACCTATGGTATACTCTTGAGGTCTGTTCACTGTCCTCTCTGTCCTCAATTTCCTTTCTGTGCTCCTGCACTTAGTATCAGCCAGTAGATGATTTTAATTTAACTGTTGTATAAGATCCCAATCAGAAAAAGGAAAAAGTTTTAGATGTTTATTGCCTATTCTCTTTTCTAGCTGCATAGCCACACCTGCTCCTCCTTCTCCCTCTCACTTGAGTGGGCATGTAATTCTCACTTTCCCTGGAACTATGTGCCTGCAGTTGCTGCCTCAAACCTATTCCCCCACTCACTGGAATGCTGCCCTCCAGTCATTGCTCTAAGACCTACCCACCCAGGTAAAAGCTAGAGGGAATATGTCTGTTCTTGCTGGTTGACCATCAAATCATCAGTTAGGATGAGCCTGGTGAGTCCAGCAGCCATCCTCTAAGGGAAGTAATAGCTGAGTGCCAGCTGGGACTGCACGCAATGACAACAAAAAGCATTTGTCTCCTAGTTGTGTCTGAGCTTACTGACTGCTAGGAGCTGATTTATCAGTGCAACCAAAGATGTTCACAGGGTGGGAAACTCTGCTCCCGCTTTTGATTGCCTCCTGTTAACAGATAGCTTCAGAAGGGATGAGATTTTGGTGGATAGATCACCTGTAACACTAGTTTCATCAGTGGAAATATAATTGCTTTGGTCTTTTTATCCATCAAAGTATAAGCCACTTTGAGAAAACGTCAGTGTAACTGGTATTCTCCGAGAGTAGGCTTTGCAAATCCATCTGAAAAAAGCCTGTCCTGGGGCATTTGCCCACAGGAATGCTGCTTTCCTTGGAAGTTTTTATTCTTGTCTTGACAGGTAAGGCAGAGAAGCATGCTGTCTTTTTACATCTGCCATCACACTCAGACAAAAAAAACACCTTCATTTCTTCTCGTGCCCTGCTGTTTCATTACCGTGAAGGTACTCGGAGAAGACTGTGAATTGCACTGCAGTGCTGCTCTTCACTGCCAACATGCTGCAACATCTCAATTTGGAAATTCACTGAGCTCTAGTTTAGAGTAGAAGCATTAAGATCTGTGTATCTTCCAACTCTGCTCTGGTGTCTTCCTTTCTGCTCTTCCTCCTACTGGGTCAGGACACAGGCCTGGAGCTGGAGAACTGAGAATAATCAAGAATCACGCGCTCAGCACCAAAGCAGAGGCCAATATTATTCCAGAATGAAAAATCTGCTCTGCCAAACTCTGCTTGGGGAAAGGAGGTGGCAGACAAAGTCCAGATATGCTAATGAGTCTTTTATCTGTTTCTGTTCTCTAGCTGTTGGACATGGCAAGTCTGTTGGATCCACACCCAGTGAATTGGCAGACAGACCAACAAGTGGTCATTTAGAGTGATGCTTGCATGTGACTACCCCCATTTCTGTCACCACCCAGACTCTTGAGACCCAGACCTTCCCCATGGTGGCACAGAAGCTTTTGATTAACAATGAACCTCTCAGCTGCTTTTCATGATTTAGGTTTACCAAAACCTCAGCCCAGTATCATTCTTTTACCTCTGCAGATACATAGCTAAAAGCAGCAAAGTTAGCAAAGTTAGCCACTGCCAAGTGTGTTAAGGCCAGCCCTTCACGATCAGCAGTGTGCAGCTCCCTATTTCTAGTGGCCTTTCCTGCCAAATGCCTTGTAAAGGCACCTCTTTGAGGAATGCCAATAGACAGCTGCAACCTGGGTCCCTTCAATTTTGTAGCTATTTCACTAATGATTATTTCTGAGAAGGCTGTAGCTGGTGCAAATAACACATGTCAAGGCTGTGAATTGAGAGTTGGTGTCTTCACGAAACCCCAGTTTCTGCCTCCACTTTTTAAACTGTGAGCATATTTTGGTCCATGGATTTGGTTAGCTCGTCATCTTCTTCAACAAGGAGTGAGGTAGTTTCTCCCATAAACCCTGGACAAGTTCAGTTTTCACAGCTGTACCCTTGGACTTGGATTGTTCTGCAACATCTGATAAAGACATTCTGCTGCCCACAAGTCAGAGTTCGCTGCCCTGGCTGGAGGCACAGGGAGAAGCATTTGCTGAACAACCTCCTTGCTGCACACATCATTTTACAAAGTTTCCCCATGTCTCCTCTCTGGCTTTATATCGATTCCAGTATTTTAAAAATGCCAGTCCCCTCCTAATGGCAGGAGAAATGCTTGTGTGACTATTTCTGTCAAACTCCATCTGTACTGCGAAGCCGCTGGTAAAAGGCTTCGGCATTACCATTAGAAAGCGCTGCTGGACACTGCTCTTCACTCATCAGCTCCTCATTCACAGTGAGAAAGTGCTCAGAGCCTGTCAAGTGTTCACAGATTCCAGGCTCATCTGCGTGACCAGCCGCTTTCCTCCTAAGCAAAATTGCCTTTGACAGCTTGAAGCTGCTGCCTCTCATTTTTGTTTATAGGAAAAGAATGTTCCTAAAATACTGAAATAATGACTACAGCAACCCACTATCAGGTTTTACAGAACTTTTAGACCCTAACTGGACATAATACAAAGGAAAAAGAAAAGGAATTAAGATGAAGGACATGGCTGCTCTGAAGACTGGGGCGGCAGTGCCTGTATTTAAAGCAGGATCGTCTATGGCTACCTTGCATTAAATGTGCAGCTCATGCTGACCGAAGTGCCATTTGCACAATTTCCTCACAACCACACTGAGACATTACAGCCACACACCCAGAAACCAAATGTACACATTCAGTTCGTATTTCCAGCTACTCCCTCTACTCAAATTCTTTCTGACCCCAACTTTCCTTCCAGCTATATCTAACAACTTTCCTTTTCAGGACAATTACCAGCAGCTCTCCACAGATTACCATCTGCAGAACCCCCTCCAGCACATTTCCTTGTTTTTTTTTTTGCCCAGCCTTGTCTCAGATTTCCTCACAAGCTTCCCACAGAAAAACCTCTGCAGCCTACTGCCTCCTTCTACTAGTAGGAAGGAGATTTTAAACTTGAGCTACCACTTCACAGAATCACAGAAAATATCTGGTTGAAAGCGACGTCAAAGATCACCCAGTCCAACCCTCAACCCAGCACTGCATGGTCAACACTAAACCATGTCCCTAAGTGCCAGGTCCACACGTTGCTTGAACACCCCCAGGGATGGTGACATCACCACTGCCCTGGGCAGACCACTTCAATGTTTGAGAACCCTTTCAGGGAAGAAATATCTCCTAATAACCAGCCTAAACCTTCCTTGGTGCAGCTTGTAACCTTTCCCTCTAGTCCTGTCGCTTGTCATCAAGGAGAAGGAGCTGCCCCCTCCTCACTTCAGCCTTCTTTCAGGTAGTTGTAGAGAGCGATGAGGTCTCCCCTCAGCCTCCTCTTCTCCAGTTGGAACAACCCCAGTTCACTCAAACATTCCTCATAGCCCAGGTGCTCCAGGCCCTTCACCAGCCTCACTGCTCTTCTCTGGACAAGCTCCAGCACCTCAATGCCCTTCCTGTACTGAGGGGCCCAAAACTCAACACAGTACTTGAGGTGTGGCCTCATCAGGGCTGAGTACAGGGGGATGATCACCTCCCTGTCCCTGCTAGCCACCCTGTGTCCCGTATAAGCCAGGATGCCATTGGCTTTCTTGGCTTCCTGGACACACTGCTCACTCATATTCAGTCGACTATCAACCAATACCCCCAGGTCCCTCTCCACGTTGCAGCTTTCCAACCACACATACCCAAGCCTGTAGCTTACCATGGGGTGGCTGTGATCCGGGTGCAGGACCTGGCACTTGGTCTTGTTGAACTTCACACAATTAGCCTTAGCCCATCAGTCTAAACTGTCCAGATCCTGCCTCTAGCAGATTGACAGAGCCACCCATCTTGGTGTCACCTGCAAACTTACTGAGGGTGCAGTCAATTCCCTCATCCAGATCACTGATAAAGATATTAAAGAGGACAGGCCCCAGCACAGAACACTGGGGGACACCACTAGTGACTGGGCACCAGCCAGATTTAATTCCATTCACCACCCCTCTTTGGGACTGGCCAGCCAGCCAGCCAGCCAGTTTTTTATTCAGTGCAGAGTGCACTCATCCAAGCCTTTAGCATCAGGTCACTGTAAGCCTTTACCTGGATTTGCTTTCTGTTTCCCAAACAGAGACTAGGCTCATAAACTCCTATAAGAAGTAAAGAAAGAAAAGAGAAGGACAGGAGTAGTGATGAAATAAACGTGGGCAAACACTACAAGCTATGTGAAGCTCTGGTCAGTCTCTGGGTGGACAGGAAGTGAATTTACTCTGAAATACCTGGGGCACTCAGTGACCAGATTTCCAAACAAATAATTGTGTTTCCCAAATCATTTCAAGCAACAATGGGAGATGGGGGCAGGGGAAAAAATGATGAGAGCTTTATGTAGTGTCACAGTTTGTGCTCACAGTTTCCAGAGTAAATCATGAGTTTTTCCAACAGTTTATGGATAATTCCAGTATAGGAGTGTTTAAATGCCATCAAGAGTATAATGCTAACATGTTACAGTATACTGAGCAACAGCTCCATGAAAACATCCTTCTAAAAAGCACAGCCTATTCTTCACTTTCTCCTTGTCTTGTTCATTCAGCACAGACACTTCCCAGCAGCTGCTCTGCAGCCTTTTGGCCCCAGGGAGTACCCGCCTTCATAGAAAAAGTCTCTGCTGCCTGGTTGGTATAAAAACCACTTCCACTCCTCCCAGTATGCCTTTAACTTCTCGAAGAGCTTTTCTTTATGTTCAAGTGGAAAGGTCTAAAGCCTGGGGAGAGAGAAAACCCCTTCTCCTTTACAGGATTAAACAATCCTTTGGTTAGACTCAAAATGTGTTCTATTCAAGATCTGCAGCATCCAAAAGAGATGATCACTGCTCTGTTATTTCTACCTGTCTCCTTACAGAGATCCAGCATTTTTTCACTACACACTAGGGATCTCTGTTCCATTTATGTTAAACAATGTATGATAAACCACGAATACTACAGGACCTAGATTTTCTCTCCCTGGAGAAATGCCTAGAAACATCAATTGTAGAACTATGCTTTATTTTATTCTTATTCTGAATGCCATCACTTCATTTAATTTTATCTCTAAAAAGCATTTTTGGATTACAGTCTTCCATTCAAGGAGTAAAACACTAGAAGAGTTTGTATTTTCAGTTTGGATCATTTTGCTAACTGCTAATGCTCATTTGTTTTTACACTCCTGTATCACTGTTTTCAGTATGCATAGACTCAATCAAACATCTTCTCCAGGGAAATCACAAAATCATGTTCCCTATGCCTTCTCAAAAAAGAGAGACCTCTTTTAACCACCTTCTAGTAATATATTTCTTTCTTTCAGGCTCTTTTCAGAAAGAGCTGCATTGTTTTCTTGGTGCTGTGCTACCCCTGAATATCAGACAAACATCAGAGCAGGGCCAGCAGACAGCTTTTATTTCATATACATGAAATGAGAATGCTGCCTTCATAAATGGATCAAAGAATGACCTAGGCCAAATAGTCCAAGGTGCTTTCTCATGATAGGCTCATTAGCCTAATTTCATTCTTCACAGATTATTGTCTGACTTGTTCCTAAAATTAAGGAGTCTTCACAATATCCCCACGACAAATATTCAACAGTTTTTATTATCCCAGGTCCTATAAAATTATTCCTTTGGTCTAAAGTAATCTTTCTTTCTGCTACTTCTTCCTTTTTGTTCCACCTACAATGAGTTCAAAGAGAAGATCATTTCCTACATTTCTTATCTGGAGATTGTAATAGTCCTCTGCCAGCTTCCTTACCTTTGGGCTAAATAATTTCAGTCATTTCAAATCTCCTTGCAGTTCATGTTTTGGGTTTTTGGTTGGGGTGTGTTTTTGTTTGTTTGTTTTGTTTTGGGTGTGGGGTGTTTTTTGTTGGTGGTTTTGTTTCTGTTCTTGTTTTGAGCTGTGATAAGTCTGATTGCCCTTACCTGGACTCTCTCTGACTGAATGGCACCTGTCTACCAGGGTAATAACCAAACCTTCACACAAGCCTCTAAGCTAAGGCTTTAGCAACGCTGAACAGAGCAGCGGGATTGCTTCACGTACCTTCCAGATTGCATGCCTTTTATACAACCTAGCAAGATGTTTGCCTTCATTTGCAACAGCATGACATTGAGTCATGTTCAGCTTGTGATCTAACATAACACTCAGATTCTTTTCTGCAGAGTGGCAGACCAGTCACTTCCTTCTCTCTTGTGCTTAGGCAGTTGATCCTTCCTGCCTTACTGTGGTACCTTACATTTATCCCTACCAAACCTCAACCAGCTCATTTCCCAGCAGTTCTTCTCATTTGCTGGAATAATGTTGAATTCTAATCTTTTGCTCCAGCATATTTCAAGTCTCACAGTTTTATATCCCTGAAAAATGTGATACACCCACTACAGGGTACATCCATTAAGGTTATCTAAGAAAAGAAGGAACCATGGCAGACCCAGGACACACTGACACAGCTATCGTATCAGTTTTAAGCAGCTTGTGGCCTCTCTGAAGGACTAAACCCACACAGATTATGAGCTCTGAATCTTCTGATATCATTTAAAGATCGTCCTGTTCAGAAAATCATGTTGATGCAGCTTACAGCTTTCTTCACCTGCTGTGCTCTGTGCCTCAGCAAAGCAAAACACGAGCAACCATGGTCAAGAATCTCAACTTTTACTTAAAAAAACCCACATTAAATCTCTCACTCTTATGCCATAAATATATTTTAATATGCCAAAAGCACAAAAGCCAGTCCTGTTAGAACCTGCCAGAATACTGCAACAATGCATGAGGGAAGATGTGACCAGATCTCTTCATAGGCTTAGGGATATATTAGACATGTCAGGAATGCTGTAGTCACAGAGCAGCACACACTGGAAGGGTACACCAAGGCAGATGAAATTATTTCCATGGACTAAACGTCTCCTTTCCATCTGCCCTTGACCAAAAGACTGCAGATGCCTTTCTTCCAAGCTCAAATGCCCACCGTGGTAGTCACAAGCAGGCACTTAACAGACAGTAAGCCTTTGTGTACAGAGGAATAAGGATGAGCTGGTATTCCTTCTGACAATGGAGGCTTGAGTCTCTCATCCAGATCTTGTTCCAGTAAACAGTACTGCAGACTTCTCAGACTACTTAACCCAGTATGGAGGGGTTTCCTGGCACTGTAGCTGAGGCCCTGGCACAGCAGAGAACATGCAAGGGATGAGGAAGAAACAGGACTCTGAATTTGCTTTTGTTTCCCAGTAGGGCCCTGGTGATCAGTTACTAGCCTCTGGAGTAGCCACTTACTGCTTGCTCTGTGATCATGTCCTGATTCCAGCTGTGCCACCTGTGCTGGAAACCTCAGATCTTTGATTATATGCAGCATAACCTGTCTGGAGGAAGTATATACAACTAGAAGAGAGGCTTTACAGGGACAAGAAAGCACTCAGAATTAGAAAAGGGATTGACAAGAGAGCCAGCAGCACTGCAGTTGTGTGTTATGGCATACCTCATTTGAGCATCTGACAAATTTCCTTTCCCAGGATAGGAGCAAAGGAAAAGGTAAAGTGAAGCTGGAAGGAAAAATAAAGTCCTGACTTTAGTTCAGATTGGATCTGCTGAGCAATGGGATTTATACCAAACTTCTGTCTGTCAATCAAGAAGCAGGAGCTGAAACTTTTAATATCTGCTGGGTGAAAAATTGGAGTCAGTCTTTCAAATATTCTATGATGAGCTGTCAAAGTGCCAGGTCCTAATGCGTCTCACAGGACAGAATGAAGATCCTCACCCCCAAAGACCAGTCAGAGTATAATTTTCCTTAACTGTGCATCTTGGAGTACAATGTACCCTTCGTACTTTGGGAATTCAGAATGATGGGAGAAGGGAAGAGTTCAGGAGTAAATGCCACCAAAGCCTAACATCTGACCTCAGATGCTAGGAACAAAGCCCAAAACTTCAGCATTTTAAAACCTTTATCCATTTTAAGCCCTATTTTTTGTTCTATTCTCATTCCTTAGAGTAAATGTAGAGATATGTCTTGGAGGGAGACCTTTCTCCACTGACAATATTATATTCCAGAGGTGCTCTCCACCTTGGACACCTCCCATCACTATCAGATTAGTCCAGTTCAATGCTCTCTGTCTGTGAATGTGAAAATGTTGGCAGAATGACAGCAATCACTTGGAGGCTCCCTGCATATTCATCTTCCATAATGGCCCCTTTTCTTTTGGTCTTCCTATAATAAAAGGAATGCACAGAAGGTTCACACTATCTTGCCTCTTCACACCTTAGACATATGGTATTTCTCTGTTCATCTAGATTAGTGTTTCATACAGGAGTGAGTATTCCAAGGACTGGTGACCAACAGCCAGGCTTTGTTAGGAAATATGTCTGTTAATAAACTGGAGAATACAGAAGCTATTATATACCTACTCGACTACAGGCCATGGTACAGTTAGCCTACACTTCTACAAACACAGCTGCTGCCATTGTAGGTGCACCCAGCCTCCTGTGTTTGGCAAACACAAAGGGTTCTCAGTTATCAACCTGCACTTTCTGGAGAACACAGCACAAGGGAGAGGCAATGACACCAATGAAACATAAATAACAACAAGCAAGATTCCAGGTTTTGCCATCAAATCTCTGGCTCCAGTGTATTTAATTTCTACATCTGCTTCTTCATTCACAAGCAGCAAACATCTGCCACATTGGCAAATGGTCAGATTTAAATCAATGCCATGCCAAAGATACAGGTTGTCTGTTAGGGAAATCAAAAGCACTTTGAAGGTGTCACTTCTTCAAGATGGAAAATATGAAACTTATCTGTAGAGCCTAGTCAATTGACCACTCAACACTCTGAATTATACCTTTTTAGAGGGGAACAGAAGGAATGTAGAGGGTAATACTGCCCTTCTGGGAACCCTCATCCTCCCTTGAGGTACCTTTTACTGCCATAAATTAACCCTTATGAATGGCTAGGCAAGTCAACAGCTGCCAGATGCCTAGACAGGACTGCAGCCTCACTGGCAAAGTATTTCAAAGTCTTGTTACACATCATGTCCCTGGAGAAGGGAAACTACAGAAGGTTGCAATAGCATCAGGATGAATAATTGAAACATGGTTCATTCAGTACGTGCATAAACTGAAGGGTCACAACAGCCGCCAGTGCAGAAACTCTCCGAGTGTTTAATAGGAACGTCCTCGGGAGACGCTGACCCACTTCCTTGGGAGCTTTTGTGGAGTAGGTGTGGAAATGGCTGTGGGATTGCCAAGTACACGGAAAAGGATTAAGCTACATTATCTGACAAAAGGTTGTATCTTACAGAATCAGTCGCATACGTTCCTCTTGGGAAAACCCTTAGCACTCAGTTCCCCCAGGAAAGTCAAGAAGCGATCCCATCTGAGACTCTGCCCCTGCGGGTATCTTCCAGGATGCCCTTCCCAATGGCCGACCGTTGGAGGTTCTGCACCTTCGGTTCCGCACCAAACGGCGCCAACGTTTCACAGCCCCTCGAGGCCACAGGAACTTTACCCGTGCAATGGACGGGCAATGAACACGGTGAGGCAGGGTAGCTCGGGCAGCTCCCGTTATTGTTTCGTATCCCGGGAGGAGGGAGGGCCGCGGACTCAGATCCCGCAGACGGACCGCGTCCGCCGCCGTGAGAACCCTGACATCCCCTCCGCCGCCGCCCGGGCACTGCTGCGCCGGGCAGGCAAGTCGGGGGCAGGCCCGCGCTCGGCCCCGCTCCCATCGCCCCTGTCCTGCCAGGGGGACGAGCTCTGAATCTCCGGCCCGGCCCCGCCAGCATCGCCTCCCCCCCCACCCCGACACGGTACCTGCTGGCGCCCCGCGGCGGCGGCTCCGCGGCTAGCGGCGGGTGACGGCGGCGGCTCCGCGGGTGGCGGCGGGTGGCGGCGGGTGGCGGCGGGTGGCGGCGGGTGGCGGCGGGTGGCGGCGGGTGGCGGCGGGTGGCGGCGGGTGGCGGCGGGTGGCGGCAGTCGCCGGTGGCGGTTGTCGGCGCGGGCGTGTGCGCGGGGCCGCAGCGCTGCCTGCGCACTGACAGCTCGGGAGCCGCGCCGGCGGGGGCCGGGGCTGAGGTGGGAGGAGGGGGCTCCGGCACCCGGGGCCCCTGCGCCGAATCAGGGACGGGAGGAGGGCTCGGGGGCGGGCGGGAGCGGGGCAGGGGAAGGGGCGGCGGGTCTTGGAGCCCCTGTCACCGCTGGCAGCAGGTCGGCCTCGGGGAAGCGGACGGGAGGAATGAGAGCGGCGACCTGGTGAGGGGCGGCGGGAGACAGCGGGGCTGGGCTCCTCGCTGTCTTCCCGGGAGGAGAAGGAGCGGGAAGCCGGTGCCGTGGGACTGAGCACCCACCGTTCACCGCGGCGGCGACAGCGGGGAGCGCTCCGCGCCGCTCCCCTCCCGGGGCAGGTTGCCGGCGGGGCACAGCAGCTCCCGGCCCGGCGGTCCTCGGGCAGGGCTGTGAGGAGAAGCAATAGCGTCAGCGAGAGCGCACGGTGTAACATGCCGTGGCTACCTACGAAGATGGTCATGTCTGATCTTCTGCCCTGGAGATCTGCGGGTCCAAACGCTTGTCTACCGCCCAGCTGCATTACTGGGTCCAACAAAAGCTCACACCTTCCTTGAAAGCTTGGCTGGCCTTAGATCATCATTCAACAATGAGGCTACTACTTGCTCCTTTGAAGGTCGGCATTGATTTTCGCTGACAGCAAAATAGCAAGCTTTTCACATTGCTTTTCTGTGTTGAAGAGCAAATTTGGGGGGTTGTAAAGCATTTATTGTTAGCCCTGTAAAAATCTAACGTTGACTTCCAGAAAGAAGATGTAAAGATCCAAATGTTTGAAAGACTTTCTAGCTCTCCAATACTGATGGGCTCTCACTCTCCTATACCCACCTGCTGCAAAATTTAGATGCCAGTGTACTCCTCACAGAGTATGGATAGGGCACCTAGAAATGCCTCTCTGGGAGGATGGTCCAGCTTCTTGCACTGCTCTGGCACACTCTACTTCCCAGCCTCCATTTCTAATCACCCTTCTTGTGACATGCACAAGGCATCCCCCCATTGCAGCAACTGCTGGTCTCTGACAACTTCCAATCAGTTTTCACATAATGCCTTTACAGGTGCCCCTTCATGAGCAGTCTGAACTAAGGTGCACCCATGCAACAGTCACGAGGGTGATCCCAGCCAGAGACAGAGGGAATGAAAAAACAGACACAAACTTTCCTTAGAGAGAAAGAGGACTAAAAGATGGAATGACCAGAAAGCCATTTCCTTTTCAGTGCAAGGATGCAATTTATGGCATGACAAGAATTTCCTTCTGCTCTTCTTCTCAGCATCGTGTCTGATGTGGTGTGCACCTGATATTAAATACCTCCCACCATGCAAATCCTCCCCAGCTCTCTGCCCACCAGCAGCTGCATCATTCCTATATCCTTCTCCTCCTCCCTTCCTGCAAAGCAAAACAAAGGCAAAAATAATAAGCAGAAAGTGACATCGGAGACTCAGCGACTAACCCTCGTGGTTCTGGCAATAGCTGTCAGCTGAACAGAGTGACCTGGATGGGCTCACATCCAGCTAGTACTGCTGGCTAAACATCTTGTGTTCTCTTAACAGCTTCTTGATGTGGTTCAAAGGACAGATTACTCAACACTTCATTTACTGCTCCTGGAGGAATGATGGACCACCGGCTCCCAGGAGATGAGAATGCTCATCCTGAGCAGAACCTAGACAAAGCCATTCCTTTTAATCATCTAACAGTGATGGCCATAACAAGTGATTTATCAGTAGTGTGATGGAATTGCCCTTCTAAATACTTATGTTGCCACTGAGGTCAGAGCAATTGAGTACCAAGACATTTTACAAACTAGGCTTACATTTTGCATTGTTGTAGTGAGTTGAGAGACCAATTCTCCCACCACAGGCAAAAGAAAGACTCAGCCAAAACGGATTGCAAAAAAAATGGGAGAAAGTTCAAATGGAAAATAAAAAAAGGACACAATGAAAGTTTTTACAGAAAACCACAAGTACCATGACAAAAGAGAGAGAGACCCCAAAACATACCCAAGAACATCCCACCCCCACCTGGGGGTACACCCAACCCTCCCCCAGGGGTCTTTCTCCCCCCCAGCCCAGCCTTGGGCCTGGGCAGGCCCAAGGGAGGCAGCTCACACCATTTTACCTAGGCAGTGGCGAGGGAAGAAAGAGGAAGTGAGGACCTCTTGCTGATGTTTTATAGGAGAGCAGGGCATTATGGGATGAAATACCTGGCTTCCTGTGACCACCCACTGGGCTGGGCCCCCTTTGGGACATCCCAGGTGTGGCCTATGTGGTGGCATGAGGGGCCAGCACCCAGCCTAAACCACCACAATTGCCCTGTGCAAACCAGATGAGCTCCACTCTGTTAGCAGTTGTTCTTTCTCACTGGGGGACTACTGCTCCATGCCTTCTCTGTCCCATCTGAGGGGAGGCAGAGGCTGAAGAGTGGACTATGCTTCCCAGCAGCAGCCATCAGATTTATACCTTTTTCTTGGAAAAGGGTTGAAGCAGAGCTGCCTTATTTGTGGACCTAAGACAGGAGGATGGATTTTCTTTTTTTGCTAATCGAAGTAGATTTTGGTGCAAGACAGCAAGAATGCAGCCTATGTTATGCTCACGTGATTAAGTGTTAATCCTGTCCTGGGTACAGTAGGAACAATTAATAATCCTTGTCTGACAAGACTGTGATTCATTGGCAGAAGTCACAGAGAAAAGCAGAAAACCATGTTGACTAGCAACTTCTGAGGGGAAAAAACATCTGAAAGACACTCAACCCTGGAATGGGTTGTCCAGGGAGGTGGTCGAGGCCCCGTCCCTGGAGGTGTTTAAGAGCAGGCTGGATGAGGCTCTGGGCAGCCGGATCTAGTGTGGGGTGTCCCTGCCCATGGCAGGGGGGTTGGAACTAGCTGATCCTTGTGGTCCCTTCCAACCCTGAATGATACTATGATACTATGAACTTACTGAATAGGTGTTAGGCTCTCAGTAACTCACCTACCAGGGAACTTGTCAGGCAAAATGTAACTTAAAATGGGAGGAGGTATCTGACAGGAGTTCTTGCAAGAAGGTGAGCAACAGCTGCTGGTGGCTCCACGACAAAAAAGGCTGATAAAGCCAACAGCACAGTGATAACAGGGCAGCCTGCTGCAATTTTGTTGTACTTGACAGACATGAATGCTGTTCTTCTTCACCAGAGAAGCAGCCAGCAAGGCACAAAATTGACAACAGGAGGAGGCAGAAAAAACATTGTTTGAACCCAATGTATGGCAAACACAAGGTGTCAAAGAATTTAAAGAGAAGAGATCTTTCACTTGCTTATCTCATAATGCTACAGCTTGAGAAAAAAGGATTTAAAAAATGGCAATTCTTGACAATAAAAAGAAATTCCCTGTAACTGACAACAGTGATTCTCATGACTGCAATGCTGAGGGCTCACATAACCTCTGCAGGAAGGAAGGTGTGGTATAGTTCCATGAAATTAAAAAAGTTCTGCAAAGCATTTTGCTCTGACCAAACTGGAAATTAACATAAAAAACCTGAAGAAACTCAGCGCCCTTATACTTGAAGAAGGTAACACATACCAGAAGGGTGTACAGCTCTGAGTGTACCCAGCACTAGGATGCCAATGGACACATACACACTTAGACATGGGTTAACTGAGACTGTTACAGTATCACAGTATCACAGTATCACTTAGGTTGGAAAGGACCTCGAGGATCATCGAGTCCAACCTATCAACACAGACCCCATGACTACACCATGGCACCAAGTGCCATGTCCAATCTCCCCTTGAACGCCTCCAGGGTCGATGACTCAACCACCTCCCTGGGCAACCCGTTCCAATGACGAATGACTCGCTCGGTGAAGAACTTCCTCCTCACCTTGAGTCTAAACCTCCCCTGGTGCAGCTTGAGACTGTGTCCTCTTGTTCTGGTGCTGGTTGCCTGGGAGAAGAGGCCAACCCCTTCCTGGCCACAACCACCCTTCACGTAGTTGTAGAGGGCAATGAGGTCACCCCTGAGCCTCCTCTTCTCCAGGCTAAACAATCCCAGTTCCCTCAGCCTCTCCTCATAGGGCTTGTGCTCAAGGCCTCTCCCCAGCCTTGTTGCCCTTCTCTGGGCACGTTCAAGTGTTTCGATGTCCTTCTTAAACTGAGGGGCCCAGAACTGGACACAGGACTCAAGGTGCAGCCTAACCAAATCAGAGTACAGGGGCACTATGACCTCCCTGCTCCTGCTGGCCACACTATTCCTAATGCAGGCCAGTGTCAAATGTGTCAAATGTGTCTCAGTTAGGAGAAACAAGCAAGCAAACAATTGCTTTAAACCAACTTGTCCAACAAATAATTCTTATGCAATTACCAAAGAAGCAAACACCGCCTTTACTGCTGATGAGTTGGACGTGATGATCTTGAGGGTCTCTTCCAACCTGGTTTATTATTCTATTCTATTATTCTATTTCCTTACAAATACTCTGGATAATTTGATCCTTTCATATATCAGTGGTACTCAAGCAAGTATCGTAACCAAGTCCTAAATGGTCCTGTCCTATGGCATCATCCCAGTGTCACCTGCTGAAGGTGATATGCAGGCAGGAAAGATTAAAAGTACCACTGTACTTGCATCCATTTGGAAGCCCAAACTCTGCAGTTTGTGATGGTACCTACATAAACAGAGAGGCAGTTATTTCCTTAATGCATAAATATCTTAACTGAAGTTATGTCCTCTGACAGCTAAGTTCAGAGGATTTTTTTAGTGTTAATATAACTTGCCTGCAATGACTAAGAACTTGCAGGTCTTTTTACAAAACTATCTTTAATACCCAAATGAAGACAGATATCCAAATGGAGACAGACTGAGAGAGTTGGGGCTATATAGTCTGAAGAGAAGGCTCCAAGGAGAGTTTATTGTGTTTTTCCAGCATCTTAAGAGGGCCTACAAGAAAGCTGGTGAAGGACTTTTTAGGGTGTCAGGGAGTGATAGGACTAGGGAGAATGGAAAAAAATAGAAATGGGTAGATTCAGATTGGATGTTAGGAAGAAGTTCTTCCCCACAAGGGTGGTGAGACACTGGAACGGGTTGCCCAGGGAGGTGGTGGAAGTCTTATTCCTGGAGGTTTTTAAAGCCAGGCTGGACGTGGTTCTGAGCAACCTGATCTAGTGTGAAGTGTCCCTTCACATGGCAGGGGGGGTTGGCACCTTGCGGGTTGGCACCTTGAGGTGCCTTCCAACCCTAACAATTCTATGATTGCATGGTATGATTATATATCTTGGACACACAATTAAGATTATGCCAAAGTCATCCTGTCCTTAGTGTGTACCTCTGGTTTTCCTGCAAGTCTCTTGAATTAAATTCTGAGTTATGTGGGCACTGCCCACAACAGCTAAAATTGCTTTTCATCTCGAAGATGTTTTCCTGAAAATCTGATTAAATTATTCATCCTCACTCCAAGAGACTAACCAGAACATAAGAGTCAGAGAAGCTAAGGAAAGTCTTTACACGATCAATCAACCTTTTCAGTTCCTATGTTGTTCAATATGTCAGTTAGACAATCTGCATACAGTCAGAACCTCACCATATTCTTCACACCTACCAAGGTCTAAGAATTGATTCTTCACAGGTTTTAAATTCTGTGAGTTGACAGATTCTTATTCTCCACTCTCCTTTAGCAGTCTTTGGGATTCAAGATCCCTCCTTATTAGTTGAAATCATAAACTGAACACTCTGCCAAGCTAATTTTACTGACAACAGATCTGTGAATCTCCAAACCTCTGCAAAAGTAACTGAACAAAGGTAAATAGTGCTGGCCTCAGCAGTAACCGCTATCCCTCTTCTGTTTCTTCTTGTCCCTTGAATATGTTCTGGAATGTTTTAGGACAAGAATTTAGTCTGCCATGTGGTAGCCAGCATTAGGAAAAGGACTTGTCTGAAAAAGATGTCCAAGAAAAAAGCAAGGCAACTGATCACCTGGATGAGTTCCCTGGTCATGTTTGTTGTGCATTTCCACAACCTGTTGTCCTGACATCTGTCAGAAACCAGGCGTGGGAAGGACAGCCTGAGGCAGCACTGCCAGCAAGAGATGTTTGTCATCTGGGTTCCTCAAATGCATACACAGCCTCCTGAAAACATCATGTTAGGGCTCCTCATAAGGCTTACATAAACCTTCTGGATGTGCCTAGGCGGTCCCTTCCTCGTCTCACATGGCTGCAAAACTCCCGTCTCTAAATCTGACCACAGGCCAACGATTGGCACACATAAACACTCCATCTCTTCGGGAGAGCATTTTTCCACTTCCACAGTTCTAATTTAGCACTTAACTGGCAGCTGAAATAAGTTACCAGTCTGCAAGTGTGGTAAGTCACATCATTTTGGGTGAATAATGACACAACAAAAGCGTCTGCAATAAGTTGCCCCTCTACACTACCCTGCCCACTCAACACAGCCATACAGTCTCATTTCTTCTCTATTTTTTATTTCAAACAGTGCTGTGAAATAGCAGACACCACCTTCCCTTCTCTGCTGCGAGGCAACTACATCAGCACCGGCTAGCTCCGTGCTGCGCCGAGACCTCTAGAAGTGGAAAGAGGCCTCCAGCACGCAGGGAGATCGCTGCCTGAGAGGGCGACGTGGCTGGGGGCGTTTCCGGAGAAGCCGTGGGAAATGTAAACCCCGGCGACACCGGCAGAGGCTCTCAGGCTGCGAGCTGTGAGGCAGCAACCTTCTCCTACTTGCAATCTAGGGAGTGGGGCATGAGAGGCAGGTACGTGGTCAGACAGCTGGGAGCTCCTGGCCATCAGTGCAGGCAGGCTAACAGGCACAGGGAGAGCCAATAGTGACTGAGTGTACCCCAGGGGCTCCTTTTGAATTGGCTGACTTGAAACCCAGAAAGTGGGTTGTGAGGCATCCCAGGAGCTCCTTTTGAATTAACTCTGTAATTGGCACGAGCAGGGTGTGTGGGCAGGACGCAAGGTGCTTCAGTCTTACTGAAGGCATAATGATGGCTACTCAGGGGAGTATCTTTACAAATACATAACAGGAGTCAACTCTTAATGGAGCAGAGGATTCAATACCCTTTTATCAGGTAGCCCCCAAGCCCTCCTGCAGTAACTCACATGTGCAGGGTCAATGGGAACAGGCAGCTACCCAACAAAATGAACGATACAAATGGGCTGCCTTAAGAAGCACACCATCCACAGTGCCCTTGCAGAACAGGTATGAGGCTCTGAAAGAGGAACTGGTTGCGAGCAAGGGTGGGGGCTCACAAAGCCAAAAAGCGCCACAAAGGCCAGAGGTACCACCAAGGCCAGCCTGCCCCAGGCCAGCCATAAAAACTGATCCTGAAACGAAAAATCAAAGGGTCATTGTTGTAGGTGACTCCCTGCTGAGGGGAGCGGAGGGCGTGATATGCAGACTGGACCCACTTCATAGAGAGCTCTGCTGTCTCCCTGGCGCCTGGGTAAGGGATGTCATAGGTAAACTTCCCACCCTTGTCAGTCCTTCAGACTATTACCCACTGCTGGTTTTTCAGGTAGGTAGTGAGGATGCAGCAGTTGAGAGGCTTACAATCAATTAAAAGAGACTTCAGGACCTTGGGGCAACTGCTAAAGGGATCAGGAGCTCAAGTTATGCTCTCCTTCATCCCTCTGACATTCGTGATGGATGAGGAAACATTTAGGTTGAGCCAAGAGGTCAATTCATGGCTCTGGGACTGGTGTCATCAACAGGGGTTTGGATTTTATGATCACAGCTCATTTACAGGACACCAGAGCTGCAAGCAACCAATGGGATGCACCTGTCCCAGAGGGGCAAAAGAATTCTAGGGCAGAAGTTGGCAGGGCTCATTGACAGGGCTTTAAACTAGATTCAAAGGGGGAGGGGATTGTTAATTTCATGCTTGCCTGTGACAAACATTGGGGCAGCTCACAAGAGGCAGAGGGATGGATGCTAACAAGGGCTCTCCACTTGTTGCCCTGAGGCAAGACAAGGACGAAGCACTGGGGCACCCCAAGGGAATCAAGGGGGATTCACCTAAGAGGGTGGCACTGCCAGCCCAGCTGAAGTGCCTCTGTGCAAATGCATGCAGTTTGGGCAACAAACAGGATGAATTAAGGGCCACTGCACTGCTGGAATGCTAATGACATAGTGGCTCTTACTGAAACTTGATGGGATGATTCCCATGACTGGAATGTAGGGATAGATGGGTCCAAGCTCTTTAGGAACGACAGGCAGGGTAAGAGGGGAGGAGGTGTTGCTCTCTATATCAGTGACTAGCTGTAATCAGTGGGGCTCCACCTGGGCAAGGATGATGAGACCATATGGGTGAAGATTAACAGGAAGACAGGGGAAGGTGATGTTACTGTAGGGGTCTGCTACAGGCCACCTGACCAGCAGAACCAAGCAGATGAGGCACTCCACAGGCAAAGAGAAGTGGCTTCACATTCACACGCCCTGCTCCTCGTGGGGGATTTCAACCACCCTGACATCTGCCAGAGGGACAACAGAGCTTGGTACCAGCATTCCAGGATGTTCCTGGAATGCATAGATGACAACTTACTCCTCCAAATGGTAGAGGAACCAACAAGAAAAGGTGCTATGCCAGACCTTGTTCTCACCAATAGGGAAGGGCTGGTCACCAATGTGAGGCTCAGGGATAACCTTGGCTGTAGTGACCACAAAGCAGTAGAATTTAAGATCCTCAGGGCAACTAGGAGGAAATATCCCAAGCTTGCAACCCTGGATTTTAGGCATGCAGACTTTGATCAATTCAGGGATCTGCTGGCCAGAATATTGTGGGACAAAACCCTAGAGGGAAGAGTGGCCTAGGACAGCTGCTCAGTATTCAAGGATCACCTTCTCCATTCCCAGGAGCAAAGTATACCCACAAGGAGGGAAGGAGGAAAGAATGCTAGGAGACCTGCCTGGATGAGCAAGGAGCTCCTGGACACGCTGGCACACAAAAAGAAACTCTACAAGGAGTGGAAGAAAGGACAGCTGGAATGGGGGCATATAAGGAAGCTGCCCAAGCAGCAAGAGACCTGGTTAGAAAAGCTAAAGCTCAGTTAGAATCAAATCTAGCCAGGGAGAGCAAGGGGAACAGTAAACATTGCTATAGGTATATTAATGGTAAAAAGAAGCCTGGGGAAGGTGTGGCCCCCCTCAGAAAGGAAACAGGTGAGCTGGTGACGAGTGACATGGAGAAGGCTGAGGCTCTCAATGACTTCTTTACCTCAGTCTTCATTGGCAAGGGCTCCAGCCACACTCTCAGAATAATGGAAGATAATGGCAGGGACTGGAAGAAGGAATTGCCCATTGAGAGTGAAAAGGAGGTGTGGGGGACTGTGATGTATCTGTGAACCCTCGGAGGAGCTCTGGTGAGAAAACATCACTGTGCTCCAATGAGAATCTGGAAACTCCCTGGACAGACTGAGTGGGAATGAGAAACCACAAGATAAGATGGGAGGCCACCTGGACTAGCTTAAGAAGTAACTACAGCAATGCTACCGCTGACCCATGGGAATCTTGACAAAAGTTCACTAACCAATTGCAGGCAGCCACACTAACAATACACACACTATATGAGTTGTGTGCTGGAATAAATTGGTTTCCTTTGGCCTTCTATATGCTCTGCTTGTGTTTGATTCTTGTCACACAGACCGTCACCTTATCCCTACCCCGACCCCTACACAGCGACAAATGGTGACCCCCGACGTGAAGACCCAAGCAGTGAGTTGAAGACATTTGGGCTGCAGGTGCATGCGGCAACGGTGACGGAGCCCAGTGTAGCTGAGAGCAGTGGGATACTGCCTTTTGGTCCAGACCTGAGCTTTGACACCTGCCCAGGTGAGGTAGGTGAACCACAGGGAACATAATGGGTCAGAAATTAACAAAGGATGAGGACTTAGTCCTTGGAACCTGGAAATAGTTATTGAAATGTAGGAGTCTAAAAGTTAATGATTTTGACTTAAGAAAATTAATTTTATGGGGCAAGCAGCAAGGTTTTGAGCCCTCCTCCGTTACAGCCTTCAGCGTTCCTGCCTGGCACAAGCTAGGTAGTTACTTGTGAGATGCTATCTCGAAAGGAGATAAGGAACTGGTTGATATGGCAATTACCTGGCACCTGCTTTGTGATGTACTAAAAGATCTTAAGCAGGAGCAGGAGGAGGAAGAAGAGGAAGGGAATGATTTGGCTATGGGGGAAACGAATAAATCAGTAGAGGACACGCCGGCACCCTCTGCACCCTCTAGCCCCCCCTCGTCTGGCTGCTCAGGAGTAGATTCGACAGCGCAACACATAACAAGTGCTGCTGAGAAGCAGCTTTCTCCTAATGATCAACTTAAGTTCCTGAGGAATTGGAAAAGTCCCAACGACTTTGCAAAAATGCCATTGGCTTATCAATCTCTGAGAGAGCAGCTGAAAGGGTATGTAAAAAAGGAGGAATGTAATCAGCGTAATAATCTACAGACTTCACACCAGCAACTGCCTTTACAACAGCAATTACCCCCTCTGCCATCTGATAGCGAGGACGAGAGTCAGGGGGGAAGCTGTAAATCATAGTGTGACTGTGGCCACGAGCAAGAATGTTGAGAACCGAGAGGGGGGTGGGCGTGGGTCTGCATCTTGGACCTTGCCTCCCTGCAGTGTGACTGCTACTCCACGTTCAGCAGTGAGATTTTGGCAGCAAGTTTGCCAGAAAGCTGCTGATGTGGGTGACTGGGCTTTGGTGGAAATCTTGGATGCGCCACATATATCGGTTAGAACAGAGGAGAATTCTTCTCTATGGGTGTTTCGGATGATCCTATGGCTTTCCCTGTGGAAAAAGTGGCTCCGGGCTCGGGGCAGCAGGATAATCATCAGGTTTTGGGTTGGAAAGTCATACAGGATTTGTGATCTACAGTAGCAAAGTATGGTGTCAATTCAAGTGAAACTATGCAGCTTGTGCGTATTATAGACACTGATTTGCTGTGTCCATTTGATATTCATCACCTTGCACAGATAATTTTTCAGCCTGTTCAGTATTTGAAACTAGATGGAAAAAATTAGCTGAAAAGGCTGCAATACAAAACATGCAAAGGGATCAAAAGGATGTCCTGCGAGGTGTTGGGGCAGATGCTCTCATGGGCACAGGACCTGTGTTTTCTAATCCTAACACACAAGCTCACTGGCATCCTTCCGTACTGGAACAGAGTCAAAGAATAGGCATGTCTGCGATTCTCAAGCCGAGGGAGCTTGCATCTCCACGTCCCCGATAGACAGTTATGAAACAAGAGCCTAAAGAACCATTTCTGCAGTTTGTGAAGAGGGTTTCTGCTGCCATTGAGAAACAAGTTGATGATGAGAATCTCAGGCAAATTTTGTGTCGGCAATTAGCGAAAGACAATGCAAATGCTGACTGCCAAAAAATTATTGAAGCATTGCCAGGTGAACCATCTGTAGCTGATATGGTAACAGCCTGTTCGAAGGTCGGCAGCACTGATTTTAAGATGACTGCACTTGCAGCTGCCTTAAAATCCGGAGGCCCAGTAAGGTGTTTCAGCTGTGGGAAAGAGGGACATGTGAAAGCTAATTGTAAGCAAGTGAAAGCACAGCTTGGAGTTGACTTGAAAAATTCTTGTGCTCGTTGTGGTAAACCTGGTCAGTATGCCAAACACTGCAAATCTAAATTTCATGCAAGTGGTCAGCCTTCGCAGGGAAACGGGAAGAGGAATGCGAAAGGGCGCGTGATGACTCAAAATACCCCCCAATATTAGCAACCCATTTCCAACCAGGGCGTATCCAGCCCAGCAGGTCCAACCTTGTGCGACAAATTATCAGCCAGCACAAGGGGATCAGCAGGGATGGATGTATCCACAGCCGATGTAATAACTATTTCAGACACAAAGACACACAAGGTGCCTTTAGATGCATGGGGGCCAATTGGTAACGGGCTCAGTGCTTTATTAATAGGCACCCTTCAAGGAATAGATGTACATGTAGGGGTAATTGATGCTGATTATGTTGGGCAAATACGTGCTTTAATATCTACTGCAACACCACCTGTAACAATTTCTAAAGGGACTCGAATTGCTCAACTTGTACCTTTTGTGAGTCATGTTTCCAGAACAGAGCAGACTATCCGTGGTGACAAAGGATTTGGATCGACAGGACCACCCGCGGTGTTATGGTCTCAGATAATCACTGAGAAGAGACCACAAATGACCTGCATGCTCTCCATGGACCGTGCTACTCCTGCACAGATACGAGTCACAGGACTATGTGACACAGGAGCAGATATTACCATCACTGTGCAGCATAACTGGCCTCCTGCCTGGCCACTGGTATCGAACAACATGAGTGTGGTAGGACTCGGTGGGGTTGCTAACAGTTTTGAGTGCTAAACCTGTAGTGATCACCAACCCTGAGGGACAAAAAGCCACTGTTAGACCATATGTGACCACAGCACTCCTTAATCTATGGGAAAGAGACTGTTTGGGGCAGTGGGGAGTGAAAATCATGATGGATTTTTGCTAGGGGTCATTGCAATGCAGGGCATTACACAACCCACACTGGCATTAACATGGCTAACAGAAAAGCCTGTCTAGGTGGACCAATGGCCCCTCATCCATGAAATGCTCACTGCCCTGCACCTTTTGGTTGAGGAACAGTTAGCTGTGGGACACATAGAAACTTCACACAGTCCTCGGAACACACCTGTGTGATAAAAAAGAAATCAGGCAAATGGCATTTGTTACATGATCTGAGAAAGATCAGTGAGGTGATGGCTACTATGGGGGCTTTGCAACCAGGGCTGCCTTCACCAACCATGATACCAATGCAATGGGAAATTGTGATAATAGATCTGAAAGATTGTTTCTTTACTATTCCTCTTGCTAAACAGGACACAGGGAAGTTTGCACTTACGGTGCCTTCAGTGAACAACAGTGGACCAGCCAAAAGGTATCAGTGGAAGGTTTTACCTCAAGGTATGAAAAACTCACCAACTATTTGTCAGTGGTTTGTGGCAAAAGCGTTAAGTCCTGTTCGGGCCGCATTTCCACTAGGCTACTGTTATCACTATATGGATGACATCTTATTAGCAGCTCCCTCACAGACAATGCTAGCTGAAATGGAAACTGAGGCACACAAATCACTTACAAAATTGTGGATTAGTGATTGCTCCAGAAAAAATACGAAGTCAACAGCCATGGTTGTACCTGGGCGTGAAAGCATTAGATCAAGCAGTAATGCCTCAACCAATTCAGTTGCAAATAAATGTAAAAATCTTGAATGATGTCCAGAAAGTAGCAGGAATGATTAATTGGGTATGACCTTATCTAGGGTTGACACCCTCTAAGTTGCAACCACTCTTAGAATTATTAACAGGGGACTCAGACATTTCTGCACCACAAGTTTTAACTCCAGAAGCAAAGCAGGTAATTGAGGAAGTAGAACAAGCCATTCATAAAAAGTATGTATGGATAATTGATTTGGCTGTTTCAGTTCAGGTGTTTGTTTTAATAGAGGATCTGATACCTTTTGCAATGCTTGCACAGTGGAATTCTGACTGGCAAGATCCTCTTCATGTTTTAGAGTGGGCATTTTTATCTTTTAAAACCAAGAGAACCGCTCCTGGCCTGCTTGAGCTTTTGGCTCAGATTATTATGAAAACAAGAGCTCGATGTGTAGAATTGTTGGCAAGGGATCCAGAAAAATTGTGATACCAGTGCAAAGTGAATATTTTGATTGGTGCCTTGCCAACAGTCCAGCACTACAAGCAGCAATGGCAAATTATACAGGTCAAATTGGCTATCATCTGCCTTCCCATCCATGAATAAAAATGGGTGGACAAATTCAGTTTTCACAAAAACAATTGAGTCAATCTAACCCTGTGCTTGGTCCCACAGTTTTCACTTATGGCTCAGGAAAAACAGGAAACCTTAGAATAAACCTTAGAATAAACCAAACCAGGTTGGAAGAGACCTTCAAGATCATCGCATCCAACCCATCAACCAATCCAACCCACCCAAACAGCTAACCCATGGCACCAAGTACCCCATCAAGTTTCCTCCTGAACACCTCCAATGACGGCGACTCCACCACCTCCCTGGGCAGCCCATTCCAATGGGCAATCACTCTCTCTGTATAGAACTTCTTCCTAACATCCAACCTGAACCTCCCCTGGCGCAGCCTGAGACTGTGTCCTCTTGTTCTGGTACTGGCTGCCTGGGAGAAGAGACCATCATCCGCCTGTCTACAACCTCCCTTCAGGTAGTTGTAGAGAGTGATAAGGTCACCCCTGAGTCTCCTCTTCTCCAGGCTGAGCAACCCCAGCTCCCTCAGCCTCTCCTCACAGGGCTTGTGTTCCAAGCCCCTCACCAACTTTGTTGCTCTTCTCTGGACTCGTTCCAGCAAGTCAACCTCCTTCCTAAACTGAGGGGCCCAGAACTGGACACAGCACTTGAGGTGTGGCCTAACCAGTGCAGTATACAGGGGCAGAATGACCTCACTGCTCCTGCTGGCCACACTGTTCCTGATGCAGGCCAGGATGCCATTGGCCCTCTTGGCTGCCTGGGCACACTGCAGGCTCATGTTCAGCCTGCCATCGACCAATACCCCCAGGTCTCTCTCTGCCTGGCTGCTCTCCAGCCACTCTGACCCCAGCCTGTAGCACTGCATGGGGTTGTTGTGGCCAATGTGCAGAACCCTGCACTTGGATGTGTTCAATCTCATGCCATTGGACTCTGCCCATCTGTCCAGCCTGTCGAGGTCCCTCTGCAGAGCTTCTCTACCCTCCAGCAGATCAACTCTTGCCCCCAGCTTGGTGTCATCAGCAAATTTACTGATGATAGACTCAATGCCCTCATCCAGATCATCAATAAAGATGTTAAAGAGCACAGGGCCCAGCACTGATCCTTGGGGCACAACACTACTGACTGGCTGCCAGCTGGCTGTGGCACCATTCTCCACCACTCTCTGGGCTCGGCCATCCAGCCAGTTCCTAACCCATCGCAGTGTGCTCCCGTCCAAGCCTTGGGCTGACAGCTTGGCCAGCAGTTTGCTATGGGGGGCGGTGTCAAAGGCCTTGCTGAGGTCCAGGTAGACTACATCAACAGGCCTCCCCACATCCACCAGGTGGGTCACCTGATCATAGAAGGAGATCAGGTTGGTCAGGCAGGACCTGCCCTTCCTAAATCCCTGCTGGCTAGGCAGCTATCGTGTGGTATGATGGTGATCGATGGCAAAACAGCGTGGAATACCAAGAAGGCTCTCCTCAGATTGTTGAGTTAAGGGCTGTGACTATGGTATTTCAGCAGTTTTCCTGTCCTGTAAACATTGTTACTTATTCAGCCTATGTGGCTGGATTGGTGCAACGTTTAGATAAAGCTGTCCTTGGTCATGTTAATCAGGAGAAGCTTTTTGGAGTTTTAAAACTGTTATGGACTGAGAATCAAAAACGATGTGCTCCTTATTATGTTTTGCATATGACAAACTTGCCAGGTTTTTTGGTGGAGGGGAATGCAAAAGCAGATGCACTTGTGTTGGGTGTAGCAATGAGACCAATTCCAAGTATCAAACAACAAGCAATAGCTTCTCATCAATTTTTTCATCAAGCTTATTGTGCTCTAAAACAGCAGTTTCAGTTGTCCAATGCTGAAGCTCGAGGTATTGTTGCTGCATGTCCTGATTGTCAGGGCCAGCATATTGCTCACTGTTCCAGTACTAACCCTAGAGGGTTGCGAGCCCTCCAGATCTGGCAAACAGATGTTACTCACATTGCTGAATTTGGTAGATTAAAATTTGTTCATGTGTCTATTGATACATTTTCCTCAGTCACCATTGCTACTGCTCACACAGGAGAGACTGCCAAAGATGTTATTCGTCATTGGCAGCGAGCTTTTTCTACTGCTGGAGTTCCGCTTCAGATCAAACCAGACAATGGTCCAGCGTATGTGTCTGCAAGGGTTAACTCATTTTTGCACTCATGGGGTATAACTCATATTGCAGGTATCCCTCATTCTCCCTCTGGACAAGGCGTTGTTGAACGTGCACATGGCACATTAAAACAGCTGCTGCAAAAACAAGAAGGGGGAATGGCAGGGGATCCTCCAGAACTCGATTGCACAAAGCTATGTAGGTTCTAAATTTCTTTGCAGATTTCTGGTGATTCTCAGGAACCCCCAATCCTGCGTCATTTTGGCTCCTTGGCTACCACCAGTGGGGTGCCCTCAGGAGCTAAAGTCAGGGTTCGGGATCTGCAAACAGGTCAGTGGTCTGACGCTTGTGATTTAATAACTTGGGGACGAGGGTATGCTTGTGTCTCAACAGATTCTGGACCACTCTGGGTTCCAGCAAGATGGGTTCGACCAGTGTTTTCATCACCCTCTGGACACTGACTGTTGCAAGAGTCATGCAGATTCCAAAGCTACCAGAGGAGAATGTGTGGGTCATACTTGCTAACGTCCTGAAACAGGATATGCCGTGCCTCTCGGTAACAACACCTATGAATCCTTTCAGCACCTGCTTGGTGGGTGTGCCGGTGAACAGATGGAGGGACATTACCGAGAAGACTGAACCTTTGAGCTCCAAAAGAACATTTTGTGTGTGTGTTTCTTGGTGTATTTTAGCTATTGCCTGACGTGGGTTCTGTTCAATATGCTCCTTTGTAAAATAGGGGTGTGATAGAATTTTTGCTCTCAGTTCAGGGTCATGATTGTCAAGGATTTGAAGGACTGTTTAAAGGATGGGGATTTTCTGGCTGGTTTCTTTGGATTGTTAAGACCGAGTTATTGTAATTGTGATTGTAATGTTACTGATGTTGCACTGTTTGATTAATCTGTTGCAAAGGGCCCTGCAGCAGATAATCAAAACAACATTTGTAACAGAAAAACAAAAAGGGGGAATTGTGGGGGACTGTGATGCATCTGTGAACCCTCGGAGGAGCTCTGGTGAGAAAACATCCCTGTGCTCCAATGAGAATCTGGAAACTTCCTGGACAGGCTGAGTGGGAATGAGAAACCACAAGATAAGATGGGAGGCCACCTGGACTAGCTTAAGAAGTAACTACAGCAATGCTACCGCTGACCCATGGGAATCTTGACAAAAGTTCATTAACCAATTGCAGGCAGCCACACTAACAATACACACAATATATGAGTTGTGTGCTGGAATAAATTGGTCGCCTTTGGCCTTCTATATGCTCTGCTTGTGTTTGATTCTTGTCGCACAGACCGTCACCTTATCCCTACCCCGACCCCTATACAGCGACAATCAGGTTTGTGACCATCTGAAGGACCTGCAAGTGTTCAAGTCCATGTGACCTGATGGGATACACCCAGGAGTACTGAGGGAACTGGGGATGTTAATAGGCCGCTCTCCATCATGTTCCAGAAGTCATAGCAGTCCAGGGAGGTCCCCATTGACGGGAAAAGGGGAAACATAATTCCCATTTTCAAGAAGGGAAAGAAGGATGACCCAGGGAACTATAGGCTAGGCAGTCTCACCTCTGTACCTGGTAAGACCATGGAGAGCAGATTCTCCTGGAGGCATTGCTGAGGCAGAAGAATAACAAAGAGGTGGTTTGCCCTTCACCAACGGCAAATCCTGCCTGACAAACCTGGTGGCCTTCTATGACAAAGTCACAACATTAATAGATGAAGGCTGAGCAACTGAGGTCATTGACCTGGACCTGAGCAAAGCCTTCAACACTGTCCTGCACCACAGGCCTCCAGGCTGGTGCAGGATGGGTTCCATGGATGGACCATTCAGTGGATAAAGAACTGGCTTGATGGCTGCACCCAAAGGGTGGCTGTCAATGGGTCCATGTCTAAGTGGAGGCCAGTGACAAGTGGAGTCCTTCAGGGATCAGCACTGGGACCAGGCTTGTTTAACATCTTTGTTGGCAACATGGACAGTGGCACTGAGTGCACCCTCAGCAGGTTTGCTGATGACACCAAGCTGTGTGGTGCAGCTGACAGGCAGGAGGGAAGGGATCCATCCAGAGGGACCTGGACAGGCTGGAGAGCTGGGCCCATGACAACCTCATGAGGTTCACAAAGACCAAGTGCAAGCTCTTGCATCTGAGTGGGGGTCCCACCTGGATTACTGCATCCAGTTCTGGAGGCCCTATTACAGGAAGCATCTGGAGGTGCTGGAAGGTGTCCAGAGAAGGGCCACGAGGAAGACTAAATGGCTGGAGCAGCTCTCCTATGAGGACAGACAGAGGAGTTGGGGCTGTTCAGTCTGAAGAAGAGAAGGTTCTGAGGAGACCTGATTGTGGCCTTCCAATATCTGAAGGGGGTTACAAGAAAGCTGGGGAGGGACTTTTTAGGGTGTCAGGTAATGCTAGGACTGGGGGGAATGGAAAAAAAAATAGAAATGAGTAGATTCAGATGTTAGGAAGAAGTTCTTCCCCATGAGAGTGGTGAGACACTGGAACAGGTTGTCCAGGGAGATGGTGGAGGCCTCATCCCTGGAGGTTTTGAAGGCCAGGCTGGATGTGGCTCTGAGCAACCTGCTCTAGTGTGAGGTGTTCCTGCCCGTGGCAGGGAACTGGATGATCCTTGAGGTCCCTTCCAACCCTAACAATTCTATGATTCTATAACTTTGGTGGAACTCCAGGCCTTCATAACAAAGTCCAAGGACTTCAGTACAGTTATGTTTCTGAAAAGACCCAGCAATCAGAGGGCATCATCACCCTCAAGTCACTTCTTAAGAGGAGCAGCATATCGAAGGTATCTCCTACATTTGGAAACCACATTCGCTGTCATCCTTGAGATTTTGATGCTATGGAAGATGGCTCCAAGTCAGTTTTATCATTGAAAGAAAAAAATGTTTTCCTTAAAAAAATTTCCTACACAATTGCTGTCTGTGGTAAGTTACATGTATTTGACTCAAGAGGCAAAAGAAGGTACCTTTGTCTTTCTGTGGCAGCTCCTTTGTATCATAGTATCATAGTATCAGTCAGGGTTGGAAGGGACCACAAGGATCATCTAGTTCCAACCCCCCTGCCATGGGCAGGGACACCCCACACTAGATCAGGCTGGCCAGAGCCTCATCCAGCCTGGGCTTCAGATCTTTAATTGAAATCATAGGATGAACTTTACACACATTCCATTCACTATAATTATGAATAACTTTCTTTTCTTGTTACTCATTGAAGCAAAAATACTGAAATACAAGCTGTATTCCATTTTCTTCTAAATACCCCACACAGCTGGACAGAAGCTGTCATCATGCCCTACTTTGCAGTTCTGTACAATGTTTTTGATTTGCTTCTCCACAAGAAAAAGGAAGCTTGATCAGGTTTCTTGTTTGGTAGTTTTGAACTCTGTACATAATATTTCCTTGCATTAAACTGTTTAGAATATTTACAGTTCTCCCCAACATCCCAAACCTTCACATTCAAATATTTAATTCCTTACCCAGTATGCTCCAATCCCCCTGCAATCTCACATGTGTATCATGCAGTCTCAGGTTGTTAGCTACACAATTTAGACATGCAGAGATTGCATACAGAGAAGTGATAGAAATTATAGTGTGTGTACTCTTACTGTGACAAAGAACCTTATACACCTGCAGAATGCTAAGTACTTAGCATTGAATGAACTGGATGTTTACTGTAACCCTTTTTCACAGTGAAAAAAAAAATTCTTAAAGAAATAGCTAATACATAGAGGGAAATTTCTTTCCCACTATGGCCATTCTAGATGACATCTTTTAGACACCTGCACTCCTGTTAATCGTATAGAAATTAATCTTCTTGTCTCAGAATTCATCTGCCTTCTTTGGACACATCTTTATTACACATAAAGGTTTCTCCAGGCCCAAGCATTCAGCTTGCAAAGTCATGTTTGTGTTACCCTAAAGCTAAATCATTTGAAGGCAAACCTTTTCTACTAAACTAAAAAATACTCATCTCAATGTACACAATGAAGCACACGTGCAAAACTATGCATCCTGCTCTGACCAAAGCTTGATACAGGCTGGCTTCAACATTTCTTCCCAATTATCAACACCCTCTAAACCTAGCTTCCCCTGTAATACTTCAAACCACTGTTGCAAATTACTTAAATACATTGGCCTGCAAAGGTCAGCCTTCCAAACCAAATGTCTCTAGTGAGGTAAGAACAGCCCTCTCAGTAGCAATCCAATCTCTCCTGTGCTTACTCATCCAGAAACCAAAGTAATTTTTGATGAATTCTATTGAGTTAAGCTACAACAACCAGCATATTCTTTCTCATCATCCCACTGCACTTCTGTGTTAAAATTCCTGTCAGTTACATAAAAAGTCTGCCTCTCTCCAGTGTCAAGACCAAAATAAAATGCATCTAGTTCCTCTATATTTGCCTCTCTGGTTCCACAGCCTAAGGCAACCTTCCTCTAAGGTCTGTGTTTTCTCACTCATTTCCCTTTCTTTCAGATTTCTGTAAAATGTTCTTCCCTCTTGCTTCACAAATGGCTGAGCAGAGGGACTCAGGTCCTTCCGTTAAGCCCTCCAGCTCTCTGTATGACAGGACATAGTGAAGAAAAGCAGGTATTTTGTGTGCTAGAACCTTAAAGAAATGTTCAACACTTACCAATACAAATTATTATGTACCTCACTAATTTACCTTCTAATACACTTTAATGAAGTTCACATCCATGGGACTATCATGTCACACCACCAGGTCTGAGGCAGACTCCTGGCCAGGTACATGGTTTCTGTACATGAGCAAGGACATGTGTTGTCAACTGAAGCGTTGTACTCTCTCTTCCTCTCTCTCTTACCCTCTCTTCTTCCCCTTGGACATGGTGACAAAAGCGTGTTTATTGGTCACTGATGCTAGGGAAATAGAAAAGGATGGGGTAACCTCTGTGTGTTCTCGTTCAGACAATTTGTCCACTCACTGATTCCTTGTTTCTGATTGCTTTAATGGCCACATAACAATTAACCACACAGCTATGCCTGTATGACTCATGGGACTAAATATGCTTCTGCTAAAGGGTTCTGGGACTTTTTCCCAGCTGTTAGCTTAGAGCACAGAAGCCCTAAGGCCCACCCCTTGAATCCTGCTTGTCCCATCTACTTCACCTCCCATCTACCGGTTGGGCAGCCTATTCTTAGACTTTGTCTGTGTTGCCAACTCTGGCAATACAATTATCAGTAACCGGGTTTGCCTGTCCTTGAGCCTGCTGCCGAGTGACACGCAAAGCTGCAACTTTCTCATATAACTCAGCCCTCCTGGGGGAAAAAAGTATAAGAAAAGCCAAGTGGTCTAATTAACCTCTGCCTCACAGTCTGTAAAGGACAGGCATCTGACCTGCTTGCTGCAGGAAGCAAGAAGGTTCTTTCTCCCTCTCCTCAGGGGCCTATACCTTTCCCAAGGGTGCAGCTAAAATTAAAAACAAGAAAGAGAGAGAGAGAGAGAAAGAAATAAAGGACAATGAAAGGCACTTCAATTCTCTTTTGCACTTCTTTTCTTCTCAGAAGCTGGGATTTGCTTCTCCTGGCTTGTCTCCTAGCACTGCAACAGTTCAGCAAGCAGGTAAGAGCTGCAGCAGGCATCCAACAGCTGGAAGAAGTGCAAGTGCTAATCTGCTAGCACAGGAGAAATAGTCACTAGCAACCTTGCTTCTGGAGAAGGTTGGCCATGATCCCACCACTTCACAGAATAAGGTCAAGTCTGAGGCAAGCAGAGAAAACTCCTTTTTTTTTTTTTCCTGCAGCCACCTTGGAAAACCTGTTCTGTATACCCCGTTTTCCTTTTGTCAGCAAAAGATAAACAGTGTCTATAAATGCCATGCAGGCACTGTCACTCCCAAAGCTCTCGGGCTCTGGGATGTAAGATTAGTAGCATGCTCATTGTACAAGCAATTCCAAAGGCCTCTGGAACCTTCCTGTGAAATTAGAAGCAAATCTCCCTGAGTAAGAAAATTGCAAAGTAGAAGTGATTGTAAAGCTTCCTTCCACACTATATTTAAATTATTATATTTATATTTAAGGCATGCTCCCACTACAGAGATTAGGGAATTAGGTTACTAGAAGGTTCACCGAACCACAGCTATGCCTTTTTCTTTGTATGTGAATGTTTGGAGATTTTTACCTTCTAGATCTTTTATTTTCAATGCAAGGACTTGGCTTCACCTATTTACTGAGAACTGGAAACTAGAATATGGCACAAAACCTAGGACTGTATGTCAAAAAATCTGAGTAAATAACTAATAAACATAGCTTAAAGGACTTCTGAAAAGTGCCCTACTTCTATGTCCAGCTCACTAGAATGTCAGAGGGTTACGCAAGATTGGTAGGTAGGTACTCATAAAGGTCAAACTTCAGGAAGAAAATTGCCTCAGAAAAACAACACATCCAACTGCCTCAGAAAAACAACACATCCTGAGACTCAGAATCGTACATACTAGAAAAGAGAAGAACTGAAAATGCCATCTGATATTTTTTCTTTTCTTTTGTTTTGTTTCTTTAATGTATGGAATGTGACAAAACGACGTCTTTTAGCCGGTCACCTTCCCTCTGACCGAACTGAACAGAGAATCCTTTGTAGTACATTAGCATCATCTGCTGGACAGTGCAGGGAAGGCGGTTTGGAAACTACAATAGTAACTACGATACATGGCATGGTGGTATTTGGCAAGCCATCCAGCAGAGGCAGAACAATTCTAACAGCTCACATTTGCTTTCTTTCTGGAACATTTTCTCTGGTAAAACATGGGTGCTAAACAGGGGTTTTCCACTTAAAACATCCTAACTTCATGTAGCAGAAAGTGCTGTGCAATAATCGTAGGAACAAGAGACATTTTGAAATGACAATATTCTAATTCAATTGCAAATATATCTTCTACTAAAAGGGGTTTAGTTTAATTACTACAACAACTTCAGCATCTTCAGTTTAATTACTATAACAACTTCAGCATCTTTACAAAGAAACCTAGAAAAATAATTCATGTTCAGAAGGCAGCAGTCCAAGTCACCTCAGAGAGGAAAAAGGAACTTGGGCTGTGCCAGAATAATAATGAAGTGTGGTAGGAAACAGAAGTCCTGAATGTCTTGTCTGTAAGGGATGGCATATATTAACGCGACAGACTGGGAGAGAGATGCGCTTCATGTGCGTGGAAGATTGATAAACACCCCTCCCTGCACCCCCTCCCCCATCACCACAACTCTACAGGGATTGTTTAAATCTCTCCAAAACTGGGCAGATGTTGAGCATCATAAGCATCTGCACCAGGCACACATCAGTTTCTGTTTTATCACTGGATGCATTTTTTGGCAAGGGCAACATTTTGCTCTCAGGAGCATTTTGCTCCCTGTGCCCCATAGAAGGGCAGCTTTGATGTGCACTGAGGGAGAGTTACCACTGGAGTAGAGCAGACCTTCAAGGGCTGAGCCTGCTGCACCACGAGGAGTCTGTGAAGCCCCAGCCCTGCTGATTCTTGTGAAAGGAGCTCTTGCTCTTTGGAGCTTGCACTAACCACCTGTCTGAAATTGGGGAATTCTGAGGGATGGAGCATTTCCTTCTTCACTATGCAGAGCTGCTAAGAACTGAATTTCCTTTGGCTTTTCTTTATGCCCATATTGCCATGGCCTGTGGGGGTTCAGAGAGAAGAAGTGTGCATTTCAGGAACACAGAAGAGATGAAGACATCATTAGTTTACTATCCTCTGTGACAGAAGACAATTACTGTTGTTATATTTGACAGTGTGATTGCATCTAGTATGTCCCACGTGGTGTAAAACCCCCACACAGGGAGTGTTTATTTGAAATACTTTCCTTTCCAATCATAGGAAAAAAGCAACCACAAATGCTGGAAAGGAAAACGATGTCTTACAATGTCATAAACTTGCATTATATAACACTGCACCACAGCCCCAGCTACTGATCAGCTGTGTTTTGAGAAGCAGCACTCTGGTCCTTTTAAATGCTCAGGAATACACATAAACAAATACAGAGTCTTCTGTACCTCACAGCAGGAAGTCTGACTACTTAAATATATTCGACTTCAATAAAATTATGTTTCTGTATGTTTTTAACCTTTTGTTTCTAGGAACATTCTCATATATTTTATGTATTTATTTGTGTTTATGTATGCTGATATGAGCAGCTAAGTCTAAAATCTTCAGGAGCTGAGGATGGTGGGTATTCAAACTCTGGGCCTTTATTCAGTCTCCCAGAGACTCTCGTCAGCCTCTCCATCCTTGACAGACTTTAAGAACTGCTCTTTTTCAGCAATTTTGCCACTCCTTCCATTTATACCTTTCTTCAAATGTTCATAGAAGGTTCACAGAGCCTTCTTTCTTTTGATCTGGTAATACACAGCCATCTAGCAGGCAGACAGTTACAGCCTTAAAGCATTTAGAGCCCTACTGACAACACAGAAGTGAATCCAACAACCAAATGGTTAGAGGTGAATAGTAAGAAAGGTCAGGTAATAATAGCATGAGCACACCCTGGTGACTGCCTGTGATGCTGTGTCATGTTCTAGTTGCCTAAATGTACTTAGATGCTTCATACATGGTGGCAGAGGTGGACTGCACAAGGGGAGCTAAAGGAGATACCCTTTATTTTTTCCTTCTATCATGTATCAAGGTCAATGTAACAAAGATACCAGTACAAGTTGCAGAATAAAATGACAGAATTTAGAGACAATGGTAAAGTGAAGCAGAGGGTTGATCAGTGATGGCATATGATACAATCTCTGTGATGAAGAAGAGCACTTAGTTTTAAGTTCATGCAGCTGAGGAAGAGAGAAGAATCTGTCACAGCTGAGGAAGAACAGCACAAAGAAGATGAGCAGCAGAAGCAGCAAACAGGGAAGATCATGAAATCATCAACATTCTGAAGGCCTCTGAGCATGTGTGGCCCAGGACCAGAGACTGTAGTTGTAGTAGAACAAGAGAAGAACTCATATGGTGGCAAGTTTGAACATTTGGCCAAAGAAGAGGAGGCCATATTTTAGAGATAGAAAGTTAAACAGAGTATGACAGCTTGCATGTTGGAGCTGTATATGTAAAATCATGACTGAGTGTCTAAATGGCTAGGAAAGCGAACAAATCAGTGTGATTGACAATGAAGGAACATTTAAGCCTTGACCAGCTCCAGCTATAAGCAGGCCACAGAAGGGCCAAAGATAGGACTGCACAGAAGGAGGGGTACCAGGGTATGGGAGCTAGACATGAAGTTGAAACCACGTCACAAAAAATAAGATGGTGTTGTGGAAAAGAATCGTGTCGGATAACAACTGAGAAAAGGAGAAAAATTATTCATATGGTTCAGACTGTGAACTAGAAGAGAGAAGCACTGGAGAAGGAAATGAAGGTGAACAAGGGATGGAAAGATTTCAAAAAGCAGTGAATAGTTCTCTTAAAATCTCAAGACAAGATGAATGGGGTAGGACCCTAAGATTTCTTCACCAAGGTGGATCATTTGAGGCTAGAACACAAAGGCTCCTCTTAAGCACTAACGGACACCTCTCTGTCTTCTCTGAGGGCATGACCTCATCATTCAGGTCGTCTTTTTCTTCAGAAGGGCAATTAGCATGAGAGAACAAAAAGAAAAATAGCTATAAATACAGAGTGAATCATGGAAAATTATATCTACTAAATTTCACAGTGTACTGCCATTGCCATAGTAACCTTGGTTGCTAGATTGCTGCAAGCTGTTTCTTTGCTAAATTTTCCTGGAAGCTTTGCCAATTTTCAACTTGGTTTCAACATGAAGTTTAATAAAGAGTAACTCTGAAGAATCACATTGCCTCCTTCCATTTATTTTCTGCCATTTCTGTCTCTTATTGCCCTTTCTAAGAGATAAGTCCTTTAGGGAAGAGTTTTCAAAGGCATCTTTTGCCAAAGGTGCCAATGGACTTAGAGCAGGATTTGCAAAATCTGTCAGGTTTCTGACTCTTGATTTCCAGTTCAGGGAAATGTAATCCTCTATTGGAAAACAAGGTGCTTGCTTTGCTTGCTTTTCTCATCCCATCAACAGAAGAGTCCAGCTCATCAGTGGTTCAGCCTTATATATCATAAAGCAAGCAAGGAAAAAAAAAAAATAGCATGAGAGGTAAAACATGAAAAAATACTTTACCTCTTTGTCCTTTACTATTTCCCAAAACTAACAGCTTCCAGCTGTGATAACAATCCCCATCATCTCTAAGGACATAGAAGAAAAGATTATCAGGAATAGACAGCATGGATTCATGAAGGGGAAATCATGCTTGACCACTTTAATATGGTTTCCTTTGACGGTGTGACCTGCTGGGCAGATGAGGGGAGAGCAGTGCATGTTGTCTACCTTGGCTTCAGCACGGGTTTGGATACTGTTTCCCATAATATCCTTTTAGAGAACCTTAGGAAGTGTGGGTAAAATGAATGGACAGTGAGGCAGGTTGAGAACTGGCTGAAAGACAGAGCACAGTGGCAGAGTCAGTTGGAGGCTTGTGGCTAGGTCTGTTCCCCAGGGATCAGGACTGGGTCCAGTCTTGTTCAACATATTCATCAATGACCTGGATGAAGGAACAGAGTGTACTATCAGCAAATTTGCTGATGATACAAAGCTAGAAGTGACTGACACAACATCACACTGTGCTGCCATTCAATGAGACCTAGACAGGCTGGACAGAGTCCTGGGCCTGGGGAGGAATAACCCCCTGCACCAGAACAGGTGAGTGGCTGACCTGCTGGAAGGCAGCTCTGGGGAGAAGGACCTGGGATTGCTAATGAAGAACAAGGCCAAGAAGGCTGACAGTATTCTGGGGTGCATTAAGAGTGTGGCCACCAAGTAGAGGGAGGTTTTTCTCCCCCTCTACTCTGCCCTAGTGAGGCCACAACTGGAGTACTGGGTCCAGTTCTAGGCTCTGCATTTCTACTACTACTAGAGAGACTCCAGTGGAGAACCACAAAGATGAAGAGGAGACTGGAAGCATCTCTTTTACAAAGAGGCTGGGAGACCTGGAGCTCTTTAGCCTGGAAAAGAGAAGACTTGGGATCATATCAATGCATATGAATATCTAAAGGGTAGAGGAAATGAGGATGAGGCTAGGCTCTTTTCAGTGGTGCCTGGTGATAGGAAAAGGGAGAAGGTGCACAAAACCAGAACACAGGAGATTTCACTGCAACTTAAGGAAAAACTTCTTCATTTTGAGGGTGATGGAGCACTGGAACAGGCTGCCCAGAGAGTTTATGGAGTCTCCTTCTCTGGGGACTTTCAAAGCCTGATCGGACATGTTTCCTGTGCAACCTGATCTAGGAATACCTGCATTAGCAGAGGGCTTGGACTGGATCATCTCTAGAAGTCCCCTCCAACCTCTGTCTTTCTGTGACTTTGGAATTCTGGATAACTGGATAAAGGTAGGAACTATAGAAAAAGAGATAGGGACTCAACTAATGGACTTAATTAGTGGCACTGTCTTTGTCACACATTGCAGAGCTGCATTTCATGTGTGCTTTGAGGGACAGAGCTTTGTATTATGTCTCCAGATATGCCTCGAGTCCTCTTTCTCTTTGTGGCAGTTTAGGCTGGGTCCCTCCTGTTCCTGCCACCTAAGTGACACCTCCAGTGTCCTGAGGGTCCAACCCAGTAGGTGGACACAGGAAGCTGTGTATTTCATACCCATAATATCCTGCTACACTAATTGCTTTTCCATTCAAACTTTCCATCACTTTTGCAATCCATTTGTGTGAGTGTCATTCTTTTGCCCCTCTCAGGGGCAAGAAAGGATCTGCCTGGCCTCAAACCAGGACACTCTTTCCTTGGGGGAATTTCAGAAAACTAGCAAAGGTAATGTAGAATGCCACCACAGAAGATGGCAGACTGAAAAAGTTGGGACAGCTGTGAGGTAAGTTCACCATTGCCGGTGATGCTTGCTTGGGGTTGTACAAGGAAGCACATGCACATAGAAATGGACAATGTATAATGGGTATGTAACCTCTTTCCCTTTGAGAAAAAAAAATGCCAGGTTAAAAATAGTGATTTTTGAGTCAAAGCTCTTAACCTCTTAATAGATGACTCAGTTATCTATATAAACTTCTCTTGGGTAATACAAAATTAAATTGTTTCTGCTATTAGAAAAGTGTGTGGCTAAGTAATAAACTACTGTGTTTAAGCCACAGAATGGGCCAGTTATTTCCTTTTGGTGCTGCTCCCTCCTTCTAGGTGGTACAGAGGAACTCTGAAAGTGAAGATGTATTTTCTCCTTAATAAAGAACCATGCAAATGTATCAAAAATTAGTGTCAGGATGACCTGGCAGGAATTAAACAGTATGCCCCTTGAAAGACTCTCCATGCAGGTGAGGGAACGAGATATTACCACATGGGTGTACAGTTTCAGACTCAGAGAAACTACAGAGAGAAGGAGACTGACTGAGCTCTGGGTTAGCTTACAAAAATTCATAAAATACTGGAAAGGCTTAAAAAAAGAAGATCTCAAAAGTTGCAATCCAGAAGGCTATTTAAAAGTGAACTCTTTCAAAAGCATGTGATGGTACACACCCACAAGCAGGTCAGCTCTGAATCAGTGGTGGGATAGGAAGAACTATGTCATATCTCTTATATTTCCAAATATCTTTCTAAACATATTTACACAAGTCATTTTGGGATAAGCTGTCTCAAATTTCCTCATGTCTACCCTCTAAGAAAATTCAGTTTCCCTTTAGCTGCTGATACATAGCAGCTTATTGTTCCAGCATCTATGCACATGTTATTTCCTAGGAATAAAGTCTAAGAAACATCTCCTTCACAGAGAAATCTAAAATGAGTATTGGATTCAGGTTCCTAAAAGGTGAGGAAGAGGTCAGCTTTCATTTGCATTTATCTCTCTAACTCCCCTGCACCGTGAGCATTCATTGATGCTACAGGATGATGAGCTGTCAGGCAAAAGTCAAAATCCCCCAATCCCTCCCAGGCTCCCAATACATGATACAAGAGCTGTCCAGAACTACCAGGAAGAATCCTGGGGTTAAACTTCCAGTTGTAACATCTTTCTGTGATGAAACATATAAGAGAACTGGAGAAACAGATCAGATGCTAATATTTCAAAGAGTGTTAGAAGGGAAAAGCTAAGAATCTCACAAACTCCGGTAGTCTGTGCCTTCTCACTACCCTGTACAGCCACATAAAGCTATTGCAATCCCTCCCACATATGGTTCCATTCTATTAATATTTCTTGTCAAACTATGTGTCCAGATGACACATAGTGTGTTGCAAAAGGAAAGGAAGATTTCCAAGTGAATTATTGAGCCAATAGGTTGGTGTTTCTCCTTTGTCCTTTAGAGCTGTGGTGACTTTGAGGGGAAAATCATATTTATGTGGGTGCTAGTCAGTGCAGTAACATTTTCATAGTTTCATAGTTTCATTCAGGGTTGGAAGGGACCACACATTATGAAGAACACAGAAAGGAATTTGCTCCAACATACCCCAAACCCCTGCAAGTTGCTAGAAAGGGACGAAATAGAGAACCAGTAAGGTTTCTCCCTTTGAATTAACAGGGCCAAATTTCAGGGTGGAGTATTTCAGATACAGGATTCTGAATTAGTGACTGCTCTTGGTTTTTTTTTAGATCTGTTTTTTTTTTATACAACAAATGTCATGCCATCATAAGGAGAGAGACATCCCCTTACCCATTTAAGAGGTATTAGCTCACAGCTACCTAGGGAGTCAGCCCTAGGTCCTAAGCATAATGCTGGCTCAAATGTAATTGCAGACTACTAACCCAGCAAACCATGCTGCCCTGTGTTCAGCTAAGCAAGTAGAAGGGGAAGAGCAATCTATCCAAGGAGATGAAAGAAAGCAGGAAAATCTGGGGACACAGTTCAGTGGCTCACCAGGCTGCATTACTTCTGCTACTTATAAAATAACTTAGCTAAAAGGATAGCAAGGGGTTTTTCTTGGTGCTGCTCTCACATTTTAGAGTTCTTTGTTTCAGGAGAGCTAGTAGAAATGGCATGCATCAAGAATAGTGTGGCCAGCAGGAGCAGGGAAGTCATTGTGCCCTGTACTCAGCACTGGTTAGGCCACACCTTGAGTCCTGTGTCCAGTTCTGGACCCCTCAGTTTAAGAAGGACATTGAGACACTTGAACGTGTCCAGAGAAGGGCAACAAGGCTGGGGAGAGGCCTTGAGCACAAGCCCTATGAGGAGAGGCTGAGGGAGTTGGGATTGTTTAGCCTGGAGAAGAGGAGGCTCAGGGGAGACCTTCTTGCTGTCTACAACTACCTGAAGGGAGGTTGTAGCCAGGAGGGCGTTGGTCTCTTCTCCCAGGCAACCAGCACCAGAACAAGAGGACACAGTCTCAAGCTGTGCCAGTGGAAGTTTAGGCTTGAGGTGAGAAGGAAGTTCTTCACTGAGAGAGTCGTTAGCCATTGGAATGTGCTGTCCAGGGAGGTGGTGAAGCCACCATCTCTGGAGGTGTTCAAGAGGGGATTGGACATGCCACTTGGTGCCATGGTTTAGTCATGAGGTCTGTGGTGACAGGTTGGACTTGATGATCTTTGAGGTCTCTTCTAACCTTGGTGATTCTGTGAATTGCAAAGCATGTTCTGTGCTTAATGGATGATCCTTAATGACATTCAAAAACATACAGAAATCCCAAAGCAATCAGGTTACCTCTTGAATTGCAGGACAGTTACTGTGAACTACCTTTACCAATGCAACTTGTGCTTTGCTCCTTTCAGCCCTCCATTTCCTTAGGTTGCAAATATATGAGATGTGACCTGATCCAAACTTCTCCCATCATTAGAGGGCTGTGAGATGTGGTGCTAAGGGCCATGGTTTAGCACCAGACTTGGTACACTTAATGACTGGACTCTATGAACTTAAAGGTCTTTTCCAACTGAAATGATTGTGTGATTCTATGCAGGCAGATCTGCATGGACATGCACACTCTATTACAGCTCTAACACATATATACTGAGGTTGTTCTTGCTTGAATTTCATATGCTGAATCAAAGCAATAGCTGACTTCTGAGCTGTAAGACATTTTTCATCATGGTGGTGGGTTTTAAATTGATTTTCCTCATAGTGACCAGCTCCCAGTTATATAAAGTTAGTCAATAGGTCTTAAGACAAGCTCCAGCAATGCTTCTTGTATTGCTAAATTTCCAGAGCTTATAGTCATTAAATACTTGAAATGCTGACATTTTAAGAGCAGTATAGAAAAGGCAGCTTATAATTACTACAACAGTCTAATGTCTGCCCAAGGAGAACCACACTGGTAGTTGTTTCCAGACCACAGCCCTTTGTAACAGAATTTGTTGTCTGGAGAATGTGGTCACTCAAAATATTTTAAAATGTCATCCACAGATCTAAAGTGAGTTTTCAGAGGAGGCACCTACAGCAGAACAGTTAATGCAAATGGATGATGTCCTCCCTGAATATTTCCATCACACATAATATAATTTAACAGAAGGTTAGGTGAGAATTTTCTGAGCTCAGATTTGAAGAAACCAGGCTCTAAGGACCTCATAGCTCCCAGTCAAGCATGCAGGAAAGAGCCAGCCTGGGTCAGACCCATAGAGACATGCCAACAACATAGCCTAGGCCACGACTGACAGCCCAGGCCTGGGAATGAACGCAGAACCCAGGAAAGGGCTGCAGGGGAGGCCTTGGGTGAGGCCAGTCAGAGCCACTGGGGCTTGTTAGTGCACTAGGTTGAGTGGTGCACAGGACCTACTGTTAAATCTGGTGGAAGGTGTCACACAAGGACAGTTATGGGAAGATTGCTCACAAGCATACAAAAATCTAGTGAGGGGTAGGGTATTAGGCTGGATCACAATTAACTAGATCACAAAATCATTGTTAAAAGGGATCTTGAATGCCTAAGGATAACACCATTTGTTTTAACAGTGTGAATCTAAACAGCACACCAATGTTCCCTTCATCATAAAACCAGAATTCACTAGGCCAATGGTTTCCTGAATGAAAAGTTAACTAATCTCACAGATGTTTCCCCTAACAGCTGATGCATTTCTGAGACAGATAACCTGCAATATGAGAACTTGCTTAGAGCAACGTCTCCAGAATTAAACTTTCTCACCTTTCTGAACAAAAGAAGTGGACTCCTTTATAATCCGTGCATGGTCTCCAGTGCCCAAAAGAAAAGATGTGGCTCTAAGTGGCCTCACTACACCAAAGGCTTTTAGCATTCTGCCTTTAAGACAGCTTTGTCCAGGGTATTCTGCTAATTCACAGACAGAAGCATCAGGTGCAGTCTGCAAAGCCTTGAGCCACAAGCATAACCTGAGATCATGGCTGCTCCAGCCATGGTTATAGACTGAGATCACTGCTGCTTCAGTCATGAGCACAATCTGAGATCACTGCTGCTCTCCCCAGGATTTACACAGACTTAAACACCATAGAAAATGTGTAACGTTTCCTCAGCTGATGTGCACCTCACATCCCAGTACCAGAGTGACACCGATGCACTGAATGGAAGAGACATTGGAAAACTATTTCCTGACTAAATGGAGATGGGGGAAGCATCTCACGCAGGGTATTTACGCTTTGAATGTGCTCAAAACAGGCGGAACTATCAGCAAATACAGCCCACATGCTTCACACGTTTCTGTGCTGCATTTCCTACACCACGCAGTAGGTGGCAGGAGCCAATCAAAAAAATTCACTGCAGTTTTCCTGGAAGGAAATCAGTTGATCAGACTTCATGTTTAATTTAAAATAATTTTACAGCAGCCTTCTTATGTTTTTGAACATTCCTAATGCATAGAATATTTCTCCTGTTGCAAGGGTTATTTCTTTTTAATGCAACTTGTATTATTAAAAGATTTGTCTTTCAAAATTGTGTTGATATTTTACAGTATTCTTTTTACAAGCTCTGAGATTTACTAGACAAGTTTCATAAATTTCTTAACTTAAACTACACTTAAGGCTCTGTGACATGTGAAATATTTACTTCCATGTCATTTGCACTTGATTCCATCAGTCATAAAAGAAACAACAGAATAGAAAGATGCCTAAGGCATTAATAAAAGAGAAATAAAATACACCTTAGAATGAACTGTAGCAAGCATAGGTTCAGATATTCAGCTGCAAAGGATGAACCTGCTCTAATGTAGCCTCTGCCCCCAAGTTTAATAACAAAATAAAAGATTACATTTTCTGACTATCAATACAGATCCCCAAAAGGTTTGGGTTTGTGTTGTTTTTTTAAAGAGATGAGCAAACTTGTAACTATGAGGAGTCTGCTCTCAGCCTTGGTTGCTCACTACATCTTGCAAGCCGAAGGGATCTCAGAGAGAAACATAAACAACTTTTATGAGTATTTCTTTGAATCCAGCATGGTCCAGCTGGCAGTCCAGGGACTGTGCATTACACCCAGCTGTTTGCCCAACCAGCTGAACATCTCAGCCTGTGCCTGCAGAAGTTGGGAGCTTTGAGGCTGAATTTCCCCGGGGTAAGAGAGAGAGGCTGCAGACATACCTCCTTTCATACAGGAACATGGCCCAGCACTTAGAGCCTCCCTGTGCCCTGTGAAACTGCAGCCTGTCCTGTATTGCTGAAGCAACTGAACTGTGCTGCTTTGTGGTATCAGAGAACAGGCAGTTAACTACGGAACCAGGCAAGGATTACAGTTAGTGTTACTTTAACTGCATCTGGAAGTCCTGCAAAGCTACTCTTTCCAGCTATCACTGTCTCGACTATCAATTATCTCAGGTGTGACTCACATAAACATCTGGCTAAAAGAAAAAGCTACCATCACCTTTTTCTGTGAATAAACTAAAGCTCCCAGGGATTGACTGTTACTGTAAATTTGCCAGTGTGAGCTGAACTAATACATTTGGTTTCATGTGACCGAGGAGTTCAACAGAAATGATTTCCACCTCTCAGTAGAACATTTTAAAACATATTTTCTGTTGCACATACTTGAATGCAATGGAACGAGTCCATTGTTGGCCCTCCCGGGCTTCAGCTGTCAGGGGTTTCACACAGTATCACAGTATAACTGAGGTTGGAAGAGACCTCAAGGATCATCGAGTCCAACCTATCAACATAGACCTCAGGACTAAACCATGGCACCAAGTACCGCATCCAATCTCCTCTTGAACACCTCCAGGGATGGTGACTCCACCACCTCCCTGAGCAGCACATTCCAATGACGAATGACTCGCTCGGTGAAGAACTTTCTCCTCACCTCCAGCCTAAACTTCCCCTGGCGCAGCTTGAGACTGCGTCCCCTTGTTCTGGTGCTGGTTGCCTGGGAGAAGAGAGCAACCCCTTCCTGGCTACAACCACCTTTCAGGTAGTTGTAGAGGGCAATGAGGTCACCCCTGAGCCTCCTCTTCTCCAGGCTAAAACATGTTTGGACACATCCTTTGCCTGCTGGTGCCCATGGCAATGTGGCTGTGAATCTGATGCCATTTTGACTTGCAGGGCACTGCCTTGGTTTTTGTTTTCAAAGATTAAGAGCCTGAACTGGAAGCTGTTTGACAGAAGGTTTGAAATGAAGCAGAGAGGTATCTTCTGCTCTAGATCCTGGTGTTTGTAGGTCTTTCAGAATGTGCCAGAATGAGCATGGTCCATAGGTGAAAGCCAGTGAGTTTTGGCCTGACCAGAAGAATGTTACCTATCTGAAGACTTGGTGTCAGTCATTTGATTCCTTCTAATAATTGCAGACCAGGTGCCATTATCTCAGTTTTACTGCTTTTGTGCCACTGCATCAAGCAAGCAGATATTACAACATCTTTTGCTTCCTGAGCAAAACCAAGCAGTCTTGTGCTTCCTGAGCAAAACCAAGCAGTCATAGACTGTGTGTGAGGCAAATAAAACATTTCACAGATAGGTCTTCATGCTACAGATCCTCCCCAAAACCCTTGCATGCAAATTTCATTTCCTTTGTTTGGCACACTGTAAAATACCCTGTACTGCACTGTTTCCTCTTCCATTGTTTTCTCCAAAATACAATTTGCCTGGATACAAATGTATTTTTAAAAGTTTTTTTCTCAAAACACTCAGCTTCATAAAGCTCAAGTGGAAGTGGGGAAAAATGGGGTTTAATGAGTCCTGAAGGCTGCCTCAAGGCTGCACTGACCAAACAAATCACATTTTAATAGAAATTCCTCCCTCTCTCTAGCTGTAATGTCATTCTCCACCCTCAACCTTCCTCACCTGTCCTCAGGCTGGCTCTCTGTCTCTCCATCTTGATCTACCTACTTAGTTCCTTCCACTTCAGCTGCAAAACAATAGTTGCTAATTTAGCCAGATAGCTACAATTTTGTCTTGAACAGCCTGTTAGGACAGCTTTGTGTCAGGCTGACGGCATTTCTGACCTTACATTGTCAGGTCTACTGGAAAATCTGAAAAAATTAGGAAGACATTATTTTGGGGGCTTATGAGTTATTAAGCATGGCTCAGATGGTCTGAACTTGAGGGACAAAACCAGAAGAAAACAGAGCCACGTGCAATGTATTTGTGTCACTGGCTGCAGACTGATCTTTGTAGAACCAAACCTAAACCTCACTACATTATTTTCAGTTTAAAATTATTTCTGATTTAAATCAGTTTCTCAAACCTATGTCTACAAAACTGGAAGGCCAGTGGAGGAATTTCCCCTCATGCTTCCATCAGGACTTCCATCACACAGAGAATGAATAGAAGACAGACTACCTCCAGTTCAGACATTTTTGTATTTCTAAACTGTCATTAACATGTCACAATCCCACTGCACTCCTGTTCACTTCAGGATTTTCTCTCTTGTCACAGCAGTTGGTAGGATCGGGATCTTTGCTTTTCTTGCCATCGTGCACAGTTTAACACCACCATCAGAGAAGGATAATGCTTGCACTTTACAGAGAGTGTTTGTGTTTCCAGCTACATCTGCCAGGGTGTAACTGAATCTGTTGATCATTTAAATCATTCCTGTAACTTTCTGAGGTTTCAAAAAGCTGCCTGCTCTTCCTCCAGTAATAATTACAGACTGTGGCACACCAGCTCACTTTCTCATTGAGAAATGGAAAAGCCATATTTACAGACAAGAGAAAAAGGACTGATAAATTCCTGTTGCATTTTCACACCTCAGTGCTCTGACAGGTCATTGTGTAATCTCTCAATTGAAATCCATCACCAAAGCTGGTATTAATTAGTCACTTATCAGCCCCTGGCAGAGGCCAGAAGCTTAACAGATCTTGGAGAACTAATCTCTTTCATGCTTTTACAAGTCATCTCTCCAGATCAGTGCAAAGGCTGAAGAAGACTGGGTGTGGGGCCCTGCCATCCCTGTTTGATTGCTGACACAAAGCTATGGATTAACACTCAGATTATTCTGGGAGTTCTGGTTAATGGAAGGATGCCTCCATTCCCTTGCAGCATTCACTGTCCACAGATCAGTTGGTGACTCCTCTACCATGAACACACTGTCATATTGAGGTGAAGGGACCTCCAGGAAGCTGACATTTGTTTCCTGTGAGCTTAAACACTAATTAGTCAAAAAGGCCTTTTGCTCTTTCCACCCTCACCAAACATTCCTCTCAGGTCAGATGAGTTCATTTATTTCCACTGAAGATTCAAGCTCCAGCTATGAGCATCTGGTTTAACAAACTCTTTGACCAACCTTTTTTAATCCAATGGGTTTGTTTGCAGGCACTACAATAGATGCTGTCCCCTCTCCCCTTCCTTCACCTTGTAGCAACTTAACAAAATGGTACCCATCAACCTCATGCTGTACATTTTTTCCTCCTTCTTACTATCCACAGAGAAATACGGGGCCATTTAATAGTTTAGGAATATACTTAGGGGGACATTTACTTTCTTGATTATGCTATTCTTTAATTTTAAGGGGATGCCATCACTATAAGATGTTAAAGTTACCAGATAGTACTGAAAGAATGAAAATGGTTTACTTCTCATGATTTCCAGCATTTGCTTTTTCACTCATCTTGGGTTATGCATGCTGAAGATAGACTAGGAAGTTTCACTTCTGCTCAAGACTTGACTTTTTAATTCTTTTGCATTAGAACAAGGCCACTTTGAACAAGCTGCAAACACAGCAAAAACTTAAATTTGCATCGGATTCTCCATGGTATTACAGAGTAACCATTAGCTCCCAAAGACTGTTCTGCGTATTCTGGGTTTTATAGAACCAAAGACTTGGCATTCTACCAGAACACTGAGTTTTAAATTATCATCCAAAAGATACAGCCAGCTGCCTGTAGCTATTTCATTTTGTTGTACCAAAGGAAAGACTTCTTGTACGTGTTTGAGTTGTGAGGAGATTGTCTACACTGGGAAGTTCTACTTCCTTTGGATGCTACTGAATACAAGCTTGTACCTCAATTAGAATAACCTATGCTTCAGTCTGGGTTGGTATTAATTATATCTTCAGTCTGGTTTACTACTTTGGGTAGCAACTTGGCAGTATAATAGGGCTTATCCAGTCAAGTAAACCAAAATGGCAATAACACCTGTGAGTTGTGGGCTATTTCAAATGGCTCATTCAATCTGTGTTGAAATGCATTCCTGATTTTAAGAAAAAGATGGGACAGAGGCTAGTGTGGCACATAAAGATTTTATCTAAAGCAAACTGTGTCTCGGGCTGCCTAGAGTAGCATCTCTTCTCTTAGGTCTGATGCTGCTCTCTGCATGCTGTGATGGAAAAATAAGAGAGATGCAGGTAAGAGAGGGTACTTACTCTTGAAACATTTTCCCCTGATTTGTTAGCTTAACAGGTTTTCACACTTCCTTCCGTGCCTGTGCTGCAGCTGGCCCTGACGTCTTTGTAACAGGGTTGACTCCCACTACAAGGACAGCAACACAGAAGCTATTTTGAACCATCTCGGTTCAATGATAATCACTGCCCACGGAATCCAAGGAGACAAAGTAGCTTTAGAAGCTTCTGTGTAGTTCAGCAGCAACTAAAACCCCTGGTGCTCAAAATCCTTCGCTTGTGAAAATAAAAATAACAATCCCCTCACAAAAATAATACTGAAACAGATTTGTCTGTGGAGAGCCATCTTTAATCTTAGCAAGAGTGACAATCTCACACGGCATGTAAATCTCTGATGGAAGCACTGGAACAGTTGATTTTATTTATTTATTTGTTTATTACATTTCTGGCAAGAATATATATTTGGCCTTCTCTATAGGTTACCAGAAGGGTAAGCTTCACTTATCTGACCCATCTTATGAACTATATGTTCATAGGGCTGTTGCACAGGTTGGGCTTGATGATCTTTGAGGTCTCTTCCAACCTCGGTGATTCTGTGAAATTTTCACATCCTTACATAGAATGGAGGCATCACATGCTGTATTGTGAGCTTTGTAGATGTTGAGAAGACAGGTGGAAAAATTTAGTGAATACATTAGCAAACAGCAAATACAAAGGATCTGCCCCTGTTAGGTATACTTTAAGCAAATACATGTTCCAGGAACATGAGTGCTCTCCAGAATGGTCAGTCATATATTCCCTGATTGTTGTGGAAGATACTATTTCAACTTTGAAAAGGAATTAGTAAGAACTACTTCCTGTTTGATTGTTTGAAGTATACCTACCAAGCCTGCAAGAATTCCAGATTTGCTCACATGGAAGAAACTTTTCCATTTACCAACAGCTAAAGTTGTACATACGATGCTGAAGCTTGAAGGGACATGATTTTTTCTGTGGAATATAAATAAGGAAGGAAATATGGATTTCTTGAGTAGAGTGATAAACAGATCAATACTACATGAAAGAGATATTGATGGGTATGAAACTTATGTAGTGAAACATGAGCCTTTTATAATGCCCAAATTAAGAGAATTTCACACTAGAACTTACATAGAGTGATTTTATTTAGCATAAACTGAAAATCTACAATCAGAAGAAAGTGGAGACAGTACTAACTGGTATGATGTCAGCACTTTCAGGAAGAAATTATTATGGTGGGTATTTTACTAAGAGAGTGATGACCCTAGCAGCACACAGAAAAAGAAGTAACTGCTGACATATAAACTAGCCATCCAGCAAAAGAAAAACGTAATTAGATGAGAAGTAGTATTTCACTACTCTTGGAGAGGAGTGTTCAGATAAGATACAGGGCAATTCAATATGATACACATAATTGCTTCTGAAGAGAATAAACAAAGAACTGATCTATAGTAATGAATACCTGCAGAAATCATAGCAAAATGTGGAGAGGGGGGGCTTACTTTAAGCATGACAGGAAAATGTATTTATGCCTAATTTAATTATATTCTAGAATCATAAAGCTGTCAGAACTATTGAATGCTGATTTCTGAGATAAAATCAGAGTTTGCCAGTCAGAAAGAGGTTCTGAGGTCTGATAAGGGAGTGCCAGCTCTCGGGCAGATTTTTACACATCCAGTTAGATCTGCAGGTTACAGCACAGCTTTTCCTCATCAGGGTGTCCTCAGAATAATGAGAAAGCTGAAACATTGCTAAAAGAACACTCAGCATGACAATACAAAATTCAGATTTACTGCTGTGTAGATCTGCAAAATGAATATGGATTTTACTTTGCAAGAGACCTCCAAATGCTATATGTGCATACAAAAATGGGAGGAAGAAGACACAAAAATCTTACCCAGCAAACACAACACCTTTTAGTAAAACACAGAATTGGAACAAGTTTTTCTGAGAGTTACAGAATAAGTAGAGTACATCTGATTTCTCATGGATCTATATCCTTTGTACCCCTAAGCACTACCTCTTCCCCCTCAGCGATAGCCAGAAATGTCCCCAGGCTCTGTTCTTGGTCCACAAGCTGGTGGGCTTTGAGCTAGGCGCTGACGAAACAGTACAGTTCTTCCTGCCTCTCCCTTGGGTTTCTCCTGCCTAGCACAAGACAGGCAGAAACTTAATTACCCTTGATACTTCCACCAATCATTTAAATTTGGATGATACCAAACCTGAGTCCCAACTTATAATTGGGGGGGAAAGGGTTAAAAGGCAAAGAAACAGATTAGGCAAGGTGTTGAAAAACATCTTCGGTCATCATAAATACTGTAACATCATCTACTATTCCTTTTGTTAATTGAGAACCTCAAGGATTATTAGGCACATAGGGAATAAGAATTGATTCCTCAGATTCCTGACTGTAGGAAAAAAACCCAACAGCCTACTTTGCAAATTCCTGAGATTCTTGGAATAGACTGTAGGAACAGCAGTGAAAATGCTTACTATGTGACTGCATAACTATATTAAAAGCTATAATAAGGGCCAATGGTTTGTGTTTGTCTTTTTGCATTTCTGCCAAAGATCATTTTTCACTCCAAGGACATTACTGAAAAAAAGCTGACTATGAATGTTAAGTTCCTATGGCTACTGCTGGGAGGAACAGGCAGAGTAAGAAATACAGAGTTCATAGCAATCAGTTGATGCCTTGGCTGTTACTCCTACAGAAAATTAAGGAATTTTGTAGTAGGATGCATGCATCATCCTATCACTCTTTCATAACACTGCTTGACTGACCAAGAACTTGTTCCAATAAACAGATTTTATGTTGCTTACCTTCCCATTATACAGAGATCTGTTATGACTTACATGAATTTCCCAGATGTCAAATATCATGTTAATAAATTACTATTCTACTGCCCACAGGTCAGCACTTGTGAGCTTTTTTAGAGCTGATTCAATTTCTTACTTTAAAGCCTATGTAGCTGATCAAGTAGTTTCTGTTACTCCTGAACTGCCCCAAAAGATTCAGTATGTACCAGATGAGTCATCAGTGAAAATGAAGGAAGTTCACGACTGATTAACATTACACAATGGAGCACAAACTGTATTGAACACTTCAGTAATTTGTATTAATGAAGGACCCTGATACCTGAGTTGATAAAGGACTGGTCCTAGGCAGATTTTGTAGAGGCGATGTGCGTACTTTTAGTTGTCCTGACATATATCACAGAGCTAAGCCTTGTATTTCCAGAGCTGGAATTTGACACTGCAATTGTACAGGTGTTAGTAAATCACTGCCTGTCATCTTCAGAGAGAAGTAAAGGTGACAGCCACCATGGGATGGGGAACAGCCTACTGTGCATTACATATAGTGAATGCAGACTGCATTGGAAACTGATTAAATGGTGCTGGGAGAACTTCCCATTCTCCTCTTTTACCAAGAATGATAAATCTATATAAAAGATGTCATGAGACATTCGAGTCTGCAGTATCAGCAATTAAAGCAGGGTACCCATGTACCCTGTCTAACAAAGCTAAAAATCTGTTTGGAGCATTGCAAGTTTGCATACATGGATACCAGGTTGACAGGAGACAACTAGGGCTGGCTGGAAGAGTGTCCTGTGGGGAATAAAGGACATTGTGGTGCTCAAAGCCTGAAAATGGGATTAACCACCCTTGGAAAATACTTGCATAGTTAAAAAAAAACACACCTCAAAGCACAACAACAATAAATCTCAAGTGGCCATACAGAGTTGTTACTGTGTGTTCTTTGTGCAACTGAAAGTTCTGGAAAGTCCCCTCACACAAATACTGAAACATTCTGGTATGTCTTGGCCTGAGAGTGAAATACCTCTTTCTGCCGTTTAACTCACATCTACTTGGTGAAATACAGGACAGAGCTCCTCCTTTGGCACCACCACTTTCCTCCTCGCGTGCTCAGCTCAGCTCAAAATCCTCGGGCAGCTGGATCTGGGGAGCTGGTTCACGGGCAGAGAGATGTGCGAGGCGGGCCACAGGCCGCACGGCCGCTCAGGAGACACAGCAGGGACGATTCCCACTGAACTGAGCGATCCGGGACGCAATGGATTGCGATAAGGCAGACAGGGTGCTGCTCTCAAAAAAGCACAGCGACTAACGTGACATCGAGTCCATCGCGTTTCCCTCCCTCCTCCCCGTCGGCTGTGCCTGGCCTGTCCGTCGCACCCACTTCCCACCGCTGCGGAGGCTTCGCCCTCAGGCCTGGTTTTAAGCCGCGGGGTAGGCCTGAGATGGGGCGGGAGGGGGGAGTGCTGAGGCTCTCATTTCTTCTCCCCTTTCTTCTCTCCTTTCTTCTCCCCTTTCTTCTCTCCTTTCTTCTCCCCTTTCTTCTCTCCTTTCTTCTCCCCTTTCTTCTCTCCTTTCTTCTCCCCTTTCTTCTCCCCTTTCTGCTCTCCTTACTTCTCCCCTTTCTCCGGCCGGTGTGAGGGACGGAGAGGGCAACGATGAAGGGACAGTCAGGGGAAAGGAGAGGCATCCCCTTTACCGGAGGAGAGAGCGGAGCGCGCCCCTCTTCCCGCCAAAGCCCTGTGGGGATGCTGTGCCGCCCCCGCGCACTGCCTGGAGCAATGCGGAGGCAGGGCCGGGCCGGAGCGCGGGCTGATCCCTGCGGAGATGGTGAAACTGGTTAATGGGAGATCCGCAAGGCGGGCAATAGCCCTCTGTGCCCCGTCCCTCGGAGCAGCGGTGGCAGGAGGGCATGGGGCAGCCCCGGGCCCTCTGCCCAGCCCCTCGGCTTCCCTGAGCTGGCCGGGCCCTCCTCCTGGCAGGCCTGGAGCCCTCCATTCCATTTGCAAAACTCACAGAGAAAGACGAGAACAGATGTAATTCAATCCCCAGACCATGTTTCACCTCTGTGCCTTCCCCTGTCTGTGATGCTCCTGGAGCAGGTTTCTCAGAGGTAAGTCTGAGAAGATGTGCCCAGCCACCCTCCTGCATTTCCAGGTGGCTTGCAGGTTCTTTCTGGGAGCCAGGATTTTCACTTCACGAATTCTGTGGCTGTGTCAGTGTGCTGGCTGCCTTGGTGCAGGCTGGCAGCCTCGACAGAAACAGGGCACTGCCAACAGGGCACTGGCTTCTGGCTGCAGGTGGGTGCCATGACTGGGATCACACAAGCTCTGGTGACCCGGTGTGGCAGGCACCTGTCCCCAGCTACAAGGAAAACAGCAGGATGTTTTAAGAGACACTGCTGAAGTGTGCTGTAATAATTTGTCCTAAGAAAGAATGGCTTTGATGGGCCAAGAGTAGGGAGCTACTTTGATGTGGATGTGGTTAGGCTAATTCAAATCTGTGAATAAAACCAGGCCCAGCAAGAGAGAAGCTGCAAACAGTGTGAGATGAGGAGAGGTAGCTGCTTCTTACTAAATGAGTTCCTATAAACAAGTAATTGTCATCTGTTTTCTGCTGCTTTCCTACAGAGAGGAAAACATAACAATGTTATGGTACAAAGCAAAGTGTTGCTAGACCGAGTTGAAGGTTTGATTGCAAGCTTTGTGCTGCTGATTGGCACGGCCAAAAAAAAATACGCTCAGAGCTGTGTTGGCAAAACCCACACAACTGATGATTTACAGTCCAGATTCAGCCTCCCAGAACAATTTACTTGGCTTGCAACCTCATCCCTAACATTTCTTTCCTGCAGACCTCTTGGATATGTGCATGTGCCCACTTTATGCTATGGAAAGGTATACTCATTTGGCAAAGCCACATAATGACATGGACATGAGTGTTACTCATGCGTGTCTGGACTGTGTTCAGTGTGCTGGAGATGTCCATGCTAAGGGAAGACTGGCTTTTAGCCAGTCATGGGAGAGCTTTATGTTGATTTTCAGTGATAGAGACAAGTAATTTCACTATTTGTTTTAGCAAAAAGACCTGGTAAAGCATCTTGTGTCTGAATGTATATTGTGAGTCTACCTTTGTCTTTGGGTTTCAGCTCTCCTATCAGCCCAGCTGCAGACACCTGTTTAGTTCTTTTTGGGAAAGCAGTAGAAATCAAAGGTGACTTAGGAAAACTGGTAGCTAAACCAGTCAATTCTGTGCTGCTGGCTGTAAAAGATTAGTGTGTCTCAGCTATTACACTGCTTGGGCACAATATGTGCCTGTGAAGAATAAGAACAAGCCTCAGCTGATGGACATTCATGTCTTAGACATGGGACAGGTTAGCCCAATTACTAGAATTATCTCAAAAAATGCCAAATCTTTGAGGCACTGTGGAGACTGAATTGCTTTCTTGCCTCCCAAACTAGTTATGTCAAATGATGGGTAAGGTTCTCTGTGGGGAGCAAACTTCGACTCCTGCAGTGCCTGCTGTGTCTAGAAGCCTGCAATCTCAATTATTTTATTCCTGTGCTGCTGATGGCAATGAGGGTGCTCTGTGTGGGTGCAGGAAGACTTCAATTGCCTTTACCTTGTAGATATAAATAAGCACTGCTTTGGGGCTGCTGTCACCTACACTAAGCTTTCTGCAGGCCAGCAAGAACAGGGAATGGCTGTGATACTATCTTCTCTCACCTTGGCCCACATCCTGCCTCCCAACCCAGGTCAAAGGATCTGCTGAAGATTTAGCAGGCCAGTCTTACACTGGTTGTGGAGACATTTTATGGAGAAATTATTTTTGTGGGTTCCTTTTTCACCCACTGTTGTGCTCCTACTAAAGATGACTTGCAGCCATCAGCAGGTCCCAAAGCTGTGAGTGTAATGCTTTCCACCCATTCCAAGTCTCAGCATGGAAAAGTTTAGCAGTGTGGTCTTCTAGAGTTACCATGGTGTCTGTGAGACATGGATGAATTTTCTGACTTCCTTTTCAATTAGGCCAAAATCTGCCTGCGAGATTTCGACCCTACTTTATGTGTCAAAGACTTTGTGTAATGCTTGAGGAGCTGGCAGCAGTGTAATGGAATGTCTAAACTGAAAAGGATCTGTATTTCTGTTCTGCTTTTTGTATTTTTGGGTGCATATGATTGCTTGCCTCATTTGTGTGAAAAGAACCCTTCACTCTCAGCTGAAGTAAAACATGAGCACACATTTACGTGGCCATGCCCACTTGGCAGTAGGAAGTTCAGCTTCCTCCCTTGGACACTGCCATGGTAGCTGCCTGCAGGCCCTCAAGGTGGCACCTGGGGAGCAGTATCTTCCAACCCTGGTGCATGGTGGTTAGGAAGGCAGGACAAAGATGGCTTATGGCACCCTGCTCACATGGGGTTGTAGTATACTGGAGATACAGGGTGCAATTTAGCAGTATTTATTTTCCATTAGGTGAGTGCGGCAACGGGAACATGATCATTGTTCTCTGCCTGACAGACTGTCATCGCTGTGTGTCACCAGCTTGTCTTTTACCCATTCTGATAAAAAAAACAAATAATTATTTCCAGAACTTTATCAAAGGTGTTTCTTAAGGGTGAATAACTTTCTGTCATTCACCCTTCCTGTACCTGCTCCTCGCACAATTAAAACAAATGTATCTGGACATTTGTACTGGAAAATAATATGTTGAGCAAATCAGAGCTGACCTGGACTGACACATACTAGTTGGAAAATCTCTGCTGAGGGATTTTTCCGTGCAGATATCAGGCATTTTGACTTCTCTTTGCAGTACTGCCTCCACTGTGTCAGTCCCATGCACTGACTTTCAAGGTATAGGACTCAGACAATGCTAAACCTTAGCAGTCTAGAAGATAGTAGAGGGCAGAAGTGCTAGTCAAGTGATTACAAAAAATCTTGACATATTCTACTGAAAATGCACATGAGATTCATAGTCTTTGTCCTTCTCTTCAAGGCTGTAAACAACCCTGCCCACACATCTTTCTGCCTACAAGTCCACATGCTGTTTATGCCAGTCTTTTCTTTCAACTGCTTCTTTTGTGTGTCTCCCACTCAGGGCTTTTTGTTGGGATTCCTTCCCATCCCAGGGCTTCCAACATCTGTGATATGTAAGTATATATATTACATACTGTTAAAGTTTATGTATTGTCATAGGCATATATGTGATCTCTCTTTCAATTGTTCCATAATACTGACATCTTTCTCTTTGCTTTCTTTGTGACACATGAATTTATCCCTAATCTAGTTACAGTGTTTTGTAGATCTGGAAAAAGGATTATGTTTATTTTTCCCCAATTTAAAGTCTTTGACACTGTTTCCCGTGGAATTCTCATGATAAAAATGGCTGGGTGTGGCTTGGATGAGCATACACTCTGCTGGATAGAACACTGACTGGACAGGTGGGCCCAAAGGGTAGTGGTCAATGGAGTTAAATCCAGCTGGTGGCTGGTCACAAGTGTTGTTCCTCAAGGCTCGGTATTAGGAGCACTTCTGTTTTACATCTTTATCAGTCATCTTTATGAGGAGTTAGAGTGCACCATTAGCAAATTTTCAGATGACACCAAGTTAGGTGGGAGTGTTTATCAGCTTGAGGGTAGGGAGGCTTTACAGAGAGACTCATTGGATCAGTGGACTGAGGTCAGTGGTATGTGCTTCAACAAGGCTGGGTCCTGATCTTGGGCCACAATAACCCCACGCAATGCTACATTCCTGGGGAAGTGTGGCTGGAAAGTTGTATGACAGAAAGAAACCTTGGGATTCAAACTGATGAGCAATATGGTTTAGTGGTGAACTTGGTATCATTGTATCATAGTATCAGTCAGGGTTGGAAGGGTAGAGTGTGATTCTGTGATTCTGTCATGTATACTTAAATTGACACGTGCATGCTGATAAGGCATAACAGATACAAGTGAGTTGCTTGCAGTCCCTGAACTGCAAGGAAGGACAGCTACCAGTAGCCTGAAGGTAAAAAAAAAACTCCTTAGTCTACCTGTCAGGGAAAGTCCTTAACAGATGTTTCAAAGCTGTGTGCAACATTCTTGTAGTACAGAAAACATACTGGCAAGTGCTCCAGGAGGAATTTATAGAGTAAGAAACCTGAGTGCAGGGATCTGTGGAGCACTCTGCCAGAGATGTGCTGATGATGGTGATACTGGCAGGGCACACTGGCAGGGAGACTACCAAGAGGATATCTAGTGTATCAGCATTTCCCCACGTACACTTTGAGTGTGAAACTGGAAGGACTACTCACTGCTCACTAGGTTTTGGGTTTTTTTTCTGTTGTGGGGGAGCAAAGTGATCTGGTTAGGCAACACTTTCACCTGATGTTATACGAACCTGACACAAACTGACAAAGAGTTTATCACTAAAAAGTACTTCCTCTTACTAATCTTTTCCTCTACCAGTTTAGTAACACTTCATATGTAATTATCTTTCCTGTTTGACCTAGACAGTCAGTTGTCTTTATGGCTGGAAAAAGTCATTGCTTTTTCATTTGCATAAGCCTCTTAAATGTAGTGAGACAAGGAGCCAGAAGAACCAGTGAAATAGCTAAAGGATATCTGGTTTTGGAGCATGAAGTTCACTGGGAGGATGGCAGTCTTCCTTTAAGGGCACTGAGAAGTGCCCCCAACACTGTGTTAGGGAGGATATTGTGGGTTTAGCTTTTGCAGACCCATAGTTGATTTTATTTTTCTGTGAAATGAGTGCCATGCGGGAATTTGGAGCTGTGCTCCTTTGCATCAGTGCCCTCAAAATTGTTAGTAGACTCTTAAAATTACAGCTTGGTGTTGGTCCCTTTAATTTACATTTCTCCCCTGCCATCATGCTTTACTATAGTTTCACAGGGAGGTTGTGCTTGCACAGTCTTTGTTTAAATGTCAGTTTTCCGTGAAAAATAATTTTAGGGTTGCAAAGTGAAGCATCCGGAATTAGAAAACCTAAGATTAAATCAACAAATTCTTCTTTCCAGAATATGAGTCTCCTTCTGCTGTCCCTATGTGTAAAGCATACTCTGACTCCGTGGGGAAAGATGTACATCCTTGTGGCGCTGCAGTGAGTCACTGTCAGAAGGAACTCTGCACAGGTTGCCCAAAAACTCGACATCTGGGTTTTTGTATTTTTATAGGGTAGAGAAATTAGAATGAATGGAAATTAATTCAAGAAACTACATCATGGAAGTTGTGTCCTTCTTTTGGGGAAGGTAGAGAAAATTCTGGGGCAGGTAAAATGGTCCTCTGCAGTGTTTGCAGAGAATGTTCTGCAGCAGTGTTTGCAGAAGATGTTACGCAGCAGTGTTTGCAGAGGACATTGTACAGCAGCATGTGTTTGCAGAGGATGTTACACAGCAGTGCTTGCAGAGGATATTGTGCAGCAGTGAGTGTTTGCAGAGGACATTGTGCACCTGTGTTTGTGAAGGACCTTGTGCAGCAGTGTGTGTCTGCAGAGGATGTTGTGCAGCAGTGCATGCTGTGTTTCTGTTACAGGGTGGTTTCTGTAGTGATGTGACATGCTGCATCTTGGCCCAGTCCAGTCACAGTGGTGCATGTTGCCAAAGCTGTGCCATATAGCAAGGTAAAGGCTCAGGTTTGTACCTGTTGGTTCTCTGCCCCCTGCACTCAATTGAAATGTTTCATCTTCCACTATGGCTTAAGAACAGTTTCACTTACCCTAATGGCTGAAAGGCAGTAAGGTAAGAAATGTAAAGAGTAGTTATCTAACAGCAGCCAAGCTGCTGAGCTGGGCTGTTGGGAAGGTCGGTCCCCTTGCATGTGCCAAAAAGGAGACCAGAAAGCCCTTCACAGTACTAAACAGTATTACTGTATGATTTGAAAGGATTTAAACTTCCTGCAGGCTCAGGCAATGGAAAAAAGGAAATCCACAACCCACCTGATCAGAGCCATCAGGCATATCAGTTTCTGCAAGGGTAGTCAGAAGAGATTGAAATTTGACTTCTTCCTGGAGGTTCCTACTATCTCTTAATGTATAAATTTATCTCCAGTGGAGTAGCAGAGCTGAGCTTCAGTACTCCCACCAAGAGGTTCCCGCAGTTTGAAAAGCCAATACCTCTGGAGCCGATACTAATGTGCATATTTCACTGTGGTGCAAAGCAGAAAGCAGTTTGCCAAAGGATGCGTGGCTTGTCATACTGTTCTGCAAGTAGTAAAGGGAAAATATACAGGTTCTCATAACAGCATTTGTTTTCTCTTCATCTTGCTCCCTGAGCTAATCAGAGATTGCCTGGAAGGCTCCATATTTCAGTGACATTTCAGTAGCTAAACAAATCTCTCTTCAGGACTTGCCTTTGAGGAAAGCATAAACATTGGATCATGAAGTTACTTTGTGTACCTTATAGATAACGCTGTTTTGCCAGTATTTAAAATGCTGGCCTGAGAGGTGGCAGATGGAGCCAGCCATTTCAGAGTGGCAGGAAGTCTGTCCACCCAAAAACTGAAACAGCCAGAGGAGGTAACTGCCACCATGCCTGCTGCTGGTGCTGAATGAATCTGATATTAAAGATCTTACATTTTGATATGGGTGGATAACTCACATGATGCTACCACTTTACTAATGCTGCAGAGAGCACACTCTGTGCCTCTCTTTTCCAACTGTGCAGTAGGGTTGTTTTGTACTTTATCAGCTTGTTGTGAGCTATAATTCAGTCTTTGTGTGAAGAGCTCTGAGAGCCCCTTGGAATAAAGGAAGAAATGCCAGGTATTAGAAGTACCTGTGTGAATTACTTTATCACACCATCACACTTCCAGGTTAGTCATAGGCTATGGGCTATGCCTAATATTTTGGAGAGCAAGATACACTGTCCCTGGGAATGCAGAGGGTATGAGGTCTGTGTGCTTTTCTTGCTCAAAGTATTTCTGGAAACTCTAGTTAGTCAGTGATTGGTATTGTCAGCTTGTCTTTATACTGATGTACCTGAAAGCATTCATTTTTGGTATGGATAATTCTCTTTCATCAGGTTTTTCTATAATCAACATTGTTTTAAATACATTTCCTGCTTCTTACTTGTAATGTCAGTCCATTTGCCTCTGGATGCCAGAACCCTGAGGTAAATGGTAGGTCTCAGCTATGAGCTGTGGTTATGTGACCAGTTCAAGCTAGTTCAGGCCCATGCTTGTCGTGAAGAGTGGTAATCATCTCATGTTTCTGGAAGTGTTTCTGTCTCTCCTTTGATAAGAAACTAGTATTTGTCCACATAAACTAAACCAGGAAACTCATCTAATTTCCTTCCCCACAATCTTTTACTTTCTCTTCTGTCTCCTTTTCATCTCCCCTTGTTTTGCCTTGCCACAGCTTTCTTTATTCTTCCTCTTTCTGGCAGATCAGTGATCTAGCTCACTGTGTATCTGCATGGGCTCTTACACCAAGGTGTAGTGAGAGTATTTAGTGATGTGGAGGTGAGCAGGGCCATCCCATTCAGCATAGGCATAGGTTACATTAATGTGTTTGTGGCATCTCAGACAAAATCATTATACGACTAATGCTTTTTCATCCCTGATCTCTGTAGAAGCAGCAGAAAGCTGAAGGAAGGAAGTGCTATCACTGGGATAGGAATAAAGAGGTTCTTGCTTTTGAAATGTGGAAGATGCAGGAGTTTCCAGACTGCTGTGGAACACACTTACTAGTTTAGCCCTGGCTTTTGTCTGACTGCAAAGACAAGCCTAAGAGGAGAGTCCCTAGGCTCAGCTCGGATGATTGTGATGGTGTGAGGGTCAGCAGACATTTTAAAACAAGATAATTTGTTGTATCCAATGCTCATTGACAGGCTTCTTCAGGTTTCAACTTGAAAGGCAAAGTTGCCTCCTTCCAGGACAAGGCAATGACAAAGGGAAGTGTTGCACAGGAGAACATTAAATAGCACCTAGAAGTAATGGCTGGAGCCTAATTGTGGCTTTGAAGGATGACACTGCTTCCAGATTATTTATTCAGTTTTTGGTGCTAGGTGGGTAGGTGTGCATATGTTATGAAAGAAGAAATCAAGGATTGAGGGGAAATGAGGGGACTACCACACAGTCATTAAGGAAAACTGAGTAATTACAGATCTTGCTGCCCATGAAATGCTGAAACATTTCATGGGCCCAAACTGGAGCACCCAGGGTTATGCTGAAACCAGTGGAGTAAGTAAGAGCAGCTAAGTGTGTTGAGGGTGTTTACATACCAGAATGCTATGTATATACAGCTCTTAGAAGAGCAGGACTGTTTTCGGAGTGGAAGAGCTGTGCAGAAGCTAGACTCAATTAAGAAGAGTAATACTTGTGCTGCCTGTCTTTCCTGATGAGCTCTGCTATGTTGTAAGCAGCCTTCAAAGGGAGACATTGTACCTTATATATAGGACTTTAAAAGCTTCAGTGGTCTGGAGGGATCAATTGGAAGCATACAACAGAGAACAATCTCGCAGTGCCAGGGAGTTGGAATGCATCAGCAAACAACTGTTTTCTCACTCTCTGAAATTACAAAATGCCCACAAATTTTGGGAGAGATTGTTAAATGATCCCTAACAGAGTAGTTGCTTCTGTAGCTAGACAATTTGCTCACCTAATGATGATAAAGGCATACAGAAATCAAGTCCTCGGTTACATGTCTTAATTTTTCTCAGCTAAAACACAGCAGCACAGGCTTTTGCCTCAGAACTACCATTGGTACAAGAACTTCAGTGACAGGGAGATGTCTATCCCTTGGGGTATTCATCCCAAATATTTAAGTTCATTAAAAAAAAAAGGAGCATATTTAGCCCACCTCAGTTCCTCTTGTTCTCTGGTCATAAGAGCTATACTGTGTGATTGGAAACAAACGCTTGAAATTCTGCATAATGCTTAAACAGCTAATTGACCTGACACTCTGGACTTCCCGTGTGCCTTGCTGAGCTATGCTTTTGAATTATTTACCGAAAGAATGGTAATAAACCATAAAATATTAATCAGGCTCTCTACAGAACGTAAGTTGGAGGGTTTTATTTAAGTTGCAAGTGTGTTAATTTCTCAGACAATCAGTGTAACTCTGTCAACGCAACCAAATCGGGTTTGCGACTCTGCCGTCTTTGATCTCAAGGAAGCTTTTTGTTGATGTAGTACAGTTGTATTACAGCATTCCGGCATTAATGGTGCTCCTGCTGCACTGGGATGGAGCCTGCTGTGTCTGCAGAGAAAGTGTTGAGTTTAATAATGTAAATAGAAGAACATAAAGCCAGTCATACCTGGTCCATACTAGTAGTCCATAGAGGTCAATATCCTGACTTCATCAGTGGTCACAGTTAAGTGCTACTTAGGCTAAAGCTAAGTCTGGTGACCTTGCAAGTGACTGGACAATGTAAATGGCTTGTGGCCATAAATTAAAAACATTCTCTCCTCTATAGAGAGGATTGTGTTTTGTGGAGGAGCTGAGCATCCTTTCATGTGTTTTCCTGTTAAGGAAAAAGCTGTTTTGATTATGATCCCAAATGAATTGATCATTGAAACCCTGTACCAAATGGGAGTTTACCAGAATGTCAGCATTTAATTCCTGAATGCATGTACAGCTCCTGTTGCACAGAGAGATAGTAGTCAGCTTCTGGGTTTGAAATAAAAGCTGGATTCTAAGAGCAATTTTGGAGAAATCAGTGCTTATTGATTGTTGGAAAAAAGTGCCTTTCAGTCCCAGCCTCTGAGCAGTCTGGTGTTGTCCAAAAGTATTAAAGATAGATCCTTGTAATTTTACTTCTTGTGTGAATTCCCAACAACAACTGAGAGGAATACTTGTATGTGTTTAGTTAATGGAGAATGCTATTAAAGGAAGTCTGACCAGCCTTATGTTTTCCCCTTTCTCTGTAGAAGTTTGAGAAGAGTTTATTCTCTTTCTGAGCAAGATAACTGATCTTATGTATAACAGGCATAATAACCTCAAAAATTACTACTCTGTTTAGGAGGCTGGATCAACAATCCTTAGTAAGCATCTCCTAGGACTCTTGAAGCTGAATGACACTGAAGAATATTGAAAGTAATTCTGCTTTTATTTAGTTTGTTTATTATCCATGCCCTTTATGTATGTTTCCTTTCAGCTTTCATTTTTGTATTGTCACATGCTTTGCCTGTGCTCTGTTCCCTGCTCGTTCTTTCTCAGATGCCATAGAAACAGAGCTAGGGGAACATCAGGAACGCCGGTGAGAGTTTGAAGTCCCAATATTCTGTGAATGCCACCCCATTCTTGGCTGGCTAATATTAATTGAAGCCATCACAATCTCATAGCTTTCAGTTGCCCTGAAGAGATGAGCAGCTGGCTCTGGCTGCAGTTAGATAAGACAGTAATGAAGCTATGGAGAAGGAGTGCTGAGATGGAAACACTCTTCCCCAATAACAATCACTCCCATTGAATGCAAGCCTTAGGGTCCTCTTAGCCTGTACTGCACAATCAATAGCTGTGGAGGTGAAAAATGTTAATTGTCATCTGCGGCTGGCAAGGAGATTGTGCTGGATCCTATTAATGTAAAACTGGCCAGTGTGACTGATGTAGTTCTTCAGATACAGACTGGAACTATTGTAAGTGTTAATATATAGGAGTAATTCGTCATGGAATGAAATGAAAGACTGAAAAGTGCACAAATCTTTGAATATGCAAAAATTTGCAAGAGAGGGAGACTGATTAACCGGACTGTATAGCCATTAAAATTGGGATAAAAAGTTATTGTGATGGAAGAACCAGCTTAGAGGGAGATTAGTGATGGAGCTTCTGAAGGATCAGTTCTGGGACCAATCCAATTTATAGTTTTCCTTAGGATATTGATACAAAATGAAATTTATGCTGATGAATTTCTGGTGGCCCAGAGGAGGGAAATACCATCAGATGACCATCTGGGATATGGTACAGAAAGAACAAATGACTTTAAATGATCTCAGTGTGAGGAACAGGTTGATTTTTAATATTTCAAAGTTTTAAGATCGTGTGTACAATAGTTAACCAGAGATTCTGGGACATGCTTCAAGTTCATGAGTTGGAAATGACAAAGGAGGAGAAAGATGCAGGATATCAGTGAGCTATCAGTGTTATAGAACCATAAAAAATGTAAGAGCAATCTTAGGACTTGTATCAAGCAAGTGACAGAAAAAATAAAGTGCTAGCAGTAATGTACAAGGCATGCCTGGGTAGAGTTCTGAGCAAGCCCATTCAGGAGAGAAGAATTAAAGCAGAACAGATGATGATGGGGATGGAGAATTTAGAATACAAAGGAGATTAATAGAGTTCATTTGGTTTAGCCTCTGTAAGCCAAGGGTGAGAGGGCAGAGATTCTGGAAACCCACTGAGGAGTATGGGGAATGCAGATGTGAGAATAAAAAGAGGAAGGGAAGGGAAGGAAAGGGAAGGGAAGGAAAGGGAAGGGAAGGAAAGGGAAGGGAAGGGAAGGAAGGGAAAGGAAGGGGGAAGGGGAAAAGGGAAAGGGAAGGGGAAGGGGGAAGGGGAAAAGGGAAAGGGAAAGGGAAGGGGGAAGGGGAAAAGGGAAGGGGAAGGGGGAAGGGGAAAAGGGAAAGGGAAGGGGAAGGGGGAAGGGGAAAAGGGAAAGGGAAGGGGAAAAGGGAAGGGGGGAAGGGAAAAGGGAAGGAAAGGGAAAAGGGAAGGGGAAGGGAAGGAAAAAGGGAAGGGAAGGGAAAAGGGAAGGGAAAAGGAAAGGGGAAGGGAAAAGGGAAAGGGGAAGGGAAAGGGGAAGGGAAAAGGGAAGGGAAAAGGGAAGGAAAAAGGGAAAAGGGAAGGGGAAAGGGAAGGGAAAAGGGAAAGGGAAGGGAAAAGGGAAGGGGAAAAGGGAAGGCGAAGGGAAAAGGGAAGGGAAAAGGGAAGGGGAAAAGGGAAGGCGAAGGGAAAAGGGAAGGGAAAAGGGAAAGGGAAGGGAAGGGGAAGGGAGAAGGGAAGGGGAAAGGGAAGGAAAAAGGGAAGGGAAGGGGAAAGGGAAGGAAAAAGGGAAGGGAAGGGAAAAGGGAAGGGGAAAAGGGAAGGGAGGGGAAAAGGGAAGGGAAGGGAAAAGGGAAGGGAAAAGGGAAGGGAAAAGGGAAAGGGAAGGAAAAAGGGAAGGGAAAAGGGAAAGGGAAGGGAAGGGGAAGGGAGAAGGGAAGGGAAAAGGGAAGGGAGAAGGGAAGGGAAAAGGGAAGGGAAAAGGGAAGGGGAAAAGGGAAGGGGAAAAGGGAAGGGAAAAGGGAAGGGAAAAGGGAAAGGGAAGGGAAGTGGAAGGGAGAAGGGAAGGGGAAAGGGAAGGAAAATGGGAAGGGAAGGGAAAAGGGAAGGGGAAAAGGGAAGGGAAGGGAAAAGGGAAGGGAAAAGGGAAAGGGGAAGGGAAGGGAAAAGGGAAAAGGGAAGGGAAAAAGATAACTTCTTTCTAATTTCCAGACTTCTGACAATCAGAACAGTGACATTCTGAGAGGGTCTTTCCAATGGACTTTTGGGATAAGAAACACAAATTAACTTGTGATGGACTCTGATCAGTTTATGAAAAGGCTCTACTATATGTTTCTTACAATAACAGGGGTCTCTAACAGCTTTTTTATCTCTCTCCTGACTATATAAGGTCAAATAAGCTTTTCCAACAGCAGTGGAACCAGTGAAACCAGGTTTTCTAGAGGTCTTGGTGCAGGACTCTTCTGTAAACCCTTTTGTCTGAAAAGAGGCTACTTGCTGCCTGTTGCTCGGGAGTGGCACCACTGCATTTCTCTGCCTGGCTGGTTTCACAATACTGGTAAGAAACCTATACTGTCTGTTGGGTTTGGTTGGAACTGGTCAACAGGTTTTTGTAAGAGAAGTGTAACAGTATGAAGATATTGGCTCATTTCCTTCAAAAACTAGACCAAAACCCCAAAGCTGTTAGGGGAATAGATTTCTTATGTTAGGGGTGACTCAGCTGGAAGGTTTAAGCACTACCAGACCCAATTTGCTTTCCAGTAGAATAAACACCTCATTGCTCTGACAGACTCTCTGGTAATGGGCAATTGCGTAAGCAGCCTACTGCTCCCCACTGGAGTCCTTGTTCTGTCAACCTGGTTTGCTCTTTGGATGCACAGGAAGAAACAAATGATTCCATAATGAAGCTGAGCAGCTTACTTTCTTGGCAGAGGAGTGGTACTGGTTGTTCTCTGGCTCACACTTTATCTGCAGGGCTAAGAAACAGAAAATCCAGGAAATACAGGGTGGAAGGAAAAGGAATTAATAAGTTACTGTACTTGACTCAAGTTATTACTTACAAGCAAAGTTGCCCAGAAGCTGGCTGCATTTTCATTCTAAATGAAAAATAACTCCTTTAAAATCCTGATTTTTGAATTTGTCTTCTCTTAGTCCCCTTTAATTTACAAACAACTGGTTGCAATTTGCGTTCATGTGGGACTAGCCTAAATCCCAGAAAGGGACTGGCTTTTAAATAAAGTCTCTAGTATTTTTCAAATCTCCTGGACCTTAAACCAAAGGAACCAGATGGAGAACACGTTGATTGAAAAGCACAGACATTGAACTGTTGAATCTTAAAAACATCTTATTTGTGCCTTTTCAGTTTGCTGCTCAACCTGTCTCCCTACCTCCTTATCCCTGTGGCAAACACGCTTAACCATGAACTCATAAATGTAGCTGTTATGTGCAAGAGAAAGTATGGAAGGAGGGAGTGGTTGAAGAAAGTGTTTGAAGGGACCTAAATGTATTCTTTTGTTGATGTAACTGTTGAGTATGGGAACGGTACATGAATGTCAAGTTACAACCAAAAGAATGTAGGTGGAAAACCAAATGAGTTTGGTAGGAGTGGTTGTGAATAAAAGCTGTATGTGCCTGGTGTGGAGGTTACCAAGCTTCCTGAGGTCTTGTTTAGTCAGATCTTTATAATCTGGGAATATAACTGATCACCTGTGTCCTGAGCAGGCAATGCCATGGTGCATACAGCACACAGAAATGCTGTATGTGGGACGGGTAGTGCTGGTTGTGATTTAGAGCAAAACAAGTATTGCTGCTCACACAGCAAAGGTGCTGTGTGGACAGAGATGATGTGCCTGTTTTGTACTGCCTCTGTCTGGAAGGCCTGTTCCTTCTCCTCTGACTTCATTGCTGCAGGAGCAAGGAGCAACAGCTTCCTTTTTGAGGACGATAAGAATTACTAACAAATATCACCAGGTATTTCTGATGTTTAATTCTGCCTGTCCTGTTTACACAGTAGTCCAAGCAGCTTTGAAATGCTAAGCAGCAACAGCATTCCTTTTAATTATTATTTTCTGACATTCCCTTAGAATCATGTTGGTGTGCAGCAGTCTAGTTGTGGAAGAATTTCTAGGAGATACTGAGAAATTCTTTACAGGCACATCAGAACCTCACTGGTTCCAGTTGATGTCAATCTGGTGTGGTCTGTATGCCTCTAGCTACGGCAACCTCAAACTCCTTAATTTTAGTACATTTAATAAGAGCTCCAGTTCTTGCATAAGCTTTGTGGCCACATTCCATCCTTACATACAAGCTCCCCCAGTAATGTGTTTTAATCAAAGCCTCTTCTCAAAAAAACCCCCCCCAAAAAAGTGGTCATTTTTCTTTCCAAGATAATTGCCTACATGTAGGCTGTAAAATGTCACATTACCATACAAAGACCCTTTAAGAAAACACGGAGCCCTGTTGGAAGCACATTCTGTTAAGGAATTCAGATGTCTTCCAAGTTTAATAACATTTAAACCTAGTTCTGGGAGTCTGAGAATGCTTTAGCAGTGCCCATCTTACAAGTCCTGAATTGAGATGGAAGTAGAACACCCTTGTCAGGAGGGCTTCGTCTCTGTGTCTGAGAAGCCTGAGATGTGACAAAGTTAAATGGCCTGGTCAAAGTGCTGTGACAGTGCTGGGTAGAGCTGGATTTGGGATAATGCTTGCAAATTCTGTGGTTTTGAAGAGACATTCCTTCCTGCTGACTTCTCAGCATTCCTCTGTCTTTCTAGAAGGACTCTGCATGGAAATAAACTATTCTTTTCAAGTTCATTTGTTCCTGCCACTGGGCACTATCTGCTGCCAGAACCTTCCTGGTCACATAATTATCCCCGCAGCTGCCAGCAGTGTGTTGCAGGGGATTATGCAGCAGGAGCAGATGAGCAGCTAAACAGATCCTGTTTTCCTGTAGATGGTATCAGAAAGGAAGAAGGGCAAAGAGTAAAAGAGGCGAATACCATGGAAAGAGGCATAGCTGCTCCTGAGTGCAAATGTCTTTTACTGGTTTCTAGTTGATGGCTGCAGTCCTGTAGATGCAGCTCGGAATTGGAATTAACTCTCCAGAGCTGTAAATGAACATTTATTAGAGCTCTTTTGCAATAAAATAGGATGTCCTCATCCATTTTAAAACTGGATGAGTCAAACCCCAGAAAAAGGAATGAAGAAGATTATCCATCCTTTGGCAGACATATAGGCAGGAAGTTAATTAATAAGGCTTGTAATTTTTATAATTCTTTGATAGTGTCCTTCAAACTCCTGTAGGGATTAATCAGTGAAAGGCCTGTAGTGCTATTGCTTGGGAGCCTTATGAAACACTTTTACTGGGGGTTCACTAGCCAAGAGGAAATGTCCAGACATGAATACTTCATCAGCAAGATGTGAATACTGTGCTCTTGGTTTTGATTCTGCTTGTGAGGTTTCAGTCTGAGGTCAATATTTTTCAGGTCAGAAACTAACATTAAACCTACATTCATATTTTGAGAAGTCTGCTGCAAGGAATTCTTAACCACTACTATGTGGAAGCCCTTCACATATATTTAGAGACTAGCACTAGGTACCCAGGTTTTGTTATTATTGGCACAAATAATATTTTCCCCACTGTCTACTCTAGTTAATGATGCCTTTACTTGAAAAATTGCCATTTGGCCAGATTTAGGGTTGGAGAAATAACCTACTACACTGGCCTGGACAACTCAAGGACATTAGGGCTTCCAGCTGTTGAGAGCTTCAACTCTAGAAGATGGCTCTCCATGAATGAATAAACAACCCACCAGGAATACCAGTATCACATGTGCTGTGTGAGATCCCCTTTAATAAGTTTCTTAGGGTATGTACACACTCCTCAACAGAGTGAGATGTACAGTTCATGACGCAACGGCACTACCCTGGACCAAGAAGTGGTATAGATCTCTGCTCTGCTTAATAAAAGCTAGTATGGTAAAATCAGCCTGCAAGGCTCCCAAGACCCAGAGACATGTCTGCAAACATATGAGGGAAACTTAACTTGCCAGACATACTTGTGCCAGAGCTCTGTCTTGTGGGGCAAGTAGTGTGGCCTAGGAGGAGCTGTGGAAGGAAAATGCGAATCAGGTGTGCATCTGGGTCCTTTGGGTGTACCTCAGCCAAGATATGTTTACACTGCCCTGACATGAGTGACATGTTCAGAGATGGATCCAAGCTAGGATTAAACTGCCTCAATTTGCCATTGGTCCAGTGCAGCAGGGAGCCCAGCATAAGCTCATTTCCTTCAGCTCCTTAGCTGGGTTTTGCTCCCATTCTGACCTCTGCTCTGTGAGATCAATACTGCATGCTGTGCTCAAGGTAGCTAATTTAATGCTGGACATACTTCTGTGCTGTACAGTAGTCAGTGGGATGGCTGTATACTCAGCGTGGCAAGAATACCTTTCTCTTGTCATTCTTCATGCTGAGATCTTTCCATGAGAACAGTACTTGCCACAAAGAGGAGGCAACCAGAGCTCTCCTGTGGTTCATCAGGAGCAACTGGCCCTGCCATGCCCACATCCTATCTGATAGGTTGAGGTATTCTTAGTGTTTCCTGTCTGATTTCCTTCACTACTTCCTGCTCCCGTGCTGTACCTGGTGTGAGGTACTGCTGAGACCTCTGGTGCAGAAGGCCAGTACTGTAAGATACCCAGCGCAGTTTGGGGCATTATCAGCCACTGTGCTTGACCTCAACCCCTTTTATGGTTAGAATCTCTGCTTCTCATCCCTGTTTGTTTGAGCCTAGCAGTGTGAAGGTTGATCTAGCTAAGAAATCTTTCCACTGGGAAATGACATATTTGACAAGTGAATTATATCTGAAAATGAAGGGTCAGTCCCCAGCGAGATCCCTTTGAACACAAGTAGTGACATGGAAGGTGCTCTCCACAGCAGTCTCACAGCCAGTTGTGGTTTCTGTGCTGGAATTGTTTATCAAATTGAACCATTGCATTTATGGTTGGATGTGATAATCTTTCAGGTCTTTTCCAACCCAAATGATTCTCTAATATGCACAATAGACTCTATTGGTGATTGCTGCCTTTGGCTTGAGGAATATAGTGAAGATAGTAGCGGTGGGAGCTAGGACACAATGCAGTCTAGCAGTCCCAGGTTCAAGGAATGGTTTGAAAGGCATCTGTGGACAGAGTGCTCTGAAGCTTTTTGAACTGGAGCTGTCCCTCCTGCTCACTCCAAGGTTAAAAGCTAGAAAGGACCTAGCTAGGAGGTTAAAAGCTATTGTGTAAGAACTTCCCTCTTCTCTGCCTTTTCACAGGCTGGCAGACAGCAGATGCACTAATATTTTACTTTGCAAGAATTAGTGCTTAAAAAGAAAAAAGACAACGAAGCAGATGGCAACATCTGCTGTATTGACAAAGTGCAGTTTGCAAAGACCACACTCCTCTGTGTGTGGTATCACATGCATGGTCAAGTAGAGAACTTGGAGTGTAATAGAGCAGAAGCAGCCACATACACCACACATTAAGTGCAGAAGCACTTTCTCAGTAAGCCCAATGGAAGCTTCCAAACTGATTTCCAAACTGCTATGTGAGATATAAATATTCTGTGTGCCAATGGCTTGACATACTGTTAAAGCAGAATTCCCCTCTGTCCTGTCCCCCAGCTGTTCTGACAGCTTAACAGTTAAGAGTCATATCTAAACAGAATTTATATAATATGAGCTAAAAATAACAACATTTATTTTGCTAGAAGTAACAAAATAAATCCAGGACTCTAATGGGAATTCTAAAAGAAACACCTGTTGGAGAAAGAGATTTTCAACCAAACAGATTAGCTAAGTTTCTTTTTGCAGACAGCTTTCCTTGAGGGAAAAAAGAAATTAAAATGATTGAACATTTTTTTTCCAAGCAATAAAATGGTTTTAGAGAGTTCTTTCCAGTCCCTGGATCTGCCTGTTGAACTTGATGGTACCTGTACTACGGAAGTGGGGAGGTCACCATGCCTCACAGAAGGTGTAGACTTCTGGAGAGTTCAGTCTCCAGGGTAGAATGTAGGCAGGAGTCATGGACTTGTTTAAGAAGATGTGGCTTGATGTTGTGTTGAGATAAAGCAAAATACTGTGCTTCAGCTTTGTGGATTTGAAGCTAAGGTTTCACTCTGAGAATGCTGAAAGGTTTAATATTTTCATCTTTGGCAGCGGGGGGGAAGCAGGAATATTCTAAGTCTGGCAATTCTGAAAGCCCCAGTTCTCCATGGAAAAAAACCCTTCCAAATGGCATTATGTTTATAGAAAATTATCCAAAGAAGAAGCAATGTTCTTTCAAGCCTTTACTGCAGCAGGAAACTCTTCTGTTTGCTTGTGTTCAAGTGAGCGAGAGATGAGCTTAAGGTCTTTCAACCTTCAGAAAGTGTTTCTGCAACTTTGACAAAAGCCCTGTGGGGATACCTCTAGAACTAATAGACAGGTCTTAAAAAACACTCTGGCAATTTTGCATCCCTTCTGAAAAAAGAAAAATAGGAAAAAGGCAGCCTGTAACCAGGCTTTGTCTGCATGGGATGAAATCTTGTAGACACTGATGGAGTGCCAACAGAGTAACCCAAGCCCAGTGGGGCTCTTTTCTCAGCACAAAGCTTCTTTCAGAGAGCTATTATTTCTGTTTGAGAATATTGCACTCTGGCAATGAAATCTTCATGTGTTTTATGCGTTCTGCTGTTTGTCAGTGGAAGTGCTTTATCAGATGTTTGTCACCCGGCAGGACTCATACCAGTTCTCTTCTAAGTGGCTAATGCTATCACCTTTCAGCCTGCCACTGGCAAACTCACAATCCCCTATTACTGTCAGTGTTGGGGGTATGCTGAAGGATTAAAAGCTCTTTCTTGTTCCATCAATGGAAGAATTAACCTTTTGATCTGCTTTGCAGCATTCAGAACCCTGGGTTGTTTGTTTCATGTTAATGAAATTCAATCTTTGTGCAACAGCAGAGGCTTCTTAAGTCTTACAATTCTTCAACAGAAGCTGGGAATGGAAACCTGATCTCACAACTATGGTCTGGAGCCTGGTTGTCAAGGTCATTCGGTGTTTCCTGAACAGAGAGAAACTGCAGGGGAAGAATATAAACTGTCTATTTTATTTTTGACCTTTTATGTGATAGAAAGGATTTTTCTCCTCTCATCTTTGCTATTAGGTCTGTAACAGTTCTATGAACAGCTTCTTGGCCAACAATTGTCTCGAAGCAGCCCTGTGCAAAGGTCTTCTGTTCTTAATTCTGTATTGCAGAGTAGCTGGGAAGTCTGTGCTGAATTCATTATAGTAGAAATTGTCCTAGATATTTCTAAGCTGTGTATGAATTTGGTTCAGATCTGTATATCAGGAATGTGTATAGGGTAGGATTACTGGTAGCTTTCCTGAAGGATACTGATGGACAGTCTTTAGGCCAAGAGCTGAGGATGACACAATGGAAGAGTGATAATGACACTAGATTCCTTCACTGATCATAAGAATAGTAGAGGTGGGTGGGACACACTCCATTTGCTAGTGTAGGGTTATTTTCTAAAGCACAGTTTGCAGTACTGAGGAAGAGACTTTGGTTTGGTGTTTGCATCAGTTTTCCACATCCACTGTCCTTGTATGGATCCCTTTCACTGGAGACGTAGTTTTTATGTCTTCAGAACACGTGTCTCATTGCTTGAAGCGGATCAACTCTTAGATGGAGAATGCACTACACTTCTAGGATGGGGTCTCACAAACCCTTTTGATTCCTTTTGTATTTTTGACAGGCTGTTCAGTAGGCAACTTGCAGTTTGTGCACTCAGAAACCCTTGTGCTTGTAATAAAATTCCTGAGATGAAGCTCTCACAGATACAGTTCAGATAATCCCAGAAGAATTCAGCAGCTTTTTTGGAACTTCCTTTGGCTGTCAGCCTGGTGCAGACAGGTGGGTTAGTGGGCACGTGTGTGCAAGGCAGAGGGAGAGAGGGAGGAACATAGGTTTTAATGTGATGCTAGGTGTTGTGAGTTCTAGGCGGGCTGGCAATGCTGAGAGATTAGCTTTCATCCCAGTGTACTGGCACTTGCCGTTCAGGCTCTAAGCACAAATACAGGGGCACAGCACAGAATAAAATGCTCTGAATAACAGCAAGACATGAATAGGATTGCTTTTGTGTCTACACCAACATGCAGAAAGACTCAGTCTGTGCCTTACAATTCAAAGTGTAATAAATTCTGCAGAGGTGAGTATGATTTATCCTAATACCCCTTGTGGACAGACAGAAATTGAGGCCACAAAGAGGAAAAGTGACTTGCTCAAGATGATGCAGCAGTTCTTCAGCAGAGCTGGGAATAAAAACCTGATCTCACAAAGATGGTTTGGAGTCTGAATGTCAACAGTGGCCTCACCTGAACAGAAAGAAACTGAAAGAAGGGAAGATACACCATTTCCCATTCAGGTCTGAGCTGTGTTTTTTTGATGTGGCCCTAGGCAGTCTGATCTAGTTGGTGGTGTCCCTTACTGCTGAGGAGTTGGACAAGATGACGTTTGAGGATCCCTTCCAACCCAATGCAGCCCGTGAAGCTGTGAATTATTCCCTTGGAATGTTCTTGGCTTATTTTCATTTCACAAGATTATACTATCTGTCTCAAAACTTCTACATAAACTTTGTGTTTCTGCTGTGTCTTCTTCATGAGGTATCCCCTCACTTTTGTCCCTTTTGGAGAGTTTGCTTAGCACTGTTCTCACAGAATCTGTCAAGTCTGTCAGATACTGTACTAATAGTTTTTCCCAGCAATATGCAGTGGAAGTTGCTGCCTGGGTTCATGGTTTTAAGACTGCTATTTTATTTCCTACAAAGAGCAGCAACAAGAGTAGCTTCCTCATGACCATCTTAAATCTTCTGAATGGACCAAATCCCAATAGATGCCTGTAAGTTCTGCCTACCAATTTTTTATTGCTTTCAAGGTGGATTTTCAAAACATTTTTACCATCTTGTATTCCTATGTTGTATATAGGAAGGAGAACCAGGCTGGTTTGCATTTCATATAGATGTCTAGGGCAATCTTAGGTGTTTTGTGAGATATGGATGGGGAAATACACATTCTGTAAACTTGACAGTGCTGAATCCTATGCGAGGGTTAGTCTGGGAGCAAGTATTTATGATCTGCATGATCTCACCTCGGTCTGTTGCTGTTATTTCATATTTACAGTCTAGACTAAACAACTTAATAGTTTTTATGCAGTTTGTCTTTTAAAACCAGCTATGAATCATATATTCTAGACATAATATTGATCATGGAAGCTTCAGCATTGGCATTATACTTTCTAATGAAGCTAGCCTAGTTTGTTTCTGGTCTGGAATATTATAGATAAAGCAAGCCAATGGTATACATTTAGATTGAACATCCCCTTTCTCCTTCCCTTGCCTTTCCCCTTCCTCCTGGTAAGAAATCATATAGTTACTGCAGTGTCTATCAATCAAGATATGAAAGTAATTTTTGTTTTCCTTCTAAATAAGATACATTTGTGAGATCTGTTTTTTTCCCCCTCAGCAGCTTATCTCTTCTGTGATCAATTAGCAAATGCAGTTTTAACTACCAGGTGATATTTCATGGGTGCTGAGATTTTTGGAGAAAAAGTCTTGTAATTGCCATGAGAGTTAGTTTGTTATTTTATGATCCAGCCATAATTGCCTCCTAATGCCTCATCCCACAGAGGAGCTGATACACATGAGCCTAGCGTATTGTTTGAAATATGCTACCACTGGGTTTTCTATCCTGTCCCCTCTCCTTTTACAAGTTCTAGGTTCCTGTGCTTTGCTCTTGGCCATTGGAATCATGCTGAAATGTCTGGGGTTTGGTTTGCTTTTTTCCCCCACTTTTTGGCATGGTTGGTTTGTTTCAACCAAAGAGGAGCAGGCAATTCATTTTGAAGTTTTTGGTTTTTACTAGGCAACTCCACCTGCTTGAACTACATGGTACTAAAGAATGGCTTAATATTTCATTTCAGCAGTGAACTGCTGCTTAAATATTTCATTTTATTTTTGACTGCATGCAGCAGGTATTAGGTTTTTTTCTAGGTATTTCACGGACCCAAGGTGAGAGTACTGTAATGCACATCTGCTGAGGGGGGGTTGTTCAACTATGACTTACTGGCTTTTAAGAATGACTTCTGTGCTCATTGTGCTAATTTCATATTTATATTCAGTATCTCTGAATGTTAATGATAATGGTTTGCTAACCAAGTCAAATCATGAAGATAACAAGGGGCATTTTTATCTTGCTCTCCTGATTTTTGCTTAGTTTCCCCCCCTCCAGGGTAAGCCAGAGGATTTTTATAGGTAATTTTGATCCTAATCTGAAAATGTCTCACAAAATAATTTCTCCAAAACACAAAGTACTTAGCATTGATAGCTAAACTCTTAAAGTTATCTTCTTAGTCTTTGTGTGTGGTTCCATATGGAGAAGCCCTATTTTATGTTACCCAAAAGCTTCTTACTTTCATAACGCCTTCTGGGTGCAGTTTCTCCCATCTAAGTATTGTTATGTGCACTCCTCACTAGCAGCATTTTAGACTCACTCATTTACATTAAAGGAGGAGGTCTCTAAGACTCTGGGTTTAAAAAAAATCCATGTTTGGTTTAAGTTTTAAAATTGCATCTTTGTGACAAATTGATGATCAGCAAACCTTCTGTCACCTAGGAGTGAAGTATTCTTACAACCAGGGAGCTGATTGCATCTGAGACATTTTACAGCATTTACTGGCATAGCCATTTGTTCAGGGGTCTGTGTTTAACAATGTCATTGTCTTGCTGAGGTCACCCAGTGCCTTCCTCATTATATTACAATCAGGACATCTTGAAATCTGTTTCATATTATCTCTTGCAGCAACAAACATCCCTGATTTGCTTGTCACTAGAGTTTGTTTCCTCAAAGGCTCTAGAGTTGTGAATAGCCTTGGTTTTTTAATATGTCATTTTTGTCTTTATAGTGTGATTGGCTGGAGACATTTGTTTAAAGTCACTCAAACTTCTAACCTCTGTGACTTTTTCCCCAGTTACAGAGTCCTTCTTTGCCAAATAGGTGAGCTGCCTGGGATTTTCCTGGTATCAGTGTTTTTGATGCTATCTTCATGTTTTTAATCTGTTGGAGTAAGTCTGGATCATTCTGTAGTCATCCTGCACTTTGCTGCAACCCACAGTGATGTACTGGGAGGTCCTCAGGCAGGACCCCTCTCCAATCAGAGAAACAAAATGGGACAAAAATTGAGAAAAGAAATGCCAAATGCTAGTACATGTGAGGTTAGAATTAAGCCCTGCTGATTACCTGAGAAATGATGGAGCTTTCTTGCATGCAGACAATGGAATTGGTTTTGTGAATCACTATGTATAGCACAGCTGTGAAGTTTTATTTACATGGAATCTGTGAGCACTGAGAGGGGAAAAAAGGTGTTTATTAACAGGAACTGTTCAAGTTCATTGGTATCTAGTGTTTTGGAACAACGATTTGGTTAATCACAATTGATAAAGACCATCAAAAGTATCCAGAAGGCTGGAAGGAAAATATTTGGCACGAATTGATAATGACTGTAGTTGTAATTAAACACAAATCCGCCTTCAAGTGACAGTTAAATGGATATGTGGCAAAAGCTGTCCAAGATGTGCTTTGTATCCTCTTCAGGATAGCTCACATGAATGAAGAATTTGCTTTCCTTAACTAAATACGGTTTCAGATGCTTTCAGATGAGAAGTGCAAGCTGCTTTGTTACGCATTTGTGGGCTTGCAAGTCACTTACTGTCAGATTTCTTTGGGAAGTTCAAACTGGAGGTGTGTAAAGCTTCTAGTGAAGACTAAATCTAGGTAATTGGTTTGGGTAAATCAGCAGAGCTGATTTGACTTCAGTGAAAAATCTTGCTGTTTGGGTCTGATTCTCAATGGTGCCCTTGTGGTTGCAGAATGCTGCCTTTCCATGATAGCAATGTTTTTTCCCCTGTTAAATGCAAGGCTGAGGAGAATTAAGTCCCAGCTTCCAGTTGCATTTGGAAAATGGGACCAGCAGTGGGAGACAGCTTTAAAATATATTACAGAGTAAAATACTATAATGCACTCTTCATGTATTTTTCATCACCTTCCTTGTACGTGTGAATAGTCACACTGAGGCACAACTATATTTAATCCTTGTTTAAGTATGCTTCTGTCAACATAAGCATGGACAAGACAATAAAACATCACCCGGGAGCGGAAGCAATTGTAGACTCAGTTACATCAGCTCCTGCCTTTCAGGGCACATAAACCTGAGCAGTGCTGCAGTTGCTGGGACCTGGCCAGTGGGCTTTTGCTTTGTAAGGCAATGTCCTTTCCTGGCCGAAAGTCAGCTAACAAAGCAGCCTCTCACTCCTGGGAGGGCAGAACCCTGTGGGTGGCCACGGGCAGAGGAAAGTGTGATTCCCACTGCAGCTTTGCTAAAATGGGACACGAATAGGGTGACTCTGGACCTGTGTTTTGGCTGAAACAGAGATCCTCAGAGATCTGTTTCTGTTGCTATGGAACAGTTGTAAAAGATCCTCAATCTCATGTACAGTCATTATAAATCTCATAAAGAATATTTGACTGTGGCTTTGTTCTTTGTGTTCTCCTCTATGAAACAGCACAGAAAACCATTACCTGGTGAATAAGAAATTAGCAAAACCAGAATTTCACAGTTCTGAGAGAGGTTTGAATTGCTGGTCTAATGATGATGCATTTATACAGACCTCTCACAAATCCTGACTGATGTCATTAAGTGACATCATAGTGGAACATTTTACAATGCTATTTGAAACGTTGTAAAATCCCAAACTAGCAGTGCACTAGCTGAGATTAAACCCTTGAGACATCCAGTCTATTTTTTTTCCCCACTGTGGGGAAAAGATCCCTTCAGCTCTGTTTGTGACTCCCTTCTCTTTGTGAGGATAACATTTTCCCTAGCCCACCATGAGATGGTGAAAGTGTTGTGTAGTGTAGTAATGTAGTTTTGAAGACAGAGAATGGCCAATGTTATTATGCTGATATTATTTTGCATCATCTTACTCTTTTATTTTTCACATTAGTGAGTTTGTCTATTGCAAGACTCTCCCAAAATAGTTGCAGGCAAGAATGCCTCTGTGCCCTTCTGTAGTTCTGCCATTGTTTCTGTAAAGGTCATTGCATTAAGCAGAAGCTGCAGTGATCTTTATGAAGGCAAGAGAACCTGCCTAAAAATGATAAAAGAGCAGCCACACACAGAGCCTTTGGTAACTGTCATCCAGCGAATGAGTTTCTTGACCTCTTGGGATTACATCAGTATATTTTTGCCTCGGAGCGAGGCTTGGTTTAAACCATAAACTAGTTTTATCAGTGTAGGTACTCCAAATACAGAAAAATTCAGAGAGGGACACATCCCAGTCAAAGGAGGGCTACTGAAAAACTTAGTAGTGATACACTTCTCTACCAGGGACAAATATGTCTGTTCTACTCAGCTGCTGCCAAGGCTGTGGAGATTGTGCTTGTATTCCCTGAACATAGTGCAAGACTAAAACCGTAGGGACCCCTACCACTTCTTCATAGTGCTCTCTATGTAGACCAGGAGTCTTCAATTTCTGGTCTGCCCTGTGAAACTGATGTGTCACCTAGGACCCTGACCCATAGCTTCAGGCTATTTGGGCTCTGCCAACCTCTGGCATAGCTTGATGCTTCCATACTTAAGGATCTGGGAGCACTGAGGCCACTTGAAGACCTCTGGGAGCCCACCCACTGATTAGGGCACATCTCTAGAGGCTGAAACATTTACAGGCAACTATTTGGGGATCAATTGAATGATATTACAGTATCACAGTATAACTAAGGTTGGAAGAGACCTCGAGGATCATCGAGTCCAACCTATCAACACAGACCCCATGACTAGACCATGGCTCCAAGTGCCACGTCCAATCTCCCCTTGAACGCCTCCAGGGACGGTGACTCCACCACCTCCCTGGGCAGCACATCCCAATGATGAATGACTCGCTCGGTGAAGAACTTTCTCCTCACCTCGAGTCTAAACCTCCCCTGGCACAGCTTGAGACTGTGTCCCCTTGTTCTGGTGCTGGTTCCCTGGGAGAAGAGAGCAACCTCTTCCTGGCTACAACCACCTTCAGGTAGTTGTAGAGGGCAATGAGGTCACCCCGAGTCTCCTCTTCTCCAGGCTAAACAATCCCAGCTCCCTCAGCCTCTCCTCACAGGGCTGTGCTCAAGGCCTCTCCCCAGCCTTGTTGCCCTTCTCTGGACACGTTCAAGTGTTTCGATGTCCTTCTTAAACTGAGGGGCCCAGAACTGGACACAGGACTCAAGGTGCGGCCTAACCAATGCAGAGTACAGGGGCACAATGACTTCCCTGCTCCTGCTGGCCACACTATTCCTAATGCAGGCCAGGATGCCATTGGCCTTCTTGGCCACCTGGGCACACTGCTGGCTCATATTCAGGCGGCTGTCGATCAGTACCCCCAGGTCCCTCTCTGTTTGGGAGCTCTCCAGCCACTCTGACCCCAGCCTGTAGCTCTGCATGGGATTGCTGTGCCCAAAGTGCAGCACTCAGCACTTGGACTTGTTGAACGACATCCCATTGGACTCTGCCCATCTGTCCAGTCGGTCGAGGTCCCTCTGCAGGGTCCCTTTCATTTTTATTTTTTTTAAAGGAAATTCTGCCCTGCTTAAGGGACAGCCAGTCAGATGTCAGTCAGTCAGTTGTAGGAGCTTGAGCTGTCCCATGCTGGAGACATACTAGAGCTCAGATATGTCTGGAGCTTGTTTGCTTTCCAGACATCCCACATCAACCAGGTATTAAAGGGCATGAAGATGGATACAAGTCTCCTGAATTCTGTCTTGTCTGCTGCATGTCCTGACATTTAGACTTTTGTTTACTGTTTGGTCACCTTGTGTTCATATCTTCTCTAAAAAGAAGAGATGACTGCATCTCTATTCCAGCTGGAAGGGATACCAAATTTGGAAATCTTTTCCCAAAGAGAACACTAATAATGTTAGAATTCTGGAATTCCAGGCTATTGTTTACCACCTCAGAGGAGTAACAACTTCCGTGCCTCAGTTTACCTCCAGTACAGATCACCTGCCTGCTAGTGGGAGTCTGAAGGCATACTTCAAATGGTACAGAGTAGAGCTGCTACACAACCACGGGCTGGGAGCTTTGTCACCTTCAGAGAAGTGCCTGCAAGTAGTAGATGCTCCCGAGGATCTGGATTTGAACTTGGGATGCAACAAGAACTGCCACTGATCATTTGCCTTTAAGAGGCAAAAATGCTCTTGAGCTTCTACTGACCTTCCCAACCTCCAAGTTAGGAACAGCTGATTCCAATATAACTAGAAAGATTTCTCCACTTCCAGGATGTGATACTTCATGTAAGGATCTGTGAAGTAAAATACCAGAGAAACCTACAGAAGTGTAGAATTGGCCAGAAAGTGTAATTAAAACAGCTTGGCAGAAAAATAGTTCAATGCAACACTTTTTTGTGAAGTTGCACATTTCAGCAAATACTCCTCTGGGAGACTGAATAAAAGGAAAACTAGTTTTGAATAAGTTAATTTCAGAATGTTGACAGTTTGCTTAGCACAGGATCATTTTATTTGACTGTTGTTGTTTCCTAAACCTTAACTAACTTGAGAGCATTTAATGATTTAGAATTATCTTTATTTTCCTTTTTGCACCCAATAGTGATTTATTTACATTTTTACTACTCTCTGTTCAAGATCTGTAAAAAATCTTTAAAGGCATAGCCTAAAACTACCACATACGGCCATGTGCCATAACCTAAGAGCTGTGTTTAATCCTAATATAGTGAATTGAGGTTGCTGCTTTGTAATGGTTGAAAAATGTTATCTTCTTTCTAGATCACAGTGTCTTCTGTTTGCATCATAGTGAAAACACTACGGAAAATAGACAGCACTTTGGTCTAGAAAAAGCACTTGTTCCAACAAGTAAGAAACTTCTTACAGATCTTTAAATTGTAGGAGTATCTGTGCTTCTTCAGGAAACTTTTCCTGACTCCCTTTAGAATTATAGTGTAAAACAAATGCAGTGTTTTTCTAGCACAGTATAATGCCTACAAGACAAAGGTTAAGAAGAAGTTGACACCAGTATGAAGGCAGCATTTGCAGCTCATCTCACCATTCTGCAGGAGGCAGAAAGCTGGAAGATGAAAGGCCTCTCTCTTTCCCCAACCAGATGCATGTCCCCAAAGCCCAGGTGTCATCTGCCTGCTACTGAGAGAGACAGCTGTGCTGTGCAGCTGACTCAGACTGTGCTGCCCAGCTTTCCTTAGCTTGTAGCAGGGTTGTGGAGGGCTGGGCGTAGTTTCCAGTTATGGTTGAGCATGACCTGGCCAGCTACTGTGTTGGGTAAAAGGTCTTCTAAGGCTGCTGCAGAGTGCAGCACACTGAGTTGCTTGCCTCATGCTATTGGACCATGAACACAGGCTGCTGCAGTGTGGGAAAAGAGAGCAACAGGGCTGAACAGGGTAGGGAGGAGAAAGGGACAATGAGCTTCTGAACTGCCCCAAAGTGGGGTAAGAGGCAAACATTACTGAAGGAGAAAGTCATTCTTGAAGCATCAGCTAGCTGAAAGGCAAATCAAGACACTTGCATGATTCTGGGGAAAATATTAGTATTGCTAAATAGAAACTTAGCTTCAAAGAGGTTTGTGGCTTCTGACAATGCTGGCTATCAGTGAATGATTAGGGCATCTTGTGTGGAGCTGAACATGAGACCCAACTAAGCAGAAGAATCACAGAAAGAGCTGACAAAGAAGACATACAAGATTAAAAGTAAACACTGCTTTTCTTTCTGAGCAGTTTGTGCCAGCTGCTGGGAGTGGCTCCTTACCCCTGCTGGAAAATATTTCAGTACTTTCTCAACTGCTTCATTTTCTTCCAGCAGGTTAGATCACTTGAGGGCATATATTTGTCTGGGTTTATGATTGTGAAATGCATTTCCTAGTGACTAGACACTAGAAGTATCAAGATCACATATGGTAACCAAGGAAGGGAGATGGCAAGGTTTACAGGCATATCTTTCACCTGCAGAACTACCTCATGCAGGTCAGTGTAGAATGATGGCAATAATGGCCAAGTCTGTGGAGAAGCTAGTACCTTTGCTGACACACATCTGTGGCTCCATGAACGATTTCAGCCTCAGCAACCACCAACCAACTATCACCGCCCTCTTCACCATTTCACAAGACATCTTCTCTTTTGCTCAGACCAAGTGCTTTTTGCAGAATTGTGTGTGCTATTTGTAGGCAAAAGACTTCTACAGTTTATTCTATTTATAAACAACACAGTTAATGTCATCTCGAAAACAGAGAAAAGCAATTCAGACAGTAGCAGGTGTGACACTAATCTATTATATTTAGCAACTTCATTCTCTTCCAAGGTGCTGTTTGTGAGCTGCTATGGTTGCACACAACTAATCACTTCATTTGCTACTGGCTGGTGTGGTTGTCTATTCCCTGTTTAATTTCGAAGACTTGTTACTAGTTGCTTGTGACTTTCTTCAGGCAGCTTAACCCAGTTTATCCAAAAGCCCATAGTCTTAACTGCATTTAGCTGGGGTTTATATTGTTCCACCTCCATTTCCTGCACAGCTCTGCGTGCTTCTTGAAGGCAAAAGATCTGTGCAGTTCTGTCTATTTATTGATCACAAGATCCACACTGCCTGGGAGCAGGAGGAAAAACAGCACAGTTAGTGGCAGGTGGAACACTTCTGTCCAATTACAGGTGAAATGTCTTTGTCACTAGTCCAGTTATAGCCATCACATCTCTCTTTCTCTTAAGAGCGTTCTGGACCTGACCTTCCTCAGGGAGCATCCAAGCTGCTTACTGAACAAGACCGTCAAAACTGCATCCAGCATTGTGTGTTTCTCTGAGCAACCTGCTGGTAAATACTGTTGGGTTTTTTTTTCCCTATGTTAAACAACTGTCTCCTATATGTATGAAATTCTGAGCTGCAGGTTCATGACTAGAACTGACTGAGAGAAAGAACAAGTGGTTATTTCAGCAAACTAATCTCTTTCAGATGTTCCTTTCTGAGCAAGGCACTGTACACTTGGTTATTTCTGTTTTGTCATAGACCAGGAACTTACTATAAACCCCTTGTCCCAAAGCTAATCTATACATAACTCCATATACATAAATAGTACATGGAAAATGTATATATTTATTGGAACAATTATGTCTTAGAGATACCTGAAATGTGATACAGTATTGGTAGGCATTAGATGGTACTGGTGAAGCTCACAGTTATGGAGTACTCACAGTTGAGAATTAAACATTTTTTTCTGTATTTTCCACTTTGTGCTTGCATCCTAAAAACAGAGAATAAAACTTTTCTCTTCTAATAGAAATATTCCTTTCTAAACTACAATGTGACATGATGACGCTTCAGACTTGATCTTTGTCAGAAAGATACTGAGAGAACAGTTAAGACAACAGCAAGGAGAGATTGTGTTAAAAGCATCTAACTTCTTTCTGATAAGAAACAAGGAGAGGAGCTCCTGCCAGCTTGTCACTACAAGAAACAAACCCTATGATCTTAAACAGTTTTCAACATCTGGACTTTGGCTGTGGCTGACAGAGAAGCAAATCTGGGTTTTATCATCCTCACGCAGGCTGCTGTAACATCACTGTGGCTAACCTCGAACTGTGTCAAGGACAGGACCTGCCAGTAACCTCAGGACAGAGAAACATGACAGAGCAACAGGATGCTATAAATAGGAAGAAGGAGAACACATTAGCTGAAGAAAGCTTTTAGAAGAAAACTAGCTCTTTTTCATTTTGTGCTGTCTTTGCATGTTCAGAAAGTCTGTTTCTCAGCAGTGCTGTGTCCAAACGAGGAAGGTTTACATTTCTCCCCCATGCTGTTTCCAGGAAGAGACCCATAGGCATTTTCTGGCCTACGTCTACATCAAAATTATTGACGTGTCCTCTCGGAGTATAGAAGCCTGTTCCCCTTTTACAGATGGTGAAATGGAAGTGCAATAAGTTGTAAGCTGAAATTTTCAAGACTTCACTTGAGCTGAGGGACAAATACTCACTCACTAAACATCAGTGATGAATATTTGCAGCTTATTGACTCACTTTGTAGTTGTGTCTGTTCTACGCTTTTGCTGCTATGGCCCAAAGTGAACTTCATTTCAGAAGAGTCAAGTCATGGCTGACAGATTTTTTGCCTATTATCAAATCAGTGATGTGTGGGGGAGGATGGTGCACAAATCAACAGATATGTTCTACTCAGACTGGGAAAGACACCACTTTCTGATGTTTCCTGAAAACGAATGTCTGTTGAAAATGTCTGCAAATACCAACACATGGGATCCCTGAAATGAAGTATGATCCCTGGCAGCTGCTGCCTGAGATTGTGACAGTGCTCACCATGCTCTGTGCTGCCCACCTCCTGACCAGCAGCTGTGACTTTCATGATTGTGTTGATTCTGCTCAGTGTCAGCTCCCTTCCCAGGTCTGGATGGCTGGGATGAATCTACCCTCTGGGTTGCACTGTGATTTCAGACTTTCAAGGCCCCTGAGCCAGCTGGCTCCCTTGCCTACAGGGTCTGGATGCCTGGCAGTCCTCTGGAATCCTGCCCTACGATTCATCAAAGTTGTTGATCCTAGTGCTGGTACCAGATGAAGCCATGTCTTGTTGGAGAGTTCACAACCAGCTCTGACTGGTGCAATGATTAATCAATACTCCCAGAGACACTGATGCACAGACACATCATTATCTTTGGTTCCCTTGCTATATAATTATCAGACATAATTCAATATTTCTCTCATGAATGGAGCACTTCCCAGTTATGCTCCACCTGCCCCTTTGGCAGCATCCACAACACAGAATAGCTAAGCAGGCTGCTAGCCCCTTCCAGCCTTCCTCTTCAAGCCTTGGCACACAGTTGCAAGGCAGAAGCGATCTAATGCCCATTACTCAATTTTCTTCATACAGCTCATCCTTCTGTCAGCTTATCCTTTCCCCATATCTCGATCTCTGTCCTTGGCCACCTGTGCCAGCTGCCTTCTGTCCCTTCAGTCAGATGGTGCTGCTGTATTTCCCACTGCTGCATATGCTCACCCTTCTTCCCCTCTTGTTATCTCCTCCTTCAGTTTACCAAGCTCTCTCCTGCCTTCAAACCTCTGTCTGTCATTGATAGTGCCTGTCATTGAGGAGCCACAGCTTCCTCTTCCCCTTCCTTCTTCAGAACCTGCCAGCCACAGCCTTTTCACATGCCATTCCTTCCTCCCTTGCCTCTCAACAAATCACTTTCTTCTGCCTTCTTCCCAGTTCTCCTTCTATTAAATGTGGTCTCAATATATCTTACCTCCACTTTCACCATGTGTCCTGAAGCCATGACAAAGTCAGCTTACTCTCTGTCTTGCCTCATTCATCTCCTTTCCACTCAACCACTGCTCTTCTTCCTCCAGGATTCGTTCCACTCAATTTGTCCTGTTTTTTAAGGTGTATTTGCTTCAGCTATGTGTATATTTATGTGAGCATCTAAATCTAATGACCCATTTTTGAACCCATTGGTAAGCTGAAACCTCAGCGATAACAAAGTGAAGGTCTTCAAAGTACCAACTTCCTGCAGTTTTCTGGAAGACTGATGACTGGGTGAAGAAGAAAGATCTGCATTTGCCTTTTCTGCTGGAAAGGCTGCATCATGTGCTGGCTCCAGTGAATACACAGTTATTAATAATTAGTAAGGAAAAACTTTGGTTGGAGTTCACATTTTGTTGGACAACAGAAAATTAAATCACAAGACACAAATTTGGAGAAAACTGACATAAGGAATCCTGTTGCTTACAGAGCTGCTCAGTTTTCACTCTTTCACACTGCTCAGTGTTTCACTGTTTAACTTTGAGGTCTGTCTTTCTTTTTTATTTCAAATTTACTTTTATCTTGGTTGACTTCCTTAATCAAAATGTCTCACACAGATTTTGAGTTACTCAGGTTTCTGGTTTGACCTCCATTTGTGAACCCATTATTTCTGCATCTTGACTTCATCTTCTTCAAGGTATCACTCTCTGTCAGAAATACCAGCAATGAATTAAAGTCAGCTCTTCAGAAGTGAGATCCTAAATCACAGACTTACAGAGAAAATTTCTTACAACCCTAAATAAAAATACAGCTGATGCAAGAAATCAAGGCTAGAAATCTTTCATAATTGAGCGACAGATAAGGACAGGCAGTAGAGAACAGAAGTGCTCTCTAGCGAGCCCGATGATGAGGGATGCTCCTCATTTTCAGTCTGGGGGCATACAGAGCCATCTCTCCAGCAGAGTTTTCAATCACTCTATTTCATAAATCATAGAGACCACACACAACTGCCTGCATAGGAGTGATCCTGTCCTAAGTGAGAATTCGATTTTGCCCTGAACAGACTCTGCAGAAAATTTTGTTGATGATTTTGAGCCTGTGAAGTATCACAGTTCTAGCACTGCAGAACAGCCAGCTTCTCTTCCCAAAGAGCTCCTGAGGGACAGCAGGTGCAGCTCCCAGCCTCAGATCTACACCACGCAGCAAGAAATCAAGCAAACAGGAGTAGGGGACTTGCAGCTGATTTGTGCACAACCAGATCAGACCATGACTCTTACACTACCATGAGATAAATGGGCATGTCATATGTGACAGGCACTAACCTCAGCTCTGACCAACATGTGGAGAGTTGTGAAACACCAGTTTCATTACCTGGATTTGAGATTTAGGCCATGCCTAGGCTGGGACAAGAAAGCTTCTAGAAAGTGTTATTTAATATATGTGTCAAGACTTGCCATGCAGATAGCAGTTCATGCTTTAAATTCATAATACTGGCTGCCTTGTTGTGTACTCTTCATGTTATGGCCATCAGACTACAGTGTTTTTGTCAAATACTTGTTTGCTGCTAAGTCACAATCTGCTGGTACTGCATTGTTTGTAGGGAGGTGTGAAATGATCAGTCTAGAGACTACAGACAAGTAGTTTAAAAGTGCCTATGTCAGATACAAGAAACATTAACTATGGGAGACATGCAGGAGAAAGAGAAAGCAACTGTGAGTATGTTTAAACATAGTTTTAAACAAACAAAAAGTCTTAACCTGTTTTGTCACTGAGGATCTTCCAAATAGGAACATTTTACATGACATCCACCTGACATTGTAGACAGCCTGAACTGGCTACTGGGGGAAAACTGTAAATTGCTTCATATCACCTCAAGAGCACTGATTTTATACCTCAGTTATCACAATGTTCATTCTTCTCTCCAGACTGTTGTAGTGCAAACACTTTAGAAGCAAGCATGCCCTATTACCTTAAATTCTTAGGTCTCCCCAAAACTTTCCTTACCACTGGATTATATGCCAAGCCTTCAGTTGTCTGTTTGCTGTTTACAAACTGCTGGCATTTCTCTTTGAATATGCTGGATTTTATTCAGTAAAGTTCTCAAGGAAACCAAGTGAAATGTGACCACTTGGGTGGAATATTTTTCCCCAGATCTCTAGTAGCAGAAAATAAAAGCAGTGTAAAACTCTGCTGTTATCTCATTAAAATCTGTTTCTGCTTTCAGCTTATAACCTCACTAAATTAGCATTAGAAGAACAGACCTTTCTGTTAAATTCATTGCAGAGTTGTGCCAGCAGGACTACTTGCATTTTAGTGGTCCCTCATTGCCTGTTTGCACAAAATTATAGCAAAATCTTGAACAGTAAATTAAAATGGAACACAACCTCTTTATAGCAAACTTGGAGCAGCTGAAAGTTTAAGCTGCTACAGAACTCTATCTTGTTATTGCATAAAGGCTGCTTTCTAGATTTAAAATTCAGATTGTTTGATTAATTAAAAACACTTGTAGCAATTACTTTGCACGCTGGAGGAAGCTAGAAATTATTTATCCAAGGTTGCTTATGGTTTATTTTAGTGTAGATACAAGAAAACTTGATAAACTGACGTTCCTCCAGGACTTCTGACTCCACAAACTAGCACTGCCTGGGTGCCTGGCTTTGAATTATTCCCTGTGGTAGGTTTTTCTCTTAGAGGCAGCTCTGTCTCCTCACGTCGAGTTCTGCCTTCTGTGTATTTCATCTCTCCTCTTTGTGACCCAGCAGTTTATTCTCGTGCTTATTACCTTTGCCTTCTTTTGGCAATGAGCCCTTCTTTGTCTCCTTCAAACATATGAATGTATTCATAGAACATCATACAGTAAGTCACTGTAAGAAAGGTAATCTGTCTAGCAACTGTTGTTGTGAACTGGACCGTAAGCCAGCGGTGTTGCCCAGTGTGGTGAATTTAATGGCACTCAACAGCATTTGTAGCACAGTGTTTTGCCCTCATCTCTTTGTGTGCCACCTGCTTCCTTTGCAACAAAGGTTCTCTGGGCAGTAGCCCTACAGAGGGCTATAATAAGGTGAAACATCTATAGGGAATTGAGGACTACAAATTGCTAAAAGGCTGTATAAGAAAATCAGCTTGATAGCAATGCATCCCTGTCAGCTCCTGTTTCACCAGGCACTCCAAGCAAGAGCCAGGGTTACCCAAGCCCATTTAAATAGTAAAGATAGAGTGCTGGGTTGCACAGAGTCTGTTAACAGAATCTGTTCTCTAATGCTGGTTTTATTTGACGGCTCACCTGAAAATGGACACTGGCTTGAAGGTAAAATGACTGAAATGGCTTCAATTTTTTGGTATCATTATGAAGAAGGTTATGGTCCCTATCGCCTTGTACCAGAAGCAGGGCAAATATCTTAATTCACTGTTTTGTTCTTGCTTGTGTCAGAATACAGAACACAGAATTAACCAGGTTGGAAAAGACCTTCAAGATCATCAAGTCCAACCTATCATCCAACACCATCTAATCAATTAAACCATGGCACTAAATACCTCATCCAGTCTTATTTTAAACACTCCCAGTGATGGTGACTCCACCACCTCCTCGGGCAGCCCATTCCAATGGCCAGTCTCTTTCTGTGAAGAATTTCCTCCTAACATCCAGCCTAAACATCCCCTGGCACAGCTTGAGACTGTGTCCTCTTGTTCTGGTGCTGGTTGCTTGGGAGAAGAGGCCATCATCCGCCTGTCTACAACCTCCCTTCAGGTAGTTGTAGAGAGTAATAAGGTCACCCCTGAGTCTCCTCTTCTCCAGGCTGAGCAACCCCAGCTCCCTCAGTCTTTCCTCACAGGGCTGTGTTCCAAACTCCTCCCCAGCTTTGTTGCCCTTCTCTGGACACATTTGAGCAACTCAATGTCTTTCTTGAACTGAGGGGCCCAGAATTGGACACAGCACTCGAGGTGTGGCCTAACCAGTGCTGAGTACAGGGCACAATGACTTCTCTGCTCCTGCTGGCCACACTGTTCCTGATGCAGGCCAGGATCTGATTGGCTTTGTGGGCTGCAAGTGCACACTGAGAGCTCCTGTTGAGCTTCTCATCCACCAGCACCCCCAAGTCTCTCTCCTCAGGGCTGCTTTCCAGCCAGCCACTGCCCAGCCTGGATTTGTGCCTGGGGTTGCCTCGACCCAGATGCAGGACCCTGCACTTGCTCTTGTTGACCCTCCTGAGGTTGGCTTGTGCCTACCTCTCCAGCCTGTCAAGGTCCCTCTGGATGGCCTCCCTTCCCTCCAGCTGTCTGCTGCACCACACAGCTTGGTGTCATCAGCAAACCTGCTGAGGGTGCACTCAATGCCACTGTCCATGGCACCCACAAAGATGTTGAACAAGCCTGGCCCCAGGACTGATCCCTGAGGGACTCTGCTTGTCCCTGGCCTCCACTGGGACATGGAGCCATTGACAGCCACTCTCTGGGTGCAGCCGTCAAGCCAGTTCCTTATCCATCTGGTGGTCACCCATCAAACCCATGTGTCACCAGCCTGGAGCCCAGGATGTGGTGCGGGACAGTGTCGAAGGCTTTGCTCAGGTCCAGGCAAACGACATCAGTTGCTCTCCCCTCAGCTATTAATGTTGTCACCTGCTCATAGAAGGCCACCAGGTTGGTCAGGCAGGATTTGCTCTTGGTGAAGCCATGCTGACTGTTCCAAATCACCTCTTCACTATTCTTCTGGGCCAGTAGTGCCTCCAGGAGGATCTGCTCCATGATCTTTCTGGGCACAGAGGTGAGACTGACTGGCCTGTAGTTCCCTGGTTCCTCTTTCTTACCCTTTTTGAAGATGGGGGCAATGTTTCCCCTTTTCCAGTCTGTGGGGACTGCCCCAGACTGCCATGACTTTTGGAATATAATAGAGAGGGGTTTAGCAACCTCATCTGGTCCCCCTGCAGAGCCCTCCTACCCTCTAACAGGTCAAATCCTGGCCGTAGCTTGGTGTCATCTACAAATTTACTGATATGGACTCAATGCCCTCCTCCAGATCATCAGTAAAGATATTGAACAGGATGAGGCCCAGCACTGATCCCTGGGGCACACCACTAGTGTCTGGCTGCCAGCTGGCTGTGGCACCATTCACCACCACTCTCTGGGCTCAGCCCTCCAGCCAGTTCCTAACCCAGCTCAGAGTGCTGCTGTCCAAGCCAGGGGCTGACAGCTTGGCCAGGAGTTTGCTGTGGGAGACGATGTCAAAGGCCTTGCTGAAGTCCAGGCCTCCACAGCCTGCCCCACATCCACCAGGCAGTCACCTGATCATAGAAGTAGATCGGGTTGGTCAGGCAGGACCTGCCCTTCCTAAATCCCTGCTGGCTGGGCCTGATCCCTTTTCCATTTTGCAAGTGCTGTGTGATTGCACTCAGGATGACCTGTTCCATAGTCTTGCCTGGCACTGAGGTCAGGCTGACAGGCCTGGAATTCCCTGGCTAGACTGTTGAGGAACATATGATCACATGGGGACCAGGCCAACTGCTGAACCTGCTTCAGTATCATCACAACATCTTTGTCTAATCTCCATTTTAAGCTGATAGCTGATTTTGATGATACCTTCAAGAGACACTGTAGGGTCTGTGGGACATCTGCTTATTCAGAGTGTATGTGGAAATTGTCCATCTATAAAACTGGCAGAAGGCAGATCCTGAATCTGCAGCTCACCTGAAAACTCACCCACAGTTGCAGAGGCAATGGATTTTGTGCTTCTGGACATTCTACCTATTCCTAGTGATGTCCATTTGATGTGGTGCTGTTGCTGGACGTTCTTGTCCCAGATTACTAACCAAGGAACCACTCTGTTTGTGTATGGTTATGTTATTTTTGGAAGAATGATTAATGAAAGACAAGCTTGATGACTTCTGAATGACTTGTGCATTCTTTCAGTTAAACTTAGCACAGCCCCCTGAACTTTACAATTAGTAGTTCCCTATGTATTTCAAAGAAAAATGCTGCTTCTTTATATGTGGAATTTCCTTTTAAAGTTACCTCTGCCCAGTGCCTCATACAGGCAACTACAATCTTTTCTGTCTGTGAAGATGCAAAGACTTTGTGGTGACAAGGTGGTTTTCAGGCAACAGAGATAAGGTCTTAAGTAGCTGGAGAGATCCTGATGTTTTTCACAGTGTCTGTCATTTACTTATAACTTTGGAGAAGTCTAAGTTGTCAGGTATAAGATACTGAGATATTATTTTTTCCTGCATGTGGAAATGGACCATGATAGTTATTGCAAGCTGGCCAGCACACTCTGAATTGATCTCCTTCTTTATTGTGCACTGATCACCCCTTGAGGACAAGCCCATTAATCTCCTTGAGTGAGTTTATGGCTTCCCTAGGACACACTGCAGCGGAACTCGTGGTGATAGAGTCACCTCACTTTACGAGTGAAGCTATGTGAAAAATCAGTCCCAGTGCATTTAAAAAAACTCCAAACCAGCCAAAACTTTCCTAGAATAAGTATTTATCCCTCCTCAGTCTTGTCTCCTGGCAGCCTATGAAGATGGTTTTATACCACACTACCATGTAAGGTTTTGTTGGTATTTGTTTAATTGCATAACTCAGTCATGCATAATGTAACCATGACAAACTCAAGGTTATGACACCTTTTAATACTGAGGTAATTTATGAAGTGTGATTAACTCTTTGAGTTTGCAAAGAAATCTGTTAGCCAGACTAAAGTTGTGAGACTCTTAGACTAGGTATTTGCTGGTGTTTCAAATTGGCAGCTGAAGGTAATTTATTTGACTAAAAAATGAGCATTGCCAAGTTTTGCTATGCTGTGATTGTGAGGGCTGATTTAGCAACAAATTTAGAAGCAGGTTTATTTGGTGGCCTGCTGCTCTAGAACAGGCAGGGAGAGATGGCTAAGCTTGACATTACAGGGATGGGAAGAGGTGAAGCTCCCCGTGCTCCGAAATGCGCTGCTGGTGCTTTTCTTTCACCTCAGAGCCTGTATGGGGTGTGCTGGGTTAGACAAAAGACCCAGTTAGCCCTGTGCTCCATGGCCAGTGCTGTCCATACCGATGCCTAGGGGAGAATAAAGAGAAGACAAACATGAGTGATACTTCTTTGTGTTACATTCATTCCTGCACTCCAGCTGCTCTCAGCTCCAGCACTTCTTGGGCTGGATGTAATTTTGAAGTGCTCAGTAACCTTTAGAAGACCCCTCCTTGATATCATAGTATCAGTCAGGATTGGAAGGGACCACAATGATCATCTAGTTCCAACGCCCCTGCCATGGGCAGGGACACCCTACACTAGATCAGCCTGGCCAGAGCCTCATCCAGCCTGGGCTTAAACACCTCCAGGGATGGGGCCTCAACCACCTCCCTGGACAACCCATTCCAGGGCTTCACCACTCTCATGGTGAAGAACCTCCTCCTCACATCCACCCTGAATCTCCCCACCTCCAGCTTCATTCCATTCCCCCTAGTCCTGTCACTACCTGAGATCCTGAGAAGTCCCTCTCCAGCCTTCCTGTAGGCCCCCTTCAGATACTGGAAGGCCACAATTAGGTCACTTTGGAACCTTCTTTTCTCCAGACTGAGGTGAGACTGCCTGGCCTGTAGTTCCCTGGTTCCTCCTTCTTACCCTTTTTGAAAATGGGGGCAATGTTTCCCCTTTTCCAGTCTGTGGGGACTGCCCCAGACTGCCATGACATCATGACATATCGAGTGAACTTTATTATCTACAATCTCATTGTGGTGAGAAGCTGCCCAGCTCCACCACCTGTCACATTAAGAACTACCTTTCTTGTTTACTTTGAACCTGGCTGCTGCCACACCTAAGAGTCCTAACTAGTTTAAGTCATTCTCTGAATAGAAATCTTCCCTTTGGCCTTTGAATACTGCTGCTAAATTAGACTTTTTGCCTTTGATAAAAGAAATCAGTAGTTTTTTAAACTGCCCCATCTTTAACTACAGTGTATTCCTGTGTGATTCTGCATACCTGTCTGTCAGATCCAGTGCAGCTGCAAATCCCCAAGTTTGCTGATTTAAAGAAACTCTATCTGTTTGGACCAAATGAAGCTGTGACCCAGAGTTCCTCTTTCTGTTTACTGCCCATGATGTACATTTAATAGGGTTTTGAGGATTTTTACAGCCTTTGTAGCCTGCCTTAAAAATAATCAATGATTTAAATGTTCAAAATTCTCTCCTGACAGAATTTAGAGAAATTTGTAAGGCAATGTAGTGATGTGCCTTTTTTCTCTTTGAATTTAGGCCTGCTTCCTGATTAGATCTGTTCCACTCTTACTGCTTTGGTGAGTATTTGGATTGGGAAAACAGTCTATGCATTAGAAGTGCCTTATGCTTATTCCATGGATAGTGTAAGAACACAAGAATGTTTTAATAGTGGATACCTCTGTGTGAGTATGACAGCAATGGCTGGGGAGGACAAGTAACCTCTATGAGTGAAAAGTCCTCTGAATTGTGCACACTTTGGACAAACATTCAGTAGCATTCAAAATAACCATGAACTTCTGTGAACCACAACAAGGATTTTAACTGAGCAAAGTGAAGCCAACTAAATGCTTTTACACAAGGAGTCTGTGAGAAGAAACAGGAAAAGGTGTAGGCATAGCCTGCCTTTAAACTACCATGTTAAAAATCAACATGCAAATTGTTTATGCAGAACTCAAACCCAAACCAAGCAAACTACCTCAGAGCTGGGCAGCCTTCCACCCACGCAAGGCTTGTTACTTCAGGCCTTGGAACTGCCAGACGGAGCTTCGGGGAATATTTGTGCTGCAGTGTCGCAGTAATCCAGGCACCAGCTAACAAACCAACCCATGGAGCAAACAGCTGGGCTCACTGTGCTTTGTGGAGCTGGTCACACTCTTACTGCAGGCATTCTTTACATAAACATTGACTCTGATCTACATGTGTGCAGTTTTTCAGTACTTTGAGTCATCCAAGGCAATCAGGCAGTAATGGAGTTTGGTCACAAATTCTGATCAAGATAGCTTGAATAAGAAGCAAGCCGCACAGGTAATTGTACAGACCTGCCATATGATAAACTGTATTTACATTAAACAAGTCTGTCGTCCCTGGTTGCCTCATGAATCAGATTTTGTGTCTTTATGAGAGTGGATTTTAGCTTCTTTTTTTTTTGCCTAGTAAACTTGGGGCAGAAGGTGGCAGTCTGAAGAATTAGCTAACACGCTGGAGTTTCCTTTCTTCCACAGATCCAGAGGTCCAGTTCAGTCAGCTGGTTTTGTTAAAGGAATGAACATAAAGGTTGAGCAGGGGTATAGTCTCTTGTACTTCACTAATTAAATGCCTTTAATGACTGAAAATTGGCTGAAGATGCTTGCTGTGGGAGGCAGGTCGTTTGGTAGCTGCCAGTTGCAGAACTTTGTTATGCTTTCCTATAAAATATCTGGTGTACAGTTGCTGTGCTCTATAGGCATATGAAATGTATTTCTGTGTTGCAGAAGTGGAACAAGTGTGTTTCTTTACAATACCTTTGTGAGTCTCAGCTTACAGGGAACTGCAAAGCCTTCAGCGCTGTTGTCAGTGGACACAGGGAATGCTGCAGCAAGCCACAGCACAGGCATGGGGTGCTGGGTTACAGGCTTCCAAACCAGTCACATCACTGCTGGGCTATGTCGCAGTGCCAGCTTTGGACATTGGTGCCTATGCTGCTGCCCACTGGTTACTTTAACCACCAGCTGTTTTATCAAATCATCTTTTTCTGCCAGTTTCCATCAACTCTGTGTGGGCACAGGACACAAAAGTTTCAAAACAATTTGTCACTCACCCCTCAGCATGGATTCCAGGTCATGGCTTCCTTTTGATGTCAAGGAATAGGATAAGTTCTTTACAAAACACTGCCAAGAGCACACCATTAGCTGGAAGCAAGCTGGGTGGCCGCCTGCAGTGAGCTGCCTTCTGCGCTACCTGATCTTTTAACTTGTGAGCCCTAGTATTAACTCATGCATGGTGTGCCAGCTGGAAACAGCTGCATGGAGCTCAGTGCCATTCATACTGAACACTGGGATTATAGTTATGTTCTTCCATGCCCACATTTCTGCCATTTTCCTTAAGAAAGTTGGTAGCCAGAAAGTTTTCCCTTGGTGCATGCACAGCAGCATTTTGGGAAATGTAGCCTTGTATTCTCTTCCAACTTCTAGCTCAAGTCGGTAGTGTCTGAGGTCTGTTACGCAATGCCATCTGTGTAACAGCAAATATGTTCACCCTGCAGGATCCCAGAGTGGTTTCCAAAATAATATACAAGTGTCATTTACTGAGCACTGTATGAGGCTTATTAAATAAGTAACATCTGAATCTTGCAGCTGAGTAAATATTCCACCCATTCAATAAAACCTGCAGTCACAGCCTGCACAGGGTGGGTCTCAGTAAAAGCTGAAAAGACTTGGCATTACTAGAGAATATAAAATCTATTGAGATGAGAGTTGAACCAGTGGGTCTGTTAACAGCCAGAAAGAGCCCCCAGGAGTAGGGTGTGTGATGAAATCCTATGATAAAAAAGCAGCTCACCTGCATTCACTGAAGGTTTGAACTTTAAACCAAAATCTTCAATGCAATGAAACTCTCCCAAGGTGCCAGTAAAAGGACGTGTTTCTCATGCCAACAGAGAAACAGAACTTTGCAATAACTTCTGACAAAAATCCAGTGTCCATTGTTATGGAAAGAGAAACTACGGTGTCAGTGCTGCCCCCTGAGAGCCACCTTCTATCTAATGATCTGGGAGCTCTGGGCAAATGTTGGCTGGCTGCCCTGGTGATAGCTGTAATCTCACCATTCTGCAGGTGAGAGCAGGAGAGGTAACGACAGACAGACTAATAGAGTGATCAAAGTTCACACAACAAATCGACAGCAGAGCTGATAGAAGAAACATCTTTGCAGTTCATCTGCTGTAGGTGTGTTCATCTACATTTGTAAGGTATATCTTAACACCAAGTTCATCCTGCCAGGTTAATACATACCAAGTGTTCCTTGCTGAAAGACTGGTTTCATGATCATCCCACAAAACTAGCAAAAGCCAATTCACATGTATAGCTTTCAGCCACTTCACATAGTTTTTGTTCTTGTAGGAAGAAGACTGTGACACTTAGAGTGACAAAACAGTGTGAAGGTTTCCTGCACTAGCCACCAATAATAATTCTGGCAATAGAAGCTATTTGGTTCATATCCAAGGACATTTTGAAGCATCTAAAACTATTACAGTAGAGATTTAAAATGTTCTTTTACATGTGCATGTTTGGATCAAGGATATCTAGAAAGAGGTTTGTTTGTGACCACAGCCCTACCGTTTAAAGAGGTGAAATGGCCAAAACTTTATGTACATTTTTATGGTTGTATTGCTGGTGAGAGAGTGAGGTATGGCTGGCTGCCATGCAGCACTCAGAGGAAGTTGTTGGCAAATGAGACACAACCTGCATCATTTGTTTAGGTGGGAACAGAAGCTGCTTTGCTCTTCCTGAACCTGCAGTATGTGTGAGTCCAGTGGGCACGTGCATCTCTTTCCTAGAGGTGCTGTTGGTCACCTTCTAAGGCTCTGCCTTTAGAAAATACTCCTTAGTTGCTTCTGCCTTCAGATCTTTTTCTGGCTTTGACTGATTGCCAGTATGTAGAAATACAGGTAGATGTACTTCATAACAAGACAAATGTTTTTGAATTCCCCGATTGCATTATTTTCTCTGTGGAAAGCTTTGCGCTACACAAGTGTGAAAGAAAAAGTAGGAAAATAAAGTTGATAATAATTTTTATAGGTTCAAATCCATTCTGTATAGTGACTAACCTTTATGGAGTGGCTGGAGAGGGACCCTGGAATGATGAACACCTGCTATATAAACCCTGTTGCTCAGATATCTGTGTTGCCATGAACATGCTCTTGACTTCTTAGTGATTAAGCTGTGTCTGCATAGGTCTTTCATCGACAGTTCCCTCTCACGGCATTCCTGTTTCTGTTGCTGCATAGGAACTTGGCTGTAGGATCAACAGGAAATAGTAACATCAAAGGGAAATAACAATTTGTTTTAAAATATGCTTGTGAAAGATTATGCAAACTTCTCATTCTCAATGTCTCCGGTGACAGAGGAGCTAAGCTGTCTTCAGCCCTTCCCTGGAGGCAGCTCTGAGGGTTCAAACAAATTGGCCTCATTGGAACATGATATGAATACACACCATGCAGACTGGGTAAGGTTGTCCTGCTTCTCTAACCAGAGCAGAGGGTAGTGGAGAATATGTTACCACCTCTTTGGTTACCTAGCAGAGGTCAATTCAGTTAGGTGGGATTGGTAATAAATTCTGGTTTACCTTTACTAATGTAAGCATAGACAGATTGTATATGTGTTTCTAGTCCAGTTTACCAACCTCCTGTGTGGTACGTGGGACAGACGTGCAGAAAGAGAGGCCCATCCATGTTGAGTCCTTGTGTTACAGGAATCCTCACTTAGATACTGCATGCATCTGGGCATAGCTCTCAAACAATTAAAGCTCTGCTCCCTAGATTCTCTGTGCAAATGAAAATGCTGCTCTGCCATTTTAGATTAGATGAATTTTAATCTCGCATCAGCTGCACATCCAAATTCTACCTCAGAACTGAAAGAAGCTTGCATGCAGGAGGTAGTTTGTTATTAGTGCAAATAAAACACTCCTACATTAGTCAAACACACATTTGCTACAAAGCAAAAGTGGGTCTGATAGCCTCCTTTTGACAATGGCCCGGCCAGTACCTGCTTTTGGTAGTAACAAAGCCCTAAACTGGGCAGTGCTCTGCAGCTTTTCCTGTTGCTAAAGGTACTGCAGTGAGTCAGCTTCATCTGGTATAAGAGGCAGAAAAGAAAGCAGTCTTAAATGATGGGTAAACAAGTCATCTAAGAACTACCAGACTTTTTAAGGCCAGTAACAGTACACTACCGATGTCAAAAAGAAATCTCTGTGATTGTCAAAGATGCTGTGAAGTCATTACTTGAACATTAATTCAGGACAGGTGAAAGACTGGTGGGGAAACTCAGTTTCAATCCTTTGTATTACACAATTTAACACTTTGCAAAATTACTGAATGAAGTCTGAATAATTTCGCTTCTCTAGCTGTACTGAATCTTATTTTCTTCTTTAAGGTTAGAAGTAATTGATCACCAAAAGAATCCAAAGAAAATGAAGAAGTGAGATAGCCAGTTCCTGGTAACAGTGCTGTGATCAGTGCTGTGTCCCTGAGCATTACTGAGCCTGAGCTTTCTCCCCACAGTTTCCTGGTTACAGTGGGACACAAAAGGAACTGCCACCCAGTTGGAATGCTGGAGGTTAGGAGGAAAACCTTGAACAACCTTGGTGTTTGGCAGAGAACCAACCCAGATGGGCACACCAGGGTATGGTGCTTAAGAAAGCCCTCCAGCCGTAACAACCCTAACAGACCTTTGTGCTCACCAAAAAGCCTGGTATGCTCTGAACCAGCTGGAGTTTTTTCCAGGGACAAAGGAGTTTAGTAAGTAAGGAAGAATGCCCTAAGTACATCTGTCACTGTAGCAAGACCCATTCCCAGAGCTGCAAGTAGATATTGCACCCCAGCTGTAGGAGAAGGGCTTGTTGTAGCTGGGGCTGGTGGAGGTGAAGGCTGTATTTCTACTCTGGTAGATAGTTTATGACTGCAGGGAGGTTATTTTATGAGATACAAAGTCATGCTTTATGCTTGTTTGTTAGCCACAGTCTTCACTTTATGCTGATGCTGCTGGAAACAGGAATGAAATTCAAATGAAGGCCCTGCATGGAACTTTCAACTTTCCAGGTGGGATGCAGTGTCTGGTTTATCTGGCACTTGCTAGGAGGTAGATCCTTTTTCTTAATGTACTTGCTAATGGAGGGAGAAACTGGTCATTCAAGTTACATGTGGGACGTGTGATTCGAGAATGGTCTGATAAGTAAATGGGACTGATAAATTGCTTTTGCTTGCTTATGAGCTGTTTTTCCATTTATGTCAAGTGCTGGTAGATGAAGTAACATTGAAATGCCCTTGGGACATTTAAGAACTGTTTCAATTGCAGCTACTCTTTCAATAATAAATTCACAGAAATTAGTATAAAGCAAAATAAAATAATGAAGTGTAATTTAGTAAAATATGCTGGTGTTGTCTGGTTTTGGTTTACAGCAGTATATATGTCCAGAACTCTGTAGACCTTCATGTGACATGGTAGGATGGTGCTCCAGACCGTCTTTCTCTGGTAGATCTTTTATTAGCTGATCATCCTTTGAGAGCATGTGCATAAACTATTGGCGAAGGCGGTGCTGAGAAAGAGGACAGCTGGGGTCAGTATTTGATGAGGAGATAGTATTTTCACTATAAGCCACAGATAAAGTGTTCCACAGTTCTATTTCAGGCTGTAAACCAGACCAGACTGTTCTCAAGTGTAAGTTTACCTTCACAGGAAATCCATTGTTCAGAAAGCTAAGGGAGTCACCACACCCTGTGTGCACACAGATGGGGCTCTAGATAAGTTCTTGTTCTCCAAGGGATATGAACACCTCAAAATTATCTGCTAATGCTGTTGTTAGAATGCCAAGATTGAAAATCCTACAAGAAGTGATAACTTTATTTACGTGGGTTTATTGGGGTAGGGAACTTGATCTGAGTGAAGAACCAAATTAGCAAGTAGTAATCACAGTGCCCAGTCCAATGAAAAGATAAATAATCACTCTGGAATAAGTTACTGGGAGTTAGGAAGAATCCAAAATCCCAGGGTCAAGGAAGAGTGACCTAGTGTACCAAAAATACCATCAGTCTGGTAGCTTTGTTTATTTGCCTGTGGGCATATACAACCCAAAACCTACTCTGAAGAAACAGTATTGCAGTCAAGCATTCAATAATAATCACTACTTTCCCCTTTGCTCTTGCGGTAGAAACAGGAGCTGAGTAAGGCTAGGGAATTTTCCTGGAAAAATGTGTTGATGCTGAACAAGCACATCTCCTCCAGAGGGAAATCGTGTCCGGAGGAGACAGTTCATACAGCTTTAATGCACTGTGCAAGCAATGCAGACACTAAAACTGTTCACTGTCATGCATCCAGTTAGTATAAAGTCAGTCTGAGCGAGGATACCTTGAAATATTGTGGCAATTAACATCTTGGTGATACCACATCAGCATATTTAGATATTTGTAATTGCCCCTCGGCGCTAGGAATGCTGCCTCTCCTGGTCTTTTACAGTGCAAAAATGATGAGTTGTCTGGCTGCAAGGATGTGTTAGCTTTTCCGGGAGTAAGATGCATGGAGCTGATCTGCAACACCGGGGGGAAGACTTTCTTCTTTTAGTCTCCCTAGACACGTAGAGCAGGAATGGAGTTTCAGATTATATTCTACTGAAACAGTAGATCACAGATGCAATACCTTTAGCATATTTGGGAAATTTGTTTGGAAAACATAAGTGCAAAACTCATTTTGTTTATACAATGGTTCTGAGAGTGTGAAAAATCTGATTCTGAAAGCTATGTAGTCCCCTGGCTCCTTATACCAATAGCCTAGGTAAATACGAGTGGATTTATAGAGGACCGTGAAAGGCACATCCTTATCATCAGTATAATCCTGACAGACTAGAAACTCTTACTCCAAAACTTAGAGTGCTTGAAAGAAAAAGGACAGAGCTTTGAAACTGGTCCAGCTGGATGACAGTCGATGAGATCAAGTGTTCCTGCTATGAGCAACTGAAATGGGATCCTACAGTGGGAAGTGCAGTTTGTAATGCAAGTTGCATGGCTGGATTTTAATCTGGAAGCAGCTTTTTCTGTGCATAATTTTAGATGAGCCAAACCACTCTTTTTGGATAATTGGTATTTTGCTTACTCCTTGCAGAGACAAATTATTGTGTTTACATAACTGTACTGTTTGCAACTCGGTTTTAAACAACAGACAGGAGGAGATCTTTTTGTCCTTGCCTTTACCGTACTGTCTTTCCAGTACTGTGAACACATCATCTCTGTTCTGCTGAGACCACAGACCGCTGCTACGATAGTGAAGCTGTTCCTGCTTCAGTCACCCAGAAGAGACACCACTGTGCAGTACTATTTGCCACATAACCACAGGCATCTCTGATGTTTATTGAACATCCACAATGTGATTTGTGATTACATGACCTGCTCAACTTATGTTAATAGTGTTTGCACTTCACTCCTTTTGACCTTTCAATCTCTGCTTGCTATAACACCAGCATGTGGACAACAACAAAACGGAATGCCACACCAAGCCTTGCCAGAATGCAGACTGAAGCCCTGTAAAAGGGGAAGTGTCCAGAAAGACTAAGTTTACACTGATTTATATAAACATTTCACTGAAATGCTTTGGATACAGAGAAACAGTCCTTGTGCAATATTTGTTGTGGTTTCACCTGCTTTAAGATGGAAAGTGTTTTGATAAATGGGACAGAAAAGTGTTGAGTCGCTTTGCAGCTGTCAGTACTGCTTCTGTATGTTATGCTGAAGCACTATCTTAAATCTTCTAACAATCTTCTAACAGCAGTAGCTCTCAGTAATTCTTTTTTTTTCCCCCTTTTTCTGCAGAGGAGGAGCCATTACCTTGTTTTGCACTTGTACCTGACAGTATTTCCTGGAGATTGAAAAATGTGGGCTTTGGTGATACTCTTTAATAGACACAGTGTAAGTTTAGTTAAAATGCTTTTAAAAGTTTCTTCTAACATCAGAACTTGTGGGGTTTTATGTTCCTCCCCCCCCAAATTATGTGAAGCTTTGTTTTGCCTCAAACTGAGGCTTAAGATCAGACTTCAAAACAGTGGAGAAAGCAGGAAAAAAATCTGAGGGCTAGAAAAGAAATGTTCAATGGACCCTTTAAAACACCCCTTAGAATTAAAGAACTTTGGGTTTATATTAAATGACTGATAATATTAGCATTTTTTAAAGTTATATTTAACACTGGCAGTTTCTATAATCTCCCTGCTATTGTGGGGTTTTTTTCTGTTAACCCCAGTGACAAGTTTTCTTTAATTCTTCTGTTCCAGTTGCATTCCTGCAGATAGCAGCAGACAGCTTTCTTGACTGGTGCAGTGTCTGGGTACTCACAACAAACTGACTTCTAAATGGAGGATAAATTAACTGTTTTAGATGTTGATATTCCTTCCCTGCTCATCCTCCTCCCCAGTACATACAGTCTTTATTTAAGAGAGAAAAAAGCATAACATCTTCCCACTCTAGTTTCATTTGTTCACATGCAATTTCTACATTTATTTCATAAATACACTGGATTTGGAGCTCTTTTTATCCATGCCCTATTCCTACTTCCTATCAGAAAATAAAGCTTGGATAAATTGTGCTGGAAATGGTATTCTTTGTAGGGGGTACAGAAGAAAATGCCGGTAGCCCTCTCCTGGTGCTTATTTTAGAGATGCTTGAGTCGTCCTGGTTTGTAGTGGTCTGCAATAGATAATGCACAATAGTTGGCATGAAGCTATTGCTGGACATGGAGGAACTTCTAGGCCCCTCACTTTAGGAAGGATGTTGACTTGCTGGAACGAGTCCAGAGAAGAGCAACGAAGTTGGTGAGGGGTTTGGAACACAAGCCCTATGAGGAGAGGCTGAGGGAGCTGGGGTTGCTCAGCCTGGAGAAGAGGAGACTCAGGGGTGACCTTATTGCTCTCTACAACTACCTGAAGGGAGGTTGTAGACGGGCGGATGATGGTCTCTTCTCCCAGACAGCCAGTACCAGAACAAGAGGACACAGTCTCAGGCTGTGCCAGGGGAGGTTCAGGTTGGATGTTAGAAAGAAGTTCTATACAGAAAGAGTGATTGCCCATTGGAATAGGCTGCCCAAGGAGGTGGTGGAGTCGCCGTCATTGGAGGTGTTCAGGAGGAGACTTGATGGGGTGCTTGGTGCCATGGGTTAACTGTTTGGGTGGGTTGGATTGGTTGATGGGTTGGACACGATGATCTTGAAGGTCTCTTCCAACCTGGTTTGGTTTATTCTATTCTAAACTCAGGTGAGTGTGTGGCTTAACTCTGGTGTCACTGTAGAAAACTGCAATAAATAAATAGCGCTCAGCAAACCCAGGATAGCTGAAAATGGAAACTACTGCGTAACAAAAATCCCCACACCAATTCCAGAAATATTTTAAAAAACATTTTCTGACTCTGGCGATTCTTCCCTTCAAGCTTGCTTCTACTACTGTGATAGTTAAGAATTGAATTTGCTTCGAAGGTTTTGATGCCATTGTTCAACTCAAAGAGAGTAAGAAGTCTGGTGTTTTCGCAATGCCATTAAGATTGCTTATGGCACTGGAGCTGGTGGAGAACAGGAGACAGCTAACATTGCATAGAGAATGGAAAAAGGTTCACAGAAGCAAGAGTTTCCTGTGATGGTTAAACATGGACTCCAGCATATGCTTATGTATGTGGGGGACAAAGGTAAAATTACCTTTACATTTCAGCTCATGCGTTGCTACTCAGAGTAACTTCTGAGAAAGGTGGCAGGATGTCATCACTGTAAAACTAGAGTTGTCCTGCTGAGATTCCATCTTCTAGGTAAAAGTGCTTCTTGCCAAATGGAAGCAATTACCTGACTTCAGTAGACTGTGAGTGAAAAGTGATTTGTTAGGGTTGTGAGATGAAGCACTAGACAATGTGCACCGGACAGCTAGCGTGAAAAGCTTTCACCTTGCAACTGCATAAATATATAACATAATTTGTTTCTTATTCATAGATGTGTCCTGACATTCCACTGTAATTCGCCTTCTCTACTGTAAATTTCCTTTCTGGATGATTTAGGAGCATCTACAAAGAAAGGCTCTGACGTTGCTGTGTTGGAGTCACAAGTGAGGTTCTTTGCTTAATAATGAGCTTTTTGTGGTGAAAAAAGAAAATTAGCTATTGGCCTTTTAGTTCAGTTTGGAAAATGTACTTTTAAATGTATGTACCTGCTGCATTTAACATTTGTAAAAAGTCAGTACGCTGTAGCAGCACTTCCTTCACTAGCTTTTCATCACTCACTAGTTGTTTTGTTTTCCTTCTCCCACTATGTCATGGGCTAGCACTGCTCAGGTCACCAAGTCCTCAATATAAAAATGAGGCTGATAGTAGGAGCTGCTACAGCTTGGTTAGTACTAGAGCACAAATGGAGTTACTCATGACTGTACAAGTTATGTGCAGATGGATCACATCTCACTCACCAGGACCTCAGTGGATACTAGCACTGCATTGTTTTCTTTAAGGCATTATGCCTCTAGCACAGACTGTCAGGGACCTGAAAGCAGACTGTAGTAGTATCCTCACTGCATGAAGGACTCACATGAGATGCATTTAATTTCATGCCATAGTAACTACAACTAAAAGCACCATGAGCATATTAATGACCCATTTATTTTAGCCCTGATTTTTGTCCAGCTTGTGGATACTGAGTCTCAGAACTGTTCTACACTTCATCCCCCAGACACTGCTGCAGCAGGCAACTGACATGGGAAGTCAGAAAATGAAGAGACACTTCATAGACCTTGTAAACACATCTGTGAATGTTTACTAGTTCGGGGTGGGGGTGGGGGTGAAGGCTTGTGGAACAAGCTGGAGAAGACCACTGTGAACAAATCCATGGCAGAGCACCAATGTGCAGGACTGCTCTCCTGAAACTGGGGGGGGTGGAAGGATGTGACAGTCACAAAATTCTATCCCTGCCAGCTCTGCCTTTTACACAATCAATGCATGCTGAACACACTCCTACTGTGATCCCACTTCATGTTCTATCTTCCTGCATCTACCCACTTCACTTCCCAGGGACACTGAAGCATCCCTAGCACACATTACATACTTGGAAATGTGTAGAGCTTTCCCAGGCAAATATTGAAGAAATTATGGTTACATCAAATGCCCTGAAACTGCAGCTACCTGAGCTCATCCATGTTTATGTGTGTTTTAAGGCGTGCTTTGATCAACGACAGCATCAGAGCAAGTCTGTGCCAAAGCAACACTCACACCAGTTGGGATGCTTGGGCAGAACAGGCCTTGAGTATCTCCAGCAACCCCGACCACTTCCCCGAGTCCTGCTCATTTGTAGGGATCCCTGTACTAAGAACCCCAAAGCACCCGTACCGAGCCTCTCCCTGGGCAAGATTCCCTAGCGCTGCGGGAAGACCCACCTGTGGCAGTACCTATCCCTTTCCCCGGCGTTCAGCGAGCACCAGTGGGGCTCGGAGCAGTGCCTGCCCCCTTCCCTGGCTTTCACCAGGCACCAACCGGCAGCGGCGACCAGCCCTGTCCGGCGGCACCCACACTGTCCAGGATATAGAGCCGACCCCAGCGGGGAGACATGACCCCGCAGAGAGGACGTGACCCTACAGGGCCTACGCAGCGCCCCCCTCCCAGAGCCCCATCCCGTCGGCACTCAGAAGAGCCGCAGAAGCAGGGTCTGGGCCGAGCGCTGCTCCAGCAAATGGGAAGGTGCCGGTCCCGTCCTGCAGGGCCCAGCACAACAGCTCTCGGCCCGGCAGTGGGGCCGGGGCTTGGGCGGGGGCAAGGGGATGTATCCCTGTTCCATGGCGCGCATGCGCGGGGCCGGCGCATCGTGACGAAAGTGCCGCGGCGGCAGCGGGGTCCCGGCTCGCGTGCTCATTGGCCGTCTGTCTCCGCGGGCGCGCGCCCGCGGCGGAGCTCTTCCTAGTACGCTCGCGAGGGGCGCGCTAGCGCGCGCCAGCTGTCGAGCAACTCCGGGCGCGCGCCGCTGCCCTCTGTCAGCTGCTTGAGCGGCGCTCCCCGCCTTCGGCGCGCGCGCGTTGCTCGTTCCTCGCGCCCCGTTCCCTTCAGTCCGGCGGCAGCGGCGGTGGCGGCCCCGTTACAGGGCGGCGGGCTCCCGTCTCCGTCCCCTAGGCTCTGCGCTCCTGTCCCCCTCCCGCTTCGCCCGCTCCCGGCGTCTCCCGGCGCCCGGCTTCCTCGGCGACGGCGGCGCGGGCCCCGCCAGCGGCGCTGGCACTCGGGTAAGGGTGATGCGGTGGCTGAGCGGGAGCCGCGGCGGCGGGGAAGCGGGTACCGAGCCGAGAGCGGGCTGCTTCAGCCAGGCTCTCCATCCCTTCCCGGGCCTGGCGCCGCCGCTGGTGCGGCTCCGGCGCTGCTCGGCAACCGTCGCCGCCGGGGTGGCGGTGCGGAGGGGGCCGGTGTACCGCCGTGTGCCGGGGTCCCCCTCCGCGCGCCGGCGTCCCCGTGGGCTGCTTCACCTGAGGGTTGCCGGTGGGGCCTGAAGCCGCCGGAGAGCGCGAAAGGGCCCCGAAGGGGAGGCCGGGGCTCGGCGAGCGCCTGGGGCATCACTGTCGTCAGCCGGGCTGGGCCCTGGAGGGAAGGGAGGAACGAGCTGCCTGTGCGTCTGCGGGTGCGGTGTGTCCCCGGGGTTCTCCTGTTGGGGAGCAGCCGCCGTCCCGTGCGCCGCGGGGCAGGCTCCAGCTTCTCTCATCCCAGGAACCACCGTCCCGGGAGGACGCCTGGTTTAGGCTGGGGGAAACACAGGGAGGTGAGGGCGTCGTGGACGGACTCAGTGCCTTGGGGCCGACTGGCAGCTCGGGGAGTGTGTGCCTTGCAAAGGTGCGGAGCTGTCGGTTGTTGCCTGGGCTTTTCCCCACGGCGTCCTTTGCCGTTTTTTGGCGCATTTAACCGCTTTTTTTTTTTTTTTGTTTTTAATCTGTTACTGATTCTGTTACTCCGGTGATTTTTCCTCTGTCCAAGTTTGTGCCTGATGTATGCTCAGGTCTTTCACAGGTGTGTGCGTGTGTGTACCTACTGTGTTCTACATGCTCTCCACAGACCGGGCTGTGACCCTCTGCTTTCAGAAGCTCATGGTTAAGGATACAAGAATAGGTAGAGGCTATAATGCCGAAGTGGAGGTTGTACAAGAAAGCCTAGACATCAGCTGGAAAATCGCTTGTTAAAAGACTGTAAGTGCCTCGGGGCAGTGCCTGCTGTCCTTGTGTCCTCAGTGGTACGCTGTGCTCCGTATGCTGGGTGTGTGGATGTACAAGGCAACTGTGTGTTCAGAACGTTCTTTACTTTGTGATCTTCTGTAACCACCTTTTTGGGATGTGTGTATGCTGAAAGTACATGTCAGCATGTGTGTCAGCATACACGTGTAGACTTAAGCACATATATGTGCCCCAAATACAACATTTTGATGTCTAGGCTTTAACTGGAAGCTAGTAAGAGTAACTACTTCAGAAAGAAACTTAAGCATGAAAAGTTTTTTTTTGTTTTTATGGTATTAGCAGTTTTTCCTTTTCCTAAGCCATTCTGCACTATAAATGGTCTAAAACTTCAGGAAAGTCTAAAGTGCAAAAGCAGGTAAGTGGCAAACACTTCCTGTCCTGCTACTTGGCGTGGTTTAACAGAACACTCAGTTACAATCTCTTCCACTCTCAAAGGAAGCTGGTTGGTAGGATTTGGTGACTGTGCCTTGGTGTATTTCCAGTAGTGTCTCTCTGGTTATTTCAGGTATGCTTAGTGCCACATTTTTACAGATACTTGTTAGGATTTTGCATGTGTGTGTCACTTAAGCTGGCAGACCAGCGGTAGGCAAAGCTTGCATATTTTTCCTGTGACACATAATGAGACAACCTTTCTTTTAGTGTTGAAAATATAATTAATTAATGAATGTTGCCAGAGCAAGCAGCTCAGTAATGGGGGAAGGCTAGGAGTCAACCTGGGATGTTGAATGGTGCAAACTCACACTTCTAATGATGTAGCTGTTCGGACATTTGGCAGCTGGGAGATTCAGAGGCTCAGGTTGAAAGCTGTAGCTTCCTTTCTTCCCTACACTTGTGGCTTCGTTTGTGTAGTATTTTGTCAGTTTCATTAGCTGAGCAACTGAAAAGGTGCTAATTCTATCTAATCCTAGAAAAAGAAGAAAATGTTGGCTAGAGTTGCTGAAGTAGAAATGAAGGTAATTCACCTGCAGTGAAGTTGTAAAGATGGTGCTGAACCGCAGAGGGGGCTTCCTTTTGATTTGGCACCTGGGGTTTATAATCATCTCATTGAGACTACAAAAAGAGGCTTGATTGTAGACTTGGGGTGTTTATATATTACAAATATTGCAGATCATTCACAGTATTCATCTGAAGAAGTGTATTTCACGTCTGTTCCTTTCTCTCTGTAGCTGTATAGAATTGCTGCTTTGTGTTGGGTCTGTTCTGCACCAAATGATTTTCCCAGTCTTGGAATATATGTACAGTTAAAAAAAAAAGAAATTATAGTTTTACATACATATTATCTGATCAGTCTGTTCATTGACTGTCAGGGGGTGAAGAGGATTTGAACTTGAGTATTTCAGTCCTGCTGGAGAGTCAGGATTTAAAATAGAATGTAATTACTATAATCCTAGGATGGTCTGGAGGGGGAGCTAGTGTCTAAGCCAAATGTGACTGAATTTTATTCTGGACTCATTCAAAAGCTTGCTCTTTGGCCATAGAATATATTTCTGATACAATAAGGAAAACAAATGCAGATGATGCATGCTGTGTGTGATTGCATTAATATGCATTGCTCTCAGATGAGGAATGTAATCTGCAAATGAAGTGATGTGTGTGTTTTTAGGGAAATTGTGTGTGTGAAGATAGTTTCCATTGCATAATAGTAAAACAAAGAACTCTGAAGTTGCAAGATCAATCTCTCACAAATCATAAAATGCCAGAATTGGGGATTCTTGCCAAAATTGTAGATTGGACTGTAAGTACGCAGTTAAATGTTCCACTTCTCCCTGCAAGGTTTCCTTCAGAGCAGGATGGCACCGATTGTGTTCAGTAAGCAACTCTCAGTCTTTTTCTCGGGATCGAATAGTGTGTGGCCTTACTGTTTGTTATATGCTGTTATACTCTGCTTTCTTAATTTCCTCTTCTGCTCTTTCATTACTTGCAGTCTGTAGTGCCTGCACATTGCTCCAGTAATATTTTCACAGGAGCCTCTGGAGAGGTGTTCTGGCTCCCTTCATGCTGCATATCTGATTTAGGGCCTTTATGGTAGGATTTTTCAAAATAATCTATCAGCAATTTAATGATTTGCATATTGTAAAATGCTTTCTTGTAGAGGTCTCTCTCCTGTGTGTTTACTAACAATAACCTAGCTGTTCTTATTTTTTGTGTAGATCCCTTAACAGGGATCCATGAATGCGTATGCCAGAGAAGACCTCACTGCTTGCTTTGCGGTGTGGTGTCCTTTGATTTAGACTGCAAGTGTAAAGACTTGGACCTGCTGTAATGCTAACCCTGACATACTAAGACTGAACTTTTGATGAGAGTGGATTGCCCATTGATAGTTTTTGGTGGTTGGTTTTGGTTTTTTTTTTAAGTTCTTTCTTCAAGTCCTATTGGTCTTCCTCTTGTCCATCCTTTTGTTCACATGGGTAGCAAGCCTTTTCATGCTTGCTGAGTCCAGCGGGATATCACTGAGAAGCAGTGCTGATGCTCAGGAAAACTGGCAGGTGTATCAAGTGATGAGCTTGGTTTAATAGGGAACTCTTGTCTGAGCTCCAGTGCAGAAATGGGATGCACAAGCACTGGAAGCTGGGGCAGGCTATCAAGGAAAGACTTAGAAACGTTTTCCTGGTTGAGATCACATCAAGAGAGCCATGCTTACCTAGAGATGGCACTTTAAGGGGAGATTAAGGGTAGCAAGAAGAGTTTCTTGTAGTAGTTGAGTAAAAAAGTAAAATAGGGGCTTCTTTCTGAAAGTGCTGTGTCATTTGGTGACAGTGAACATTGGACATTGGTGAGGCTGAGCTTTGCAAGTCTTCATGCAGAGGGTCAGCCAGGCCTCTGTGTTTATTGGTGGGGTTGAGAAGAGTGGCTACTAGATGAAGACTGAGTTGGAGGCTGTTTGGACTCCACGAGTTGCAAAAGTCCATATGTCCAAATGGACTGTGCTTGAGAATGTTGATAGAGCTGGCCAGAGTCACAGTGAGATTCCTTCCCATTGTCTTTGAAACATCCTGGATATCATTGTAACTTCCTGATGGCTGGAGAAAGGCATGTGCTGCACCCTTCAAAAAGCCAAAATACAGCCCAAGGAGCTATAAAGCTTGCTAGCTTCCTTTTCACCCCTGGGAAAATAAGCACATGAGTGTCCTTGGAACCTGTTTCTGAGCAGGAGGAGGAAGTGATTGGGAACAATCAGCATGGACTTCTCAAAGGTAAATCACGCATGACTAGCCTGATTGCCTCCTGTGGTGAAATGGGTGTAGGAATGTTTTGGAAGAGGAGAGTGGATTTCATTTACCTTGACCTTAGCAAGGCTTTCAGCTTTGTCTTCAACAGTATTCTTGTGTCCAGATTGGGACATTGCAGTGTGAGCTGAGTGGAGAGCTGGAGGAGTAAAAGATTGGGTGGGTGGGTGGATGCACACAGAAAGCGGTGGTTAATGTGTCTTACAGGGGGGTTGGTAATGAGTGGGGTGCTGCAAGGGTTCCTCCTGAGAAGGTGGTAGAGAGTGCTCCTGTGCTTGCATATGGGCCCAATTTGGGGAATATGGTTGATATGCATGAGGATGGGGCTGCCCTTCACAGGGACTTTGACCCATCTGGAACCTTATTGTCAAGGTCCGGAGACATTAGATGTCTCGGTCCGGAGACACAGTTCTTTTAAATATTCCCCTGTTGTGAAATTAGAGGCACAAACGAGGCCAAAGTATCAACAGCTAGACTATTTATTAGATAAAGAAAGTGGACATAAGAAGGGAAAGGGAGAAAAGAAAGAGGGAGAGAGAGAGACGAGAGATAGAAGAGGAAAGGAATTATAAAGTGGACATAAGAAGGGAGAGGGAGAAAAGAGAGAGGGAGAGAGGGACGAGAGATAGAAGAGGAAAAGAATTATATTACCACACCCCTCATCCCCCCCAAGACAGTTAAAAGTCTGTGGAGGAAAGGTGCTGCAGGAGATGTTTGGTTTGTAGAGAAACCATGGTGAGGCTTTTGCTGGAGAACAGCTGTGGTCCTCTGGGGAGATGTTGGGTTGATACAGGAACGGTGCTGAGGATTTGGCTGGAGCTGTGGTCCTCCGGGCAGCTTCTTTTCTCCGGAGCAGCATTGTCCCGGCTTTCTCTTCTCAGCGGCCTGGCCCGTCTCCTGTGTTTTCCTTCATCTCCTTTTTCCTCTCCGTTCCTCTCCTCCGTTCCTCTCCGTTCCTCTCCTCCGTTCCTCTCCTCCGTTCCTCTCCTCCGTTCCTCTCCTCCGTTCCTCTCCTCCGTTCCTCTCCTCCGTTCCTCTCCTCCGTTCCTCTCCTCCGTTCCTCTCCTCCGTTCCTCTCCTCCGTTCCTCTCCTCCGTTCCTCTCCTCCGTTCCTCTCCTCCGTTCCTCTCCTCCGTTCCTCTCCTCCGTTCCTCTCTCTACAAACCAGTAGTTGCTCAAGTCTTTTATACATTTTTTAGTCCTTAGGTATGTAGTCAAATATTGTCCCTCAGGAATTCCAGTGGCAGGAAATCTGTGTGTTTGGGCAAGACCCTGGCTGGAGGAGGGGGGAATCTCCGTCTACTCCGTCTCCATCCAGACAAGGCTCAGGAAACAGGTGGTGATTATCTTGCCCTAAAGGTGTGATGGCTGGGTCCTTGGGTCCTATTGTTGTAGTCCCGTGTTATCACGATGCAATCACAAGCTGATTTGCATCCAGGATTGGTGGACAGGATTCTTTCCACCTTCTTTCCAGTGGCTCTGCTATCACTTTATCTTTGTTGACTCACATAGAGAGAGACAAACTTATTAGACTCTCACACTTATGAAATGCAAGGGCAAATGCAAAGCCCTGCAGCTGGGAAGGAGGAGCACCATGCAGTGACATAGGCTGAGGACTGGCTGGCTGGGAAGCAGCTCTGCTGGAGAAACCTGGGGTCCTGGTGGACAGCACTCAAGACTATGGGCCAGCAGCAGCATGGCCCCTGCAGAAAGGAAAGGCGGCAACATCCTGGGCTGTGTTAACAGGAGTATAGCCAGTAGGTGGAGAGAAGGGATTATCCCACTCTGCCTGGTGCTCATTAGACCATATCTAGATTACTGCACAAACTTTTGGGATGCTTAATGTAGGAAAGACATCAGTGAACAGAAGTCAATTTAGTGGAGGGCTACCATGATGGTTTAGGGAGCTGGAGCACTTGCCCTTTGAGGAGAGGCTGAGAGCTGAGTTTTTTCAGGGGAATCTAACACCACCACTCTGGTGTCTTTGAAGAGATCACTGATAAGACAGAGTGAGGTTCTTTCATGAGATGCATGGTAGGAGGGCAGACTGAAATGAAGGTTCAAACTGGTTATAAGAAAAAGCTTTCTCTCCATGAAGGAGATTGTCTAGAGATGCTGTGTAGCTTCTCTCTTAGAGGTATTCAAGACCAGAATGGATAAAATTGAGCAATCTGGTCTGATCTGGTTGACTTTGATGAAGTTAGATTAGGGACATGTGGAGATCCCTTCCAACCTATATTAACCTGTGAGCTGACAGCTGTGGATGCCTAGCTCTCAGAAGCCTTACAGTAGAATGCAGCTGGCACAGACAGCATGTGTAGGAGACTCAGCTATGATATATCAGAACAAAGTCAGTAGCAGTAACCTGTGGTGAGCTTGACAGAAGCATCATCTCTGTGGCAGGATATGAATTTTGCTGTCTTAGGAAGATACATGTGGAACTTAGAGCATGTAAGTGACTGAACTTTTGTAAGAATAAACATCCTTTTGTAATGGGGCAAAAGTGTATTTTTCTGTAGCTTGAATTGAAATGGGGAAAAACTGTTTTGCATGCAATGAAAACACTGGAGTAGCTCAGCTTCGACGTGGACACCTGGCACAGAATAGGACATCTTGGAAAGTCTTTGGCAACTTAAAAGAAACTGAAAAATGAATCTGCTACAGGGAATTGTCTGGCAGCCTTAAAAACAGGTGATCTTTCTGGATCATTTGTCATGATGTGTACGTAAATTCATATTATGTAGCTCATAGTGCATCATTTCTAGGTGGTGATTTTCTGACTGTTGAATCAATTACAATCACTTCTGATTTATTTTCTCCCTAAATACATGACATACTAGTGCCCTCACAGGATTATTGTTTCTTCCTGTTCTTTTCTCCTCTCCCTTCCTGCCCCTCCACATTTTCAGAGAGGGGGATGTAGAACAAATAGTGGAGACCAAGCAGTCCTGAGGTATGGGGAGCCCAGTTACTGTTCTGGAAGACTTTTGGATACAAGTGTTAGAGCTGGCTGTAGCAAAGAGCTGCTGTTAAAGGAACAGGCTGAGAATCTTATTTTTAATACTCACTTGAATAGTAAAACTTAAAAGCTTGAGATGCTCCATGAGGAAATGGTCGAAAGGACCATTTTCTGAGGTTTTTGCCCCTCTATTTGTATTTGCTAACCTGCAGTCTTTAGGGATCCTCCCTCAGACAAGCAGTGATTTCTGTAGCGAAGTGGTTTCCAGTGAATTGCATCGATTCCCTCAAATATGAGGTATTAATATAGTGTATTTTACATAATTTATTTTCAGGTATAGTGCATTCAGAATGAAATGAAACACTTCAGATACTGATAGTTCCAGAATACACTGAAGTTTGTGCTGCTGCAGTTGCTTTATGGTAGCGATATTAATTCTGAATGTAAATGGAGTCTGCTTTCATTATATGTTTGCTTCATAACCCAGTAGTGGTAAGGTGAATAATTTTCTGTAATATTAGAGAGTGTCTTTTGTGAGACAGTTAATAGCAATGAATATCACCATGACATTATTAATTCTGCAAGGTAAAGGCTGTTTTTAGAAGCTCCTGGAACACCACTGTGAATGTCTTTATGGCAGTTAATTCTGACTTGCTGCATCTTAAACCCTTTCTTTAAAGCATTGCTCTTCCAAAAGGTTCTGTAGAAGAACAGTAAAAATTCTGTTCCAACATCCTCCCAGTGGTCATCTCTAGTTTATTAAATTACTTATAGAATCATAGAACGTTAGGGGTTGGAAGGGACCTTGAAAGATTATCAAGTCCAACCCCCCTGCAAGAGCAGGATCACCTAAGGGCAAGCCACACAGGAACATATCCAGATGGGTCTTGAATATCTCCAGAGGCAACTCCACAGCCTCTCTGGATAGCCTGTTCCAGGGCTCCAGAACCTTCACAGCAAATATGTTTCTCCTCATGTCAAGGTGGAACCTCCTGTGTTCCAGCTTGAACCCGTAATTCCTTATCAGTGGGCACCACCAAAAAGAGCCTGGCACCTTCATTTGACACCCACCCCTCAGATATTTATAGACGTTCATGAGATCCCCTCTCAGCCTTCTCCTCTCCATGCTAAACAGCCCCAGGTGTCTTAGTCTTTCTTCATAAAAGAAATATTCAAGTCCCTTCACCATTTTCATAGCCTCCACTGAACTCTCTCCAGTAATTCCCTGTCTCTTGGAGAGCCCCAAACTGGAAACAGTATTCCAGGTGTGGTCTCACCAGGGCAGAGTAAAGGAGGGGGACAACCCCACTGGACCTGCCTGCCACACTCTTCTTAATGCATCCCAGGATGCTGTTGGCCCTCTTCGCCACATGGGCACATTGCTGTCCCCATGAATAACTTACTGTCCATTAGGACTCCAAGGCCTTTCTTCAAGGATAAACTGGAGCAAGTCATTTATCAAGTACCAAAGATGGGGGGAAATAGCTGTTTTTCTATTTTTTTTACAACATTCTCTTTGGCTGGATTACTGTATGCCTTGGTTAACAAGGCCCACTGTAAAGCTTCCCTACCCTCTAGCAGATCAACACAGATAGGTGTGATCTGCAAACTTCCTGAGGGTGCACTCAATCCCCTCATCCAGATTATAAAGATATTAAAGAGGACAGGACCCAGTACTGAATCAACAGTGGCTATGACTGAAATCCAAAGATAAAAGCACTCAATTCCATACATCATTGAGAAGAGAGGAATCAGAACAAAGGTATGATGAACTTCACCATAATTTGGCTAGAAAATCTGCTCAGTGTCATAATAAGTTTCTGTGGCAAGTGTGATTTGTATGGGTGGAAATACCTTTGTCAGACTTTGGGGTTTTTTTATCTACATGTATGTAATAAATCTAAAAGCCCTTACCTGACATGCTGTTGGCACTGAACAGTTCATAAAACAGAATTAAGAAAAAAAAAGAATTATTGAAATTATTAGCACATTCAATTACCTAAATGTCTTCTTTAAACTCTTTGCCTGTAATGAGATCTCTGTTGACTGAGCGACCTGTTTCAAAATGTGTTTTCACATTGTCTGGAACCTTTGTCTTCAGCTCTGTGCCTCTATTGATGATGATAAAACATGGGACATACCTGAGGCATGTGAAGAGGTTCCTGATATGCTGTACTTAGCTGACATCTTCTCTCTTTTTGGGTATTTCCTAAACAGCTGCTTCTGACAATGAGTAGGGATGTTCACCTGGTAGGTGACTGTATATTTCAGATCAAAAGCTCTTTGCTGTTGCAGTGTATGCAGGGTGTTGATGGGCTCTGATCTCTCTCTCCTTCTGTTCTCCCATCCCAACTTGAAGACGACCATTCATGGCTGGGCATGTAACATCTTCAGTTTCTCTCAATCCCTAGGCAAGTGTTTGTTCCTTATTTAGGGCAAGGTTTGAATTAACAAATAAAATAAAACCAATAAAAAATTTTCCCCTCTGCATGGTTTTGTTTCACTTTGTGATATTGTGCCATGCCCTGGTATGCTTGCAGTCTTTGCATTTCCTTCTTCTGTGCTCTGGGGTTTTAGCTTTTGAAAAGGTTTGTAAAGGCTTGTGTAGGGTTTCTCATCTTCTGGATGCATGTCTTCACATTTCTGTTCACTAAATAAGTCTGTTCCAATGTTCTGTGGGGATTAGTTATTTTTTTAACAGTGCAACATCTAAGTTCATGATGTGTTTGTTGCTTGGGATGTTTTCAGGTTAGGGTAGTTAGGACAGTGTGAATGACCCCTTCTTGCCGATGTGGCTCACTGTCCAGGACACAGTGGCATTGAACAGTGTTCTCCTTGAGTTGTTCTTTATTGCAGACACATATTCAGCACTCTGGATTTTGGGTTGGACTACTACTACTGTGTTGTCCTTTAGTTTCAGTGAGGTAGTGCTGGACAAGGTTTCAACATTCTTGAGTTTGCCCTACGAGGCTGTAAAGGTAGATGGCAATTTATGTATGGGTGATATGACAGCTTGCATTACACCCTGTGACAACAGCTTTTTAGGGAGCAGGGGATGGTTTCTTTTTAGGTACTTTTTTTACCTCTAGTGGCAGCTGGACCCTTGAAATGCGTGTGAGAGTGCCCTTTTATTCTTCTCTCCACTCAGTTACAAAGGATAGTGCTCTTACAGGATGAGGGACTTGGCATAGCCCAGAGCCAAGAAATGTTGCTCTCTAGAGGAGCTGGACACACATCTAAGATAGAGAAAGTTCATTGTAATTTAAAATGCTGCTTTGGTTTTCCTGTGCAGCACATTGCAATGTCATGCAGGTAATGATCGATAATTCTGCAGGTTCTGTGTCTATGGGACTGCTGAGACAACATTGTTCAGTTGATTGCTCTCCAGACCTCTCTATGCACATGCACAAAATCGCTTGCTTGCGCTGCTCCTCAGGCATGCTGAACACGTCTCTGGTATACACCGGGTAGCTTCAGGCTATTGGGCCAAGAATAGGAAATATCCTGAGTACTGAAATCTGGCAATAAGGTCGTGAAACCACACTTTGAGATGTAACAGGATATACTGGTATCTCGCAGCCAGAGATGTTTTCATCATAGACTCTCCACAGAATGAGTTTGAGAGATCTTTTTACAGATCATTGATTTTTGCCTACTTCCAAGTCCACTGTTTCCTCAAGTACTGCTGGAGATCAGATCCTGCTGTCCCTGTTATGAACTCTGTTTTCAGTTTAGAGTTCCAGGAATGCCTTTCATAGCACCTTTTCTTATGTAGGTTGTGAGTATGCTTACTATTCCAACTGTATTGATCTCACGTTCATGCTTTAAATGCTGTGGCTGTTTTGGGTATGCTTGCTTGTTCACAAGTGGAGAAGGGGAACTGTTAAGTTTGTATACCTAAGAGCATTAGTTGGCTGGATGCCTGTCTCCAGTGTTGGTCTGTTAACACTTAGAGTTGGTTCCCTGCTGAAACGTTTTTACCAGAAATTGTTTCACTTTATGGGGCTACCTCAGTCTGCTGCCCTTTCATAATGGCATTTTTTGTGCGTGGGCAACCAGCTTGCTTTCCTTACATAGGGTATTTTCTGGACTATATCTAGGAAGTATATGGAAAGTCAAATCATTGCAAGGCCACTCTCACTGATCTTTGAATAGTCATGGTGAATGGGAGAGGTGCCCAAGGACTGGAGGAAAGCAAATGCCACCCCTGTTTTAAGAAGGCCAAGAAGGACACAAGACTACACGCCTGTCAGCTTCTCTTTAACCACAGGAACATGATAGAACAACTAATTCAGGAAACCATTTCCAGGCAGATAAAGGACAAGAAGGTTATCAGGAGTGGTCAGCATGGATTCACCAAGCAGAAGTTGTGCTTTACCAACTCTGATAACATTCTGTGATGAAGTGACTGGCTTGGTATCAAGGGGAGAGCGGTGGGTGTTGTCCTCCACAGATCCTTTTCACCTCATCTGCTCTGTGATTCTCTGCAGTGTTGTGATGTTTGTTTTCTCAAGAGAGCATGCTCTTCTTTTGAACACTTTTCCCTATAGCTGACACTGCATTCTGAAACAAGGTAGAGTTATGCCAAACTCGGTATCAAGACTACTCATCTTGTGAGCACGCAGGTCACTAGGGTTTAAAGCTTTGTAAAGTTTAAGCAAAATGTCCTTCTGGGTCTCAGTTGTCCTCTGCAAGCATTTTGTTTTTTCATTGTATAAGGACTAGGGATAATTCTGCCTTTAACTGAATGGTCTTCTGGTGCCTGTCAGCTTAGTTCTGTTGTGCTGTCTCTGTCATAGCCTTGCTTTTTGTTGTAATTTGCAGAATCTGAGAATGTACAGTGTTCTTCACCTTACATCAGAGGCAGGATGGAAAGCAGTAGACCTGAGAAAGAGTTAAATGAGTTATGAAGACAGGGAGCACAGAGCTATGAATCCAAATGCCTGAGGCATGTAAGGTCCAAATGTGGAACAGAATTGTGGTTAGTGGTTGGCAGTTTTTGCAGTTATGGTTAGCTGTCATTGAAACAGCATTTGATTAATACATTAGGATGTAATAGAGCTCGATTTTTCCCCATGCTTTTGTCATCAGTTGTAGTAACTGTAAAGGGATTTTTATGCTAGGTTAGACTACTGGCTGTAGCCAAGTGAAGTGTTCTGGAGCTTGTGACAGCTTTGTGAAAATCGGAGAACTGGTGGGGAGCAGGTAGCACTTGTTGTGTAGAATGATTGACATTAGCTTTTGAAGTGACAGTGTCTTGTTGGTTTACTTGAAGGCATAATGTCAGTGCTTTTGATGTTTTTACTTGAAAGTTGTTTATTGAGGGAGTTTTAACTGAATTCTCAGGTTAAGTGTCTGTGGTTTCAACTTGCATGAGGATACTGATCCTTCTGGATGGTGATTTGGGTAACCCAATAGTATGAGTTTCACCTGTTGTTAAGATGCACTTACCCAACTTTGAATGTCAAGTTGACATCAATTGTCCTTGAACAAGGTTAAATATAAATTCTTTTTACCTGCATTTTTGATGAATGTGATATGTATTTTTTTTTGTTTGAACCCCTTTGCCTCCCCAGTCTTTAATTAGTCCTTTAATATCACAGAATCGTTCAGGTTGGAAAAAACCCTTGGGATCATCAAGTCCAAGCATTAAACACTACTCTGCAAAGTAGAGTATCCCCAAGCACCACATCCAAATGACCGTTAAACACGTCCAGGGTTGGTGACTCAACCACCTCCCTAGGCAGCCCATTCCAGTGCCTGACCACTCTTTCTGTGAAAACATTTTTCCTAATGTTCAGTCTAAGCCTACTGTGTTGCAGCTTGAGGCTATTTCATCTTGTCCTGTCACTAATTACCTGTGAGAAGAGACCAGCACCAACTTCCCCACAGCACCCTTTCAGATAGTTGTAGAGAGTGATGAGATCCCCTGTTACAGTTTTGTTAACTTTGGGGATCCCAGCAGCTCTGCAAGGACAGACATGGGAGTACTGGTGGTCAAGAAGTTTGCCATGAGCCAGCAATGTGCCCTCATGTCCAAGAAGACTGTCAGTATTCTGGGGTGTATTAAGAGTGTGACCAGCAGGTTGAGGGAGGTTCTCCTCCCCCTCTACTCTGCCCTAGTGAGGTCACACATTGTTCTGGGCTCTGCAGTTCAAGAGAGACAAGAAACTTGGTAGAAAGTCCAGAAGAGGGCCACAAGGATGCTGAGGGGACTGGAGCATTTCTCTGAGGAGGAAAGGCTGAGAGACCTGGGGCTCTTCAGCCTGGAAAAGAGTGGACAGACTGAGAGGGAATCTTATCAATGCATATAAATATCTAAAGGGTGGAGGTTGTGAGGATGGGACTGAGCTCTCTTCAGTGGTGGCTGGTGGTAGGACAAGGGGCAACAGGTACAAACTAGAACACAGAAGGTTTTACTTCAACTAAAGGAGAAACTGCTTTCCTGTGAGGGTGATGGGGCACTGGAGCAGCCTACTCACAGAGGTTGTGGAGTCTCCTTCTCTGGAGAATTTAAAAACTCACCTGATGCATTCCCATGTAACCTGATCGAAGTGTACCTGCCTTAGCAGGGGTGGTTGGACTAGATGATCTCCAGAAGTCCCTTCTAACCCCTACCATTCTGTGATTCTGTAGGACTTTGACCTGGCAGGTTCAAAGTTTGCTCTTGGTTAAGTACTACTCTGCTTTTGCAGACAGAGAGCCTCTCCTTAAAGTAGAGATGTATGAGAGAATGATGGATTTTAGAAGAGAAGCATAAACTTGGGGATGATCTAATGCAGCGAAGGTTTTACAGCTGTCATGCCATGTTGGTTAAGGCATCTGTATGATACTCTGGATGTGGTTGACTGCAGATTGTTTAGGAAAGCACATGATTTATTGAGATGTGTTGATTTATTTATGAATAGATTGCTGTGGCTCATTTTTTAACGCTCATAAAAATCTGAGCTAAAAGTTAGAGATAAGGCTTGGTGTCCCCTCACAAATGTTAACTAAGCTATCAATGACATGGTTATTTTTGAAAACAAATGTGAAGAGTAGTAAGCAGAACATATCTTGTTAAATTCCTAGTGCTATCTTAAAAGTGCTATCTCAGGTTGTGAGCAACCTTCCTCTGACTCTCTCTGTTGATATAGCAAGCGTAAACACGGAAACATGTTTTCACAGTCTTTGCATGATTATTGAAATACACTTTCTGATGACACTGCTGCGAAATGTTGCAGTGTGCTCACACTGTTATTCAGCAAAGGTGCATCCTGGGCATGCATGAGGATCATTGTTTCCTTCCAAGAAGTCTGTAAGTGGTGGGTGTAATTCAGGGGCATCTGCAAGGCAAACATGTTAACCTAGTTTGTCGTTTATGGCGAGGGTTTTCATCGATCTGACTTCTAGGACAGTACAGCAATGCTTGTGTGCTTAATGCTTCTCTGCTACTCCTCAAAATCATAAACAGAGACTCTGTAGATTGATGACCTTTGTTAATGGCTTTTCTTCTGAAACCTCTTAGAGATGTGTGGTATTGCTACATAAACTCCTTAACTTCCCTGGTGGAAGCAACCACAAGGAGATGGATTATTTCATTATCTGGCTTAGACATATCTTAAAAGAGATGATAGCTTTATCTGCTTTTTGAAATCCTAAGTGCTTTGGAATAGAAGCATATGGAGTGCTCCTTTGGTCAGTTCTTGAAAATGTTACTTGAAAGTGTTACATCACTGTGGTGGTTATTAACTGCCATCACCTGGTGTTGAAGGGTATCTAGCACTTAGAGCCCATTGATTACAGCATTTTTTTTTGTTTGTGTTAGTTCAGATGTGCCAACAGAGAAAAAAGTGCTGTGAACTGTAGGTTCCCATCAAACAATTCTTTGACTGTGTTTGGATGTGCTGTGTGAAGGTGGATAGTCTGAGGTGTGCACAGTTAGCATGTACTGACATTAAATGCCCTAAAATAGTGCTGCAGTATTTGCAAATCCTGGGTGGAAATACTTCTTGCCATGTATTAGTAACACCTGCATCGGTTTGGAAAGTTTCTGCTGGAATGAGGTGAACCAAAATGAAACACTGCCTTTTGAGCTGTGATTCCTGACGGTGCTGTACTATTGCAGGGGCCTGTCTTCCTTAAGCTGCCCTAATTGTGTGTGTCTAGTTGGGCAGTTACTTGGTCAGCATGTGTAGTCTGTGGAGAAAAGGGCTTGGGAAGGAAGAGTCACCAGTTCTTGAGGATGCAGTTGAAGTCTCAACAAAATGTTCTTTGTTGTTTTTTGTCTCCCACCCTTTGCTTTTCTTTATCTTCAGACTTTCTTTATCCATGAAATCTAATGAGTTTTGTGTGGACAGCACTGGTGTCAAACTTGTCTCTGTAAAACTGTGGGTATAGTGAAAGCTACTGCAAAATGTACTTTACACCAGGTTCAAGATTACATCTCAGTGGTTTTTTTTCTTTCATGCTTCCTGGCATCCTTTGGTATTGCTGCCTTTTCCGTTCCTCCTCTCCTCTTAGTGGGATCAGGACTTAGAGGAAAATCCTGTTTTGTGGTTCCTTATCCCTTGGTGTTTGAGTACTGCCGAGTCTTCTTTGCATGGTGTCTGTCAGCACCTCTTGATTGCTGCAGGGCAGGGTGATCTGTGGCAGAGTGAAGCTGTTATGAAGGAAAACAAGTGATGATGGTGTCATTTATGAAGTTCTTCGCTGTATGCCAACTAGTTTGTATTTATGGTATAGATTATATATAGCCATGTTACACATACATGGATTTACATATGCAAAACTGGCTAATTGTGCTAGATTACATCTAATGCTGGTCATTGGATACTGTGGGGAAACCTGAACTGCTACCAGCATATACTGGGTTTGGGAATGAATGAGGAACTCTCGGCTGTAGAGCCTTTAATCCACAGCACATTGATTCCAGTGAGTCTGCTTTCTGTCATACTCTGTAGACTGCAGGAGATAGATGAAATTCAGTATCATTAAACTAAACATGTAACTATAAAACTGGTGTTTGTGTTTTATCACTAAGTAGGAAAGACAGATGCATAATTTTCTAAAAATTTACTTCATAAATTAAGTATCAGGGAGAAGAGAGGAATGCAAAATTGCCTAATGGAGAGTAAAAGTGGGAGGTAGGAAAAGAACAGAACCATTTCAGGAGGAGCCTTTTTGCATACATTTAGCAATAGTATCTTACTATCACACTGCTTTAGTCTGTTGTTGGGGAGACATACTTAAGGAAATGATGTGTCAAAAATTATTCAAATATGAGCAACTTAAAAGACCTGAACCTTCTCTAAACTGGTGCCACATCCAGCTGGCGGCCAGACACTAGTGGTGTCCCCCAGGGATCAGTGCTGGGCCCCATGCGCTTTAACATCTTCATTGATGATCTGGATGAGGGGGTTGAGTCAGTCATCAGCAAATTTGCAGATGACACCAAGTTGGGAGCAGACGTTGATCTGTTAGAGGGCAGAAGGGCTCTGCAGAGAGACCTCGACCGACTGGACAGATGGGCAGAGTCCAACAGGATGGCATTCAAGAAATCTAAGTGCCGGGTGCTGCACTTTGGCCACAATAACCCCATGCAGAGCTACAGGCTGGGGCCAAAGGGGCTGGAGAGCAACCAAACAGAGAAGGACCTGGGGGTGCTGATTGACAGCCTCCTAAACATGAGCCAGCAGTGTGCCCAGGTGGCCAAGAAGGCCAATGGCATCCTGGCCTGCATCAAGAATAGTGTGGCCAGCAGGAGCAGGGAAGTCATTGTACCCCTGGACTCCACACTGATTAGGCCACACCTTGAGTCCTGTGTCCAGTTCGGGGCCCCTCGGTTTCAGAAGGACATTGAGACAATTGAATGTGTCCAGAAAAGGGCAATAAGGCTGGGGAGAGGCCTTGAGCACAAGTCCCATGAGGAGAGGCTGAGGGAGCTGGGGCTGTTTAGCCTGGAGAAGAGGAGGCTCAGGGGAGACCTCATTGCTGTCTACAACTACCTGAAAGGAGGTTGTAGCCAGGAAGGGGTTGGTCTCTTCTCCCAGGCAATCAGCACCAGAATAAGAGGACACAGTCTCAAGCTGTGCCAGGGGAAGTTTAAGCTCAAGGTGAGGAGGAAGTTCTTCACAGAGACTTGTTGGCCATTGGAATATGCTGCCCAGGGAGGTGGTGGAGTCACCATCCCTGGATGTGTTTAAGAGGGGATTGGATGTGCCACTTGGTGCCATGGTCTAGTCATCAGGTCTTGGGAGATAGGTTGGACTTGATGATCTTTGAGGTCTCTTCCAACCTTGGTGATACTGTGAAATTAAATGTATCAGAGTACATGTTTGTTTTTTTTCCCCTAACATTTAGGCTCTGTAAAGCTTGGTGTGTAGTATTGAGGAATAGTTTCAAAGGGATTTTCTAATGTACTGAAACACATAAATTGCACCTTTTTTTGGTACACCATTCATGCTAATTGCATTCTATTCAATGCCAGTTTTCAGCTTCTTTCATTATCAGGCACCATCAGCCACCTAACAGGCAAATATCAAAAAGGTCTTTCAGTTTTTTCTCATCAAAACTCTCTGACTGCTTCTTGGGTCTTAATTGCTAGAATCTGAGCTTTGATAGTCTCCTTGACCTTTGTTTGAAGATCTGCCTTTGATTAGCCTGTCCCTGATAAACATGAGGTTACAGCGCTGTTTCCCCTCAAGGGAAGCACTGTTGTATTGTCCCTTTTCCTTAGCTCCTGGATGCTGGGTGCTGCTTTTGCCTGCTCATAGCCTTCCCATGGAGAGCAGCAGTGTGGAACTGATACCATCAGGGACAGCTGCACAGCTGCTGGTGTGGCTCACAGTCACAGCAGTGAACTTGACCATGGTATTGTTAATGTCACCTTCTTGTTATTTGACCAATCAGTCAGTAAAAGCAGATTCACTCATGCTGGCTGGCAGTAGACCTTGGAATAAAATGCTGTGGTTTTTTATTTGGTTCTTGCTTGAAAAGCTGAAAATGAAAGTTGGATTTATATATGAGTTCCTAGTGTAATTTCTGTAGTGACATCCAGCTGTGTGCTCACTGTGAGCAGGTTTGAAGAACTTACCTTTTTAAGAGGGAAGTTAAAGAGGTAGAGGAAGGACCAGGATAGACATCGAAGGCACAACAGAAGATGCTGTTTCTTTCTTTTGATCTACTGCTACAGGAATGGTTTCAATGCACACATAAATGATCCTTCATAGTTCTGTTGCTGTTTCTCTTGTATGTTTACTTCTCCTTCAATATGAATTTGACTCTGGAGAACTGAGTAACGGTACTCTACAACTACCTGAAAGGTGGTTGTAGCCGGGAAGGGGTTGGCCTCTTCTCCCAGGCAACCAGCACCAGAACAAAGGGACACAGTCTCAAGCTGCGCCAGGGGAGGTTTAGACTCGAGGTGAGGAGGAAGTTCTTCACCGAGCGAGTTGTTCATCATTGGAATGTGCTGCCCAGGGAGGTGGTGGAGTCATCGACCCTGGAGGTGTTCAAGAGGAGATTGGACGTGGCACTTGGTGCCATGGTCTAGTCATGGGGTCTGTGTTGATAGGTTGGACTCGATGATCCTCGAGGTCCTTTCCAACCTAAGAGATACTGTGATACTGTGATACTTGCAGGGGTAGTTGGTACCTGTAGTGGGTAGTAAGGTGTATGCTTTTTCTATTTAAAATCTTTGTCCTTTATATGGGAAGTTCACTAGCCTGAATTCAAGCCCATAGTTTAAACTAATCCCTTGTAATTCATAGCAAAGCCCTCTAGCTTTTTAATAGAAATATGAAATACTAACAAAACAGATCTTTTCTGGCATACTGCCACACTCCTTTTTGTTGTGTTTTCAGCATCACAGTTATTTTTCAGTGACATGCATGACTCTGTCTTTCTTCTTCTGTGAAGCTTGCTGGTTTAGAATTTTTTTTGTTGCTTGGGTTTTTTTTGTTTTGCTCTGAGACTGTCAGGCCCTGTATTCATAGCCTTGTCTTCTGAGAGGATAGGCCTTTTCTCTTTTGAACTGATTTTTGCAACTCAATACCAAATAATCACAAGGCTGTATTGCACAAACTATTTCCTTCCTCAAATTTAAACACAGGTTTATTTCCTTTTGAGTTTCTTGACCTCATTTCCAGGGAGTAGGTTTTGCCAGCATTTCTGCCTTTATTTCTTCTTCACGTTGTCTGTGTTCTCACTTACCAAATTTCTTAGTTGGGCTTTCCAGACAGCTTTCTTCAGCCTCTTCTTTCAGTAGCCTAGAGAGAGAGTAGTCTAGAGAGAGTGTTCTCTCTGTGTGGATTTCCTTGCCTCTAGATTTCCTCATGCTGTTGGTTACACTTCTAAAGATGGTTGCTACTTTCCCCTTTTCTTAGTTTGTATACTCTTCCAGACTTCATCTGTGCTTAGTTCTTGTTTCCTTAAGCTGGTTTGATTTCAAATCCCTTTTGGCAGCATCAATGCTAATGAAGTGGACCATTGTCTGGTATTGAGGACAGCTGGCATGGATCAAGGCTTGTCCTTTCTGTTAATCTCTCAGCCTTCAAAACAGGTAGCTGCATGCGCAGTACCATTTGGAAGTGTTCCCAGTCATGGAATAACCCTTAGACTGTTCTCAGAGGTTGGAAGAGTGCAATTGGCCTTTATCAAAAGTATTTCAGGGCTTGTTCTGACATGTTGATTTGCATTTCAGTCTGGGAAAGTTTCAGGCATTAGGCTATTGCTGTTTGTAGGTGAACTTGGCATAAAGCCAATAGTGAATCTAGTTACCAGTTAGATGTTAACTCAGTTATATCTATGATCTGCTTCCTGAAAGGCCTTTCCTGTGAATCACTAATAATAAATCTTGTGCTTTGAATCATTCTGCTAGCTGTCTAGAAAACCAAACAAAAACAGCAAAAAAGAATGAAAAAAAGCCACTCAACATAGCTCTCAACAGTGTCTTCAAACTCTCACCCACTTGGATTGTCTTGTTTGGTAATGTATAGGAGATCTTCACTTCCCTTCTCTCTGTAACGTTCTCATTTTAATGTTATGTGGAGTGTTTGGCTTCTGTGGCATTCTGGATCTCAGAGCACATAGACAAGCCTTAGATAATCCTGCCCCACCTTCTCTAGCTGTCCCTCCTGGGCCGGGTATGCCCTCTAACTTTATGTGGTATCCCAGTAAATAATGTTGTGCCAGTGGAGTCCTGGTTTTGTTTACTCTGTGAGATTTCCAGCTACTTTTGTTCTGTTGCCCAGAGTTTTTGCATTAGTCTGTGGAGATAAAGGGAGCTCTGAAGATAGTCTTTTTGCCACCTCTTCCTTCCTAAGACCCTTGCACTAACCACCCTCACCAATCATCACTTTGGAGTGGTGGTCTAGATTTCCGTTTGTAGGTCTGGTTATTAAAGAGGACAACCTTTGCCTTTAATTTGCTCTCTGGTGAGACAAATGACAGCAGATTTTTAGCATGCCAGGCTGGGAAGCACAGATGGCACTTCACAAGGCTGAGGAGAAGTGGGACTCTGGGGAAAAGAAACCTGACGTATGTTTTTCTGGATTTGAGAGAGCTAAGAGAGGGCCTGTAGTGTTTTCCCAAATTTGCACTCTGCATGCAAGTATGTAACGTATTAGCAGTGTCACTGTAGCACACGTGCAAATCTAGGACTAGGGGCACTGAACAACTGTGAGCTGTCTTCTGGGGATGTGTCATCTTGGGTCATGTACTTTTGAAATAAAAGGGGAAATGTGGTTGGGCCAATGTGTCTTGAAGAAGGGGAGTAAGAAAGACCTTGAGAGCTGCACTGAGTCACATTTGTTTATTACATCCTGGGTGTGCTACCTCTTAGCAGGTGGAACAGATTACACATGCATTTGTATGTGAAGTGTTATTTGATAGCTTAGTTTGGTCCTTTAGTATGTCAATGAAAGAAATCAATGGGTGATGCACTGTTCTGTGTACTGTATCGGTATTGTAGACTCTTGTTGATTGATGTCTTGAGAAAACGTTATGGGTAAAAGCTTCACATCGTGAAGGGACTTCATACCATAGAGCAACTGTTTTGTATTTTTAAATTAGAATAAACCTTTATTAGAATAAACCAAACCAGGTTGGAAGAGATCTTCAAGATCATCGTGTCCAACCCATCAACCAATCCAACCCACCCAAACAGCTAACCCATGGCACCAAGCACCCCATCAAGTCTCCTCCTGAACACCTTCAATGACGGCGACTCCACCACCTCCCCGGGCAGCCCATTCCAATGGGCAATCACTCTCTCTGTGTAGAACTTCTTCCTAACATCCAACCTGAACCTCCCCTGGTGCAGCCTGAGACTGTGTCCTCTTGTTCTGGTACTGGGTGCCTGGGAGAAGAGACCATCATCCGCCTGTCTACAACCTCCCTTCAGGTAGTTGTAGAGAGTGATAAGGTCACCCCTGAGTCTCCTCTTCTCCAGGCTGAGCAACCCCAGCTCCCTCAGCCTCTCCTCATAGGGCTTGTGTTCCAAACCCCTCACCAACTTTGTTGCTCTTCTCTGGACTCGTTCCAGCAAGTCAACCTCCTTCCTAAACTGAGGGGCCCAGAACTGGACCACAGTACTCGAGGTGTGGCCTAACCAGTGCAATATACAGGGGCAGAATGACCTCCCTGCTCCTGCTGGCCACACTGTTCCTGATGCAGGCCAGGATGCCATTGGCCCTCTTGGCTGCCTGGGCACACTGCTGGCTCATGTTCAGCCTACCAGTATTTCCTCCAGTATAGAGGAATACATAGTGATCCGGGATTTTGCACCTAATTATTATGTGTGCCATTAAATATGTCTGTCTGTCTGAAAGAACTCTGTGTGGTTACGCTGACATTGAATTTGCTTTGTTTCTGAGAGGTGGTACTGAGCCCCCTGTAAGGAGACATTGTTTTAGAAGTAGATGTAATGACTTCCATCTTCACCCACCTGTTCAAACTCAGAACTGGGGGTATAATTAAAATGTAAGCATCCATGTGGCTGTGTCATGACCTTTATCTCCCAAAAGATCTCTGCAAACAGGGCAGATGTATCTGGAAGACACCACTATCTAATTACTCTAGTGATATGTGCAAGTACTGTTGAGGTGACTGAACAAATGTAGATAGTTGTGGATTTTACATGATAAATGGAATTCTGTGTTCAGGGATAGATTAGCAACATTAGGCTTGAAAAGTGTAAGGTTTTGGGTAATTCTAAAGTTTTGCATGGTTTGAAGTAGGTTGACTTTTTTTTTTACCCACAGTTTCATAAAGAGACGCTTGAAGAAGCAGTCACATTGTGAGTTGTGGTGATCTCAAAGCAAAAGGCTTTATTTCATTCTTCTTAGTAATAGATTTATGGATGGAAAAAAAAATGTCAGTGTCCTGTCTCTTGATTTCAGTGCAGCATTTGTTATGTCTTTGTGAGTCACTCTGAGCAGACTCTGGACTGCAAGACGACAATCTAGAATCCGAGCACAGTTGGTTGCAAAACAATATCTGAACTCAAGATTAAAATGCTATTGTCATACAGGTGAAAAAATGTCTGTTAATTGGAGCTACAAATTTATTTATTTAAACTTCTATGTTGTGGACAGATTTTCCTGGAGCAGAGAGGTATAAACTACCTTGGAACTTTGACTTTTTCCTTTTGCTTTGTCAACAGTGGTTAAGTAGAGAGGGACCCGGGGGTGCTGGTTGATGGTAGGCTGAACATGAGCCTGCAGTGTGCCCAGGAGGGCCAATGGCATCCTGGCCTGCATCAGGAACAGTGTGGCCAGCAGGAGCAGGGAGGTCATTCTGCCCCTGTACACTGCACTGGTTAGGCCACACCTCGAGTCCTGTGTCCAGTTCTGGGCCCCTCAGTTTAGGAAGGATGTTGACTTGCTGGAGCGTGTCCAGAGAAGGGCAACAAAGTTGGTGAGGGGCTTGGAACACAGCCCTGTGAGGAGAGGCTGAGGGAGCTGGGGTTGCTTAGCCTGGAGAAGAGGAGGCTCAGGGGTGACCTTATTGCTCTCTACAGATACCTGAAGGGAGGTTGTAGACAGGCAGAGGTTGGTCTCTTCTCCCAGGCAGCCAGCACCAGAACAAGAGGACACAGTCTCAAGCTGCACCAGGGCAGGTTCAGGCTGGAGGTCAGGAGGGAGTTTTACACAGAGAGAGTGATTGCCCATTGGAATGGGCTGCCCAGGGAGGTGGTGGAATCGCCATCACTGGAGGTGTTCGGGAGGAGACTTGACAGGGTGCTTGGTTGCATGAGTGAGTTGGTTGGGTGGTGTTGCATGATGGTTGGACACGATGATCTTGAAGGTCTCTTCCAACCTGGTTTATTCTATTCCAAGTAACTGCTTTGCTGTCTATGTTAAAGTGGGAAAAAGACCTAAGTACTCATGCTCTCTTTTTATTGTTCAGTGTGTTTTTATATAGGGTATGTTTGGGAATTTTTGCAGGGCATGGTGTATTGCCCAGCCTGGTAGGACTCTGGCCTTTTGGTACTGCCTGTAATTCTGTTGCTTATAGATAAAGTAACTTGTCTACTTAGTGATAGTTCTCTCTTTACATGGAAGGTAAACATTTCCACTTTGTGTTTACTATGAGCCAGTCTGTTTAAATCTGTTTTTTGTGGTTCACATAATGTGCTGCTGGGGTTGCAAATACGGACTTCTGAGATCTGAATAATCATAGAATCAATAAGGTTGGAAAAGACCTCAAAGATCAAGTCCAACCTGTCACCCAACACCTCATGACTAGTAAACCATGGCACCAAGTGCCACATCCAGTCCCCTCTTAAACACCTCCAGGGATGGTGACTCCACCACCTCCCTGGGAAGCACATTCCAATGGCTAACAACTCTTTTTGTGAAGAACTTTCTCCTCACCTCAAGCCTAAACTTGCCCTGGCACAGCTTGAGACTGTGTCCTCTTGTTCTGGTGCTGGTTGCCTGAGAGGAGAGCAATGCCCTCCTGGCTATTGCTCTCTACAACTTCCCTTCAGGTAGTTGTAGAGAGCAATAAGATCACCCCTGAGCCTCCTCTTCTCCAGGCTAATCAACCCCAGCTCCCTCAGCCTTTGGTCCAGTAGGGCTTGTGCTCAAGGTCTCTCCCCAGCCTCGTTTCCCTCCACTGGACACCTTCAAGAGTCTCAGTGTCCTTCTTAAATTGAGGGGCCCAGAAACGCTTCATCTTAAATGAAAAGTAACACTCAGCTAGGCTGTGCTCTGATGCTCTGTGCTCACCCTGTAGGGTGGGCTCTCCGGTCAGCTGGGCTCTTGCCCCCTAACTCCCCTTCAGCAGTGTTTCACCTTCCCAGTTTCATGAAACATGAGATGTAGCAGTTTTGATGTGAGGAATAATAAAATAACTAGTTTAGTTTTTCTGGAAAGCCAAATCCCTGATGTTACTCTGTTATACCTGGGGTAACTGTGTTGTGCTGTTTTTGTTTGGATTTCTGGGATCTTTTGTAATAGAAAAAGCTATAACTGTTATTGACAGCTGCCTTAGCTGAAGCATTGTCAAACCATCCATCTCAAGTGGAAATGGAAACAGACCATCTCACTCTTTCCAGTTCTGGAAGTTCTGATCTTATAAGGGCTGATTATTTAAAATAAACTTACTTGAAGAAAACACAGAATTCAGTCTTTTCTTCATTTGTGTCAGAGGTTTTTGGAGTTGCCAGTTGACCTTGTTCCTTCAACAGCACAGCTGCTGAAGCTGCTCTTCGAAACAGAAATTCACTTACTCTTCATTCCCAACTAAGACTAATTTTGCAGAACTCTCATTGCACTGAAAGACAATTATCTGAAGCATTTATCATTTTCACTCATGTTCCTGGTAATATCGTTGCTTTAATTGGTTTCCTCTTTATTTTTCTTTCCCAGTTTTATCTGTTTCCTTGAAGTCAGGTTCACAAATTGGCTTTTTCAACGCCCAATTTATTGCTTTTTCCAAATCCGATCTGTGCAGCTTTTGATTGTTTTTGTGTTAAGTGGCCAAGAATCAACACTTAGTTCAGCGGTATACAACCACTCTGAGTTTTAGTGAGACCACAGTTCTAAAATCTAGCAAATCCATGCCTGCATAATCCAAAAGTAACACTTTGTTTAAAACCATCTACCGTCTTATATATGGTCTGTTATGTACAGTGTTTACAGTCTGCAGAAGAGAAGGCTCCCAGGTGACCTCATTATGGCCTTCCAGTATCTGAAGGGGGCTTACAGGAAGGCTGGGGAGGGACTGCTCAGGATCTCAGGCAGTGATAGGACTAGGGGGAATGGAATGAAGCTGGAGGTGGGGAGATTCAGGCTGGAGGGGAGGAGGAAGTTCTTCCCCATGAGAGTGGTGAAACCCTGGAGTGGGTTGTCCAGGGAGGTGGTCGAGGCCCCGTCCCTGGGGGTGTTTAAGCCCAGGCTGGATGAGGCTGTGGCCAGGCTGATCTAGTGTGGGGTGTCCCTGCCCATGGCAGGGGGGTTGGAACTAGCTGATCCTTGTGGTCCCTTCCAACCCTGAATGATACTATGATACAAACATAAGCACGTGGTACAAACCTACTTAACTTGCTTCTGCCTATTTTAAAGTAGAATTTTATTCTTTTCCGTGTGCAACTATTTCAGCTTGAAGTTTACTGTTTTAATTTTTGATATCTGGTTTTAGGAGCTTGATCCTGTAATTTTTCTCAGTCTTTTGTTCCTAAGGCCTGGCTATATATGTCCCAGGAATGACTCCCCTGCTTCATTCCCCCAGTTTTTGTACATTTCCACAGATGCTTGAGGATTTATACTTAACTTTTGCTGGGTTTTTTGGCAATGAAGCAGACAGTTTCTATTTTTTTGGACTTTGGTATACATAGAGGCTCTTCCTATATATAGATTGCTGTTCATAGAATCATGGAATAGAATCATAGACTTGGTAAGGTTGGAAAAGACCTCAAAGATCATCAAGTCCAATCTGTCACCCAGGACCTCATGACAACTTAACCATGGCACTAAGTGCCATGTCCAGTCCCTTTTTAAACACCTCCAGGGATGCTGAGTCCACCACCTTCCTGGGCAGCACATTCCAATGGCTAACAACTCTCACTGTGAAGAACTTCCTCCTCACTTCAAGGCTAAACTTCCCCTGGTGCAGTTAGAGACTGTGCCCTCTTATTCTGGTGCTGATTGCCTGGGAGAAGAGATCAACGCCCTCCTGGTTACAACCTCCCTCCAGGTAGTTGTAGAGAGCAATGAGGTCACCCCTGAGCCTTCTCTTCTCCAGGCTAAACAGCCTCAGCTCCCTCAGCCTCTCCTCACAGGGCTGTGCTCCAGACCCCTCCCCAGCCTTATTGCCCTTCTCTGGACACCTTCAAGAGTCTCAATGTCCTTAAACTGAGGGGCCCAGAACTGGACACAGGACTCAAGGTGTGGCCTAACCAGTGCTGAGTACAGGGGCACAATGACTTCCCTGCTCCTGCTGGCCTCACAATTTCTGTTACTGTAAAAGTCTTGTTACAAGTTGTCATACAAAATTCTGAGCAGTGTTTTTAATCATAAGTGTTTGCATGCATCTCTTGAATGCTGCATCTCAGTCAAAGGATGAAAACATAGGTAAAGGTAAAAAGAATGAAACCAAATGGTCTTCTTTCCTCTCCTATTTTCAGAGAATTACCTAGGCTTCAAAATGAAAGTGAAGAGGAGGAGTGTCCAAAAGCATTGATTTGAACAGTAATTATTGTGGGTAAGTACTGCTCTCTTTCTCTGTGACGTTGCCCCCACTGGGACAAAAACTAGGTGTAAACAAAGTATCTGAAGATTTGTGCTACTTAAACAGCCCTTCTGTTGATAAATCCTTGTCAGCTGGAAAAGCAAGGTCTGTTTCTTGTTCCCACCATTTGGCTGGAGTTCACTGTTTTATTCTGGTAGTCGTTTAGCATGGATTCTTGTTTGAAGGATGGCTTGTTGCTTGGCTGGCTCTCTGAAATGTATTCTGTATTAGGAATGTGTTCTAGATAAGTCAGCTCTGATTCAATAGCACAAACAACAGTCTTTCACATCTTTTTCTTGCTTGTGGAAAGAGGTAAGTCTTGTATCCACTGACTTGTGCATTTACTGCAGTCGAAAATGATCCTGGGCCGGGAGGCTGCTGACAAGTTGGACAATTGGATTAGGATTTAACAGGAACCAACAGATTAGAAGGATCTGGGAAAAACTGGATACAAACATCAAATCAGTATTTTAAGTTTGCTCTTTAAATGCAAGAAAAATAAAATAGGCAAGTACAGAATGAAGAATGGCTGAGAGTTCTGAAAGAGATTGATGGTGAAGAGCTGGCCTTAAGCCAACAGCAGCAGGCACAAAAGAAGTTCTGAAAATGTATCACTGTATCAGAGAAAATTTAGGGAAGCACTGTCATAAAACACTGTGTAAATCCTTCTGCTCAGCTTTAGGTAGAAATGGACTCAACTGGCTCAGTGTGTCCAGGTTTGAGCCACGCACTTAATACATGAGAACAAACCAAAATTCTCTTGCTAAACGGGTGAGTCCAGAAGGCAGTAATACCGACGGTCAGAACACTCAGTGCAAGCACTATGGGGGGAGGCCAAAAAAATCCAGGTTGATTTAGTACAGAGAGCAAGTGCTGCTGCTGTAGGTCTTTTGGAACACCACAAAACAAGGGGAGATGAATGCGGTGTGCACAGCACTGCAATGGACTGGGAAAAGTGTATGTCTGTCTTTGGAAGTTCATAAAAAGCAGCAAGACCTGAGCATGTGTGATCTCATCTCAGAGGAGTGGTCTGATAACCTATGGGAGGCGACGGAGAGTGGAATCCATACGGCTGACCAATATGATCGAGTATTGTTCCTTTATTGTTCCAGTATTGCAGGCCTATGGTGCAGGCCTGTGGTGCGAGTATAGCACAGTAAAGTGTAGAAGAAGAGGAAAAAGGAAAGGCAGAATTGCGTAGCAAGGGAACTTCTACAACTTGTATAAACTCGGAGAGCCTTGTTGGCATGGCTTCATTGGTTCCCTATGATGACCACACATCACACTATTATAGATTATTGGTCCAACTACTAACAACATGCAAGGTTTGTTGATGCAGGTGCATGTCCTGTTGTTCCAAGATAACTGTCCATGTTTATAGCTACCAGTGCCCTGTTTGGGTTACATGCTGCAGGCACAGCACTGTTCTGCTACACTGCTAGCTGGCTCTGCACTAATGCTGAGCATGGCCTACCACCATGTCAGGCTCTAGGCCTGCACTGCCAGATTGCTCACACTGCTCGTCACTGGCATTGCCACAATAACCTTCTGGTAGCCGTGGCACATTGTATGTGTTAATGTCTAGGTTTTAGCTGGTTGTCTATTTTTTGTATAGTTTTCTTAATTGAGTATGTCTTTTATGAGCAGAGCATGGGAAGAACAGCTTTTTGCAAGAGATGCCCAGCTGAGAATTTCTTTCTGTGTGTTATAATAAGGGTTTTTATTATAAAATTATTTCTAGCTTAAATATTTTCTTCCAATGGGCAAGTAACTTATGATCTCAGATGCAGCTAATGAGAAAAATTAATAGTCCAAATCACTGGCTGTAAATTTGGCAGAATTAGAGATGGTATCCTGGTGGATATTACTAATTTGTAGCTAAATAGTATTTTCCTAGTGCCTGAAAAATTTAATCTTGACTATCACTGGTAATCTATACCAGTGTAAATGTCTTGAGATTAGGCTGCTGTACTGAACTGAGCATTGACAAATCAGAGGAAACAGCAATGAGTGTTTTGCCTGGGATATATTTCCTGCTTCACAGGTTCCTTCAGTTAAATAGGGGAGGCACTGCTACAGGTTTGTTTGGTTTTTATTTATTATGAAATAGAAAGCTGAGGTACTTCCATCAGAATTGGCTGAGTTATGGATTTTTAGGTGACATCATCATTTTAGATAAAATGATAGATGGGAGGTGTTTCTCCTGCCTAGTTTTTGTTGTTTCTCATGAGAAATTGTAGTTGTCATGGGGAGAACAGCAGGATGTGTTTACATACCAAGGTTGTATCTACAACACAGAAATATTCTGCAGTTATTTTGTATCATAGTATCAGTCAGGGTTGGAAGGGACCACAAGGATCAGCTAGTTCCAACCCCCCTGCCATGGGCAGGGACACCCCACACTAGATCAGGCTGGCCAGAGCCTCAGCCAGCCTGGGCTTAAACACCTCCAGGGACGGGGCCTCAACCACCTCCCTGGACAACCCATTCCAGGGCTTCACCACTCTCATGGGGAAGAACCTCCTCCTCACATCTAGCCTGAATCTCCCCACCTCCAGCTTCATTCCATTCCCCCTAGTCCTATCACTACCTGAGATCCTGAGAAGTCCCTCCCCAGCCTTCCTGTAGGCCCCCTTCAGATACTGGAAGGCCACAATGAGGTCACCTCGGAGCCTTCTCTTCTGCAGACTGAACAGCCCCAACTCCTTCAGTCTGTCCTCATAGGAGAGGTGCTCCAGCCCTCTGATCATCCTTGTGGCCCTTCTCTGGACACGTTCCAGCACCTCCACATCCCTCTTGTAATAGGGGCTCCAGAACTGGACACAGTACTCCAGGTGGGGTCTCACCAGGGCTGAGTAGAGGGGGAGGATCACCTCCCTCGACCTGCTAGCCACACTTCTCCTGATGCAGCCCAGGCTCTGATTGGCTTTGCAGGCTGCAAGTGCACATTGAGAGCTCCTGTTGAGCTTTTTGTCCCCCAGCACCCCCAAGTCTCTCTCCGCAGGGCTGCTTTCCAGGCAGTTACTGCCCAGCCTGGATTTGTGCCTGGGATTGCCTCGACCCAGATGCAGGACCCTGCACTTGTCTTTGCTGCTTCTATTTTTTTAATGGTGTAATCATACTACACTGATCATTTTCTATTTCTTTACTGTGTCTGTGTTTGGATTATGCTAAATAGTGGCTAATAAACACTTCAGAAAGTGACAGAACCTGTTGGCATAGGAAAATCTTCATTTACTTGTGTTTGCACTTCAGTCTTGGGGCTGGTTTTGGTGACACATACGTCGAAGTAACTCCAGTCTAAAGGGAATGAGAGAAAATAGATGCCTTGCCAGTGTGTAGAAAAACACCTGATCAGGACATTGGTTAATTACAGGGTGCCTCACTTGAAGTTGCTCCTAGTGATACTTCACTTTGGCTTGTAGGAATAACACTGACCTTGGGATGTCTTGGCTTCAAAATTGAGCTGCTGCTAAGGCCAAATCTTACCTTTAAACACAATTGTTTTGTAAATGAAAAAAGGCTTGAAAAGTGGGCCAGTGCCAACTGCATGAGGTTCAACAAGTCAAAGTGCAAGGTCTTGCATCTGGGTTAGGCCAGTCTCACTCACAAATACGTGCTGGGTGCAGAGTGTGTTGAGAGTAGCTCTGAAGAGAGATTTGGGTGTATTGATTGATGAGAAGCTCAGCATGAGCCAACAGTACCCTCATGCTGCCCAGAAGGAAGCCATGTCCTATGCTGCATCAAGAGGAGTGCAGCCAGCAGGTCAAGAGAGGGGATCCTGCCCCTTTACTCTGCTCTTGTGAGACCCCACCTTGAATAGCATCAGTCCTGATGTCCCCATTAGAAGGACACAGACCTGCTGGAGTGAGTCCAGAGGAGGGTCGCAAGGATGATCCAAGGGCTGGAGCACTCCTGCTATAAGGACAGGCTGAGGGAGCTGGGGTTGTTCAGCCTGGGGAAGAGAAGACTCTGGGGGCGTCTTACTGCTGCATTCCAATACCTGAAGTGATCCTACCGGAAGGCTGGTGAGGGACTTTTTGTAAGGGTGTCTAGTGAGAGGACAAGGGAGAATGGTTTTAAGTTGAGGGAGAGCAGGTTTAGACTGGATCTTAGGAAGACGTTTTTCAGTATGAGGATGGTGGAACTCTGGAATAGGCTGCCCAGGGGGGTTGTGGATGCCTCCTCCCTGGGCATGTTCCAGGCCAAGTTAGATAAGGGTTTGAGCAGCCAAATCTAGCTAGAGGTGTCCCTACCTAAGGCAGGGAGGTTGGAGTAGATGATCTTTAAGGTCTCTTCCAACCTAAGCCATTCTGTGATTCTGTGAACATACACTGGAGATCCAAAAGGCACTTTTTAAGCAAAATAGTAATTGTTTAGCCAAACAAACTGGTTTTAAGTGAGGTTTGGGATGTAAACTGGAAGTATGAATGGCACAAAAGGCATTTCTTATATTTTTTTCCCCATTTATGTACTGTACAGAAGAGTTCTAAGCAGATGCCTTTATCATGCTGTAGAACCACAGAATCATCAAGTCCAACCATTAATCCAGTGCTGCCAGGTCACTGATAAATCATTTCTCTCAGCACCACATCTACACGGCTTTTCAGTCCCTCTAGGAATGGTGACTCCACCGCTTCCCTGGGCAACTTGTTCCAGAGCTTGACAACCCTTACAAGCTCCTTTTCAGCCAGTCAAGTGCACATTCAGGGTCGTCCTTCATCTTCTTCAGTAGTTGTATTGCTTCTTTTTCCTCTTTAGACACTCATTAGGATTTCACATGTTAGGCTAAAGGTAGAATCTGTCAAAATAAATACTGTGTTGCAATTCTGCCACTGAATGTGCCTTTCCAGGAAAGATACTCATGTTGTCACAAAGTCCAGGTTTGAAAAGACTGCTTTTTGCACCTTTCTGCCCAACTGTGTTAATATTTCTGGCATTCTTTTTTTTTTTAATCATAAAGTGGTACTCCTTTCACTTTGGTGCTTAGGAAGGCAGAACTGCTGTACATTTCTTGCTCTTCATTGTTTGCATTTCAGCTGCTCCTTTGTCTTAAAATGCTCTTTTCCCTGCATGTTACAGTTGCAGTGCTGTACAGTAGGTTGTGCTTTTACTGGTGATAGCCATTCTCTTGGGATTTCTCTTCAAGCAGATGGTCTACTGACCAGCAACAGTCTGGGATTGCACTCTTCTGAAGGGTAACTCTTCTGTCTTGCCCCATTGTAAGTGTTGCAGATTTTGTTGTCACAGTATCGCCAAGATTGGAAGAGACCTCAAAGATCATCAAGTCCAACTTGTCACCACAGACCTCATGACTAGACCATGGCACCAAGTGCCACATCCAATCCCCTCTTGAACACCTCCAGGGATGATGACTCCACCACCTCCCTGGGCAGCCTGTTCCAATGACGAATGACTCTCCATGAAGAACTTTCTTCTCACCTCGAGCCTAAACTTCCCCTAGCACAGCTTGAGACTGTGTCCCCTTGTTCTGGTGCTGGCTGCTAGAGAGAAGAGGCCAACCTCCACCTGGCTACAACCACCTTTCTGGTAGTTGTAGAGAGCAATGAGGTCTCCCCTGAGCCTCCTCTTCTCCAGGCTAAACAATCCCAGCTCCCTCAGCCTCCCCTCGTAGGGCTGTGCTCAAGGTGTGATGTGACAGTAGTGTTGAGAGGAGCTGTTTTCACAGACCCCAGAGTAGCACTCAGCACCCTGCTGGTGGTCCATGGATGCTTGCAGCAGTTGGTAATCTTTGTGCACCATCTGCATCATGCATCCTTTCTCCTTGATTATCTTGCCTTCACTGTAATTTGGTAGCTGTTGAAATCAAGTAAATGTGGAGAAATGATGTCTGATGTTGTTCTGTGTGTTTGCACTGCTCTGAGAAGAATTCATCTTTCTTTTGGAGGGTGGCAGGATGAAGACTGTGGTGGTGAGCTCCAGTTAAACAGGGGACAGTAAAATCCACAAGCAGAGGTGTGGGAAGTGGACTTTGAACTTTCGTAATTTCCCGAGAGCTGTGATTAGCATCCCACAGAGCGCCGTAAGCCAAGCCATTAATCATCTCTTTGGCAGTGATGTGCACCTTTCTGTGGTTACAAGGCTTTGTGAACAAGAGCCAGGATGTTTACAAAACACCTGTATCTGGACTGTGCTGTGCAGCACTATGACATTGATGCTTTCAGGAATGAATGTTTCTCTAGTGTAACAATGCTGTTAGAATAGGTTCTTAGGGTATTCTGCCCAGAATATTTCATGATGCTTGTATTTATGTTAGTAAACCACTTTAAGTTAATATCCAGAATAAAGATGCTTGCACTGATTTTGTGCCACTAGCTCTGTTCTAACAATTCATCTAGTTGTTTTCAGTCTGCTGATCTCCATGTTTTGTCATGCTATGTCCTTTTTCTTTTTTTTCCCCCTCTTCTCTTGGACATTCCAGAAAAATAACTTAGATATATCTGGAATCTCTATTTTTCACTTGAGAACTGTCACTACTAACTAACAGATAATTCTTAAAATGTCTTTTGATGTAAAATGATTTGTATGACGAACCTGCCTTACTGGGCTCTGTTGGAGGGGAGAAGTTGATTAATGCTGATGCTCACAAAGTTATTTTGCAGGAACCGAAAATGGAAGATTCATTTGACTTCGCTGCTTCATGATGCATTGGAAATGGGAGCATTTCTGAAAGCTGCCTCTTCTGAAGCACAAGCTTTAAGTCAAAAATAACTCCCAACATATTATAGAATCACTAAATCAGGACTATTCAACTGATCCCTAGATTTTTCAGCTAGCAGCTTATGTGTAGTTTTGGCTGTTCAGTGCAACAGTGATGTTCCAGGGAATGTTGCTAGGATGTGACCAGTGAAAAATAATCTCTGATTTTGGGACTATTTTAGAGCAACATGTGTTAGAGTGGATTATTATTTGGATGCCTCCCTAGAGCAGGGAGCATAGCCCGAAGCAAGGTCAAGGGATAAGGAAACTTCAACTCTGTTCAGAAATAGTGGAGTGTGGCTCATTCATTCTAGTGGCTGCAGAGTGTGCCTTAGTAATGTACACTCTCCACTCCTCACTCTGCTCTTATTTCTTCTGTGTGCCTTTTTGGAGAAGTGAGCTTTCCTTCTCAAACTGTGCAAATCCTCAGATTGGGCAGCACTGGAGGGTTTTCTCCATTTGCCTTGCTTTGGAGGATTGATTACTGCCTGTGCTTTCTTTCTGTCTTTGAATCAAATTTTGTAAATGTTGTGCCCGTGTGCATGCAGGAAGGGGTTGGTGATGGTGGTTGTTTTTATTTCATCCCCCCAGATTTACATAATCACAGAAGTGTCAGGGTTGGAAGGGACCCCAAGGATCATGTAGTTCCAACTCCCCTGCCACAGACAGGGACGCCCTCCACTAGACCAGGTTGCTGAGCACCACATCCAGCCTGGCCTTCAAAACATCCAGGGATGGGGCTTTAGACTATATTCTTTTTAGCAGCATAGTATAAACAGATGCTTTTTCCTTTTTTGTACCCACCTACAGTATTTTTCCTGTTACTCTGCTTAATTCTGCAACTTCTTTTGATTTTAGTCTAATTCCTGGCCTGTTATGATGTGAGTAATCAAGTGTTTCTTTCATCTGGAAAGATTGTTTTCTTTATGAATTGATTATCTTTCTTCAGCAGCTGCATTGCTCAGTGTGACTGCTTGTTCAGAATTCTTCAAGGCAAGAAGTCCCACTGTTCCTCTGAACTAGTTCTTGCAGTTAAATTGCAGAGAGGGTTCTAGGTTTTTCTGGTGTGTGTGCATGGCAGGGTTGGTTGGTTGGTTTGTTTTTGCTTTTTGGGGTTATTTTTTGTTTACTCTTTCCCTGCCTTTCATTTAATTAAACAAGATTAGGGATTAACTGTAAAAACTATGTTTTTCCTAAGCCAGCAAGGAACCCAAGCAAGGAAGCCAAGTAATTTTATAACAAACTAAAAAGTAGGTCATTGCTAAAGCTGGTTTATTTTTTAATGTCAAATGTGAGGATTATTTTGGGATCATTTTGATAGAACTGGTTGCAGTGCAAAATATTTGGAGGAACCTAGTGTTTTTCCTTCTTTATTGTCAGAATAAGTTTGACACTTAATTTTATTATTGATGACGTTCTCCTGAACATTTGAAAATGAACTTAGTTCCTAAAATCATCAGAATTGTGAACATAGAAAGAATTTGTTGATGATGTGTGATTGTAACAATTCACTTGGCTTCATGCCTTCTTATTTATATCCTAATGTTTAGTGGTTTGGGTCTATGCTACACTTTTTGGTCAAGCAATAAAAATCAGAGAGAATGGGGCAGGAGAGAGGAGAGAGCATAATACTTAAAACACTAAAATGCCTCAAACAAGCTGACTAACAAAAAGAAACTGAGAAAAAAAGCTCACACCAAACAGTTGCAAAAGCCTGGGTGGTGTGTTGGAAAGCTTCCTGAGAAGAACTGATGGCCCACCCTTCTCCTTGGTAATGTGCTTCCTTCACAGGGCAGAGCTTTATCTAAGTTGGCTTTAGTACTACACTAGGAACAAATCCTATTCATGTGTGTGTAGAGCACTCACTTTGCCCTGTAACTTGCTCCTGTTGATTTCTGTACTTGAAAAATAGAAGGTGGCATGTAACCTGACTTTATAAGAATTGCAAAGCTGGTCTCTGAGGTGAAAGATCTGTAAGTTGAACTTTCATGCCAAGCAAATCTGGAGAAACTGACAAAAGAGTTACTGGCTATTTATGTACATGTAGTGTGTTGAAGAAGAGCCAGCGTAGAGCAGAGCTGATCAATAAGCTGTAATTAAATTGCCTGGTTTTGGCAAGGCTGCTCAACAGTCACTTTCAGAAAAATGAAAGTGCAGGGAAAAGAGTAGCAGTCTTTTTGTGAGTCTGAGACTTCATAAGGGAATTAAAAAAATGGCAATTGATGGGTAGTTTTCATAATAGAAGCAATGTAATGCAAGGATTCATCTCATCCTCCTAAGGGACTGTGCAGCATTGAGAGTAGTTCATTGTAAGAATAAATTACCCAGAAAGCAGTCTCTTGAGTTTTTCTCCATACAATCTGTGTATGTATCATTGTATGTGATTCTAAATAACATTGGCATAATGTTTTCATTTGAAGTGTAGCTTTTTTGTGCACTTCTCCAACATAGATCAGGGGTGAAGAAAGTTAAGATGATGAGTGCATATTGAGATCTGGGAAGAGGTCTTCCTGTGGTCAGCTAAAGAGTCCAAGATACCTGAACGGCACCTGGTCATCATGTGCATGTAGCATTTGATGAAGATATGGTGGTTTGTGCTATGCAGAAGGCTGTTGGAATGTTGTGTGAAAAGGCTAAGAGCATGACTTTACTCTGTTTACTCTGTAAACAGAAAGCTGGATTGGGTACTAAAGGAGTTGTTTCAAACACCCCTCCCTGTTTTGAAGTTGATAACTCACTTGAGCACTTATATTTTTCAGTTGAGTTCAATTTGCTCTGGTTTCAGCCTAAAAACTGTTAAAATACTTCATTAAGTTAATTTCTGGTTCAAGGAAAACTAAGATTTTAGGTGAGTTTTTAGATGGAATTAAATTCAGCTTGCTGCATTGAAGGTATAATTCAAAACAATGGCCTCCAATGTTCTCATTTGCTTGCTTATGACCTTAATATGCATTGCTTAAGAACTGCGAAGCACCCTTTTGTCTGGAAGTGGTGGTTGTTTATTGCACATAAAATTTCTTTTGGCTTCTTGTGATACGAATATTCTAATGTTACTTTCTTACAGCCTGTTCTGGCTCTTGACAATGGAGAAGTGTTTTTATACTTAATACACCTGAGTGTATTAAGATATACTTAAAGACACCTGAGTGTCTTTAAAAGCTTCTTATAACTCGGTAATCTGAAACAAATGGAACCATTCAGTTTGTTTGTAGATCTGGTTGTCAGTAGCATCAGAAATCTTCTCAGAGAGATCTCTTAAAAGCAAATCAGGACAGTGGGGTTTTTCAAAAGAGCCATGTTGAGTTTTTGATCACCTAACGCTAGTATCCCAGCAAGGTATACTGGGATCTTTAATAATGCATCTTCCATTGCACAGCTCCTTCTAAAAGATAACTTATGTAAGACTGAAAGTAATAAAGATCCCCAAACTCAAGGGTGGGTTGGGTTGTTTTGGCTGTTTTTTTCGTTGTGTGTTAATGAATGGGGGCCTACAGGAAGGCTGGGGAAGGACTTCTCAGGATCTCAGGTAGTGCTAGGACTAGGGGGAATGGAATGAAGCTGGAGGTGGGGAGGTTCAGGCTGGATGGATGAGGAGGAGGTTCTTCCCCATGGGAGTGGTGAAACCCTGGAATGGGTTGTCCAGGGAGGTGGTCGAGGCCCCGTCCCTGGAGGTGTTTAAGAGCAGGCTGGCTGAGGCTCTGGCCAGGCTGATCTAGTGTGGGGTGTCCCTGCCCATGGCAGGGGGGTTGGAACTAGCTGATCCTTGTGGTCCCTTCCAACCCTGAATGATACTATGATACTATGAAAGCTGGATCTGACATCTTGTATTTCCATCTGGAGCCACAGGGGCGTATCGCAGTGAGGTGAACTCAGTGTATGTAATTTTTCTCCCATCCATTGCTGCACAGAGATTTTTCTTGAGAAAACTTAAAAAAATCTGTTAGTAAATATTTAGACCATTTATAAATGGTTGTATACAAGAGTAGGAAGTCCTGATTCTTGTACATGTCCACTAAAGAAGTTTTTTGTAGTATTCCAACAGTTTCTATGAAATCACCAGTGACAGTTTGCTGTTGTGAATTCTATGCCTACCGCTTCTTTTGGTCTAAAGGAAAACAAAACAAAACAACAACCCCCCAAACTATGCTAAACGTCTGGTGTTTGAAAAAAAGTTTCTGAAAATCATTAGCTAATAAAAATACCCTGTGTTATGACAGTGTTTTGTATGTGCCTGGTGTCTCAGTCCGGAGAGGGAAAGAGACTCAGTTCTTTTAGAATATTCCCGTGATGTGAAATGAGAGGCACAAACGAGGTCAAAATATCAACAGCTAGGCTATTGATTACATAAATTAAGTGGAAATAAGAAGGGGAGAGGGAGAAAATAGAGAGGGAGAGAGAAAAGAGAGAGAGGAGAGAAAAGGAATTATATTACCACACCCCTCACCCCCAAGACAGTTTGAGTCTGTGGAGGAAAGGTGCTGCAGGAGATGTTGGGTTTGTAGAGAAACAGTGCTGAGGCTTGGGCTGGAGAAGAGATGTGGTCCTCTGGGCAGCCTCTTCAGCTCCATCAGTTGCACCAGGCGGAACTTAAGACACGGAGATAGGGTTCAGTCTGCTTCTTCCAGGCTCCACGACCTCTTTTCTCTGGAGCAGCATTGTCCTGGGCTTCTCCTTCTCAGCGGCATGGTCCTGTGTTTTCCTTCTATTAATCATCCAGTCCAGGGGACACAGTCCCCCACATTTTTCTTCCGCAAGCCAGTAGTTGCTCAAGTCTTTTATACAGTTTTTAGTCCTTAGGTATGTGTCCAAGTATTGTGCCTCAGGAAATCAGGGCCCAGACAATCATCCCTAGGCAAGTATCCAGGTATCGTTCCCCAGGAAATCTTTCTGTGCATTTCTGTGCGTTTGGGCAGAGGTCTAGATGGAGGCGGGGGGGCTCCTCCTTCTCCATCTACATGCCCCCACACTCATTACACCTCAGGAAACAGGTGGTGAATCCCTTATCTCACCATCCTCCCTTCCCAGGGTACTTGATGGGTAGAGATTATCTTGTCTCATGCATATTCCCGAAGGTGGCCTCAGTCCATTGTTGTCAGGCCAGCTGTGGCCCAGCAAGCAATGTTATCTTTGCACCTTCCAAGAGTCATTCCAGTGGCTCTGCCCAACACACATCAGCTATTGTCTGGGCAAGCAGCAAGTGATTTTATCTTTGTTGAGTCACACCAAGAGAGACAAACTTTTAGTCTCTCACACCTGGCTACATTCCTCTTCACTCCTTCCTTTAGTGTTGCTGTCTTTAATAGTGATGTGACATGTATTTAGTAAACAGAGAACAAAATTCATTTGCCTGTCATATTCAAGTAGCTTCTTTTTGAGGCTCTTTATTTAAGAAAGCTTACTTCAGCTTTGATGACCTGCTGTGTGCATCATCACTCATGCTTCTGAAGACTGTTGACCATAGTGTGAAGTAGAATTTCTTGCCACCAGTCCTGGAGATATTTTAAAGAGTGTTACAGTGACAGTGGCAATAAGATTTCACTTGCGCTGAGCACATATTGTGATAGTGAAAGGTAGGATAGTGATAACAGAAGTGACTAGCAATGCTACCTCAGGTAGAAAGGGCAAAGCTAGGTTCTCATTTAACCTATGTGTTACAGTTTTATGAAGGGGAGTAGCACTTTTTTTATTTGTTCTGGATTTAAAAAGAAGAAACGTTATCACAAAATTGTGGCACATCCTCTGAGAGAAATTCTGTGTGAGTGTTCCTCTGCCCTGCAACCTCTTCAACTACATACAGGGAAAGGCTAAGTCTCTACTTGCTACAGACATGGTGGCAGCTACTAACAGCTGGTATTAATCAGCACCTGAAGAGCTGGCTTAAACCATAAAACTGTTCTTTAGAGGAACTAATTATCACAGCATTTTCACCTACAGGTTAGGTTGTTGCTGTTCTGTAGGGATTGGAAGTAGCAATTTCTAAATTCTCTTTAGGAGACAAGACAAAACAAGGAAGAGTTGCATTTTGGGGCCTGAAACTGTAGGATGAAACCTTTCTGGTGTCTTTGTGAAAGAGGCAACTGTCCTGTTTGTGTCTAGACCTTGCAGATAAGAAAGTAGAAACAATTTAGACTAGTGAAAGGAATGCATGTTATTCTAGTGTAGGAGCAAGAGTATTATCTTTACCCATATATTATGCCAACGTTAGAATAGGCTACTTGACACAGTTCTGGGCTTTGTAACTTTTATGTGTTACATCACTGATCTTCAGGCAGGTATGTAAGGCCCTCGGATGCTCTAAATAAATGTCTTCAATTACCACATTGAAGTCCATGACCAATCCACCATGTCGCTGTTCGGTATCTTAAAAACTGGATCAGATCTTAGCAGTGTGTTGCAATTAGTACCACATTTCATTTCAAGTTGATGCCTTCATGAAAGATCTGAAAACAGCAGATGTACACCCAAGTTTATTCAAGTTTGAATAAACTATGAGCAGGAGAGTCCAAGTTAGAATAGTATCTGACATACTGTAATGATATGCTTAGATACTTTGATTTTGGTATCTTCACAAGCTGATGTTTACAAATGATGGCAGGCTGAGAACAAGGAGATTGTAAAATACAATTCAGTCAGAATTGTGGTGGCTCTTTGATTTTATTGAAGTATACATCCTAGCAGAAGGAAGAAGCTGTTGGAGAGCTGGTATGTCTGGAAAGGTCAAATGAGCATAAGGAGTCCTTTATGAAGAAAGAACTCCAGTGCTTATGTTGGTAGTGTTGTGTTAAAACAGTGGTGATGGCTGGAGAGTGGGGAGATGTTGCAGATGGAGTGTTTTGTATCACTTACAGAATCACCATCGAAGGTATTGACAAAAGTTGTTTTTAACAGGAATTTGTAAAAGTCTGACTTAACAGAGTTCTCTGCCATGGTTCACTCTGTTACTGCCTGGAAGAAACATACAATGGGCAATCAAGTTAGAATTGATTTACAATGATTTGCACTGAGACTGGAGGTGCAAAAAGGTGAGAGGGACCCTTGCATTAAGTCACAATGTTCAGAGTGGACCCCATTGCTTTCTGAACTCCTCAGAGAGGAGTCTAGGGGTGGTTGGATCCAGATTTAGTCCCAGACTTGGTCATCCTAATGTACATTTTTTTTCCTCCCTGACAGAGTTGAAACGTAGTGCTTTATGATTGCTTAAATTTTAAATGAAACCTGTGGGTTTTGATGCTTTGGCAATCTCGGTGTTTTACTCTATATAATGTGTACATTGCACCGAGAATGCAGTGCTGGTAGTCTGTAGGCTTTTTCCCCTCAATAAGCCAATTTAGTAAATAGTATTGGACATGACTTCCACAAATGCATGTAAATAAAAAGGAAAAATGAATAGTTCTCCACCACAGTGGTGACAGAATGTCATTCTGAAAAGTTCAGAAATAACTCAGAGCAGCTGTGGAAAATTAAACTGTGTGAACTCATGTAGGTAGTCAGGGGCTCTGTTTTGTTTGTTGCCGAGACTTCTGGTGTGCTGATTGCAGCTGACACTTTGAGTGTGTATGGGCGCTTCTGTGAATGCCAGTGGCAGGATCAGGGGCTGAGTCAGGGATACAGGGCAGTCCTTGGAATACAGAAGGACCCAGTTATGCCAGCAGCAACACGTGACGTCCTGTGAGGAGAATTGGGTTTATGACAGTGTTCTGAAGAGTGCACTCTGCCTATGTTTTAATTGTAATTGTGCACACAGAATGGAGTGATTTGTCAATTCAAACGTGAACACAGAGTGCTCACAGGTGCAGGTTTTAGTAGCACATACAAATCACAGAAAAGTATGTTTACCTCTTGTAAGTCAGCAGGCTAACTAATTCAACCTTCCTGCTTGTCAAGGTCCGGAGACATTAAATGCCTCGGTCCGGAGACACAGTTCTTTTAAATATTCCTGTGTTGTGAAATTAGAGGCACAAACGAGGCCAAAGTATCAACAGCTAGACTATTTATTAGATAAATAAAGTGGACATAAGAAGGGGAGAGGGAGAAAATAGAGAGGGAGAGAGAAGAGGAAAGGAATTATGACATAAGAAGGGGAGAGGGAGAAAATAGAGAGGGAGAGAGAGAGAAGAGGAAAGGAATTATATTACCACACCCCTCATCCCCCCAAGACAGTTTGAGTCTGTGGAGGAAAGGTGCTGCAGGAGATGTTGGGTCTGTAAAGAAACGGTGCTGAGGCTTTGCTGGGCAGCCTGGGTCTGTAGAGAAAGGGTGCTGAGGCTTTGGCTGGAGCTGTGGTCCTCTGGGGAGATGTTGGGTTGGTACAGGAACGGTGCTGAGGCTCCTCTGGGCAGCCTGGGTCTGTAGAGAAAGGGTGCTGAGGCGTTGGCTGGAGCTGTGGTCCTCTGGGCAGCTTCTTTTCTCTGGAGCAGCATTGTCCCGGCTTCCCTTCTCAACGGCATGGTTCGCCTCCTGTGTTTTCCTTCATCTCTGTTTTTCTCAACGTTTTTCTCCTCTGTTTCTCTCTTCCATTTCTCTCCTAAAGGCGTGATGGCTGGGTCCTTGGGTCCATTGTTGTAGTCCCGTGTTATCACGATGCAATCACAAGCTGATTTGCATCCAGGATTGGTAGACAGGATTCTTTCCACCTTCTTTCCAGTGGCTCTGCTATCACTTTATCTTTGTTGACTCACATCAAGAGAGACAAACTTATTAGACTCTCACACTGCTCAGACACAGCATTGCCTTGTGTGTGTGTGTGCTGATTTTATTATGATGATCCGGACAACCTGATTGATCTACAAGGAGCTGTGGTGCCTGCAGAAAGAACTTTTTAAAGCACCACCAGAACTGTTGAGGAAGAAATAGCCTTGTTTCTCATATTCAGTATATATTACATTGCCAGAGTTGTTTTTTTGTTTCCCTGTAGTACTTGATGTTCTCAGATTGCTTCTGTGTAAGGATGCAATTTTTGGGGAAACTCTACTGGTTGAAAACAAACAATTATGAATTTTCTTGCATCTTGTTTCCTGAATAGCCTGCTTTTTGGAGCCCTTGACTGGTTTTGTCTGGTTAATGCTCTATTGTTTCAGAGAAGAGCGTAGTAATTACTGCATTTACAAAACTAATTTTGGGGATTTTTCAGTCACTTTGAGGAATGGCTAGCTCTCTGATCAGAACAAAGTTGTCAGACAAAATGTGTCTTGTAATAGTTTGTTTCCTGTAAGCCCCAACACTCATGAACAGGGCTGTATCAGGAGAAGTGTGGCTAGCAGGTCGAGGGAGGTGATCCTCCCCCTCTACTCAGCCCTGGTGAGACCCCACCTGCAGTACTGTGTCCAGTTCTGGAGCCCCTATTACAAGAGGGATGTGGAGGTGCTGGAACGTGTCCAGGGAAGGGCCACAAGGATGATCAGAGGGCTGGAGCACCTCTCCTATGAGGACAGACTGAAGGAGTTGGGGCTGTTCAGTCTGCAGAAGAGAAGGCTCCGAGGTGACCTCATTGTGGCCTTCCAGTATCTGAAGGGGCCTACAGGAAGGCTGGGGAGGGACTTCTCAGGATCTCAGGTAGTGATAGGACTAGGGGGAATGGAATGAAGCTGGAGGTGGGGAGATTGAGGCTAGATGTGAGGAGGAGGTTCTTCCCCATGAGAGTGGTGAAGCCCTGGAATGGGTTGTCCAGGGAGGTGGTTGAGGCCCCGTCCCTGGAGGTGTTTAAGGCCAGGCTGGATGAGGCTCTGTCCAGCCTGATGTAGTGTGGGGTGTCCCTGCCCATGGCAGGGGGGTTGGAACTGGATGATCCTTGTGGTCCCTTCCAACCCTGAATGATACTATGATTTTATGTGTTACAGTTGGAGTTCTGTTTCACGTTTTATTTTACCATCCACACAACTTCCATAACATTTCTTCCGTAGAATTGCTTAGGCTGTATGGTATCCCCTCATTTGTTTCTAGTTTCTCATGACTGGACAGACATTGTGGCGTCTTTCTTTCTATGGTTTGCTGCTGCTTTTTGTAAAAAGGAGAGTGCGAGAGAAGGTGGTCTTAAAGTAAAATTAATTTTTTCTACTGACTTTTGACCTCTGTTAGAGTTGGCACACTAAGACTTCATTTTGCTGAGGGTGACCCTAAATTCTCCAGCAGTGTGGGTTTGTGGTGTATCTGCAGAATTCCACTCATGATGCCTACTTCCAAATGGATATACATGCACTGTACATCATTCTAGCCAGCTCTCTTATTTGAAATGATTACAACATGAAAAGTCACCCTGATTTTGGTGAACATAAGAGCTGGCCTCTCAAAATTTCTGTGGTCTGCCCAATTTAGTAGCTTCCAATTCACATCACCATCTCTCTGCTTGGTTTGTGTCGCAGGGAGCAAAACGCAGGTCGTTGTAATCTTACAAAGCAGCTTAGGTTGTGCTTGAGATTTCTTTTCTGCTGTTTCTGTGTTGTTTCTGGTAGTGGGTGTGGACTTGAAGTCATCGAGCATTTGCTAAACAACTGTCTATTTTGGTTATATAATCCTCCAACCTTGCACTTAGCAGTCATGTCAGCACAGAGCCCTCACTGGTGTGAAACAGCTTGTTGTCTTATATGGGTGATGTTTTACAGCCCATCGCCTTCTATCCTCTAGAGTCTTTGTCATCACAAAGTTAACCTCCATATAAGAATCATGTTGTTATCATCTATTGTCAGATCTGTGCAACCATTTGTCTCCAAATTTTCTTTCTCCACGTTGCCCCTTTACCTATGAGCCTGGAGATGGGGTTGCTGAAGGCCCTTAATAGTCTGTTCAGTTTACATCTCCATCCAAAAATCTTCTGATTTTAGCAAAACTGACTTCAAAACCCAGTACTCCTGAGCACCTCAAGGTAGATAGTCATATATAGAACACAGTAGATTTGTTTTCTTGATTCACTGGGGTTTTTTTTGTATTTATTTTGTGCAACATGCAAAAAGTAGAGGTACAGATCCTTTATCTTTCTCCTTCCCTGTGGACCTGAACTCTAATGCCATCCAGTTCCCTTTTACTTTTCCAGGGCATTCTCTCACATGACTCGATTTGCTGAGACAGGTCATAGCCAAACTCTTCTGCAAGTGTTCCTGGAGCAGATGACTGCCGGGAGGTGGCTCAGAACCATGGAGAGCTCTGTCAAATTCCATCCCGGGCTGGTGTCGTTTATTTCTTCTTGGCATGGTTGCTGAAGTTAGGCTGAGCTCTTCAGAGTAAAGGAAGTTGAAGGCAAGGGCTAAAAAGCCCGAACTGAAAGCAGCAACAAGAAGATACTATTTGGAATAAGACAGTAGATGTGGAAAGCCAAACTTGCAAGTTGAAGAAATGTTGAGGTGCTACTAGAAGTCTGCTGAATACCAGAGCAGCTGGCTATGGTACAGTCATATCCTTCTTACAGAGCGTTCACCACAAAGGAAGTACTGCTTTTCTCCCAAACAGTGAGCCTGTAGGCAGTGATTCTATGCATTTAAGACCTTGCTTTGTGGATAGTTTTGTAGGTGTGCCTAGGAAACAGTAAGAAAACAGGTAATTGTAGGTTTTCCTAGTACTTGACCTTTTAAAAAAGGCTGTTTCAATCCCTGCATTATATTCCTTATTGCCACTCTGCAGTACCTGAATAGGAGTTTGCAAGAATTGCATCTGAGAAAACAGGCAAATTCAGATGTTTAAGAGCTTTTTTTATTACACAGGACTTGTGGTGTTTTGATAATTGCAGACTTTCTAGGACAAATCAGTTGGTCTTATTTTTGGAATGTTGTTTATAAAAGAAAATAGTCTTTGTTAAAAAAGAAAAAAGGCACCCAACTTTCCTTTGTTTCTGTTTAAAAAGGTATAAATATACAAACACCCAGGCACCCAACCCCCTCATCTTGCATAGCAAAGAAAACAGCACTCTAGTTAAGGCTGATAGTTTCTGACTCTTCCATAGTTTGACAGCAAATTACGAGTTAGTGATAGCTATGTTATAAATAAAAATGGGCTCTTAATAGTTGACATAAAAGGAGTTAAACAAAAAGCTAATACCTTCAAAGGCCTTTTAGACTCAGTAACTTTTAAACTCATCTGTCATTTTTCCTTAATAATGTCACACCAGTTTCGAGAGGAAAAGTTGTTGGCAGCTTTATGCGACGTTTTGACTTGCAGCTTTCACAGCCCTGTTTTATTCATAGCCTTACTATTGTACAAAGTACTTTGAGTTTTTCAGTTCCTTCACTTTTAAATAAAAGAGCAGATCTGAGATGAGCAGTGCACTTGAGCCGTGGTGATGGTGAAGATCAGACAGGAAGCAATCGACTTTTGGTGGCATGGAGCTCTGAGAAAGCTGTAAAGCAGTGTAAATTAGGAAGCATGAACCTAAATGCCGATGCACATAAATGGCTTTCCATACTTGAATTAGCTCATTAGATCTCTTCCTTGTGCTTTGTAGTGTGTAAAGTTCTGTCGCCTAAAGTAGAAGGCTTTTTATCTGTGAAAATAGAGCGGTGTTTAAAAGAAAATTGGAGTGTTAAGGAGAATGTTTACAGGTTAAGATACATATGTTGTGGCACGGTGGAATTAAGGCAAATACTTCTTTATTATATGGCAATATTAGTATTTGCAACCTTCAGTGAAAGGTCTTGTTCTAGTAACAGCACTGCAGAAAACACAGGTCAGTATAAATTAGAAAATGGTGATCCAAAGCAAGTCTGATTATTTAGATGGATATCAGTTCAGACATTGTTTCCCTGATGCAGCCTACTCAGAATTGTCTTTTGTTACCAGGTTGTCATCTCACCCAGGCACCAGGCCTCTCATGTGTAACAAGGAAGGCTTTTAGCTCACTTCTATGACTTGTTTTTCTTCCTGGATTTCTGTATACTGTATTGCCTTGACTATGCTTTGAGTTTGCAGAACTTCCTGGCTGCAGACAGCACTCCCATCCACTTATGACTGCCAGTGTCATGTGTTTTTGTGTAGCCCTGACCCCACTCAGCAGATGCTTCTTTATTGTCTTGGCTTAGAAACATCCAACTGAGTTGTGAACAGGCTGATGTTAAGGTTCTTGCTTGTTAGATATTGCATGTTCCTTTGATGCCAGACAGAAGAAGGAAGATCTTAGCTCTGATTCATTAAGGAATGATTGGGGAAGCTGGTGGAAAAGATGATTTGGTGGAGAGCTTCTGCACCAGCAAGAACGGAAAAGTCAAATAATACCTAGACATTGTCCATCTTTCTGTCCCACTCTGCTCCTTCTCCAAGGTATCTAGATGATGCTACTGATAAGAAGTTCTGCTTCCACCAAGCAGAAGAGAGGCATCTGTACTTCAGTCCTTGCAAAGCACTGAAACAGCTAAACATAGCTAAATGTTTGTTTCTCTGATTCTTATAAATTTGGATTCTAGTGCAAAACTATGAAACAAAGTAACATCTTGTGGGTGGGGGAATGTCTCATTATTTTGTGAATTTCTTGGCTGGGGATCCACATGCAGTGTGAAAGATGTTACCTTACTGTTGGGTGTTCAAAGGGATGACAGAAAATTAGCTGCTTTCTGCTTTAAGCTTCTAATGAGAAGGTCAGCCCGGTTTAAAGAGAAATCTCTGATAAGATTTGGAGAGCATTAGCTAATTTTTTTTTAATCAGGCTTCTTGTGGCTTTTGGAGAAAAAGAATCAAAAGTTAGGCCATCGTGGCTCAAAGGTTGTCTGAAAGATTAGTCAGATCAGTAAGCATGTTGGAATACATTTTAACTAGGGCACGCTGGAGTGCCTTGGGGTCCTTTCTTCTGGAGAAGTAGCAGCAAATCCGTGGCTTGCATGCCATTTAACTGCAGCTCACATTTCAGAAGCACACTGAGCGAGCGGTAGTGGGTCATACTGACACGGGGGCTGTTGGTTAATAGCAATCCCCAGCAACTGGAGGAAGTCAGCTGACAGCAGCAGTTCAGCAGGATGTCCACCAAGTCTTGTTCAGGGGAGCTTCTGAGCACTTCATCTTTTGGGGTATGTACTGTCTCATGGGACAATTGACCATGTTAAGGTTTTTGTCTGTGCAGCTTGATGGGCTAAGAAAATTTGCCTTCTTCATTCTAGAGGTTTACCAGACTCCAGAAGTATTTAACAGAATTGGGAGTATTTAGTTCTGTGCTTATTAAGTACATGAGGAGTCCTGAGTTCTGTCAAGAAAGGGATTGGCTGTTTCCTTCAACTCTCACCTGACTAATGCAGGGCAGAAACTCCAGTTCTTTTCAACCTCTTGATTGAAGTACAATGTAATTTTTTGTAAGCAGCTTTGGTGTTTAAATATAAAGGAAATTAGCACCTATTCTGTCATTAAATAATCTGTTTCACTGGCTGGTTCCTGTATCTGTTAGGCACTTATATGTTTAGAAACTCTCCCCTGTCCTTATGAGCTGAATTTCTCTGGGTTAAACTAATCTCTAGATTTTGTTGTGCCTTTGTGTCAGAAATTTTCTTCTCTTTTCTTCTTTTTTTAAGCATGTGTTATGTCTTACTAACTTCTGCAGTCTGCTCTCTTACTATAGTGTTTCCACAGATTCTTGCTCTTCAATATTTTCTTTTGGAATGAGGTGTCTGTAAGGACTATCAGTAGATAATTAACTTATTACTCTGGAGGAAGGTCATACTTGATGTTGGAGTTGATGTTTGAATGTTGGTTATTAATTCTTGACTGTGGCTGTATTAGATGAGGGTTGTATGGAGTCAATACAGTAAGCAAACAAGAACAAATAAACCTTTGCTCTTTACTGTAGCAAATGAATAAGATGATATATTTTATCTTACAAAGACTTTTGGCTAGTTCAGATAGGAAAAAAGGTAACTTCTTATTTTGCTGTGTTTCTGGTTAATGTCTTAATGGTTAAAGGGACTGTCAGGCTGAAGGCTGCTTTATCAATTCTTTATTAAAGTAAGTCCATATGTATAATTTCTGTGGAGGGAAGTGTGTTGTTTTTGCAATTGGCTCTTTTATCTTTCTAAGGGAAAATTCACCAATTACTGTTTATCTGACTGTTTGGCAGAGAATCTTGCATGCGTTTGACAAGTTAGGTGCTCTTTCAAATTATAATTCCTTCTTTGGTTGAAAATTCTATCAACTGCAAACAAACCCAGAAATTAATGCATCTTTTTTTTTAACTTTCAGATGTAATATGTCACAGAAATTGTAGGCACTTGTATTTGTTAGTACCTAAAGCAAAGGAGTGCTCAATATTTTCAAACACGATTTGTTTTTACTGTTGATGTCAGTCTTTTATCTAGCTTGAAAAAGTTCTTACTTCTGATTAGCTCTTCACTGCTGTTAAACTGTTTCAATCTCAGTGGTTCTGTGTCTTCTTGCAGCTTCATCCCTCAGTGCTGTGTGCATGGCTCTGAAATGCTGCCACTGGGTTACCTGAACTGGTTGTACAGCAGCATTTCATGGTTTCATAGTTTCATTCAGGGTTGGAAGGGACCACAAGGATCAGCTAGTTCCAACCCCCCTGCCATGGGCAGGGACACCCCACACTAGATCAGGCTGCCCAGAGCCTCATCCAGCCTGGGCTTAAACACCCCCAGGGACAGGGCCTCGACCACCTCCCTGGATAACACATTCCAGGGTTTCACCACTCTCATGGTGAAGAACCTCCTCCTCACATCTAGCCTGAATCTCCCCACCTCCAGCTTCATTCCATTCCCCCTAGTCCTATCACTACCTGAGATCCTGAGCAGTCCCTCCCCAGCCTTCCTGTAGGCCCCCTTCAGATACTGGAAGGCCACAATGAGGTCACCTGGGAGCCTTCTCTTCTGCAGACTGAACAGCCCCAACTCCTTCAGTCTGTCCTCATAGGAGAGGTGCTCCAGCCCTCTGATCATCCTTGTGGCCCTTCTGTGGACATGTTCTAGCACCTCCAGATCCCTCTTGTACTAGGGGCTCCAGAACTGGACACAGTACTGCAGGTGGGGTCTCACCAGGGCTGAGTAGAGGGGGAGGATCACCTCCCTCGACCTGCTAGCCACACTTCTCCTGATGCAGCCCAGGCTCTGATTGGCTTTGCAGGCTGCAAGTGCACACTGAGAGCTCATGTTGAGCTTCTTGTCCACCAGCATCCCCAAGTCTCTCTCCTCAGGGCTACTTTCCAGCCAGTCACTGCCCAGCCTGGATTTGTGCCTGGGATTGCCTCGACCCAGATGCAGGACCCTGCACTTGCTCTTGTTGAACTTCATGAGGTTGGCTTGTGCCCACCTCTCCAGCCTGTCCAGGTCCCTCTGGATGGCCTCCCTTCCCTCCAGCGTGTCTGCTGCACCACACAGCTTGGTGTCATCAGCAAACTTGCTGATTTCGAGGAAGCATGGTCTGTGATAGGAGAGCTACTTAAATTGCTGGTTTGAGTGGTTTTGAGTTTTAGTCTGATGTCTGACCGGATACTATCTTGTTGGAGTAGGACCAGCAGCAATGTTTTGTTCTCCATTACTTGCTGTTTATTATTTTATGAAAATGCATTTTATAACTACAGTGGCACAAGATGTGAAGTTGGCCGTAATTTTGGGGCTCTGCCTAGCCTGTCTTATAATTAGCTCCCGAAAGGAGACCATATGTGTTTTAATTAAAGAAGTGCCAAATTTTTTTAGAATAGCAGTTAGGATAATTAACATTTTTTTTGTATTGCAGACTCAATGAATAGGGAACACAGACGAAAAGTAGCTTTTTTTTTAACCACGTTTTCCCTGCCCACATTGTCATTGTGAGTGTGCTGTGGCTTCCACCTCATTAGAGTGACTAAGCTGTGATCTGTGCAGTGCATTCTGCTCTGATGGACCTTTTTCCTGTCATGTGCAGGGTCAAGTAGCCTGCTTCTTGCTCCTTACTGTAGCTTTTTTCGCTTGGGCTGCAAGCAGCTGTGCAGGGATGTTCTTGAGAGCCTTCTCATACAGATTCTTGAACCTCTCAGACCTGGCCGTAGTCAGGATACCTCCAAGGAATAAGGAATGCTCTCTCCCTGATGCACTCATGTTTAAAGCAGCATTCCAGTGGTTGTGAACGAGCAAGCAGAATGCTTGAGGAGTGGAGGGCATTTCTAGAAAGCATGTGTACATAGATCTAAAGGACTGCTGGAGTTGAAACAGTGTGCGTGTTCTCTCTAACAAATACGAAAATCAGCCAAGAATGCTGTTCTGAGAGCTGAACTATGGGTTTAGGTTGAGAAGTTAGAAAAAGAGCTTATGTTGTTTTGCAAGACAGCAGCATATTTTTTTCAATATTTTTTTTTTCCCATTTTGGGAGCTGTGTTCTTTTGCTATGGACTTGTTTTAAAGGGCTATTAAATTTATTTGTATTTTGATTTCTCCGTATCTCCACATCTGTTATTTCTCCAACTGCATTAAGTGATTATTCTCAGCTCTGGGGAGACCCATCCTGCAGTACTGCCTCCAGTTCTGGAGCCCCTATTACAAGAGGGATGTGGAGGTGCTGGAAGGTGTCCAGAGAAGGGCCATGAGGATGATCAGAGGGCTGGAGCACCTCTCCTATGAGGACAGACTGAAGGAGTTGGGGCTGTTCAGTCTGCAGAAGAGAAGGCTCCCAGGTGACCTAATTGTGGCCTTCCAGTATCTGAAGGGGGCCTACAGGAAGGCTGGGGAGGGACTTCTCAGGATCTCAGGTAGTGATAGGACTAGGGGGAATGGAATGAAGCTGGAGGTGGGGAGATTCAGGCTAGATGTAAGGAGGAGGTTCTTCCCCATGAGAGTGGTGAAGCCCTGGAATGGGTTGTGCAGGGAGGTGGTTGAGGCCCCATCCCTGGAGGTGTTTAAGGCCAGGCTGGCTGAGGCTCTGTCCAGGCTGATCTAGTGTGGGGTGTCCCTGCCCATGGCAGGGGGGTTGGAACTAGCTGATCCTTGTGGTCCCTTCCAACCTTGACTGATACTGTGATACTTTTAATATTTTGATTATAAGAAAATTATTCTTCTTCACAATGTTTCCTTATCATAGTTATACTTTTTATGAAAGAATATTAATTCCCTTCTGTTCATTTCATAAAAACTAGGCTTAAAAATAAATATTCCATTCTTTTTTTTTTCTTTTCCCCAGTTACAAAGTTTTGACTGATGCTTTGAACAGTGAGTAATGCTTAGATATAGAGATGGGGACACAATTATTTGACAGAATGCTAAACCTCTGAGTTACTTCAATTGCTTATGCAGACTTATATCTTGCATTCAAAATTTGTAACATCTTTCAGCTGTAAATTTGTTAGTATCTGTAAATACTAATGAGTCAACTTCAAACATCATTTTGGGGCTGGCAAATATTAGCAAGGGAAACTGGGACCTTGTGAGACTCGTTTGTATGAGTGGCTAAATCAATACAGAGCCTAAAACATTCTTTGATTTAATTCTTTGATTACTAGATTATTATGTAATCCAGGTGTAAAGAAAGATGGTAGTTAACAATATTCTGATTAAGTAATTGATCTTTGTGGAAAATCCATAGTTAGTTAAATAAGAAGTAGAAAACATGATATTTTAAGATGAAAAATTAGGTTACTTCTCAATGTTACAATACAAGGGTAAAGCAAAAGGAAGATCTTGTTGAATGTGAAACCCTTTTGTTTGAATGTGAAACTGAAGAGAACTTCTTGTTTGTTTGTTTGTTTTTTCTTTTAAACAGTTAATTTCCAGCTGCTGCCTTAGTGCTTGTTAGCCTCCAGGCTTGTGATGCAGTTGTGTTTCTTTCCTGCTGTCATGGGGAGAGTAAGCTGTTGTTGACTTGTGTCATGAGGTGGTCAACTTTAAATATTTACTGTCATTTGTATGAAAGATCATTGTATGTTTGCGTTCATATGCGGAAGGGTTTCCACACTGTATGTAAGTCTGAACTGCTTTATTTCATGAAAACTAAGCCTGCAGTCAAGAATGACTGAAGGGCACCTGGGCTGGTATCTCTAGCCACAGCTCCATACTGGCATTAAAGCCTCTTGCCACCCTGCTATTGTGTGCTGCAGCTGGTGAGCTTCCTCCTTGCATCCACACTTGGCACCTACATCAGGGCTATGACTGGGGATTCTGTGGATGGTAGCTAGGTTCTTATGCTGGATGTGACTCTGAGCAATCTGATCTAGTGTCAGGTGTCCCTGCTCATGGCAGGGGGGTTGGAACTACATGATCCTTGAGGTCCCTTCCAACCCTAACAGTTCTGTGATTCTATGAATGGGAGATGATGTCCCTGACAGATCAGGCTGGAACCCTCGTAACTGAATATAGTGATGAAATTTAAAAAGACAATTAGCTGGAGAGACTCTTAGGATAATTCCAAGAGCAGAGAACAGAGGAATATATTCTTTTTCACCCCAAACACCATGGGTGAGCACTTTTGGGGAGATAAGAGTTATCTCATTAGATTATTTTGGAAGGTGATTTAAGAATGTAGCCAGCTAGTATTGAGATCCCCTAGAAGAGAGAAAAGAACTAATCTAAAACTTCAGGGAAGAAAATGCAAATCAGCTAATTGGCAATATACTGTGGTTTAATATGCTTATGCACTGGGAAATGCAAGGGTATGGGTAAATCCAATCAACTGTTAGACGAGAAACCTGGGTAGGTCTCAGGGGATAATTGGTAAATCAGAATACAAGGTTTGTTCTGGTAAAAGAAATGTAACATAATACTCTAGGCTAAAGACCTTCACTATTCAATAACAGAATTTAGTAATAACAAAATTTAATAACTTCTTGCTTTCTGCTTCATAAAATATTTGTATTAGTATGGCTCTCCCACACCTTTTATGTTTGGTGGGGTTTTATTTGGATGTTTAGTATCAGATGATGTTAATGACCATGTATGTTATGATTCATCTCAGTTTGAGTTACTGGGTGTGTGGGCTGAGTTTTCTCTGACTTCAAGCTCATGCTTTGAGTCTTGGCAGTCATGAGCTTAGTTTATAGTGTGAAAACTCGGATACAGCTATATAAAATTACAGGAAGGTAAATACTGACATTGCATCTTGACTTTCTGTCAGACAGGTAGCTGTGGGACAAGTCTGCAGGTGGAGGTCTTTCAGAAACCTGCTACATGCTGTAGAAATTGGACAGTTTAAAAATGTGCTCATTTTTCCTTTCCCTATTTGTTCTTTAATTTCTGCCAGTCTTTATAATAATAATTAAACTCATTTGAAGGTCTTGCATGGATGTTGAAGTACTTAGACATTTTTTATTTTCAGAACAGTATGGGGGAAAAAAAAAAAGGAAAATAAAAGAAAGGTGCATCAGGGTACAAAGCCCATAGTGAAGAGTAGCTGGAACTCATGTATAATTAGATATGCCATATTTGAGATACTGGCTGACTGTTCAATGTTAGTTCAGAATGGTCTTCCTATTTATTCTGATATTTTGGCATCTTCATTTTATATTTAACTGCATGGTGACCTAGCTTATAAAAGAATGGTGACATCAGAGATTCATAAGAAGCAGATAAAACATGTTGTCTTTTCCATGTTATGTAGAGTGTTTAAGAGTGGTTGAGGAACTCTGTTGCTTAAAATGTTAAGTCCATTAATTGTTTAGATAGGATTTCATTTATTTCTGGGCAACTCTGTTAAAGTGTGTCTCTACTTTCAGGTGTTTCTACTTTAAAATCACTGTGTAAAAGAAGGTGCTACAAGAACAGCGTACTTGAAACTACTTACTGTACACTGTTAATGGTTTGAGATGTCCAGTTGTGGAGATAAAAATGATAATAGCTATATTTCTCCCATACACTCTTGAAAATTTCATTGGCTCTTTTAAGTACTTGACCAGCAGTACTTGACCAGTCTTGTCCTCAGAACAACAGAGTAGTACTTGATGAAGTTATCATTCCATTTCCTTCCTCATGAAGCTCATCTGGTATTTCTCCTGTCTGAGATGCTATTTCTCCTTTTAAACCAAGCATTCAAGAGGCTACTTTATCTGTTTGCATAAAGTAAATGTAGGATAGTTAGCCCTTTACGTATACGGTCTTTTTGTGTTTGAGAACACAAAACCTTTAATAACATTTAAAATATTGTTTGCTCAGCCTGGAGAAGAGGAGACTCAGGGGTGACCTTATCACTCTCTACAACTACCTGAAGGGAGGTTTAGAATAAACCAAACCAGGTTGGAAGAGATCTTCAAGATCATCGTGTCCAACCCATCAACCAATCCAACCCACCCAAACAGCTAACCCATGGCACCAAGCATCCCATCAAGTCTCCTCCTGAAAATCTCCAATGACGGCGACTCCACCACCTCCCTGGGCAGCCCATTCCAATGGGCAATCACTCTCTCTGTATAGAACTTCTTCCTAATATCCAACCTGAACCTCCCCTGGCGCAGCCTAAGACTGTGTCCTCTTGTTCTGGTACTGGCTGCCTGGGAGAAGAGACCATCATCCACCTGTCTACAACCTCCCTTCAGGTAGTTGTAGAGAGTGATAAGGTCACCCCTGAGTCTCCTCTTCTCCAGGCTGAGCAACCCCAGCTCCCTCAGTCTTTCCTCATAGGGCTTGTGTTCCAAACCCCTCACCAACTTTGTTGCCCTTCTCTGGACTCGTTCCAGCAAGTCAACCTCCTTCCTAAACTGAGGGGCCCAGAACTGGACACAGTACTCGAGGTGTGGCCTAACCAGTGCAGTGTACAGGGGCAGAATGACCTCCCTGCTCCTGCTGGCCACACTGTTCCTGATGCAGGCCAGGATGCCATTGGCCCTCTTGGCTGCCTGGGCACACTGCAGGCTCATGTTCAGCCTGCCATCGACCAGTAAAGGTTGTAGACAGGCTGATGATGGTCTCTTCTCCCAGGCAGCCAGTACCAGAACAAGAGGACACAGTCTCAGGCTGCGCCAGGGGAGGTTCAGGTTGGATGTTAGGAAGAAGTTCTATACAGAGAGAGTGATTGCCCATTGGAATGGGCTGCCCAGGGAGGTGGTGGAGTTGCCGTCATTGGAGGTGTTCAGGAGGAGACTTGATGGGGTGCTTGGTGCCATGGGTTAGCTGCTTAGGTGGGTTGGATTGGTCGATGGGTTGGACACGATGATCTCTTCCAACCTGGTTTGGTTTTTTCTAAATAAATGGTTTATTCTAAATTTTAAATATCATTGTTAAAGTATGTGCGCTGCATCAGATCCAAGGCTTATGTAGCCTGATGGGTCTCTGAGATTGGTGTGTGGTGTATGTACAGGGAAATCTGCATCTGTGGTGATGCTCCCTGGTGTATATTCTCATCTCCAGCAATATATGGCCAGGGATTCGGAGAGTATTGGGTGCTAGCTTTGTGGGTAGCCTTAGGGAATTTTAATCTTCCTTGAAATGGTCTAGTGACCTTTGAACTGTAAACTAATATGTACAGCTTATGATCAAAATGAGTTTCACACTGGAATTGTGCATTTTGATGAATACCCTCTTTTCTTTTGAATCTCTCAAAACCAGAAAGCTTTACTCACCCCCTTGCACTACAGTTACACGCTGCTTACTTGCTTACACCACGATGATTTCTAAAGGTTTACCAGGGTAGTTCCTGAGCTGTCTTTTCCTCTCATCTCTTCAGCCACCTGTGGTTTGTGAAGGCAGTTCACTCTGCAAATTTTTGTAACTCTCTTCTGCACCTGGCACAGTGTTTGCATGCAAGGACATAATGATTTCTGGTGGGGTTTATTTTGGGTATTCCTGCAGTTATGGTTGTGGGCTCTTTGTTGTTGTGGGGTTTTGCTTGGTTTTGTTTTAAGCCTGTGAGGCCTTGGTTGCTTTTTGTCCCATATGGAGCTGATACTACATAGAATTACCTACTGCAGCTAATTTCTAATGAATGATGATTCAAAGGTCATTATACATGTCTACACACTGATAGAAACTGTTTTTTCATCTTTCATGTAATTTCTTCATTAGACAATGCCTTGATGCCCTTCATTGCTGTCAGCTTTTGTACCCTATGTGCAGACTTAATAACCTCTCTTTTACCTTGTTTTCAAAATCACTTATGAGTATATAAACTGTATGAAGTCCCAGTGAGGTCCCTGATCATTCTTTCCACTTAACCTGATTGCCTAGTCTTACTGCCAGTTTCTGCTCTTAATGAGATGCTGACTCACATGATGAACTTTCTTCCTCCATGCAGCTTAGTCTCCCTGAAACATTTTGAGGACCTTGGTGATGAATGCTGTTTGGAAATCCACGCTGACTAGATCAGCAGAGGAACAATTAGAACTGGTTCTCTCTTTCCTGTGTATTTGTTTACATCTTCAAAAGAACTTCAATAAATGCACGAGGCATGATTCCTCTTTCCAAAAGCTGTGTTAGTACTTTTTGATTACATTCGCACTTAGGTCTGCGGTTTTATTTCATCTTATTATTTCGGCTGGTTCCTCTTACATGAATATATATATATATTTTTTTTTCTTCTAGCCTGAATTTGCAGGATCCCTGCTGTAGCCCTTAGAAGGAATTCAGTTTACTGTGTTCCTTTTCCATTCATTTGCTACGAGGTAATATAGTAAGTGAGAGGTTACATTCTAATGTGAGTGATTCAACGCTTGCATTCTTTGACATTTTTAGCACTGTCGAAGGAATACCATCTGCTCCTGACTACTTGTATTAATCTTGTGGATTTGTTTGATAGCCTGTTCCTCTAACACTGTTGTTTGAGACAGGATAAACACTTCTCTTACAAAGAAGGTACCTGATTTGTGACTTTGCTTAAACTCCTGTGTTATGAAAAACAGACTGAAAAAAGGCAAAGTATTTTTCTTGCCAAGTCCTCTAAAAAAATTCTTACGTACTCTCATAATTTTTCCCTAGAGTCTCAAGTAAGCTATCTTCTTGGGCTAAAATGTTTAGTTTTTATGTCTTTAATGTACCAGAATTTACAGTCTTACCTATCTGATCCTTTGATCATCCTTGTACCTTTTGAAAAGGATTCTTTCTTTGCTAATTACAATAGTCATCTTTACCTGCTGCTTTAATTAAGACCACATCTCTCCACGTAGCACGGAGTCCACTTCTCTTTTCAAACAGTTCCTCTTCTGGAAATTAATCATAGCTGTAGTGAATTTCTTTACTTTGTTGCTCCCAGAAGGAGATCAGATCTGAGTATATTATGCAGATTGCTATCAAGTGGTCCTCTAGCAGAACCTTTCTGATCTAAGTTCTGTAGATTGCTTATAATTAAGCCAAGGGTAGCTTTTCTCTTAAGCAAGTAACTTTATGGTGTCAGTAGCATCTGTTTATTCTCATCACAATTCCCAGCATAATACTTACCCAAGTCTCCTGTTATTTTTCCTTTTCTCTACCCTCACAGGCTGTTATTCCCCTTAGTGTGTTGCAGTCACAGTTAGCCATTTTCTGGGTGATTGGTAGTGTAGATGTAAGAATACACTTTCCCACTTAAACCTTAAATGTCAGTCCGTGGGGGTTTTGTATTAATCATTGCTGCAAGTAACCTTGCTTGCTTCACCTCCAGCAGCAGTCCTCTGTGGGTTGGGTGTGGCCTGTTCTGTTTCATGTGATGTGGGTTCTTTTTGCTTGTGCTATGATCTCTAGAGCTTGTGGAAGAAACCACTATCTTCCTGAAGGCAGTCTTTTGCACTTTTGCCCAGCTACAGCAAAAGCTGTTTAAAGCTTTCTTAGAGAGCTGTAGAAAATGGCATGCTTCTACTGTGGGATTCTGACACTACGTTGAAAGAAAACTGATCTGCTTATAACTTGCCTTGTCACAGATGCATTAGATGGAAAGCCCCAGAGAGGTTCTAAATTTCATTAGTAATCAATTTTCAAAAAGTTTATCTTGTGTGCCATCTTAGTAGTATTCAGTGAGGGTTTTTTCCTGCTTCTTTCAAACATATGCAAACAAAAGTCCTTCTGCAGGCTAACTAGTGAAATTTCCCAGCATTCTTTTAATACTCCCTTAGAATTTTTACACCTGGAACTGCATGCTTGAGGTGTATCTCCAAGACTGGGTGAGTTTAGAAGTTACTGCAAGTTGGGAATTCTTTTATCTAAGCTTGAAACAGAATAAAACCTCCATATTAAATAGAAGGTGAGGTGAAAGAAGGATTAAACAGAGAATAATAATTTGAGAGAAGGTGGCTGGTGGATGTAGATAGCATCTCAGAGGAAATGCAGTGGATGTAGAGATTTGGGAATTAGAAAGAGAGGTTATTTTGCAAATTTGGTTTAAACATACCTTTTAAAAAGGTGAAAATGCTACATTGCAGGGAAGGATGAAAAGAGGTGAGAAGTAGTTAAGAAGGTTTTGGAAATACTGATCACTTAGATCTTTAAAGTCTGTTCTAGCTAGGGAAGGAGGAGATTCTTAAACTCCCTGAATGAGGTTTTGCCAAGCAGAAAATGAGTTGAGGTGATTTCATGTTGTTTTAGAGTGGTGTGGTGTTTTAGGTGAGAGAAGGCATCCCCTGGAGAGCATTTTTTTTTTTGGGGCACGTTTTTAATTTTCATAATGTTTGATAGTTTTAAAGCAGAAGAAAAATGCTTCCAGAAATCGGGTTTCTAAATGTCACGCTTGCTTTTTCAAGTACGTGAATGTAGCGGTGCCGCGTGTTCTAACTGGAAATCCCCGTCTTTTCTACCTCTTAATTATTCAGCACTTAATTGGTATTATAGCAGCTGCTAGGCCAATCTATGTGCAAATAGCAGAATGTATAATTAGAATGGCTGTAATCCTTCTGTTAAAGGGTGGGAATCATGGTTAGAATAGAGAAGAGAATTTGTAGAAGTGAAAAAATGAAGAGAAATTTGTAATTGAATAAAAGCTCTTCGCTCATAGCAAAGGTGATTATTGAGCTTACCACAGAAAGCTATTGCAACTGTTTTAATGTGTGAAATGGTGCATAAACTGGTAAATACTTCTTCTATAAGCCCTAGCTTTTCTTCTGGCCATTTCAAACCCAGAATTAATTGCATATTATTTATGTGGCTTGTTCTTGAACTCAGCCTATATTGTTTTTTGTGGATAGTTAAAAGCTTTTTGTCTTTTTCTGCCTGATAGAAAGTAGTAACATTTTCTTTCACCATTCCTCAATATCCATGCCGATGCATTTAGCTTAATTACAATCCCATGTAGTTATCAGAAATATGATTTCAGGTGTTTATTTTACTTTTTGTCTTCTTTTCACAGAATGTAAATGAAGAATGATGCAATATTGATGCTGCTTTCTATGTACAGCCCCACAAGGATCTTCTGGAAGGAGCTGCAGTAAGATAAACACAAAAACTTACTTTTCTCCAGTACTATGTGGTGAAGCAGAGGAACTGAAACTGTCCTCTTTTGCACAGGACAAGGACTTAAAATGTTTGTTACTTTGTGAGCAAAAGCAGTTCTGGAGTGAATTGAACTTCTGAAAATGCGGCCATGGACTGGTTCCTGGCGTTGGATTATGCTCATCCTGTTTGCTTGGGGAACTTTGCTCTTTTATATTGGTGGACACCTGGTACGAGACAGTGAGCACCCAGATCACTCTAGTCGTGAATTATCCAAGATACTTGCTAAACTTGAACGCTTAAAGCAGCAAAATGAAGACTTAAGACGGATGGCAGAGTCTCTCAGGTAGAGTCTAAAACTGCAGCTTTCCAGAGAATGGTTCAAATATGGAATGCCAGAAAACAAATTCAGAGGGTTCCCTTGAGGTTTGGTTTTGGTCTTTGGGTTTGTGGGGTTTTGTTGGTTGGTTGTTTTTTTGTGGTGATGGTTTGTTTTTTTTTTGTTCTTTCCAAAATGTTTAACATTTAAAAGGATAAGTGTTTTAATCAGTGCTCTAACTGAGAATGTAATGCAAAACCTTTATACAAATAATGCACCTTAAGCTTTGTTTTAATAGTAATTATTTCACAGCCATTCTTTAGTGGTGTCCCAGTGTAACTGTCACTGTAACAACCGTGATTAACTCCTCAATGCCAAGCAATTAGAACTGCTAGTGACATTTTACGTATCTCTATGCAGTAACTAGAAGAGCTGGTTTCAAAAGTGCTGAAAACACTTGCACAGCTTGTTGAAGATAAATGAGGACTTGCCAAAGATGAGCTGCAGTCAACTACTGCATTACATGAATTTTTTTAACTAAGATTTGTGTTTTCCTTGCCCTGCTGCTAAGCTTGTAGAAATACTTGTAAAATAGTAGGATCATCTCCCTTTTTATAATTATTTGTTACATAATGGGTGGGTTCAATTACAATTCAAAGGGCTTGCTTTCACCTTTACAGACAGCTTTTAACATAAGCTTCTGGTATCTACTTTCCTAAGAGCTTGCAGTGGAGAGCTGCTTAGACAGGGTGTGCGCCAGAGTCAGATTGGACAAAAGTATGTAACATCACCTCGTGCAACCTGAAAGTCTTGATGGATCATGGGAACACATGCTGATGTCTCATGTGTTGTAGGAAGACAGAGCTCAGTACTAGATTTTGCAGAATGTGGGAGGGTGGAGTTTGTTTCTAAAACATCCAAGTGGGCTGAATTCATTGGCTGTCTCATTCACAGGGAGTCCTGGCCAGGGTCATTTGTGTGGAACACAACACTGTACGAACAGTAAGGGGCACTGGCAGTTGACTGTTCATTATGTCTGGTGGATGGTTCTTGCATGGCAAGGAGAAACTGACTTTGGACTTTGCTTTTAATATCCCTCAGGAGCAGATGCTCTTTTGGATATTCTTCCTTGCTATTTTGCTTTGTAAACCGAGGAAAAAATAACAGAATTGCACAAATCTCTCCCTCCCCCCTGCCCCCCTACCTTACTGGGGTTTTGTGTTTTATGGCTCTAGTATTTTTCTTGTTACCTAATCTTTGAGTCAGTTCATTGAATGAAAACTTCATTTGAATGAAATCAGACATAGGGACTTCTGTAGCAGTGAAATGTATTCATTTCCACTGCAGCCTGTTCTGATGTTTCTTCTGGTACCTCCTCTCCCTTTAATGCACAGCCAGGGCTATTTGATCTGGTAGTCTGGGTATACTTCCCTGCCTGACTGCAGTGTCTGTTCATGGGACTCTGTTCCTGCTTTCTGGAATACACTGTAGATATGGCTGCATGCTTAGGAGCCACCTTAGCTGAGAAAAACAAATGTTTTAGTTCTGAATATGTGAACCCTGAAGAAGTACCTTGGTGTTTCCAAGGTGCTGCACAGAGGTGGTGGGAGATAATGACCCAAGTGCCCTCTACACTAGCAGAAATAATCTTACCTTGAGTAATATGGCCATCAGTGGCCAACTGGGCTGCAGCTTTCTAAGCTCAATTTATTCATACAAGATAACTGCATTGGCAGAAAGATTAATACATTTTTGTTGACCCAGTGATGTAATCTAGAGTGTGCTGCTGCAGAGAAACTTAAGAAGCTGCATTTCAGTAAATGCTGTATCTCTACATTCTTTTATTATTAGACAGTAATAGTCAGCCTTAGGGTTTCTTGCCTCAAAGAATGTGCCCTTGAATGTGATGATTACTACTCTCCACACATTCAGCCCCCCATGTTTGGCTGACATGGTAGAGGATGTATTCCATGGAAAAATAAGCAGCTCAAATTAGAGAGTGACTAGAAGGGAGTAATGTTGTTTATTCTGCTGCTGACATAATACTCTCTTCCTCTCAAGAAGGAGGGAGTAGAAGCAGGAGATGCATGGCAAGTGCAGCGTCCTGCATCTGGGTCAAGGCAATCCCAGGCACAAATCCAGGCTGGGCAGTAACTGGCTGGAAAGCAGCCCTGAGGAGAGAGACTTGGGGGTGCTGGTGGACAAAAAGCTCAACATGAGCTCTCAATGTGCACTTGCAGCCTGCAAAGCCAATCAGATCCTGGGCTGCATCAGGAGAAGTGTGGCCAGCAGGTTGAGGGAGGTGATCCTCCCCCTCTACTCAGCCCTGGTGAGACCCCACCTGGAGTACTGTGTCCAGTTCTGGAGCCCCTATTACAAGAGGGATCTGGAGGTGCTGGAAGGTGTTCAGAGAAGGGCCACAAGGATGATCAGAGGGCTGGAGCACCTCTCCTATGAGGACAGACTGAAGGAGTTGGGGCTGTTCAGTCTGCAGAAGAGAAGGCTCTGAGGTGACCTAATTGTGGCCTTCCAGTGTCTGAAGGAGGCCTACAGGAAGGCTGGGGAGGGACTTCTCAGGATCTCAGGTAGTGATAGGACTAGGGGGAATGGAATGAAGCTGGAGGTGGGGAGATTCAGGCTAGATGTGAGGAGGAAGTTCTTCCCCATGAGAGTGGTGAGACCCTGGAATGGGTTGTCCAGGGAGGTGGTTGAGGCCCCATCCCTGGAGGTGTTTAAGGCCAGGCTGGCTGAGGCTGTGGCCAGCCTGATCTAGTGTGGGGTGTCCCTGCCCATGGCAGGGGGGTTGGAACTAGCTGATCCTTGTGGTCCCTTCCAACCCTGACTGATACTATGATACTATGATAGGTACAGGCTAAGCTATCTTTTGTGCAGTGATGTTTTTCCTATGCACCTTTCTTTGTTTCCCTTGTCTGTCTATATTCAGTGGCCAGGTTTTAAATAATGGCTTATACTGCTGCTGATTTTCCATGAGATCAGTGCTGCTAGGAACATGCATTAACGAAACAAAATGCCACTTAGCTTCGGAAATTGAATTGGAATTAGACAGAAAAGATTACTTTTTCTCCAGTTAACATCTTAAAGCGAAGACATTTCTTTTCAAGCATTACTGATCAAAGATAGAAAAGCTGAATATGATTTAATTGCTAGAATTTCTTTGGTTTTGTACTGAAAACTCTAATTACTGATACTGGCAGTGAAATCCGGATGGTTAAGATGACAGTCCTTACATCAGTGTAGCTCTCAAGCATGAAAGCTGTGGACAAGGTGGATTTTGTAACACTGAGGTAAAAACTTGATTTTGCTGCCTTTCTCCTCTTAGAATTTGTAGCTAGATTCTAAAGAACTAGAGATTTATTTATTTTATTCCAACAGGGGAAAAAAAGCCCATTTTTTGTGGTGAGGATACAGAATATATTCTGGCAGACAACAGGGTTAAGCCAATGCATGGGTGTAAACATGTGTCAATATTAACTCTGTTAAGGTTAGTCTGGGGAGGAGTTTAGCAAGAGTAGAGTGCCTACCTGGGAAATTGTAACAAAACCCAGGCATTGGATTAACTACACTAAAGTATTTTCACATAATTAACTAAAACTCAGATGTGTGGTGGATTGAAGTTCCCCCCCAACATGAAATTGCCAGACCAGCTCAGTTGCAAGAAAATGATGCTGTATTTACGAGCAAAACTACAATCTAGAAATATGAAATGCAGTGAATATGCACAAAATACACAATATTTACATATATTTATGATTTATAAACAGCACAAGAACTCCCCTGGACAAAACCAGGGGGTTACCAACAGCTTCCCCCTCTCCCCCCGCTTTCCCCTTGTACTTGGGACAAGGGAAAGAGCAAATGAAAGCTTGTTAGTACTTAACCACAAGGAAAGAAGTCAAGGTCAGCAAGCTAGCACCAGTTAGTATCTGCCAGAGTGAAAGAAGTCAAGAAAGAATTAGTGTACACAACTAACTATGTTAGATATCCAATGGGATTATTTAGACCTTATCATTATTTTCCCTTTACATCCAATGGTAATTTATTTACATTCTTCCACTTTCTGTTCAAGATATGTGGAAAATTTTCTAGGTACAGCCTAAAACTACCACAAGATGGTAGAACCATTCAAGTTAACAATCTTTATCTTGGTGGACTAAAAAACTTGTTGAATGGTAGGAAATCACCATGATTACCTAGCTGTGCCTTAAATAATAGGTAGTTTGCACAGGGAGAGGGGGAAGAATAGGTGTGGTTGCAAAACTGCAGTAGATGAATGAAAGTACAGCTTGTTGTAACAATTTCCATTTTGCCGTTAGGGAAAACTGGGATTTTGTCTTTAATTGAACTGGGACCCTAGTTATATAGTAACATACATTTCAGTACAACGTTTCAGGGCCTTAGCGTTGCCCTCCAGAAAGGTTTCTTTTGACTTCTCTGACTTACCTGATCAAAGTGTTGGCCTTTTGGGATGGATGCAAATAGGAGCTGGGCTGTGCTTAGTCCCACACAGCCATCTGTGAGTGCCAGCTCACAGTGACAAGAAGTGACCTTTCCTCTCCAAGATCTGGATGCTCTTTTCCTACCAGCTCCTATAGCAGCTCCTTATCCCCTAAGACAACAAGTAGAAAAGCAGACCTTATGCACATGCAAAATCAACCATTCAAAACCAGAGCAATGTTGTGTCTATGACATAGCTTTGTAATGTTTTGCTTAGCCCTTTCTTTGCTGTATGATACTTAAATCATGTTTGGAATTGCTCCCCTGGTTGCTTCTTTTCACGCAGGATATTTGAGAAGCAGAATTAAGGTTTTAGGGCAGGAAGAGGTTTTGTTTTGATTCTGTGGTTTGTTGCATGTGTGTTTTCTTTCTTTCTTTTATTCCTCCCCACCCCTTTTTATTTCTTTGTTTGATTTTGGCTTTGTCTTTCCCCCCCAACATTTGTGTGTTTGCGTTCACAACATTCCTCCTGTCCCTGTGATACTTGTACTTTATTACCCATATTGGTTAGGAATAGTTTGTATTTTGTGAGGCTTTTTAGTGAGGTTATTTTGGGATAGTTTTTACTACATCTCTTTGAAAAATGCCTGAAATAAAAATACTCCTTTAGGAACTGAGTACACTTTTGTGGTGCTCTTCTGATGACTGGAAATGACTTCAGGCACCACTTGGTTTTTACAGTGCATTTGAAAAGCTTTGGGTGAGAAGTTACTGTAGCTTTTTCCTTTTTGCCATTATGAAGCTTTGTAAAACCTTCCTTGTGGGCTATAAAAGAGGGGCGCAGATGTATGTTAGTGATGCAGAAGATAAATGGAATTAAAGGTGGTTTGTATTGCCTGAGTTCTAGAAATTATGTGCATGAATATTGTGGCATAATGAGATTTGGAGAGTTAACTACATTCCTTACATGTTTATGAACAATATTGTGAGAGCAAATCTGGGCTGATGTTGACTTGCTGGAGCGTGTCCAGAGAAGGGCAACAAAGTTGGTGAGGGGCTTGGAACACAAGCCCTATGAGGAGAGGCTGAGGGAGCTGGGGCTGCTTAGCCTGGAGAAGAGGACACTCACGGGTGACCTTATTGCTGTCTACAACTACCTGAAGGGGGGTTGTAGACAGGCAGAGGTTGGTCTCTTCTCCCAGGCAGTCAGCACCAGAACAAGAGGACACAGTCTCAGGCTGCGCCAGGGGAAGTTCAGGCTGGAGGTCAGGAGGAAGTTTTACACAGAGAGAGTGATTGCCCATTGGAATGGGCTGCCTGGGGAGGTGGTGGAGTTGCCATCCCTGGAGGTGTTTAGGAGGAGACTTGACAGGGTGCTTGGTGCCATGGGTTAGTTGATTAGGTGGTGTTGGATGATAGGCTGGACGCGATGATCTCGAAGGTCTCTTCCAACCTGGTTTATTCTATTCTACTGGAAGCAGCCTAGATTCCATTAGTGCAGAACAGCAATAAACTCAAGCTTTTTATAGATTGTTATTTTACTGTTCTATATCCAGTAGAACTGGAAGAGACCTTTCAAGAGGGCTTCTTACAGATGATGTAGGTCTTGCTGCCAAAAGGGAAATCTTTACTACAGTTCTTTTTTAAAGGGAAAACTCAATAGGGAGTAATACTCCAGGTATTACATCATGTGTCATTGTTTGCCCATAATGTAGTTTTACCTGAAAATTCTGTTTCCTAGTGGGATTGCCATATGGCTGCTAAAGGCTGTCACTGTATCATCAAGATGATGAGGAGAGTTTACAATTACCGGTTTTCTTAGATGGAGACTGGAGAAGTTGTGTGTGTGGCTTCAGCTGGTTCCTAGACTTCTGGTTTTGCAGTATGTGGATGGTTGATAGTATTTCATGTGCTGCTTTGTGTCCTGCTGGGTGCTAGCCAAACCTTTATCTTTTATGGTGTTTTAGTGGTACCTATGCCTGGCAGTATCGGTCCAGCAATGTCAGAGATCTCTTAGTGAAAATAGAGAATCTTGTTCCATGTGTTTACATTGTGTTCATGTTGCATGTACATCACATCCTGTATAGTCTATTAAATAGGACATTCTGGACAACCTGCAATTTTTTAGCTATCATAACCTGAGCAGGATTGTGTGTTTTAAAGTAGAACAGGAGTGGGAAAAGGGCAAAATGTCATCAAACAAACCCAAATCCCTTGAGTGTTTCTAGACATCCATAGTTTTGAGTGTAGCTTCAGAAAGAGGCATCAGGATTTTAGTTTTGAAAGAGCATTATAGTTGCTTTAATGGAGCTGCTGCTGAAGCTGGTATAGAACCCAAACTCAGCATCAATTAATCACAAATAGTGTTATTAAAGTACTTCTGTCAGTTACTCTGGACAGTTGTTTGGCCCAGTTAGCCTGTAGTAAGCATTGAAAGGGACATGGATACAGGAACAGCTTTGATTGATAGAAAACTATTATTTTGATGTACTGTTCTCTATTACTTGTATTTAAAGTGCTTCGTGTTTGAAGCTGAGAGTATTGCAGGCCAGTGTGTAAGGGTGAAAAATAGTTGAGTTACATGGAGTATATCTCAGTGCTTTCCACTGGGCTTTGTGCAAATCTGAATCAGGGGAAGGGACACATCTTCAGGGCATGTATATCAGCATTAGTCAGGGCTGTGCTGGCTGGAATCAATACGGGATGCTGCTCACTCTTCGTTTTCAGGTAACACTGAGTTTTATCTTTCAGTTTTATTTACTGAGGAGGTTTTGTCTTGCAAAGGTGACGTGACAATTTAATTCTTGAGGAGAAGAAAAAAGTGAAAGATGAAAGGCTAATCGTAACGAGGCTTTGGTTAGCTATCAGCCATCCTGCTTCACACAAAGAATTCAGATACAAAGGAAAAGGAGAAAATATTTGAGTGTGAACTTGTGAAATGTGATGCTTTTCCTTTTGCTGATACATTAATGTAACTTTTAAAATACATTATAAACAGGAAAAGATTAGAATAGTTTCTATAATTTATTTATTGGGTTTAGATTTTTTTTCCCCCCAAAATTATTTTACCATGGTATGGCAGTTCTTCCAGCTAAATTGAATGCCCCTCCTTTAAATTTTGAGGAGTTCTTTTTGTCTTCTGAGATTCAGATTAGAGTGCACCACTTTGCCACTGCTTCTATGTCTCCTGAAGTTGATGAGAAAGAGGCCTTGGTGATTTTGGTGACATACACTGAATAATTTTTTTCTGGCTTTGAGTTCAGATGAATTGCTCTGTGAGGGACAGAGCAGAAATGGGTTATATCTATAACATAATCTTTTTGATGTTTAAAGTTGTACACCTGTATTGATATAAATTCATTATGGAAAAGATAATCTATACTTACTACAAAATAGTAGGGAACATAAATTACACCTCGTAAGTATTGAGAAGAAGAATTCAAACAAACTGCTATTTGGTGTGTTATCATGGCTGCCCATGTAAGTGGATTATAATTTCTCGTATTTTGTATTTACAACCTAATTTTACAATGTTGTCATGGCACTAAGTTAATGTTATTCTGTGCTAGATACTGATGTATTCCTCTATTGTTGATTAGAATAGAATAGAATAAACCAGGTTGGAAGAGACCTTCAAGATCATCGCGTCCAACCTATCACCCAACACCACCTAATCAACTAACCCATGTAACCAAGCACCCTGTCAAGTCTCCTCCTGAACACCTCCAGTGATGGCGACTCCACCACCTCCCCAGGCAGCCCATTCCAATGGGCAATCACTCTCTCTGTGTAAAACTCCCTCCTGACCTCCAGCCGGAACCTCCCCTGGCACAGCCTGAGACTGTGTCCTCTTGTTCTGGTGCTGGCTGCCTGGGAGAAGAGACCAACCTCTGCCTGTCTACAACCCCCCTTCAGGTAGCTGTAGAGAGCAATAAGGTCACCCCTGAGTCTCCTCCTCTCCAGGCTAGGCAGCCCCAGCTCCCTCAGTCTCTCCTCACAGGGCTGTGTTCCAAGCCCCTCACTAACTTCGTTGCCCTTCTCTGGACTCGTTCCAGCAAGTCAACCTCCTTCCTAAACTGAGGGGCCCAAAACTGGACACAGTACTCGAGGTGTGGCCTAACCAGTGCAGTGTACAGGGGCAGAATGACCTCCCTGCTCCTGCTGGCCACACTGTTCTTGATGCAGGCCAGGATGCCATTGGCCCTCTTGGCTGCCTGGGCACACTGCAGGCTCATAGTGTAGAGAAACTTTAGATTCGCTTCTCAGATTTCAAGGAGCAAGCCCGTTGTCAGGATATATTTTGGTAAGAAAAGTTATGTATATGTTTTCTAACAGGCAATCTGATTCATAAATATGTGTTACTCGTAGGGTATCCTGCACTAGAAGTTACCTACATAGATGCTGCCAGGAGTGTAGATAAGGATTTTAGTTCCAACACTTTGCCTCAAATGTTGCCTTATCTTCAGCTCAGTTGATGTAGAGTGCGGTAACGAGCAAGCTGTGCTGGTTGTCGTGAAGAACCTTTTCCTTAATTTTGAGACTGGATGAATGTGAGGAGGGCAGCATTTGCAAGTCTGATGAGGTAATAGCTGTAGAGACAAAACTGCAAAAAGAAAAAGTTCTTTCAATTTCAACCTAAAATGATGTAATTTTTGCAAGCCCAAGCAACTAGCTTAGGAGAATGCCCCCTCCCCCATCCTAGCTCCTTTTATCTAATAACCAAAGTGTAGTAAAGGTTTTCATTGCAGTATGCTGAAGCAAGTTGAATGTTAATGGCATGTAGTTTTACTTTTAAAATCTTAATTATATCAAATGGTCAGAATTACTGTGCTTCTTTCTACCGTTTACAATCATCCTTCTGTAGGGCAATGTAACTGCTCCTTTAACAGACTTCCCTCAATATTCAGAAGATGTGTGTACTACCTGAAGATTTCTTATGGCAGTACTTTGTATCCTTTATTGCTCCTTCACAAATTCTGCCATTAGGGAACATTTTTCCTGGTCATTTTGTGTTTAGCTGGTCTGTCACAGTCCACGTTGTGGAGAGAGCATATTGAGAGAGTGCCCATGTCTAAGACGGGAATGTTTTCCTCAGTTCCGTCATGCTTGTAATACCAACTTGGCAGATGATAAATTTCCTTCAATCTTCTTGTTTTAAACTAGTGTAGAAGCTTAAATGTGTTTCAATATGCTTTTTAAAGGTTTGTATGGTCTTGTACATGACAATACTATATCTCACTATGGGATCATACTATACATTCGTGGTAGAATCGAATTCACAAACTGTCCACACAGAGCGAGGGTGTTTAGGGAGTACTCATGGTTGAGATTCTATTTTCCTCAATTCTGTCGTACTTATTCTCTTGGTGCATAAAAGAGCAGATCTATGAGCAGCTATTGATAATTATTTTATTTTTTTTACCATGATAGCAATAATTTAATGTCCTTCCTTTGCTTTCAATAGGGAGCTTGAAGAGTGGAGAATTTTTCACTACACTTCTGTCAGGCTATGTAGCTTCCTCTTCCACCTCTCCCCATCACCTCTGAAAAAAGGGCTTAAATACTATCTTTCCTCTGATGCACCTTTCTGGTGCTTACAGTTGGTATTTATTCCCTTCAGATGTTCCAGGGAAAATGGACTGTTCATCAGTTCCTAAATTTTTATTGGTATTTAATTATCCAGATCTGAGAGACAGTAAAATTAATGTAGAGCTAAAGTAAAAGAGGCTGTTTGGAATGCTGCTATTGCTGGGTCAGGCTTAAGATACTGCCTCTAACCACTGTTTTCTCTATGCTAGAGGCATCTTTCACCTGGCAGGGGGGTCTTCCCCTGTGGCGCCTCGTAACTTTGAGTCTGTGCACGTGAAGAGAATATCCCTTTATTTTTATGCTCCTATTCCATTGCTAATGAAGAATTCTGTATTCTTTACAGTTCTTCAGATTTTTTATTACACATCTGCTTCCTCTTTTTTTTCTCTTTTATTTATTTTTTTTTTCCCAGGGTAAGCTCTTACAAGAATCTCATAAAAGATGGAATTGGTTTTAACCCTTGAATCTACCAGAACTGTCATTTCTGTAGAGATGAAAGGGGATTTTTTTTTTCCTCCTGCATTAATTTTTCATTTGTGAGGCAAATATAAGATGGTATCTAATTTCTGTACTTTTTAATAATTTCTGTTTATGAATATGTGGATTCCAGTTGAGATGATGAGCAAACCTCAGCAATGCCCACGGGGCTGATTTATAGCTCCTAGATTTCAGGACACATATTTCCATGCTTTTCACATATCAGACATAATATCCCTGGGTGTTGCAGTTGCTGGTGTTGTTTTAGGTGACCAGCAATTTAGAAGACCAGAATTATCATTAAAAAACTTCAAAGCTAGGATCTTGTTCTGAGTCCAGAAAATACACTGAAATCGTCTTGTGCCCATATAGAATAGAATAGAATAAACCAGGTTGGAAGAGACCTCCAAGATCATCGCGTCCAACCTATCATCCAACACCACCTAATCAACTAACCCATGCAACCAAGCACCCTGTCAAGTCTCCTCCTGAACACCTGCAGTGACGGCGACTCCACCACCTCCCCAGGCAGCCCATTCCAATGGGCAATCACTCTCTCTGTGTAAAACTTCCTCCTGACCTCCAGCCTGAACTTCCCCTGGCGCAGCCTGAGACTGTGTCCTTGTGTTCTGGTGCTGGCTGCCTGGGAGAAGAGACCAGCCTCTGCCTGTTGACAACCCCCCATCAGGTAGAGAGCAATAAGGTCACCCCTGAGTCTCCTCTTCTCCAGGCTGAGCAACCCCAGCTCCCTCAGTCTTTCCTCATAGGGCTTGTGTTCTAAGCCCCTCACTAACTTCGTTGTCCTTCTCTGGACTCATTCCAGCAACTCAACATCCTTCCTAAACTGAGGGGCCCAGAACTGGACCACAGTACTTGAGGTGTGGCCTAACCAGTGCAGTGTACAGGGGCAGAATGACCTCCCTGCTCCTGCTGGCCACACTGTTCTTAATGCAGGCCAGGATGCCATTGGCCCTCCTGGCCGTCTGGGCACACTGCAGGCTCATGTTCATCCTACCATCAACCAGCAGCCCCAGGTATAGACTTGTATTGGTAGTGGTGTTCCAGTGCTGGAGCTCTGCTCATCTAAGAATACATGGCAAACATTCAAGACCAGAGTGTATTTCATGTGTGGATATAACATGTAGCCAGATCTTGTCTCATGAAGGTACATGCCTTAACTGGGCTTTGCTTGTGTGCCAGTCAGTCCATTAAATGGTCTGTGTTAAGGTGCTGCAAGTTCTGTTTTCACTGGCAGAGCCTCAGATTGGTCTTCCCCGTGAGTGGAACTCTTGCAAACAACCAAATTGAACTTGAGTGCTGCAGCTGTATTACATGCTGGTTTTGCTTCTACGGGATTGAGGTTTTAAATCTTTATTTACATTAATATATTTGGGTTTGTTTTGATTTTAAGAAAATGCCAAGAAGGCTTATCAACACTACAGTATGGAGTAGAAATGAGTGGAGAGCTGAATTGTTAATGCAAATAATTGATCAAATAATGATTCTATTTCTAGATCATATAATTTCTTTATTTTTTTATATCCTAGGATACCAGATGGTCCCATTGATCAGGGGCCAGCTGCAGGAAAGGTACATGCTTTAGAGGAGCAACTTTTAAAGGCCAAAGAACAGATAGAAAACTATAAGAAGCGGACAGGAGATGGTTGGTAGATAAGTTTTCTTTTACTTCTAAAACAAGTTTTGTTGTTCCATGTCACAAATGTCTTGGTTTCTTAGCAAATAATTCAGCTGCAGGTGCTGATGCTTTTATGATTGATTGATTTATTTATTTATTTTAATAGGAGGCCTTGGAAAAGACCATGAAATACTGAGGAGGAGGATTGAAAATGGGGCTAAGGAACTTTGGTTTTTCCTCCAGAGTGAACTGAAGAAGTTGAAAAATCTAGAAGGCAGTGAACTACAAAGACGCATTGATGAATTTCTGTCTGATCTGGGTCATCAGGAAAGGTACTTGTATTAACTCATTCTAAATATAAACTGTAAGGGTTATGGATTAATTTGAGTAAGCTACTGATATGCTACTTTAGAGTCTCTTAGTATAAATTGTTGTTCTGTGGGCTAAAATACCATGTCTGAGGCATGAATGTAAAATTACTACTTTTATTTCATGGGACATGAAGTATATATCAATCTTATGTCACTACAGCTTAGAGTATTACCCTTTAACCTGATAAATCTTCTTCCTTTTTTTTTGTTTTAATCAGAAGACCTGGCTCCTGGGTGCCAGTTGCAGCTTTTCAGCTGCATCTGTCTATTTCTGCACCTATGTGCATATTTGTACATAGAACAAAACCATTAATAAAACATTAAAACTTTGTTTTATTTATCTCACTGTGCTTTTCATGAACACTGGGATATAAGTTATGTTGACTGTTGGGATGTTGTGTAAGTGGAATTCCTTTAAAATTGGGTAATACCTTAATTTTAGGACTAACTGTTTTTCTGAAAAGTCACTATGTTGTAATTAGAATGTAACAGAATATTTCAGACAGAAATGACATTTAATTCCACTGCCATTATGATGTTTTCAGAGATGTGTTGGAATTGCATTTTCAGTTGTGGCTGATCTTGTGGCCTCCCCTTTGTTGAAGTTCCTTTTGTATTGCGCTGAGAGGCTCTGCATGAGTTTTGTTCATGCTGAACAGAAATAATCCAGGAAGTATTAAACATTCAGTAAAATCTGTCTGTAAGTTTATTCTATTTATAACTCTGCTCCCAACAAGATTGCAATAGCAATTTGTGTCTCATTAGTAAACAGTCATAAGAAAATAGTTGAACTAACTAAATATACTACCTTTAAAAAGTATCTCTTTTGGACAAAAGGTGAGATCTGCATGTGTGAACACCAGGAGTAAATCATGAGCCCTTGAAACTTAATACTGAAGTAAAAGGAAAAAGGGGACTTTTCAGTTCTTTGGAAACAATGTAAACACTATTTAAAACCTAGTTTACAAATAATACAAATTTAATATTAATGTGGGCAAATAATATAATTCATAAAATTGTGTAATTTCATAGCTCACTATTTCATAGCTCAGTGTCTCAGATTGATGTGCTTTAAAGTGAGAAGGGACTATTCAATTATTGAGAGCTATTGTCTTTTAAAGATAAGCCATTACATTTCATCCAGTTATTTCTCTACTGAGTACAGTTATGTTGACTGACATGCAAGTAGTGCCTGGCTGGGACAGAATTTTCCAAAAGACTTGAGATCTTCAGCTAGGCAGTCAAGTGACAGGGAGGCTGCCACTTCCCTGGACAGTTCCCTCCACTCAGAAACACTTGTTCTCCAGAGAAGTTATTTCCATTTGGGTTTCTTGGACTCCAGATCATGGATTCCTCATGTACCTTTTAAACGCCCTGTGCCTAAACTGGATTAAGTAGTCTAATGCCAAACTTCCTGATGTCTGTCATGGGAATAAACCCACTTGTGTACACGTTCCAGCTCTATATAGCCAGGATCACATCAGGCAGTGGCTACGGTGGGGCTTTGGATAATGTTGTGTATAGCATGCCAGAAGGTTTTGATGTCCCTGCCTCCCATGATGAAGCCATATCTTCACATCTCTCTGTGCTTCAGGATTAGTAGAAACCCATGCTAGAATTGCACACTCTTTTGCTTTGAATAATAGAAGTCTACGCTGTATGCCTCTGGGAGTTATGAGAATCATGGAATGGTAGGGGTTGGAAGTGACCTCTTGTATCCAACACACTTACTGAAGCAGGATCACCTAGGGCAGGTGACGTAGGAATGCTCTAGAAAAGGAGACTCCACAACCTCTCTGAGCAGCCTCTTCCAGTGCTCCTTCACCCTTAAAGTAAAGGTTTTCCTCATGCTGATAAATCCCACTGTGGCAGTCTGAAACCACTGTGGTAGTGGAAGAGGTTTGTATATGATGCTAGAAATCACAGCTGCTCTTTTTACTTTCTTTACTTAAAATTTCATTGTAGAATAAAAGTACTCTGTAGACTGACACAGTGGTTTTCAGAAGCAGAATGTCCTGGAATCTGTTGTGCCTTGGTAGTAGATCTCTGTAGACCTTCCTGTGTGGTGAGGTTCCCAAAGAAGACTGAACTAGTTTAAGCTAAAACCAAAGAGCCAGAAACAAGGTTTTGTTAAAATAAGATACAGTTGTTGTTTTTTCTCAGAAATTCAAAGTGATTGCATAACAGAAAACAGATACAAAACATTTTCTACAACATTTGGCATTTGTCCTTGGTGTATTTACAGCATTGGATTTGGGCAATGAATTTATCTTGTGTTGCCAGAATGCTCTTCTTTTTACTCTAGTCCTGAGGAAGTTTGTTTTTTCACCTTGAGTCAGGCTGCTCTTTCCCTTTAATCTCTCAGGCTAGCTCTGTGAGTTTTAGGAAAGCTCCCACCTCCTTGCATGCACACCCTTTGGCCCCTGATGAACTGCTGTATCCAGGGTCCTCTTTTCCCTTGGGATACACAGGAGCTTCCCAGGGAGGGAGCAGTCTCCTTTTCTCTCTCCACAGTCTATCTCCTCCTAAAAGAAACACAACAGAAGTTCAGAGTGAGCAAATCAGATGCTCTTTTTCACTCTGAGAATCACAACTTCTTGGTGTGTTTTGTTGTGGATTTTCTGCTGTGGTGTTTGGTTTTGTGTTTGTTGGTTTTGTTTTTTTCCATAAAGGGTTTAAGTTGCCAAATGCCTTTTTATAGTATTTATGTGTTTTAGATAAGTGGAATTCTGCATGTGAAGCTCTATTAGTATTTGTACAGACATAAACATTATTTGTATTTTAACATATGCTATAATTAATATTTGGATTAGAAAGATCAGTGCTAATTATAAGTACTTCAAGAAGTTTGTGATGCCCTCAGGTGGGAAAGCAGACAAAGGGGGGTGGGTGGTGATCACATGATGAGGTAGCTATGTAAGGAAAGTGGTAATGCTTATTTTGGGCTGTTTGTGAGGAAAGCTTGTTGTGTTGCTTTTAAAGTGATTATAAACCTAAAGACAATTTCTGTGCCTCTGGATAAGTAGAATTAGTGGGCTTTTTCCAAATCTTAGTGCTGATACAGTATCACAGTATGACTAAGGTTGGAAGAGACCTGGAGGATCATTGAGTCCAACCTATCAACACAGACCCCATGACTAGACCATGGCACCAAGTGCCACGTCCAATCTCCTCTTGAACACCTCCAGGGATGGCGACTCCACCACCTCCCTGGGCAGCACATTCCAATGACGAATGACTCGCTCGGTGAAGAACTTTCTCCTCACCTCGAGTCTAAACCTCCCCTGGCGCAGCTTGAGACTGTGTCCCCTTGTTCTGGTGCTGGCTGCCTGGGAGAAGAGACCAACCCCTTCCTGGCTACAACCACCTTTCAGGTAGTTGTAGAGGGCAATGAGGTCACCCCTGAGCCTCCTCTTCTCCAGGCTAAACAATCCCAGTTCCCTCAGCCTCTCCTCATAGGGCTTGTGTTCAAGGCCTCTCCCCAGCCTTGTTGCCCTTCTCTGGACACGTTCAAGTGTTTCGATGTCCTTCTTAAACTGAGGGGCCCAGAACTGGACACAGGACTCAAGGTGTGGCCTAACCAATGCAGGGGCACAATGACTTCCCTGCTCCTGCTGGCCACACTATTTTTGATGCAGGCCAGGATGCCCTTGGCCCTCTTGGGCCACTATTGATATGGTAGTTATTCTCTTGTTGGATGCCTTAGTCACTATTTCTTGGCTGTGTCCTAGGGGGTGTGCTGATTTTTCTGTCAGAGAATGCCATCCTTGGCAGGTGTGTATGTCGGGTACTTCACTACTGATTCTGCTTAAGAAGCAATGTGGCCCAATGCAGTTTCCTGCATTGTGGAATATGTAATTGTATTCTTGTAGCTGCCGTAGGGACAAAGGTTATTGAGAGAAACTTCATTTTAACAGTGGAAGTGCTTTTTGATAGAGTTATCAAAGAAGAACAGATCAGTCCCCTAGTGGTCACAGTTGTTTCATATGTGGGCATTACAGTTTTTGCAAGTGGATGTCACTGAGGTAGTGTCAGTCCTCTCAGCTGGGGAGCAGCTGTCTTCAGGGCTGGCCAAGGTTTGGTGCTTGGTGTTTCAGGCATGTTTTCACGTTGTTTCCTTTTAATTTGGTGGAACATAAAATTGCTGTATTTTTCTTAGATTTCTTTTTTCTTTCTCATCTTTTAATGTAAAGTTTCTATAAAGTTTAAATGTAATTTGGACATATGGCTGGAATCAGTGTCTAGACTGATCTTCAAAAATGTGTTAAAAATGCCTGCCCTCCCCTATTTATTTGTGACAATCAAATGCAGATTAAACTTACAGCCAGATTCTGTACTCCCATCTGCTTTCCAGGAGCAAAGCACTTATAAGATATGAAACAAAGATAACAACCACAAATTGATATTGCTGGTTAGTGACACAGTGAAAGATCAGGTTTCATGTTTTGAGTGTCTGAAGTGCCACTGTGAAGTTCCTTCTGCCATTTCATCGCCCACAGTAGCCTCCAGTGCTCCTAGGCAGGCTCATCTTCTGTCTGCATTTTGCTCTCTCGGGCCTGTGGATCACCAGTCCATCTACTTCTTAGCTCTCACATGGAGCTTGACTCTGGTCTTCGCTGTTAATTAGTCTGTGTTGCTCTTAAATCTGTATTAATAAACCATTATGATGGCCTGTCGCACTCGAGAACCTAGCAGATGGAAACCTGAAAAATGTACATTTCCCAGCAGTAGCAACCAAAGAAAGGAGGTCTGTGTGACTGCAAGTGTGTTAACATTGCACTACCTTATTGTAATTTCTGTGAATGTTTCAGTTCCTGGTTTACTGCAGAGTTTTGTAAGAGTAGTATTTACTATTTTTTTTTTTAACAAAAATATTGTGGATACTGTTTGCAAACTCTCGCAGGAATTCATAAAATCTTCCACCCATTATTTGACAATAATCTATACGGTTTGTAGTGAGCAAAGCTGCTTCTCCTTAGGCTGTTCCAGGGCTCCCTCATCATTCCTCTTGCCTCAAAAATAATGGAAAGTTGTATTTAGTTTATAAGGATGATTATCATAGAATGGTCTGGGTTGGAAGGGACTTCTAAATGTCATCTAGTCCAGCAGAAAGCAAGGGCATCTTCAGTCAGATCAGGTTGCCCAGAGCCCCGTTGAGCATCACCTTGAATAGCTCCAAGGATGGGGCCTTAACCACCTCCCTGGGCAGCCTCTTCCAGTGTTCCACTACCTACTGCCTTTGCTTTGCCGTGGTCACCATGGTCAGTAAAATAGGTGAAATGGTGATGAGTGATACGGAGAAGGCTGAGGTTCTCAACAACTTCTTTACCTCAGTCTTCACTGGCAAGGGCTCCAGGCAATGGCAGGGACTGGAGGAAGGAATTGCCCATTGTGAATGAAGATCAGGTTCATGACCATCTGAAGAACCTGAAAGTGTTCAAGTCCATGGGACCCAATAGGATACACCCACAGGTGCTGAGGGAACTGGCGGATGAGGTTGCTAAACCACTCTATTATATTCTAAAAGTCGTGGCAGTCTGGGGAAGTCCCCGGTGACTTGAAAAGGGGAAACATAACTCCCATTTCCAAGAAGGGAAAGTGGGATATGACCTAGGGAACTATAGACCAGGCAGTCTCACCTCTGTGCCTGGTAAGATCATGGAGCAGATCCTCCTCCTCCTCCTAGTGGCACTGCTGAGGCAAAAGATCTGGATGTGCTGGAGTGTGTCCAGAGAAGGGCCACCAGGATGACCAGAGGGCTGGAGCTCCTCTCCTATGGAGACAGATGGGTTGGAGAGAATTGGGGCTGTTCAGTCTGGAGAAGGCTCTGAGGAGACCTTATTGTGCCCTTCTAGAATCTTAAGGGGGCCTACAGGAAAGCTGGTGAGGGAATCTTTAATGTCAGGTAATGATAGGACTAGGGGTAATGTTAGGAAGAAGTTTTTCATCATGATGGTGGTGAGACTCTGGCACAGGTTGCCCGGGGAGGTGGTAGAAGCCTCATCCCTGGAAGTTTTTAAGGCCAGGCTGGACGTGGCTCTGAGCGACCTGCTCTAGTGTGAAGTGTCCCTGCCCATGGCAGGGGGGTTGGAACTGGATGATGCTTGTGGTCCTTTCCAACCCTAACAATTCTATGATTCTATCACCCCAGAATCTGGACAACAGATTTTTAGATTTTTTTTTAATAGGAAAACAAACAAATAAACAACACCCCAAACAAGTGCTAAGAGTGTGGGGGGTTTTTGTTTGCTTGTTATTCTGGTAAGTGTTGCATTTTCACTTTTTTTTTGTGCCTATATTTGAACAGAAATGTATTTCTATAAATTAAAAGGAGAGTGTATTGATGAAGTTCATCACAAGAACAAGAAAGACTTTCTAATTGCCAGTGAAAGCATTTGGAAATTGCTCAGTGTGGCTGTGGTTACAGTATTACAGTATCACAGTATCGCCAAGGTTGGAAGAGACCTCGAGGATCATCGACTCCAACCTGTCACCACAGACCTCATGACTAGACCATGGCACCAAGTGCCATGTCCAATTACAATGAACCTTCCATCTACAAAAAGAAGGGAAGAAAAATTCACTGGTTAGGCCACACCTCGAGCGCTGTGTCCAGTTCTGGGCCCCTCAGTCTAGAAGAGATGTTGAACTGCTGAAGCATGTCCAGAGAGGGGCAACAAAGCTGATGAGGGGTCTGGAGCACAAGCCCTATGAGGAGAGGCTGAGGGAGCTGGGGTTGCCCAGCCTGGAGAAGAGGAGGCTCAGGGGAGACCCCGTTACTCTCTACAACTACCTGAAGGGAGGCTGCTTTTAATGAGAGAGAAGGGTTTTTAATAGTTTTATTTTTAATGTGTAGACCTGAATTTTGTCCTCTTTCTTTAAACATACAGTATGGTTGCATCCTGAATAAGAGGAAAGGCACATTTTAAACTCCCCCTAAAACTCATGTGTGCTCTTTTGTAACGTGCTGTGTTGAGTTTGTGCTTGGTGGGCTCCTGTGGGAAGCTTGCAGAAGCTCCCTGGGCTCCAAGGCAGCCCTGCCGCTGGCCCATCTGGGCCTCTGCAATAAGGTGTTGAGGAGGGGAGAAACTGCTGGGCGGGTTCTTCTGTTTTGGTGGTTCTTTTGTTTTGGAGTGCAGAGGGAGTAACACAGAGTACGTGGGGATGTGGAGGTCAGTGAGGAAGTGTAGGGGGAGGGCACACCGGAGCAGCCCTTTCCCTTGAGCCCAGGGAGAACCCCATGCCCGGACAGGTGGCTGTGCGTGTAGGTGGCTGTGAGGGGAGCCTGCGCTGGTCAGTTGATGCAGTTGGCAAAACGGTCGTGATGTTGTTTCGATGAAACTGATTCTGCTTCCCCAAGCCGAGCCTGTCTGTTCCTCGTGGCCATAGGAGTGGCTGAGCCCTCCCTGCCCTTTGTCTCCACCCTGGAGCCCTTTGTTGTGTTTTCTACACCCCACCCCAAAGGGGGTAGGAGTGAACCAGAGGCTGTGGGGTGCTGGCTGGGTGGGCACTACTAGCTTGTAATGCTGTCTATAAATAGGAAAAATGCTGCTTTAGGAGGAGAAGGCTCTTTATCTGTTCAGCTGTTTGTATAGAATCCATTGTATTAGGTCTAGTGCATCACTAACTCTGTTCTGATTGTCCCTAAACTGTGCTTGTGCATTACTTTTAAGTATTATGTCTTTAATAGTTAGTGATTAGAAGGTAGTTACTTCATGATACATTAAATGGCTTATTTTTCATACAAAGCCAGAGTAGAGTGTTTCAAGCTCAGTTATCTTATAAAACAAAATACAGTTTATATAGTTAGAGATTAGAATGTAAATATGATCCTTCAAATCGATTGACAAAAGGTGAACAAGACTGCTGCTGGACAGTTTGGGTGGAATGTTTAATAAAGCAACAGTAGATGATATAGTAGGTTGTGTGTCACTGTTACCCACTGGAATGAGGGTGAGAATGGAAAGATACAGATCCATAAATCCATTTATTAGTGAGAAGGTTGTCTGATAACTTTGCTGATAAAGATAGCTCTGTCCTGATTTGGTTTATCTCAATATTTACTGCTTAAATATTGTGTCACTGGAAATAGTTACCTTCTAGAGATGTATTTACTGCTTCTCTTTCACTTGCTAAGCTAAGGGACAGCCTTAGCTAATTATGTTTGTGGCTTCAGTACTAACAAGTGCTGCCTTGTGTTACTTCTCTGACAGGACCACTTCAAAGGTTCATAGAAGATACTTTCCTTTTCTGCTCATGCTCCTTTTTGTCACCTCATAAATTTCTCTGCCTTTGTTCTGTTGTATCTCTTCCCAGTGATCAAACTTGCAGCTTATCAAGAATTTCAGACAATGAATTGCCACATCTGAAATTCAGGTGGAAGAGTTAAGAAAAGTGGTTCAAGCCTAGAAATTTAGCATTGTTATGGAGAAATGTTTTAGCAACTCTGAATATGCTCTGCCTACAAAGCCAACCTGAAATTACTGGTTCTGAATTGGGGTACCCATTACTTGTAGAGTAGTTAGTAATGTTTTGCAAGTATTTTGAACAATTTACCTGTAGTAGACCTGGCAGCCAGTCACTAGTGGTGTGCCCCAAGGATCAGTGCTGGGCCCTGTGCTCTTTAACATCTTTATTGATGATCTGGATGAGGGCATTGAGTCCATCATCAGTAAGTTTGCAGACGACACCAAGCTGGGGTCAGGAGTTGATCTGCTGGAGCATAGAGAGGCTCTGCAGAGGGACCTCGACAGGCTGGACAGATGGGCAGAGTCCAAGGGCATGAGATTGAACACATCCAAGTGCCGGGTTCTGCACATTGGCCACAACAACCCCATGCAGTGCTACAGGCTGGGGTCAGAGTGGCTGGAGAGCAGCCAGGCAGAGAGGGACCTGGGGGTGCTGGTTGATGGTAGGCTGAATATGAGCCTGCAGTGTGCTCAGGCAGCCAAGAGGGCCAATGGCATCCTGGCCTGCATTAAGAACAGTGTGGCCAGCAGGAGCAGGGAGGTCATTCTGCCCCTGTACACTGCACTGGTAAGGCCACACCTTGAGTCCTGTGTCCAGTTCTGGGCCCCTCAGTTTAGGAAGGAGGTTGACTTGCTGGAACGAGTCCAGAGAAGAGCAACAAAGTTGGTGAGGGGTTTGGAACACAAGCCCTATGAGGAAAGACTGAGGGAGCTGGGGCTGCTTAGCCTGGAGAAGAGGAGACTCAGGGGTGACCTTATCATTCTCTACAACTACCTGAAGGGAGGTTGTAGACAGGGGGATGATGGTCTCTTCTCCCAGGCAGCCAGTACCAGAACAAGAGGACACAGTCTCAGGCTGCGCCAGGGGAGGTTCAGGTTGGATGTTAGGAAGAAGTTCTATACAGGGAGAGTGATTGCATTATGGAATGGGCTGCCCGGGGAGGTGGTGGAGTCGCCGTCATTGAAGGTGTTCAGGAGGAGACTTGATGGGGTGCTTGGTGCCATGGGTTAGTTGTTTGGGTGGGTTGGATTGGTTGATGGGTTGGACACGATGATCTTGAAGGTCTCTTCCAACCTGGTTTGGTTTATTCTAATAAAGGTTTATTCTAATAAAGGTTTTATTCAGTATTCCTAAGGTTAGAAGGGACCTCAAAGATCATCGAGTCCAACCTGTCGATTTCTTCCCACAAGCCACAGATTCTTAAAATACATTGTCCTGAGTTGGTACTGCTTGGGATGTTTTTTTGCCAAATTAGGGGATAATTTTGGCAAACAAATGTTATACAGCATTTTTTACTTCTTGTGTCAAGGATTCTTGTCCTCTTATTTGGCCACTGAAATGTGACAACCCTAGGAAGAGCATCTCTCAGAGTATTGGATAACCTCAATTTAATAGTTGATAGTTCCTCAAAATTCACGTTTTGTGGTTTAAACTTTTAAAATGGCCCTGAGTTTGGCATTTTTAGTTCATTTCCCCCCATTTGACTACTAGTAGCATGCATCCATTCTAAGCAAGCAGAACTTGCAGATCTTCCAGAGTCAGAAGTAGCTCCATGCCATAGAAAATGTTTACTAAACTGTGTGACAAAATTCTGTAGTTATTTTCAGCTAACAGAGGGGTTACTGTTGTGCCTGTGCTAAAGACATTTATAGTATTGTAATCTCTACAAGCATAGTAAGATGCTTGTGGGAGGCTACATAGCTGCTCCTGTTAAAATGCACTGTTGTAGAAATCACTTCATCTTAAACTGGAATAGAATAGAATAGAATAAACCAGGTTGGAAGAGACCTTCAAGATCATCGCGTCCAACCTATCATCCAACACCACCTGATCAACTAACCCATGGCACCAAGCACCCTGTCAAGTCTCCTCCTAAACACCTCCAGTGATGGCGATTCCACCACCTCCCTGGGCAGTCCATTCCAATGGGCAATCACTCTCTCTGTGTAAAACTTCCTCCTGACCTCCAGCCTGAACTTCCCCTGGCGCAGCCTGAGACTGTGTCCTCTTGTTCTGGTGCTGGCTGCCTGGGAGAAGAGACCAACCTCTGCCTGCCTACAACCCCCCGTCAGGTAGCTGTAGACAGCAATAAGGTCACCCCTGAGTCTCCTCTTCTCCAGGCTAAGCAGCCCCAGCTCCCTCAGCCTCTCCTCATAGGGCTTGTGTTCCAAGCCCCTCACCAACTTCGTTGCCCTTGGTCTAGCATGGAGCTATTCCTCAGTTTCCTTTAGCAGCTATCAGGAACAAATGCTTTCTAGCAGGACAAAGGGGCTTCCTAACCCATCTCTAATTTAATACTGTCATTACTCATGGATAAAATGGAGAACACAGTCTTTCTTGGCTGCTATTCAGATTGTGGAGTAGGAAGTGGCATGAAGAAACTGCTTTTGAGGCCATAATTGAGATCTTGTCTTTGATTTTATCCTCTGTTTTAGTAAGACTGTTTTCTGTTGTTTACAGGTCAATAATGACCGACTTGTACTACCTCAGTCAAACAGATGGAGCAGGAGATTGGCGAGAAAAAGAGGCCAAAGATCTAACAGATTTGGTGCAGAGGAGAATAACTTACCTACAGGTAAGAGTAGAGCTTTTACATCAAGGCACATTTTATTGATGTATCTATAGCACTCGGCTGTATCCTTGTAACAGAACAATTACCTGAAAGTTTTAAGTGAATGCTTGTATATGGGCAAATCATATACAAAGGCAATTAGAGTGGCTTTTTCCAAGCAATATTTTCTATGTATATAGGAATGATAGTATTTCAAGCAAATACTTTAAGGTATGGTTTGGTGGGGTTTTTGTTCTGTTTGTATTTTATTTTGACATTTACTAGAAGACTTTTACAGTACTGGTTCATACACACGGTGTTATCTTTGATGCTCATCTGCATTGAATTTTGCTTTAAGACAACATTTAATGCATGTGCACATGTACAGTCCATTAATAGCACTAGGTAACAAGGTCTTGGAGTTACCACAGCTAATTGTGTGAAAATACAGTTTGAGTGCTCACCAGTATTTAAAGCGTTCACGTGCCTCAATGACAAACAGTTCTAGACCCTTAGTGTCAGAAAGGATATCACAAGTGTAAGACTTGAAGAGGAAAGTCACATGGAGGAGCATCAGATACCTGAATCTTATATCTTAAAGTCTGCAGACTACACAAGTGAAGATTTCTGTCTACTAAGAAAGGGATGTGGTATACAGAACTGTACAGAACCTTGAGTGTCTCAGAGAACTTCAATAGGGAATGACAGCCTGGTCTTTTTTGGAGAAGACATACTTCAGTATACCACTTATGCTGTTCTGCTTATGTAGAATTACGTGTAAGGTTGAATTTAACGAAGTCGAGTGTTTGGGGTCATCAGTCATAACAGCGCAGAACTTGCTTCAGTCTTGTTGGGGTTCTCCAGGGGTGACCTCATTGCTCTCTACAACTACCTGAAAGGTGGTTGTAGCCAGGAAGGGGTTGGTCTCTTCTCCCAGGCAGCCAGCACCAGAACAAGAGACACAGTCTCAAGCTGCACCAGGGGAAGTTTAGGCTGGAGATGAGGAGAAAGTTCTTCGCGGAGAGAGTTGTTCGTCATTGGAACAGGCTGCCCAGGGAGGTGGTGGAGTCACCGTCCCTGGAGGTGTTCAAGAGGGGATTGGATGTGGCACTTGGTGCCATGGTCTAGTCATGAGGTCTGTGGTGACAGGTTGGACTTGATGATCTTTGAGGTCTCTTCCAGCCTTGGTGATACTGTGATACTGTAAAGATTTATAGTGGCAGCATTTCTTTGGTGAACTGTAGGTACAAAAAATGCCTTCTAAATAATTGTATTTAAAGGCTAGTGCTCCCTGTCTGGCATGTCTCAGTTAAAACAGTTTTTAAATGGATGCAAGGGAGCAATTTTATGTGTTAAGGGAGAGAAAGTCAGTTATTTGAAAGAAGCCAACCAAGGGCGTTCCTTCAAACAAGCAAAGCAGCAAACGTTAATTAAATCCAATGCTAAACACTAGTGTTTCTCTCATCAGTTTTGTAGGTCTGCAGTGTAACAGGTGATTTCCTGCTCCATTGGTAAAGGAGATGTCAGCCAGACTTTGATAGCTCTGCTACACTCACGTGGTCTGCACACCTCATTACCCAGGTTGTCACCTAATACAGGAGAGCGAGGGAGATACAAAGACCTGGACCTACTGCTTATCCTGTAACCTGGGCAGAAGAGGTCATTTGCAGCCTGAAGGACTGTAAAGCTTCTTGAGAGAAGCAGGAGCTGGGATCTTCCAGTTCTGACGTGTATGAAGTGGTGGTGTATTGCCTTTACTGGAGAGTCTAACTGCATCAGTTCAAGTGGAAACAATGATTTTTGTGAAAGCCACAGCATCTGCCCAGATTATTCATGATGAAAGACCATGACTCCATTTAGACAATTATAAACATCCCCTTCTCTTTTGCATGACATGCTACATTTTCTTCCACAGAAATGGATAATTTTAACCATCTTACACTTGTGAAAAGTTGTTACTATTTTCAGTTGCAGCATTCATAGGCAGAATTCTAATTTTTCTGTATAGTGAAGCATGTCTTGTGTGCTTGGTTGGGATTTTTTGTTGCTGTTTGTGTGCTTTTTATTTGGTTGGTCAGCTTTTAATGCAGTTGTATGGCCATTATGTTCCAGGGCTTGACAATCCTGGAAGTCCCTGCCAACCCCCTTTATTATGTAAACAGCTCCATTGGCTATGAGTCTGATGAGCAGTGTAGCTAGGGGTGAGAATAGCAAGTACTGCTCAGTCCAGTCAGAGGTTTACAATACTTATTTGTGACTTGAAGCCAGGAGGAAAAATGTGTCAACCTTCACTGGCTTTGAAATTGACTTTTGTTATCCTTTATGAACTGCATGTGTTCATGGTTAGCTTTGGTTAGCAGTTCTGGCTTTAGGAACACACAAACTCTTCTGGGGCATCCAATGTAATAGTCATCCTTTTTCCTCTTTGATGGGTTGTTAATTTCACCTTTTGCAGGAAATCCCAGTTGGAACTGCAATAGATTAAGTATCTCTCCTTTTGAAGTTCTTAATAAATCATTTAAGCTCAAATACATCACTGTCTTTAAATGTGAGTATAGCAATTTGGGGGGAAAAAAATAAAATCACCCAGTCATGAAGAAATGAGTTTAGCTTTCTGTTTAAGTCACAAGCTAATATTGTTATATGTACTTTCTAGTTAATTCTCCAAGGAATGGTAAAACCCAAGCAGGTGCATTATATCAATATCAGGAAGCAGTTAGAGTGTCAAAGTACATCCTGCTCGATTTTTATATTGGCAATAAGCTTCTAGGTGAAATTTGGCCAATTTAAAAGGGCAGACCTTACCAAAGTGTAGCATTTTCAAACATGTCAGCATTTCAGTGCTTTCATCTCCAGAGAACACAGTGATGTGAGGGTTATAGAAAGTACAGAAAATGTTAGCTGTCATTGTTTTCTAATGATGCTCAGACAATCCATTTCAAAATAAGTACAGATGAAGTAGATTCAATAACAATTTTTACTGTGTGGAAAAAAAATGGGAAGACACTGTATGCTAGGTTGAGGTAGCCCCCTTCCCCACTGCTAGGCTACAATAAACACTCAGACAAACGGATTGCAAAAGCGATGGAAAGTTTAAATAGAAAGCAGTGAACATTTACAGAAAAGCAAAAGCATAGTGACAAAGAAAGATCCCAAAACAGACCCAGAAAGATCCCATCCCCACCTGAGGGTACACCCAAGACCCCCAGGGCTCCTCCTTCCCCCTCCCCCTGCTAGGCTAGTCTCAGCTGGCCAGATCTGAGACTGTCCATCCCCACCACTGTGGCCTTGGGCCTAGCCAGGCCCAAAGCCAGGAGACATCTCCCCCAGTTACCGGCTGACGGAGGAGGAAGAAAAGAGAGCGTGCTAGACTCCGCACTGGATCTTATAGTGGTGCAAAGGATTGTGGTAGGAAATACTACATAATTTCCCGTGTTCGCCCCTCTGGGCTGGACTTCTGGACACAGGAAGTAAGCATTGCAGGGGGGCACCCAGCTCAAACTGTAACACTATTAGTAACATGCTTTATGACCTCCTTGACCTCTGTTCTTCCTGTTTGTGTGCTTTCTTTAGAAGCGGGACATGTAAAACGTCTCAATAGAAGTATATTCAGCTGTTTGCTGAAATATTCATTGCAGTACTCAGTTTGATTCCTACCCTTCCAAAACTGTTCAGATACAGCTCTTAAGCATTGATCTTCCCTCATGACCAAACCAAGTGTAAGGCAAATAGCTGGAACTATGTTATTAAATGCCTTTTAAAGGGCAATCCTTTAGTTTTGTCTTAGGAGTAGTACTTTGGTTTTTACACCCACAAATTAAGGCTTGGACTGTAAAAGGTAGAAGTCCCAGCTACAGCTATGTAAATATAATGGTTTGGTTATTTGTTCATGTCTCCAAAGAATTTTGAGTTGAGAGGAGGTGAAGGGGCAGGAGAGGGAACATGAAGGAACAAACTAGATTTTCAAGACAGATCTACAAAGGCTTCTGAAGGCAATTTCTGATTGCTGTTACCTTCACTTCATTGTATCTTTTTAAACCAAGTGATTTGATTGTTAATAGCAGTTTTCAGTAGCAAAAATCTGAAGTGAAGCCAGCCTCTATTTATGGACTCTGAAGTTAGCAGCAATGGGACACCCACCCATGAGAGCACTTGTATGGCAATACCTTGTGTATTACTGTGCATACAATGCCAAAAAGAGAGCAGTGGAGGCTTTGCTACACGCCTTCACAGCAAGCCACATGGAGGACCTGGTTGTAATATATGGGGTTGTAATGTGTAAGGAGAAAATGGTGGCTTCAGGAACTGGCACCAAACAGTGACTGTTGGTCTTTGGAAAGACCTGATTTGTTACCAATTTGCAGAAAATTTGATTAAATAATGGTTAGATGTGAGAGGAATGGAATTTATGTTGACACACAAATATCAGTATTCTCGCAGCTGAAATGAAAGGCGACTTTGCATCTTAGAGTTTTTGTGAAGAACCTTTCTGGAATGCAGAGCTTTGTCTAGGGGCATGTATGTGAGGATTTGCACAGCACAGTGCTATGTTTTAGAGAAAGAAAAACTCTGTTGTTGTGTCATCCACATAGCTAAAAATAGGTTGTGCATCTAAACATAGCGTTGAAATAGTGTAGACGTTTGCTTCCTTTGTTGTTGCCTCTAGGATTGTGGCATGCTGATTAAAATACAGTCTGGATCAGTCTGCTCAGGAAGGGTGCTTTCTGTACTGGGTACATGGTCATTTGGTCTGGGAAGTAGCCCATGAACAAGCATTTATGTTGTTTTTTCTGTCCCGTAGGCAGGTGTCTTTAGTTGGTTCACATGCATGTGCACTGGAAGAGAACCAACAGATTTTATTAGAATAAACCTTTATTAGAATAAACCAAACCAGGTTGGAAGAGACCTTCAAGATCATCACATCCAACCCATCAACCAATCCAACCCACCCAAACAGCTAACCCGTGGCACCAAGCACCCCATCAAGTCTCCTCCTAAACACCTTCAATGACGGCGACTCCACCACCTCTTTGGGCAGCCCATTCCAATGGGCAATCGCTCTTTCTGTGTAGAACTTCTTCCTAACATCCAACCTGAATGTCCCCTGGCGCAGCCTGAGACTGTGTCCTCTTGTTCTGGTACTGGCTGCTTGGGAGAAGTGACCATCATCTGCCTGTCTACAACTTCCCTTCAGGTAGTTGTAGAGAGTGAAAAGGTCACCCCTGAGTCTCCTCTTCTCCAGGCTGAGCAACCCCAGCTCCCTCAGTCTTTCCTCATAGGGCTGTGTTCCAAACCCCTCACCAACTTTGTTGCTCCTCTCTGGACTCGTTCCAGCAAGTCAACCTCCTTCCTAAACTGAGGGGCCCAGAACTGGACACAGTACTCGAGGTACTTGGGAAGATGCCAAAGGAAAAAGCATTCCAACACTGAATCATGTTGATGAAATGTGAACTCTGAGTCCAAACGTTAGCTTACTCTGACAGATTTACAAATGAGAAAGTAATTTAAAATCTTGAAGGCCTTCTATTTTACATTAGGACAGTGAAGTATGCTCAATAACTGTTCATGTTCGCAGGGAAGATTTCACATCAAATTTTCATGGAGCTGGAGCTTGCTCATCCATTTTAACGTGAGATGTGTTGTAGCAGGATGGCTTGTGTGATTTATGACATTTGTCAGCTTTTCAGAGCAAAGTGTGCCTTTGTGTAGATCTCTTCAGCTTCGCTTTTTTGTCCATCCTTGCAGAACCCGAAGGACTGCAGCAAGGCCAAGAAACTAGTCTGTAATATCAACAAAGGCTGTGGCTATGGCTGTCAGCTCCATCATGTAGTCTACTGCTTCATGATTGCCTACGGCACACAGCGGACGCTCATCCTGGAGTCTCAGAACTGGCGCTACGCCACCGGAGGCTGGGAGACCGTGTTCAGGCCTGTCAGTGAGACGTGTACCGACAGGTCGGGTGCCACCACTGGGCACTGGTCAGGTGAGGATTCATGGCTCAAAACTTTTATCTTTGCTTTCATAGATTGAATTACACAGACCTGTTTTGATACCTCTTTCTTTAATGTTATGTGGAGCCTAATGACTGCGACTGCAGTTCTGTACAGAAGCCTCTGTTCCATCTTATTTGTACATTGTATTGCAAAAAATCACAACCTTTACTAAGGTATCTCTGTGCTTTGGCAGAGATACGTTTACATTTCAAATTTAAGTTACAATCCTTCAGCAGTCAGCCACTGTGCTATGTGCCAGATAGGAACCCAGTTTTTATCAGAAGAGAGTATTGAATAGAGCTGTTGTGGATAAACTTCAAAACAGTGAAGGATGTTTCAAATACAGAGCAAAAGAAACTCAAAGGAAATGATATCCAGTAATCATTCACCACCTGACAAAAAAAATTAAATCATTGAAACGGTTTTAATGTAAATTGAGCTGACTTGAAGTTCAGGCTCAAAGTAAAAGCAGTGGGAAAGTCAGACAGCCTTTTATTTGTGTGTCAGTCAGTTGCTCCCTTCTTACACTGGGCTGAGCAGTCCTGCTAGGATAACTAGATGGGCATCTGTGTTTGGAGAATCAGGCAGCTTTGTCTCACAGTAAACAGCATTCATCTAACTGAGTTCTCACCACCAGCATCTGGAGGAGTTACTAACATCTGCACAGGCTTAGAGGTTTTTCTACACATTTAAAACATTTTCAATATGTTTAAAACATGTTTGGGTATTTCCCAAAACTGAGTAGTTACACAGCACCGCTGGAGATGGCTGGCCAGGTGATAACTTTATTTGCTCTCAAGTTATGATAAACTCTAGGAAGACTTTATCTTTTTTTAAACTGAATTTCAGCTTAGATAACTTTTGTGTACAATTGCCAGCTTTTTAAAGCAGACTTTATTGACTTCCCTTTGGTTAGGCTTGCTTATTTTTTCTGAGTCTGACAGGAATTGCAGTGGGAGTTTTTAAGTATTGAAATAGTTGAAGGGAAGATACAGTTCATGAAGAAGAATACAACAGACTGTTCTTATCCTAGACTAGGTAAATGTAGTGAGATGCCTTCATTGATAAAAGGAGATTCTTGGGGAAAAGAGTTAAACAATTGGGTTAGAGAGAAGTGGAGTGTTACTTTTAATGGTATTATGTGTTACTGACAGTCATAGCCCACATAATAATTACTGGACGAGTAGATAAGCCCATAAAGGGTAGTGAATGCACTGAGCTCTGGACAAAAACAATTACACTGGGACAGTAAGGGAGATACTGTGCCACTTTGCAGGCTATAGCTGTTTTGTTGATCAGCACTGATGCAAGCTTTGCCTGTTGGCATGTGACACATTAATCTTACCTCAGAAGGGAATTTTTCCTCAGTTCTTCTCTGCTTAAAAACAGATAAGAAGGACTTATCCTTCATTATTCATGTTAGTTGTGCCTATGGACTGACAAACAGAACCAAGAATTTCCTTCCAGCGTGTCCTGAAGGACATACTTGGAGCAGCAGTCATGATTTGCATTTCTTAAAACTTGTGTAGGGGTGTTCAGCAGGTAATTGTGTGGATGCATTAATCAGTAAGGGACAATGCACTGCTGAGACATTCTAGCAGCATTCAGTTTTCTCAGACTTATCAGAGACTGCACCCCGTGTCCTAGAGTCACAAGAAATATTCCCCTTCCTTCCTTTCTGACATGTACAGGGTTATGCTGTCTTTCAGGAGAGCTCTGAACTGGTCACTGCACTTGGAAATTGACATAAGTGCTGAGAAGAAAAATGTAAATGGTTTGTTCCTTCACTATGTTTCTGGTTTGGAAATGGTGGTACATGTGGCTGTGTCCCATCTCTACTTCCAGATAGGGACAAATTGTTCTGAGATGGGTCTCAGGTTTCAGCTCTCCTTCTAGAGTGACTTAAATTCTGTAGTGCTCAAGCCTGTTCTAGGCAGAACTGATGCCTTGCAGGAATGTCTAGTTACATACAGTGAAAGTGTTTGTATCTTTAATTGTACTAATTGGAGTGATGGCTTTATAGTTACTTTAAGTCTCTACTGAAAATTCCTGTGAGTTGTGTTGGATACTACAGTTTGCTGGTGTTTTGAGAGCAGTGTGGTGGTGCTGTATGTTTCATTTGTGTTTTTCCAGAGAATCAGTAACATTTCTTATTCATGTTGGATCCAGTAGGTCTTGGAGATCCTTATTACCTGGCTGATGAGCAATTTAGTGAGCAACTGTGCCCTGGGCTTATGTAGCCAAGGGAGAATTGCCTGGTGCACTGGACAGTTCAAACATCAATTCTTAGAAATGGAAAACTGACATTGAAAACTTTAGATGAAGTTTTATTCATGTTACCCTAATGAAATGAAACCACCATCTGGGCATGGTTCTGGGCAAGCTGTCTTATGTAGCACCAGAATCTAGTCACAGGCAGTATGGTGAGCCTTGCATTTAGCATAATAACCTGTGAAACAGTGTTCTGGAGCACTTAGGCACACATGGCCTAAAAAGAATATGTGTTGTCAGAAAATTCGGTTCCATTAGATGGTGGCTCCTGGCAATGTGGGCTCTTGCTGATGAAGTACAAATAATGTTCCTTAAAGGAACCACTCACTCCCTGTGGTGGTTGTTTTCAAATCAGTGTGAAGGCTGAATGTGTGACATCAGCTCTGTGGGATCAAACTTTTTTAAACTTAATGAGTGCCACTAATGTGAGATTTGATATTCTAGAGAGAGCAGCCATTGAGGTGTGAAAGAGTCTCTTGTTAGCCTGCATGGCGTTAAACGCCAGTCCTCTGTGGTGCTGTCAGCCCTGAAGGAGAATGACCCTGACAGATGATTTCTGCTACTAGCTTCAGTAGGAATCTTCACTGGTTACTCATTTGCCAGTAAATTTAAAGGACATTCTGTCTTGCTGTCTTGTATTTTATATCTTTCTAAGTTTATAGATTTTGATTTCCTTTTCCTTTTTTTTAATCCCTGTGCCTTTACACGGACAAAGAAGTCTGAAATTCTTGACTGTGGTTGAATGAACTTTGGTTGCAAACCACACCTTTAATTTTGTTCTAACTTCTACAATCAGCATGGGACTTTGTAGATTTTCGAATTAAACCAACCAGAATGCACAGGTGTGAATTTCCTTTTCTCATAAACAAAATGTTTCTCCTCTTCAAGAGGAGATTGGACGCGGCACTTGGTGCCATGGTCTAGTCATGGGGTCTGTGTTGATAGGTTGGACTCGATGATCCTCGAGGTCCTTTCCAACCTAAGTGATACTGTGTGATACTGTAGTGTATTTACCGTGCTGCTTAGGTGGGTTTTTTAGTAATGAAGTTCATTCTTAATCATATTTCAAAAATACTCACACAAGTGAACACTTGCAGCAAGATATCAGGGTAAATTACAGCAGTAGACCCACAAGTCAGAAGATTGTGTATCCTCCTAAAGAATTAGTTCCGTGTAATTTGCCGACCTGCATAGGTAATAGAGTAAACTTTGCTTCATGACAAGGTTATTTAAACCTACAGATTATTTTCTTTAATCTTTCTTCTTCTTAATTAAATTTCCTCTGCTTGACACTTTTAGTTCTATTAGGAACAAAGTGTTGATGTTTCTGAAGTTTATCTTCAGCAGAACAGCTCAGATAATAATCTCTTCTACAAAGAATTAAAGAGGCTTGTGTGAGCTGAGAATATGTATAAATTTAAATCATTATTGGTTCAGTCCTCTCCTGACTAGGCATAAAAGCTAAAGTTGGCTGGGTCAGATGAAATGAGTGTGTTTTTGGAATGTGGAGAGTAGGGTGAACTTCAATAAGCAAGCTGAGGTTAGTCTGATAGCAAAAGGCAAGTAAGGCATGTTCTGCGCTGTGCAGAGATTAGAGGTCATCTCATCCCTCATCTCAGGCAGGAGCTGTTCTGACTCACGGGGTGTTCCTGCAGATCAGGTTTTCTACCTTAAATATGTTAAAAGATTTAGACTTCTATGGCAGCTATCTTACACTGTGGCATACTTTTTCGTTTTCCTTTGTTTGACTCACTTTCATAATGCTGTTCTAGAGGAAAAAAAAAAATCTCATTAAGAGATGGTTGTATACATGCTCTTTTTCATGTCAAAATTGCACCCTGCCTGCAGTTGTCACTGACTTGTGGCTCATGCTTCCTTGGTATCTCTGGCCAAACCGTTATGAATCATTCAGGCAGGAACTGCTACAAGAAGCATGTATGACTTCCTGTAATAAGAGCCAAAATACAGAAAACTTGTGAAGACATGCTGTCTTTAAATTTTTCATTAATTTCCTTTTAAAAAGTTAGTTATATTGAGCATTAATATTATTTAGCAACAGCTAAACCACGGTAGGCCTCTTCCTACCATTTTTCACTTGTTGATTTATCATGTCCTGGTGGCATTCTCCATTGCAGGAGAAATGTTAATACATTAGAAGAATGAGATAAAAAACGGTTAAACAAACCCCTATACAACAAAGAGGAAAAGGAAACAGATAAAAAGGAAGGACAGAGAAATATATGGTTTGAAATCCTACCTACATTATATCACAGTATAACTTAGGTTGGAAAAGACCTCGAGGATCATCGAGTCCAACCTATCAACACAGACCCCATGACTAGACCATGGCACCAAGTGCCACGTCCAATCTCCCCTTGAACGCCTCCAGGGTCGATGACTCAACCACCTCCCTGGGCAACCCGTTCCAATGACGAATGACTCGCTCGGTGAAGAACTTCCTCCTCACCTCGAGTCTAAACCTCCCCTGGCGCAGCTTGAGACTGTGTCCCCTTGCTCTGGTGCTGGTTGCCTGGGAGAAGAGGCCAACCCCTTCCTGGCTACAACCAACTTTCAGGTAGTTGTAGAGGGCAATGAGGTCACCCCTGAGCCTCCTCTTCTCCAGGCTAAACAATCCCAGCTCCCTCAGCCTCTCCTCATAGGGCTTGTGCTCAAGGCCTCTCCCCAGCCTTGTTGCCCTTCTCTGGACACGCTCAAGTGTTTCGATGTCCTTCTTAAACTGAGGGGCCGAGAGCTGGACACAGTACTCAAGGTGCGGCCTAACCAAAGCATGATGGGGAATGGAAGGATATGGAGGTGAGGAAGCCCTCTGCATGTTCTAGGGTAACAGCATTTGCTCCTTCCCATAAAGCCTGCAAAGAGGACTTGGAAACTTGGAACGCAGTTTCCTGCAGTTACCTTTAAATATTGACTTTGCTGCCTCTAGCTGTGGTTTGACAAGTGAATGTTTTCAAGGCAGGGATACCCAGAGGGGAAGAAAACGGCAGAGCTCTTCATTTGATGGTAGTGCCAGTTTTAACTGTTCATTGAACTAAAATCTTAAAATATGAATTAACGAATATGTTTATATGTATAATTCAATAAAGAGGATACAGTGGGTACAAGGGATGAATTTTTAATTCATTAAGGCCAATCAGGCAACTGTAATCAAAAGGACTAAATGAGCAAGTTCTGCAGAATTAATAGCAGCAAGTAAAAAAGTTGCATTCCATGAACTAGATGTTCCTTGACAGTAGGTCCTGTGCATAAATCGGAGGAATATTTAGTATTGGCCTAAAAACCACTGCAGCTTGCATAACTTGCAGTTGGGTGAATGATGGTTTACTCCTTCATCTCACTCTTCTCGGTAAAATCTTGCAGAAAAAATGGATCCATTTATAATTCTTAATATCTTTTTATACACTGACTTTCATTATTTACCTTTTAAACATTCAAGCAGATTTACTGTGAGGCATAGAGGGGAGTGGTGATTTGAGAGAAGAGAGCAGAAGAGCAGCCTGTCTTGTATTTTCCCATGGTGTCAGTTCTTCAAGCTACTGACACAGCATAGATTTTCTGTTGTGAAGGTTCTTCGTAAGATGTCTAGGTGAAGACATTCCTATATGTAAACATGTACAACTATTTGGGAAGTGGTAAAACTCTTGGAAGAACCTTAGAGCTGTAGTGAGGTCAGTCTGAGTTTTCAGATGAGTGCAGTGGCAAAGTGTGGTTCTGGTTTATGTCTAAGTGTGTGGGGGTTATAGAATGGTAACAAGAAGTTGTTTTCCGTGTTCCAGAACCATGGCCAGGCTCCAGCACACTGCATGATTTTGTTTTCTGGCCTTCAGAATGGATGTTGATAAATAGGAAAGGATTCTCCCCAAGAGGCCTGAGAAATCCGCTTTATATTAAGAGATTAAAGAATATTATTGTGGTTCAGGACCCACCTGGCACTGTCGACTGGTAGGCAGTGAAGAAGCAGAGATGAGGAAGGCTGGATGGAGCATTGGCAGTGGAGTTAGCTGTGCCCTGGGCAGACACCAGTAGAATCAATTATTTTAAACAGTCTTGTACCAACTGCTGCTCAGGAGACTGCAACAGCAGAAAAACAAAAGGAAAAATAGGTTCACATGTTTTTTAAACTGTGAGCAAGCTGTGTGAGTCCATAGAAAGAAACACAAGGTACAGCTACAGAGTTAGATGTTGTCTTTGAGCAGATGGCAATCCTTTTCACTGGATCAGCACTTAACTTTATTAACAGAACTGCAAGTGGAATAAAAGCAGCCAAGTCGTAGAGACAAATGGAAGTCAAATTCGTAAATTAATTTAACCAACTGATCTTACAGTGAAGGAAAACACTTATATATAGAAAGATGGGACAGAGAAGGGAGGGAGTTTGACTTGTGTTAGTGAGCGTACTGAGGGAAAGACTCAGTGAGGAAAGACTGAGGGAGCTGGGATTGCTTAGCCTGGAGAAGAGGAGACACGAGATGACCTTATCATTCTCTACAACTACCTGAAGGGAGGTTGTAGACAGGGGGATGATGGTCTCTTCTCCCAGGCAGCCAGTACCAGAACAAGAAGACAGTCTCAGGCTGCGCCAGGGGAGGTTTAGGTTGGGTGTTAGGAAGAAGTTCTATACAGAGAGAGTGATTGCCCATTGGAATGGGCTGCCCAGGGAGGTGGTGGAGTCGCCATCATTGGAGGTGTTCAGGAGGAGACTTGATGGAGTGATTGGTGCCATGGGTTAGTTGTTTAGGTGGATTGGATTGGTTGAAGGGTTGGACGTGATGATCTTGAAGATCTCTTCCAACCTGGTTTGGTTTATTCTATTCTAAAATAAAGGTTTATTATACATAATGTCACTGCATATCTATGTGGAGTGAGAGATGGTTATAAATGCTAGGAAAAAGATCCTTTCCAGTGGTTGAAAATTTACTTTATAGTTAAGGTACTTTGGAACATTTTGAAATCCACTTCTGATTAGAAGTCTTTGAGTCAGAAATATTCGGAGTATGTAACATTCAGAAATAAAAATGAAACCGATAGTTGTGAATTCAAAATCACACAGGGGTAACGAGGCAAAGATTTCAGTGTGTTTCAAAAGGAAATATATTCTTCCCTGATAGGAGTTTGGTGTCATGAGACATGAGCAGAAGAAATGGGTTTGGGTTTTTTTTAATTATTGACCTATAGAATAGAATAAACCAGGTTGGAAGAGACCTTCAAGATCATCGCGTCCAACCTATCATCCAACACCGCCCAACCAACTAACCCATGCAACCAAGCACCCTGTCAAGTCTCCTCCTGAATACCTCCAGAGATGGTGACTCCACCACCTCCCCAGGCAGCTCATTCCAATGGGCAATCACTCTCTCTGTGTAGAACTTCCTCCTGACCTCTAGCCGGAACCTCCCCTGGCGCAGCTTGAGACTGTGTCCTCTTGTTCTGGTACTGGGTGCCTGGGAGAAGAGACCAACCTCTGCCTGCCTACAACCTCCCTTCAGGTAGTTGTAGAGAGCAATAAGGTCACCCCTGAGTCTCCTCTTCAGGCTAAGCAGCCCCAGCTCCCTCAGTCTCTCCTCATAGGGCTTGTGTTCCAAGCCCCTCACCAACTTCGTTGCCCTTCTCTGGACTCGTTCCAGCAAGTCAACCTCCTTCCTAAATTGAGGGGCTCAGAACTGGACACAGTATTTGAGGTGTGGCCTAACCAGTGCAGTGTACAGGGGCAGAATGACCTCCCTGCTCCTGCTGGCCAGACTGTCCCTGGTAACCAGCAAACCAGGTTGAAGTGCTCCATGTCTCTTTCAGTTTTGACACTTGTTAAGAATTAGGCACATAACGCTTTGTATCATTGCGAGTCCAGAGCGAGTGCACCAGTGAAGAGTGCTGCTTTTGTGGAAATGCACATCCTGTATAACTACAAGCTGCTGCTTTCTGCATCTCAAACTGAACACCATGCCTTGCTGTAGCTTTGCAAGTCATTTAAAAGATGATTTGTGACCCTGGTATGAGCCCTGGATGGAGAAGTTTGTAGTTTTTTCCTTGCTATGAACTGATTCTTGTTAACTTGTGTTCACATAGAGAACAGTTTCTGGAAAAATGACTTCTTACATATGTATAAAAAAGAAAGGGAAAAAAAATCTTCAGAATGCTGTAGAGAATTGTGTTTAAAAGATATTCAGCAATGTAACTGAATTCAGTTCCAACACCCATGTGTAGTAAAAAGAAAATGTTGGGGTATATTCATGGTTTTTTTCTCTTCTGTCCTTTTTGAGGAAGGGCATATATACATAATGTTTTGCATTTTGCAGTGAAAGGGAAGAGCCCAGGCTTCCTTTAGCCCTAAAATAAGTTAAATCATAGCCCCAAGGTTACCTTATTTAAAATATTTTTCCATTTTTGCTACAGTTTCTTGCTTGTTGCAAAATCGTGGCTGTTCAAAATCAACAAAAAGTGTTTGGAGTGAATTTTAACAATATGTTATTGTTGTGGATGCCTTTATATAATACAGGTCATTGTCTGAAAATGGGAAAAAGGAATCTCTTTCTGTTGCAGCAGCTCCTAACAGTCTTGTGACAGGTACTTTCCAGGGATATAGTATTACAGATTGCCAAATCTTGCTGTAAGAATTAGGGCCAGTAAGATAGATACTGCAGAAGATATTAGTATCACTAAGGTTGGAAGAGACCTCAAAGATTGAGTCCAATCTGGACAGTTGCTTGCTCATACACTAAAAAAAGAATACTTCCCCAAAGCTCCCCTTTTTTAGTGGAAGAGAATTTTACACAATGCTTTAAAAAAATACATATGAGGTAAGAATTAGACCTCTAGAGCTCTGGGCCGTGTTCTTTCTAACAATAAAATAATAGGAGGTTTAGGGTTTTATAATAGTGAAACCACTCTTAATGTAGAGTTCTAGTTCTAGAACGTCAGATCTGGGTGTTTGGGGAAGAATTAAGAGCTAGGGAGGAGAAAACAAAGAAAAATCCAAATAAATGGTTCAAATATATTTTTTTTAAGGAAAGAAATGGACAGTCCAATTATTCCTATTGCTTTTTTCTAGTAGCAGATAGAGCTTTCTCTACTGAGAAGACGATGACATGTACCAATGACATTTACATAGCCTTCTACCATGTTCTAGAAATTTGGAATGTGTGCCCAAAACATCTCCTGAGAGGAATCACCATCACTGAACTCTGGAGGTGTCATGTCTATTAACTGTACCAAGTGGAAAAGCTCTACACAGCTGTAAAAAAAAATGATGCTGTCACTCTTGCACACTTTTTATTGCCTCTCTCAGGGCAGTATGGTAAGAAATTTTGTATCTAGTGAAATCCAGGAGAAGACATTTAACTCTTAGCTTAATTTTTGAAGTATAGCATGCATCAAAGTTATTCATAGTTACAATCCTGTTGTCTTGTTCAGTGGCCTAGCACTCACTGCAGGCATAGCAGAGAAATGAAAATCCTTGGGAAGTCATTTCTACAGGTGGTGAGAAGTAGCATCAAGTAGTGAAATACAGGAGCAGGTTTTGAAGAAACGGCATAGTTCTGTTCAGAGACCTGAGCAATACAAAGAACTCTTCAGAAAGGTTTGTGGTTTGGAGGTTAGCGCAGCATCTGTCACGACCTCTTGCAACCCACCTTAAAGTTTGTATTCAATAGTCTGCATTCCAATTAGCATTTCAGTTTTACTTTTCCCCACAGTTGGGCATGAAAACCAGCTGCTGTTACCTTGAAAAAGATACATTAGTTTAACGTATGCTTTAAGGAGATTATATGCAGATTGCAGCTATTTCACAGTCTTGATTTTCTTGATTCCCCCCCCCCCCCCATGCATTTGCATACAGTATCTTGTCAATAGCTGACATGTTCCAGGGGGGAAGTGCTCACACATTTTGTATACAAATTTCTTTGTGTACTTCTCTGTTGTATACCACTGTTCAACATTTTGTAGTGACAGTGGAAATTTAGTTTGGCAGGAAGACCAAATAAGAGAAACCATATAAGTGAATTAGGTAGAGGAAAACAAACCTGCTTAGCTAAGGAAAAAAGAAAAATTTACTTCAGAAAACAAACTTCATGTAAATCAAGTGTAGCCTGTCTGGGGAGGAAGAGTGGGGCAAGGAATTTCTAGGTGTAGGACACTATATATTACTTGTAAGGCTTTATATCACTTGTAAAGGTATGTATATGTTAAATCTATGAGGCTGCATCTCATAGGACTCAGAAACAGTCCTCTCTTCCAGGGGAGAAAAACATCATTGAAATTTTCAAGGATATCTTAGAGCTGTCTTCAGCTTGCAGTTCTGATTGTCTTGAAGAGCAGCATTTTCTTCTAGTATGATAAGAAAGTACCAGAAGTCTGCAAATCAAATGGGAAGCTGAAATTCCTTGTTTGAAGTGGGTGTTACTGGCAGAGCAGCATATCGGAAACTTAGGGAATGCTTCAGTACTCACAGAAATCTGTGAGGAGAGCAGGTGTTGTCATGCAGCAAAGGTATGGCCATGTCTGCTTAGATTTGCAAATAAATAACAGCAAATAATATGAATCCACACAGTCTGCTACAGTGTTGCCTTTAAAAAATGGAGATGGGTTAAAAAAAAATAATCAGACTCTGCCTATAAATGGGAACTAAATGCTTACAAGCACTATGGAGATTACGTAACAAAAGCCAGGAACCACACTCCTACCACCTGTCAAAAAACCCTGTTTTCAAAAGGTAGATTTGATGAAGTTGCTTGATGTTGTTAAAAGGCATTAAAAAAAATTCTATGAAACCCTCAACAAATTTTATACAAAGGAGAAAACTAGGAAAGAATGCAATTTCTACTAGCACATTACATCTGAATACAAGTTAAGGAAGGCCAGAGAAGATTTTGAAGGGAAGCTTGCTAAAGGCAAAAAACCTGATCATAAATCCTTTTTCAAACACATCAGAAAAAGCAAGCCTGCCAGAAAGTCCAGAGGGCCAGCAGATGATCAAGGGATGAAAAGAGCTCTGGAAGGAGATGAGTCTGTAGTGTGAAATGTAAAACTACTTATCCATGCTCATTATGGAAGAGCTCAGGGAGGCTCTCATTCCCGAGTCGTTCTTCACAGGGCACACCTTGGATGCTCTTTTCCAAACAAGTGCCATTGAAAGCGTTTTACAACAAAACAATTCGTTTACAATTGCTATGATTTTATAATTGCTTTTGTTTGTAGTTGTGTTCTACAGAGTGGATGGTTGCTGGAGGAACACTGGTTTTCAAAAAGGGTTCTAGCGCATCACAGATTACATATTGGACAAACTGATGGGAGAAATAATGAATCAGTTTAGGGAATACACAGAAAAATGTTACAGTGGAGAAAACAAGAGTTTCATAGAAGGAAATGATGTCTCATAAATGTAGTAAATTTATTTGATAAAGGCAAAAAACACATAGGCACAGAAGAATTGAGTTGATTTAATATTCTGTACTTCAAGAAAGCACTTTGGAAGTTTTCCTCTGATGTAAACTACTGTGAGATAGAAGATGTATCTGAAATTGGGTTAAAGGGAACTTCAGAGAAAAGAGTAGAAATGAGTGATTAGTATTCATTAGAGGTGTAAGTCACTAACAGAGAGTGAGTATGAACTTTACACTTCAGCATATTCATGTATCATTTGGCAGAGAGAGAGAATGCAAGCTGGCAAGATTTCTGGTGATAATGAGGTATTTGGTTTAGTGAAAATGAAAATTCTTTGTGAACAGTTACAGAAGGCTTCTGCAGTATATTAAGAGACTGTGAAAGGCAACAGCAGGTACAAATCTGTGTTGATAAGAGCAGGTAATGGGGAAGAACCAAGCCATAGTTACATGTTCAGTGGTGAGATCTGTGCATTGGCTACTTGGGAAGTGTGAAAGCACATCCAGTGGTCAGTGTACCATAGTAATGTGTTTGCCTACAATCTTGTGCTTACACTTAGTGCGGTGAATGTTTACTGTTCAGTATCTTGGCATCAGTACTAGAGTGCCTGTTTAAGTGGTTCTACTAAAACTGGTGGCTTAGCTGATTTGCAATGAGAATATGGTTGGCTTTCTGGGCTGTAGGTGCACACTGCTGAGGTGGTCAGCTTCAAGGCAAGGGCTTTCAGCAGAGTGGGAATGTGGTGAATGGGGGGAGTCTCAGGTCAGCAGAAGGGCACTCGAAGAGCTCCACAAAGGAATACCAGCCACTCCAGCCAGTAATTCAAGGTGATATTTTAGGATACTCAAAGCCTACTTTTTTGATAGGATGGGGAAAAAAAAAGAGGAGCTAGAGGCATGCACATGCCTCAAGGGCTGTGAGTCTTACTAGCATCACAGAGATGTGGTGCTCCCATGGCTGGATTATTGGAATGGGAAGATACAGGCTCTTCAGGAAGGACAGTTGGAGGGGGTGACAGGGGAGTGTCACTCCTTGTGTCTCAAGACCAGAATTTTTTTTTTTTCCATGACTGTAGGGTTATTTTTTTGGTTTTTTTCTCCTTCTTATGTTAGTAGAATGTATGAAGTGGAATGCCTCCCTGTGTCTGTGTTTCTTTCAGATGCACTGTTGAGGTGAAGCATGCTTTGAATTTGCTTTGAATTTGATCCTTGAGGTCTCTTCCAGCCTAGTATTCTATGAATTTCCAACAGCATAGCAGTTTTACTCTTTGCTGTTTTATTTATGGCCAACTAAAATACCTTTTTGTCTACATGCACCTTGAGGGTTGTGTTCCATCTGGACTTGCATATGAGGGTATTTTTACTAATTCCTTGAAAGAAGAGTCTTTCAGGTGTTCAAATTAGGACAAGATGAGACTGGGAGCTCAAGTTGAAATCTGATGATTCAAAAAGACAGTAAATGGCTTCTCTAAAATGGGAACCCTTCTATACTAGACACCTGGACAAGCATCTCCAAATGTTTAGCTCCATTCTCATGTTGGGAACTTGTGGTCTCCTAAAGTATCACCTTGAAGCCATCTTAATTTTTGCATGCGTATACAAACTTGTTACAGGCTTCTATGCATGTCCTGTGTCCAGTTAGCATATGCAAGTCAGAGATCAGTCTCTGCAGATCAGTTCTTGCAGCTGTTGAAGAGTTATTATAAAAGTGAGCTGTTTATCTTCTGTTCCAGAAAAGGCAACCTAAGCTTCGGTGGAGTTATTTCAAGTTACATGCCAAAATGAGTTTTTCTTCAATATTGCTGTAATTTCTTTTCTGTATGTTTTCCTAAATTATCTCAGCTTTCCTTATGTAAGGTCTTACTTTTAAATCATCAGCTCTGACTGGTTTTCATGAATGGCTAAATGTGGGTAACATGGAAAAACCCTTTTCACTTATAGAAGTACGTTTGCCTTTGCAAATACATTTTGTGGTATTTCCTGCTAGTCATGGGGCCGGATCCCTTCACAGGCAGGTACCACTTTCATATAGGCTGTTTAGATGGAATGAGGCATTGTTCAAAAGCAGTTTGAATACAGAGAGATAAAAGGAAAAATAAATTACTAGTAAGCTGCTTGATTTCTACTTAGTTTGACAGTCTGCTGAAAATGCCTTTGCTGACTGGTAGATGAAGTCAATTTGTGCAGCCGCACACTCCATCTGTAAACTTTCCAGCTGGCATGCTGGCTGTCTAAACAACTGAGGAAGGGAAAAAATCTTTACTTTTTAATGTTCTCTTGAAGTGATGTGACAGTTGTTGTAAAAAGCCTCTAATAAGCCACGAGAACTGAAACAGAAATGGAGGTCTTTAGAATTCAGCTCACCTAGGCTCACTAAAAAGGGGATGGAAGCCCTGGAGGAATCAGTAGATGCTGCTGCTTTAGTTTTGTCAGAGACATGCAGAAGTTGATACACTCAGTTCATGCTTTCACTAGGCACAGGAAGAAGGAGAACATTCACTGGAATCTTGGTCTTTTATTAGGTCAGTAAGAGCACTGTTTGTCTTTACATTGTGGTTTTGATGTGCAAAGACCCAGGATGACATGGGAAAAGAAATGCTAGTGAAAATCAGTGGAACCTAGAAATAAGACTACCATCCAAATCCTGATTTTTGGTTGGAAGATCATAAAAACAATACTTTTGACCAAGAATTATTTTAGCCAAGTTTCTTTTAAGAGCAAAAGTTTTGCCATCATGCTGTGCCTTTCTGCCTGCCCTTATTTATTTTAATTCTAAGTTAATACAAGTTCTGAATATTGAATGAATATTGGCCAAATTTGGCCAGAAGAGGTAGGTCTTGATAAAATCTCCGAAGTCCTCAAAATAGCCTGATAGATGTGTACAGCTGCTGAAGTCAGGAAGTGAGGAGCAGTGACTGATCACAGCTGTCACTTCGAACAGGCAGACAGTGCACGCAGCAGCAGGAGACATGGGAGTACCTGAGGGTAGTTGCAAGAGTTGTGCAAGAGAGAAGAGGGGAGGATTCAGGAAATGAGCCCTGGGTACATTGGGCTGAGAAAAGTAATAAAAGATGTGTTGGGATGTTTGAAAACGTTTTTGTTTATTTCCACCTGAAGCTGTCAAGGATCAGCCTTTTTGGTGTACAAATGGGAACAGCACTGCCCATATAGCACATAAAACCTGAAAAAGAAACCAACTGTGTTTTCGGTTTCTTTAAAACTGAGTTGCACCAAATTTATTCAATACTTGCCTGCCTTAAAAGGTTTGATAAGATAAAAGAATAAAACAAGTGTGTAGGGTAACACTAGTGAGAATATGATCAGCAACCAAGTTCAAAAACTTTGTGTTGCAAATGCACAAAGTGCCTTCTGCGTGACTCTAGCAGTGTTTGCAAAGGCCCACAGGTGCAGTGTGCAGCACAGAACAGATAAAAGGTACTTGTCTTTTGGGCTAGTTGACAGTTCATAAGTAGTACCACACACCGTAACTTTGCATAGTGTCCATGCTTTGTCTGCTCTGCAAAGAAAAGCATGGAAACCGATGAACCATGAACCTGCTGTCTTTGCAGTATAAAACACTCACCGGCAAGACAGTGAGGAGGCTGCTGAGAATTCAGCCTGTCCCGATTGCCTGTACTAATTTAACAGCATTTCTGGCGCCGAGGGCTCTTGAATGAGTATGAGGCCAGAAGTGTCCACTCAGGTGGGGCAGTGAGTTGTTCAGGTTGGAGACCTTAGTTCAGTAGAGCTGTGACAAATTCCAAAGATCATTTGTCAGGCTTCAGAGAAGTTGATATGAAATATATAAACAGTAACAGTTTCCAAATGGGCTTTGAATTAGGAGGAAAAACATTAAATCTGAGAAGTAGGTGGTAAGATTATGCTCAATACAAAAAATTATATAAACCTTGTGGAGATACAAAGTAAGTGATTAAGGCACATTAGGATACTGCAAGGAAGCAAAGTTATGCTTTTTGTAATGCACTTGGCTCATGTTGATGTTTAAAAAGCAGTCAGCGGGACTCCTGGAAATTGAAACTGTGTTACCGATCTGTTAGTGTTAGACATACCCAAAAGCTGGTGATAAATCAGAACTAGGTGGTGCAATTGGCATCTAAATACAAATCAATTTCTGTACATTCTGTGATTGTCCTCCAGAGGATATTGTTATGGTAAAGTGTGAATATTACCAGTGTTGCAGTACTTTGGCTATTACATACCCACTCAAATTTAAATGACCTGTACCAACTCCAGAGGTATCCTCCAAGCTGAATAATCCTGTGATCAAATATGAAAGCTGGACCCTACACCAAGCAGGGAATTTGACCTGATAGTACTGGGATTTGAATTACCAACGTGAGAGAAATTAGAAGGTCTTATTACTTTTTATGGTTTATCCCTTATTTAATTAAACACAGCTGAAAGTGGAAGAACTGATATATTTTAGATTTCAGAGAACAACTAGCTTAAAAACTGAACAGATGTGTGGAGAAAAAGATCCTTCTGTATGTGTAACCCGACATCACTTTCTTCAGTGGAACAGCTACAATTGTATCAGTCCAAACTCTGACTTCATGTTTTTGTGTTGTCTGTGCTTGCCCATCAATCTGTCTGAGTTCTGGTTAGCTACTGTGTCATTGATTGTGATTGCAGCGTATTTCTGAGTCAGCTAGACCAATGTCCTGGTACCCAAAATTTCTGTCACAGTTTTTTAAACTATTTCTGTTGAAAAGAGTATAAAATTGAATGTTAGAACCTTCCACTCAACACTGGGGGTTTGGAAAAAAAACCAAACCCACAAAACAACAGGTCAGTAAGATAAGACAGCCTATGTTTTTCTTGCAGAGCTGTTTACTCCCGCAGGTTACTGAAAAATTACTCCACTGGTGTTGTCCAGGACAAAAGCAAGCACTTGCCAGAAGTTTTCCTGTTTGCACATTGGCTATCTCATACTTTGTAAAGTGAATGAAGGCTAATAGGAAGCATTTTTGTGTGTGTCATGGTTCAGAACAATAATAAAGGTAATAAAGACTAGGAGGTTGTCAGAAGAGTTCCTAGAATTGTTCCCCTCTGCATGTTGGACTGTGCAGATGTTTGAGCAGCAGTGTTAGAGAGTAGTGCTCTATCCAAAGCTTTTATGCGTGGACTAAGTGCAATTATGCTCCTTGTCCACTTCGGATTTTATGTAAATCATTAACAAAACAGGCCACTGTTGAAGACAATGATGACCATACTGATAGTTTGATTTTAATTATTGTTTTTAAATAAGCAATTAGTGCATTCTCTTAACAGTGTGCGCGTCAAAACTATTTTGTCAGTAACTGGCAAAAGTTGTGAAGCACCAGAGGCTTCTGTAAGCATTACAAAAGTTCCTACTTACAATAAACACCACATTCTTGGGTTTGTATTTATGAATATTTCATTTTATGGCTTTCCACTTGTTTACCCATACTGTCAAGTAGCAGTTCCAATAGTTTTTGGGTCTCATGCTGTTTCACAAAATAAGGAACTCTTCCTCTTCTCTGTGAAATGACCATACGGTATTTTCAGTTTCTTATCAAAAAGGTAGTTTTTCATATCCAAAAGTGCACTCATTAACACTTGACCTAGGAGAAAAATGGGTTTTCATATCTCAAAGTGCACTCATTCACACTTGACCTAGGAGTTAATTTTACACAACCAAATTGTTTGTTTTGCCTTAATGAAATAGGTTTTGTTTCTTACTGATTTGGATTCGCAGCAAGTCTTGCAACTTCATTACTAGTCAAACAATGTACCGCATACAGTTGAAAGCTGAACTATGTTGTGGGTTTTTTTCCCACACCCTTCTTTGATATTCTTGTGAATTTTGAATCTTTTAATCAAAGTTGCTGTATGCTGAGAGCTTTCCTAGTTATTGCTGGGCAATCTGGTTTTCCTCAAAGCCTTAAAGACAGCCTGTGGAGATTTTCAGCAGCATGCTCTTCTCTTTGAATGGTATGGAGAAGTATATTGGGTGTATTTCAGGGACAATACCAGAGAGTGGGTCAGGTTGCTCAGTCAGCTTTATCAATAGGAGGACATTCCAAAAGGCTGTCTTTACACAACAGCATGTTGTTTTTTTCTTCAGTGATAGAATGAAGCTTAAAAACTTGTCAGGGATAGCACACTTGATAAGAATTCAGCTTTTTGTATGCACCTCAGCATCTCTGCTTTATCTTCTCTAAAGAGCTGCAGCAGATTTCCCTGTTTCTTGCCCCGCTCTTAGCTGGGGGAAAAGGTAGAAAGGAGAGAACATCCAGTGCTTTTTCAGACCATCCCCAAACTGAACATTTCTTGTTTAGATCTCTGAGGACACCTGCACCAGATCTAGCAGTGCCTTGCCTTCAGGCTGGTTTTCTTTACTGCGGCTTTCCAAAGACATACTGATAAAATATGACTTATCTTATAAGAAAACTCTGCATTTTTAGTAAAATTATGGACTTCTAAATCTTTTCCTGTAAGGATGATATAATAGGTAGTAAAAATGTGAATTGGCTCCTTGAATGAAAAGGTGTCATGCATACCTGCAGTACACATTCTATGGGAAATTTTTCTGGAAGACTATGGAAAGGGCCGTCAGCCAATGGTGTTACACAGTGCAGTGATGAATTATGAACATATAGATACATTGATGAGGGCAGATTTTCCAAATACATTAAAATTAATGGAAAACATCCCTAGCCATAACAAACTTTCCTTATTTAATGAACCATACCTCAGAGAATTACTGCTGAATAATTCTGACTGGTTTTGCTGGTAGGCTCATCAGTGTCAATGGAGCGTTCTGGCAAGGTGTGACTCCATCATGCAGTTGTCATACTTTAAGGATTTTGTCACAAATACACTGAAATTATTTTTAGTGTGTACAAAAGTGGTTTTGGAGATTTCTAACTATTCTTGAAGTGAGGCTCATTATCCTTGCACCTAATTGATTTTCTCAGCCGTTGGGTTTACTTGGTCAGCAGCAGCTACATGAGTTTGGTTTGCTTGTATTTTAAACTGTATTCTCTCCTGGCCAGTGAGCACTGAACAGAACTAGCCATTTTTGCCAGTAAACCCTGCCAAGAAGGAGGAAGTGAGCACATTAAAACCCTTACCTGAAATGTTCAGTGTTTCAAAAGGTAATGATTTGTATTGTGCCATGTGAAAATAGCTTGGAATTGTCGATTATAGTGACACTTACATTTGTGTAATTTGTGAAAACTCTTTAAAGATACTTAGTGGCTGTTGAGCCTTGAATGGAATTCACATCTAAAATGCCTGTCTTCCCCTTCAATTAGTATTTAAAAGATAACATTCTCATCTGTATGTGAGTCACATGCTTGTGTAGTGCTTGGTACTTTTTTCTTTATGGAATTAATTTGCTGATTCTGGTTTAATTTCTTTAAGACAGGAATTACCTCTGTCTTCTGTCAGTGTGGCTAACCCAGTGGTTATGATGGATGTCTGAAACATGGAGATTTACTGCCATAAAATGTACTCAGAAGAGCAGCAGGGCTATAGAGTTATGATTTTAAGTTTCTTATGCCTTGAAATATTTCTTTGTTTATTTCTTAAGCAAGTAGCTGAATTTTGAGTGTTTTTGGATAACAAATCTGTCCCAGTAAGACTTAGTGCACAGTCACGGTGTAGGTGCTTATAAAAAGGTATGAATACATAAGCAAGGAACACCTTTTATGTCTTGTAAACTACCAGCTGCTCAGAATGCAAGGACCTTCAACTTTGTTCCTCTGGAGGGGATAGTTAGATACAGTCTGTACAAAAATCTAGTCTAAAACTATGATTTTTCTTAATGCTGTTTTGAAAAAATAGAGCAGGAGTTAGGTGGTCTTTTTGAAGTCAAAAATACAGTTTAGCTGATGTGTTTGGGATGTTACTTGTCAATGATAAAGCTCATTAATAAAGTGACAGACTTGACTGATCCTAGTATGTATTTTGAACAGGTGAGGCTAATGATAAGGATGTTCAGGTGGTGGAACTTCCCATTGTTGACAGCTTACACCCACGGCCACCTTATTTACCGCTGGCTGTCCCTGAAGACCTTGCCGATAGGCTAATTCGTGTTCACGGGGATCCTGCAGTGTGGTGGGTCTCGCAGTTTGTGAAATACTTGATCCGTCCACAGCCTTGGTTAGAAAAAGAAATAGAGGAAGCCACAAGGAAACTTGGTTTCAAACATCCGGTGATCGGGTGGGTATTTAGTTTTCCTTTTTTCACTGTCTATGCTTTAATATGTCTCTATAGTGATCCCAGTCTAGGACAAACTGTTTCATGATGGCTATCCAAAAGCCTCAGGTGTTTTGAGGGGAGAGAGGGTGCTTTCTGGGTGAAGCTGTCATTTTGTAACTGTGCACAGTGCAGGTTGATTACAGGCACTTCAGCATACCTACCTGCCTACAGTTGTACAGACATGCAAATGGCAGCTCAGTAGAAGGCCTTTTTATATGTCCTTTTATACCTAGTAAGGTGATAGAGAACTTAGTTTGTGTAATTGCTTTACAGCTTGCATTTCAAACGCTTTCTGTTTTGGTCTTCTTTTTGAACCCCTGAACACCAGGCTACATTTTACATGCCACAGTCCACAGCTAATTTTGTTCTTGGCTGCACCTGATCATAGTGTGTGCCTTTGCTGCTGCTGTTCTCACTCTTGTTTCTTAGCAGTAACTGTGAGTTGAAAGGTCTGTGTTGGGGAAATATAGAGAAGGAAAGAAAGCACCTATGGGCAGTAAAGAGCAGCTTGTGGAGGAAAGGTTTTACTGTCATGTAACATGAAAAATTTTGAAGCTGCCATACTAGAATTTGCAAATATTTATTACTTCCTTAGCCAAAATTTTTCTTCAATCCTTAATCTCTCTTTTTGTAGGACTACACACTAGGCGTGCCCCGATGTTAGCTGACTTTGGCTATGGAGTCCTTAGGCCACTTCAGCAGTGATGTACTGCAACACTTGTTAGGCTCCCAGCACATAGGGTAGATGTGTTTTTAGTAGCCTCTACTCAAAGCCTGTACTGTAGTTGGTGCCCCAGTGTGTCCATGGTGCAAATATTTCTCTTTTGCCTTTGACCTGTATCGATCAAGCATTGCCTAACTTCTCCAGATAACATGCACGAAAGGAATACCTTTGGTGCTATAATGAGATCTCCTTTGTTCTCCTTTCTTTCAGTTATCCTTTTCCTTCCTTGCAGGACTATTCTATTGCCTTCAAGAACAGACTGACAGCTCCGTGTTGTCAGTGTGTCTTGATGGACATAAATGAGTTTTAATCCATCCTTGGTTTAGGTAGGGGCTGGATTTAATATGCATGCTAAAAGCACAGACATGAAATGACAAATTGAAATTTCAGTTGCTGAGGTATTTGTAAATTGAATGCCCAGTTTCTGCCTTTTTCCAGAGTTCATGTTCGAAGGACAGACAAAGTAGGAACGGAGGCAGCATTTCATCCCATTGAAGAGTACATGGTACACGTTGAGGAGCGCTTTGAACTTCTTGCTCGCAGAATGCACGTCGATAAAAAAAGAGTGTATTTGGCCACAGATGACCCTTCTTTGTTGCAAGAAGCAAAATCCAAGTAAGATGAATTACAGCTTGTACCCTTCTGGTTAGCTTTATGATTTCTGCATATCACATGCACAGGTCTTGGTGTCAATATTTTGGTTATCATTTATACAGTTAAGATGGCATTTCAGCTTCCACTGATTTTGATTGTTCTCTCAGACATCCCCTTTCTGGGATGATTGTCTTCACATATGTGTTTTTTTAAAGCTTAATCCAGAAGAGTTGAGCAAGATCCCTGTGAATATTTAAACCCAGACCAATGCTGTAAAGAGGAAGCATGTGTAAAAAAAAAATATATGCTAACTACTTCAGACTTCTTTCAGAGCATAGGTATTAAACTCAAACTATCTAGAAATACTGGGAAAGCTAATTAGTGTAAAAGTTTCAGCTGTCCAAAAAATAACTTTCTGTGAATAGTTGCCAGAGTGACTTATTTAAAAGTTGGTTGAAAAGCTCCTGATGACTCTTTCAGAAAAACCTTGCTCTTGACAACTTAAAATACTTTCACCCTATACGATGAATAATTTTAGAGTTTGCCCTCATGTATGTGGGATTCTTGATCTGTGACATTGTCCCATTTCTGGTCTTTGTCATCTTTCAGCTCTCCAGAACATGGCAGCTCTAGGATACTCCAGCCAGCCAGAGGTGCTCTAAGCGTGTTGCACCCTAGGCATACACAGGATGCATGCATTTGTGCATTTACTTCGTCCTGACATGACAAAACACATTGTTCAGCTGTATGTTTTGCCTGGTGTCACAGAGCTGGCAAAACCCTCTGCTTAATGAAAGAAAGCAGATGCCTATGCAAGAATAATGTTCCATAGTCAACTGTATTTTTCTTGCCTATGGTGTTTATAGTGGTTACGGCTGCAGAATCTCGAATAAGTATTTCAGATGCATTAAATTTAAGTGTATTTGCTATACCTGTTGGCATGTTTTTCTTCAGAATACTATTTATTTGTTGGTCTACTGAACAGCACATATTTGTCTCTGAACTGTACCTCCTTTGAGCAGAAGAATGCAGTTTCTTTTCCTCTGAGCAAGGAACTTAATACTTGTAGAAATCAAGGTAACTCAAAAAGATTTTTTAAAGTCTATTCTTGGTAGACATGCTTGGAAAAGTATGTAAGTTAATGTACTAGATTACAGAGTTTTTTGGGGGTTTTGGTCAAATAAGAGGTAAGCAGAAAGTATTATTTTATAGTGGAGGAATTTTCTGCAACATTGCAAACCTGTGTTTTTCACTTGTGCTGTTTCTGTTTTCCTTTGATATCTATAAAGGGCTGTGGTTTAAATGTATGGAGTTGTGAAAAACTCAACCAACATGCACAACTCCAGAGGATGGCAATCTCGTCCTTGCTTTTTTGTGTTTGTGGAGACAAGAACAGTAGTAGGAACAGTTACGATGACAAAACATTTGAAGTGCAAATCTATACAATTAAAAGGTAGTACAAAAGTGAGATTATAATATTTAATTCCTTATATTTTCCTAAAGAACTTTAATTGCTCTTTGTAACATACAGAACTCACTATGGTTCTGACAGTTTTAGTTATGGTTCTTTTTTCTATTGATGATCAACTTCCAATCCCTAGCGCTGTACACTTTAGCTTTATGAATAGTAATGAGATCACTACCTATGGAAACAGAACATCCCCATTTTTCAATAGCAACAGAACCTAATGGTGGAATTGTGACTTGCTCAGGAGATCAATACCAAATTTTGTTAAGCATTGTGGTTTCTGTGGCAGCTCAAGGTCCATTCAAAATCACTCTTTCACTAACATCTACAATACAGCTCATTAGCATGGCATCCTTTTTGTACATCTTCTTGTTAAAAGACATAGAATCTGGGGAAAAATTGAAATTTTCATTTGTTGTTGCTGAGTTTTCAGATCATAGTTTACACTCACACAGAATTTCCTATGTTACTTGTACCCTGCTGCTTCTTACAATCAAATAGAAGTTGTTTAACACTCCTGTGATTTCATAGAATGCAGGATTGCAACTTGACATTTAAGGGCAGTATCACAGTATCGCTTAGGTTGGAAAGGACCTCGAGGATCATCGAGTCCAATCTGAAGGCATCTGAAGGCAGATTAAGGTCAAGTTTTGGGAATCAAGAACATTTTCTTCCTCTTGTGAAGAAAACTACAAAATAGTTTACACTTATGTCAAAGAAGTTTTAGTCACACTGAAATGCCAAGCTTTGATAAAAGCAGGTGTCACAGTGTATTGTAGTAGCTGATGTTGCATCCATTACTGGGTGCAGTAATGTTGGTAAGTACTAGGTATTATATCTCTCTTCACATGAGAGTGATTGGCTGTCAAACAGTGTTGGCATTTAAATAATGAAAATTGAGCCAGTGTGCACATGAATAGGCCTGTTGTTTCTTTTAAGAGAAGTATTTCAAACTATTCAGTCATGAAAACAGAAATGTTTTGGAAGCTTCCCTTGCAGTCAGATGTCTGCCAGCTGCAAGTACAGTAGCACACATGGTGGAGTCAGTACTATTAGTCTATAGAGTGCTTTTGTTCATTTTGATTTCCAAAAGAAGGAAGAAAGTGATATATTTTCAGAATTAGGATGATGTAGATCAACACAATTAGAGGAGTGTGGCTGAGAGTTGAGTAAGCTGTACTTATCTGTACTAATCCACCTGACAACTGGTGAGCAGAGGTCTTTGTATTTGTTTTAGCTAAGTGGTATGTTAGGATGGCATAAGCTGCTTGTTCTTTGAATGGTTTTCAATATACTGTTGTGAATCTCTAGTATGTGTATTTCTAGGCTATAATACTTACACCATCTTCTCTCTTTTAAAGCAGAATATTCAAAATAACACAGCTGTATATGCACATAAATTCTTAAGCATCCATATCTGATACTTTTCTGGTTTATATATGAATCTGTTTAAATCTCTTCCTCATCCATATGAGCACTAAAATTCAATAGAAGACTGACTTTGTTTCAGGATGTCTATCTGTAAAATCATCTCTATTTTGCTTTTCCCTTTTTTGGCAGTTATTTGTCTCCCTTGTGAGTTTTGTCGATGGGGTTGATTTGGTGGTTTGGGGTGGTTTTTATTGTGGTTGTGGTGGTGGTGTGTGTTTGTTTGTTTGTGGGGGCGGCGTGTGTGTGTTGGGTTTTTTCAGCTCTTCTGAAAGCTTTTTCCCCAGCCTGTTTCACTGTTTATTTACTTATACAACAGCAAGTTAATGTCTTTTCTGCCTTTGTGCTATCTGTGTTTTGGCTGTTGCAGCTCACCCTGCCTTGGGTCACGGTATGCCCGGCACATAGAATTCATAGTGCTTCAGAGATCGTGAGCCTGATAAACAGCTCAGACATTGTCCATTCTTTTTAGAGCAAGACCTGAACAAACACATGTTTTCTTGACCCCATCTGTTTGCACGCATGCTCATGCTCTTCTTTCAGAGGGAAGAGAACTTGCATTGCCCACTCTGGACACTTCCCCAGTCCAGGTCAGTTGAGGGCAAGGGCCTGGGGCTCTCTGTGGTTTGCACCTGCTGCAGGGGGTAGTGATAAGATGAAATAGTAGTCTTCAAATTGTGCTTGGTTTGTGTCCTTCTCTGAGGCTGGCGGCTGCTGGAAAGAAAAGCTTTAAACTGCCTCTTCCACACCTTCTTATGATTTCTTCTTTTTCCCTTTTCCTAGGGAAAGAAAATATAAAAATCTGTCCTGACCTGTATATAGGTTTCCAGAATCTATTCAGTAGCACTAGAAGAATTAGATATTATTTTTAGATATGTGAAGGAGATGTACCACATGTATGCAGTCTGATACAAAGAAAACAGTGCTATGCCAGTTTCCAGTCCTGGGTTTTATCTTCACAGTCTGGTTCTTTCCTGCTAGAGAGAAGAAGCCACGTGGGTATTTTCTTTGGAAAGCCAGGAGGGATCCTGCAAAATGCTGTATTTAGGTGATTCTGTCAGTAGGAATACGACATCTTACTCTTTATTGTTCATTTACCACACTTTCAGGAATCTTAGTAATAGGATAATGCTTGAGCTCTGCTTAAAAAGAAATAAAATACCCCAACATCTGACCATGTAACTATTAAATTAATCATAATACAAGTACAGATGGAAGAGGACTAGAAGGGAGCAAAAGCTAGCTATAGAGCTTTAGAAAGTTTGGGGGTTTTTTTCCTCTTTATTCTTTGTAGTCCTTGTGGTAAGAATAACTTTAAATAGAATCTGAAGGACTGTAGTGAGTGGGAAGGAGAGTTAACCCTCACCTGATGCAGGAAAGCAGAGGGACACACAGGGCTAAGCCAAGAAAGGAGTACAGCCTTGGCTTTTGCTGTATTGTTCTTTGTGCTCACCTTTCAGCCTGTGCTGGAGATGGGATGTTGGACTAAAGGATTCTTTGCTCACACAAAGGATGGCTACTATTACACTCATATTTCAGAGTATTTAAAAGAAAACCCTTTTCCCAGGCATGACTATAGCACTGTGTGTGCAACCAACATGAAAGCACTTGTTTGGAAACTTAGACATCCGAGTAGATAAACACTGAGCTTGGATCACTGGGTTGCAGGAATGGGTTCCAAAGCTGTTGTTAGGTGAGTGCAGATCAACTTTATGAAATGGAGTTGAAGACCAGGCCTGAGAGCATCTCAGGGACTGTTTCCAAAACAAGGGGAGAAAGCAGAGACTTTTAAATGTATGTGTAAGATGTGTAAATAACTCTGAATTTTTTTGTTTTGCCAAATCCCATATGATGCTTGATTTGTTATTAGCCTGATCTTTTACTACTAAGAAATCAGATTCTTCAAGAAACAACCCTTTGGCTCTACTCAGCATATGGATTCTGATTTTTGAAGTCTGAAGGAAGTGATCAATTTTAGCAGTTTTCCTGATGCCAAGAACTTGCAAAGCGGTGTTCAGATACCTTCTTTATGTTCACTGTCCCTACAATTGGCATCTTCTGTTAAATGTTCTTCATGTTCCTGCCCTCAGAGCTGTGTCACTGTAATAAGACAGGTGCCCATCTGTGTTCCTCAGCTAGGTTTCACAGTGGTGTATGACTTTGTCTGGTCTGTTCTTTTTTTTCTGCTACAAAATACTAATGTGTTTCACACAATGGAAACAGAATTAGATCCCCAAATACCGTGTTGTCATCACTTGAGAGCTGGCTAAATATTGACAGAAAATGCTAGGCATGAGAAGGTAAGGAAGGAAATTATCAGTGTGATAAAGTTCATGTTGCAAAAACTGTTTCTTGATCCATATGCTTCTGTAATTGCTCAGAAGAGGTGTTTCTTGATCCATATGCTTCTCTAATTGCTCAGAGGAGGTCTTGCCAGTTATTCCAAATGAATTGTTTCTACCTTGTCTTCCCTTTTTTTTTTCAGTTTTCAGTTTTTGTTATGTCTTGTTCCTAATGTGCCAAGAGCATTCCATGACATTATGATCAGGTACACCCTTTAAAGTCGCCATCTTTTGGAAATGTACCATACGTATTATTTTTTGTTGGAGCAGGTGTTTCTGTTGAAATCACTGTGAAAATGAATGAAGATTCCACCTCTTCAGATGTGGAAGTTTTGCATTTAGCTTTTTGGTTCATTCTTGAGATGAGATTTTGTGGTCACAGCTAGTCAATGGTAGCTGGAGAGGCCTGCTGTGTTTGCCCATCTCACTTGTGAGAACAGTTTCCCCCTATTTTAACATTACAGTGAAATAAATTAGGCATGCTCTTCCAAGAGGTTGTCATAATCATGTCTGGAGTGTATGCACGTGCTGCATAGTGGTGTACAAGTGCTGCTAACTGCTGGCACTTCCCAGGAACTCACAAGCATGAACCTTACTTGCATGTTCAGCACACAACTGGGGGAGTTTAAGAGCAGGCTGGATGAGGCTCTGGCCAGCCTGATCTAGTGTAGGGTGTCCCTGCCCATGGCAGGGGGGTTGGAGCTAGATGATCCTTGTGGTCCCTTCCAACCCTGAATGAAACTATGAAACTGTCAAGCATTGGACCATCTATTTACAGGCTTAAGTTACTGCTCCAGCACTATGGCCTGCTCTAGGTTCTCCGGTATTAAACAGCATAGGAATGATGAATTCTTACAGATGCAGTATGAACTGCCTTACTGTCTTCTATAAAATTTGGCTTCAGATATGTGATGAAATTCTAAGCTTGAAAAATAGATTTTATCTAAATTATTTCATAATTAGCCCTGTGTAGTGGAAATTTTGTAGCTGGCAGGCTGGTTGCATGAGTTGCACTTCATGTTTGAAGTATAGTTATTGTGTAACAGCAATGTAATTATCATCTTTGTTCTGTCTACCTTGAATTTTTCATATAAAACTAACTTCTAGTAGGAGTCTGGCTGAAAATTTACATTTTTTCAGTTTCCTTCTCATCTCAGTTCCCTGGCAAAGGGTACAAGTGTTCTGAGAAACACCTTTCTTTTTCAACATTTTACAAATGGGTTTTATTTCCTGTCTAAGCCATTTGAATTACATAGAATTACATAGAATAAACCAGGTTGGAAGAGACCTTCAAGATCATCGCGTTCAACCCATCAACCAATCCAGCCCACCCAAACAACTAACCCATGGCACCAAGCACCCCATCAAGTCTCCTCCTGAACACCTCCAATGACAGCGACTCCACCACCTCCCCAGGCAGCCCATTCCAATGGGCAATCACTCTCTCTGTATAGAACTTCTTCCTAACATCCAACCTCAACCTCCCCTGGCACAGCCTGAGACTGTGTCCTCTTGTTCTGGTACTGGCTGCCTGGGAGAAGAGACCATCATCTGCTTGTCTACAACCTCCCTTCAGGTAGTTGTAGAGAGTGATAAGGTCACCCCTGAGTCTCCTCTTCTCCAGGCTAAGCAACCCCAGCTCCCTCAGTCTTTCCTCATAGGGCTTGTGTTCCAAACCCTTCACCAACTTTGTTGCCCTTCTCTGGACCTGTTCCAGCAAGCCAACATCCTTCTTAAACTGAGGGGCCCAGAACTGGACACAGGACTTGAGGTGCAGCCTAACCAGTGAAGTGTACAGGGGCAGGATGATCTCCCTGCTCCTGCTGGCTTCACTTGTCTTGATGCAGGCCAGAATGCCATTGGCCCTCCTGGCTGCCTGGGCACACTGCAGGCTCATGTTCAGCCTACCATCGACCAGTACCCCCAGGTCCCTCTCTACCTGGCTGCTCTCCAGCCGCTCTGACCCCAGCCTGTAGCTCTGCATGGGGTTGTTGTGGCCAATGTGCAGAACCCGGCACTTGGATGTGTTCAATCTTGTTACATGTTAAAAACATGTATTTTTAAAATGTTACAAATCAAGGGTTTGTATTTAAAATTATTTGCAGTTAGTGTTGCTGTCTTCTTTATAGTATGTCAAGAAACGTCTATTGACATGACAAGTTAGAATAGAATAGAATAAACCAGGTTGGAAGAGACCTTCAAGATCATCGCGTCCAACCTATCATCCAACACCACCCAACCAACTAAACCGTGCAACCAAGCACCCTGTCAAGTCTCCTCCTGAACACCTCCAGTGATGGTGACTCCACCACCTCCTTGGGCAGCCCATTCCAATGGGCAATCACTCTCTCTGTGTAAAACTTCCTCCTGACTTCCAGCCTGAACCTCTCCTGGCGCAGCCTGAGACTGTGTCCTCTTGTTCTGGTACTGGCTGCCTGGGTGAAGAGACCAGCCTCTGCCTGTCTACAACCCCCCTTCAGGTAGTTGTAGACAGCAATAAGGTCACCCCTGAGTCTCCTCCAGGCTAAGCAGCCCCAGCTCCCTCAGCCTCTCCTCATAGGGCTTGTGTTCCAAGCCCCTCACCAACATTGTTGCCCTTCTCTGGACACACTCCAGCTACATTGACTGGTCAAAAGGAAATAAAAGCAGTTGCAAGATTTGTTCACATGACCTTAATAACTGAAAGACCTGTTTAGTTTTTTGGTTGGCTTTGATTCATTCATTCTATATTTCCCTTCTTCAGGTGACCTGTTTTATTACACAGGGTCACGTTCAGTATCTAAATACTATGATACTCAAAATGTCATCTAGAAAAGACACAGTCCCACGTGCTGTTTAGTAGTAGAGAAAGTGATGTTATCTGAGTGTACTTAATCTAAAATTAGTAGCATTAGCAGAATGTGGCATATGCTACCTGATACTTTCCCACTTTTTTACAATGCTGGATCTCAGAGGCACTTGGAGGCAGCAGTAGCATTCTAGAGTGTTCAGCAAAATTGTTATTCATTCCCTGTAAAGCACAAAACAAATTAACCACCTTCTCTTGCAGCGAAGGTGATGCTTCTTAAAAACAGAGGAGAAGAAATGGAATAAGACTTTAATGCTAACAGTGTGTTGTGTTTTCCCAGGTATCCCAACTACGAATTTATCAGTGATAACTCCATATCCTGGTCAGCAGGACTTCATAACCGATACACTGAGAACTCCCTGCGAGGTGTTATTCTGGACATCCACTTCTTGTCTCAGGCAGACTTTCTGGTCTGTACGTTCTCTTCCCAGGTAAAATGCAGTACAAATACAATACAGAGTATACATGCTAGTTCTCAGTCTTGGCTTTCCTCATGCTCCTGTTCTCTTGTTGTCAGTGCTCTCATGAGAATTTCAGGGAAGGCTTAGAATGATGCATGAATGTGTTGTCCAGGGAGGTGGTCAAGGCCCCGTCCCTGGGGGTGTTTAAGCCCAGGCTGGCTGAGGCTCTGGCCAGCCTGATCTAGTGTGGGGTGTCCCTGCCCATGGCAGGGGGGTTGGAACTAGATGATCCTTGTGGTCCCTTCCAACCCTGAATGAAACTATGAAACTATGAAACTATTTAGAGGAGTGTAAGCACTGGCTGATTATTTCTCTTCAATTGAAGTGACTGGCTTGATTTGGACATTTGAAGTAACAAGAACTAATATTAAACATATTTAAGACTTCCTTGTGTTGCATAAAGTTAATCTCTAACTTGTATTTCTATGCAGCTTAATTAAGGCATTTTAAATGAGTAAAAATTATTTTAACATGTTTAACACAGTAATTTTCTATAAAGTTGTTTTAATGTAACTTGCGTCCATCCATTTCTACACATGCTTGCACTTTGCTACAGTTCAGACTGCTGTTGCCCTAGCTGGTGCCTTAACTGAATGTGAGAATTGAGGAGAATTAAGAGAGCAGACATTTAATTTTTCTTCAGGCTGTTAGGTTTTAGCACTCCAGCAGCAGCACAATAAATGTGAGTTCTGACCACATCCATAGAGACTTCTTGTTGCGGATAATTAAATGCTGGCAACTTCCTTTCTTGAGTGGTCTGATGAGGCAAGTTGGAGGATGTTAGAAAATCCAATCATATAATTGTAATCATTGGCATTTTCTTCTTCATGTCATATTGTGTATTAATTTGATATATCATTAGATTTTAAAAGATCATGAGCCAGTATGGTGTGACTCATACACTGATAGACCCAGCTGAAGTATGGCACAATAAGACTGAAATCAGAGTGAACGTTTTACCTCCTGTTGTCACCTGTGTTCTCAGTTGGCACTCCTGATTAGGGAAGCATTCAGCTATAGATAGATATTATAATATAGATAAATGGACAATGATCACACATGACTGTACTGTTAGATGGTGGTGGACACAAAACTGAACGTTGAAAAGAAATGTTTTCCACAGCCTCTAATGAAAATGGTCTTCTGTATTGTAATGCCAATTAGATAGGTACCAAACGTTATATCAATACTAATAATATGATCAATACACTGATATATTGACCTTGAGAGCCAAAATTCGTAATAACATCACCATAGCAAGAAGACAGCAAAGCCAGAAGTACAGAAAAACCTCTTATCCTCAGTCATGCTCATGGATACCTTTTTTTCACTCTTCACCAAACCCTGTGAAGAAAATGACATTTCTATAGTCTATATTAATGTAGGATTCTTAAGACTAAGACATGAGTAGACTTCAAAGTAAAACTCCTCACCAAAAAAGCTTGTGAGGAGTCACCCATCTTTAGAACAATGGTTTATTGAGCTGAATGCATATCACAGTGATGAAAAACTGGTTCATCAGCTAAGATAGAATAGAATAAACCAGGTTGGAAGAGACCTTCAAGGTCATCGTGTCCTACCCTTCAACCAATCCAACCCACCTAAACAAAAGGGCTGTGTTTTAAATGCAACACATTCATAGGACATGTAGAAACAGTTCATACTCTGAAGGAAGAATGAATGACATACTCTTGGATAAAAACAGTAAGATATCTGTAACATTTTGGTTTTTTTATTCTTATAGCTGTGTTAAAAGTGGTAAATGTTTGCTTAAAATAAAACACTGGGTATGTATAAACATGGAAGAAACATGCTTGAATCCAGGTACACATGTCTTGGGCAGCATATATTGTAATCAAATTGTAAGTATTGGAGTAATTTAGGAGCAGATTTTAGTCAGTTAAAGGGCAGCAAGGCTCTGCAGAGGGACCTCGACCGACTGGACAGATGGGCAGAATCCAATGGGATGGCATTTAACAAGTCCAAGTGCCGGGTGCTGCACTTTGGCCACAGCAACCCCATGCAGAGCTACAGGCTGGGGTCAGAGTGGCTGAGAGCTGACAAACAGAGAGGGAGCTGGGGGTACTGATTGACAGCTGCCTAAACATGAGCCAGCAGTGTGCCCAGGTGGCCAAGAAGGCCAATGGCATCCTGGCCTGCATTAGGAATAGTGTGGCCAGCAGGAGCAGGGAAGTCATTGTGCCTCTGTACTCTGCATTGGTTAGGCCGCATCTTGAGTCCTGTGTCCAGTTCTGGGCCCCTCAGTTTAAGAAGGACATTGAGATACTTGAATGTGTCCAGAGAAGGGCAACAAGGCTGGTGGGAGGCCTTGAACACAAGCCCTGTGAGGAGAGGCTGAGGGAGCTGGGATTGTTTAGCCTGGAGAAGAGGAGGCTCAAGGGTGACCTCATTGCTCTCTACAACTACCTGAAAGGTGGTTGTAGCCAGGAAGGGGTTGGCCTCTTCTCCCAGGCAACCAGCACCAGAACAAGGGGACACAGTCTCAAGCTGCACCAGGGGAGGTTTAGACTCGAGGTGAGGAGAAAGTTCTTCACTGAGAGAGTAATTCGTCATTGGAATGTGCTGCCCAGGGAGGTGGTGGAGTCACCGTCCCTGGAGGTGTTCAAGTGGAGATTGGATGTGGCACTTGGTGCCATGATCTAGTCATGGGGTCTGTGTTGATAGGTTGGACTCAATGATCCTCGAGGTCTCTTCCAACCTTAGTTATACTGTGATACTGTAATTTCAAAAGAAGAATATAGGTTAAAATACATTGACATAGTCAGGATGATACAGGTTGTACCAGACAGCCTCCAGAAGTCCCATCAATCTCCTTTGAGGTGTCTGATACCTTTGACTCTCATTCTACATCTCCCTGGATTTGACAGTAGTCATGTTTGCTGGATGACATATTTGATTTTTCCAGACTTGCAGAAAATTCTACTGAAGTCTAGGAAAACCTGTATTCGTTACTCTCAACAGCTGGAACTAAATTAATTTAGTGCCAGTTTTGCCAGTTATGCAATAATGTGAATCCCTACAGTGTTTTCTTATATTGGACCTTTCTAGAGCAAGTTTTCCCACTGTTCAAATGAGTGTAAAATTTGATCCTGTGCTCTTCCAACATTTGAGCCACTGTCTCTTTCCTTTCCTCAATGAAATATAGAGTTTGATAGTTTGACATTGAAGGTGAGCAAAATCAGGCTGTGAATGACCATCTTTTGTCCAGTCTGTATGAAGAGAAATTAAGGATAAGAATGTAGTCTAATTTATTTTCAATGTGATTTAGGACTTTCACATTAATCAATTGTATGCTGACTTTTCCCACTTTCTTTTCCTTGCCCAAAAGAGTCAAAACTTCATTCCAGAAGTATTAAGAGAAAAACACCTTGTGCATAAATAGAATCAGGCACTTTAGGAAGTTGGTTATGTGAGTTCTTATTTATGCTCTCAGAACTAAATGAATACTGACACAAGCTGAGGTATAGATACTTCATTACGTAGTTACTCATTCTCTCAGGGGTCAGTACTGGGACCAGTACTATTCAATATATTCATCAATGACCTGGACGAGGGCACAGAATGCACTGTCAGCAGGTTTGCTGACAGCACAAAACTGGATGGAGTGGCTGATGCACTGGAAGGTTGTGCTGCCATTCAGTTGAGTCTGAGGCTGGAGACTTGGGCAGGGAGAAATTGAAGGTGGCCCTCAGGGAACTGCTTGAAAGAGTCCAGCGCAGAGCCACAAAAATGATTAAGGGAGTGGAACATTTTCCTTATGAGGAGAGACTGAGGGAGCTGGGGTTCTTTAGCGTGGAGAAGAAAAGGCTAAGGGGTAACCTCATTAATGTTTGTAATGATGTAAAGGGTGAGTTCCCAGAGGATGGAGTCAGGCTCTGCTCAGTGATGCCTAATGACAGGACAAGGGACAATGGGTGTAAATTGAGGCATAAGAAGTTCCATGGAAACATGAGGAAAAAAATTTTCACTGTGAGGGTGACAAAACACTAGAGTAGGCTGCCCAAGGGGGTTGTGGAGTCTCCCTCTCTGGAGATATTCAAAACCCACCTGGATTCATTATTGTGTGATCTGGTCTAGGTGATCCTGCTCTGGCAGGGATGATCTTTTGAGGTCCCTTCCAATTGCAGTTCTGTGATTCATTAAAATGCTGTTATAAAATTAGGCTCATCAAGTCCTGTGACGTTGAGGGACACAGCCTACTTTGGCACTCTGTTTCAGCAATATCGCATTAATTAAGATGTATAGAAAAGCCATGTGACAGGCAGTTGCACAAACCATAACAGAGCAGCACAGTTCAAATGGCACGTTAAAACACAGAACTCTTTTTGTCTCTTCAGTCTTCATTTGGATGAAATGGTAGCTCCCTCTGCCTGACACATTTTTCTTGATAACCTCATTTCCTTACAGGACTTACTAGGCTTTGTATTTTATATTACACATGGAAGTTTACAAGCTGCAAAACAATTGAATCTGTGAACAGAAAATGGGAGGCTCGCTTTAACTGAGTTCTGCATGTGGATTCTTCACCTGCTTCTCTTAACAGTTCACAGTTTAGGTACCCAAGTTTGGTGCTCCAAAGGAAACAGCTGCTGAGAGGAGATGTGTATTTTGTGTCAGGTATGCAGGGCACTCACTAGAAGCATTTCTACTGCAAAGATGTAAAATCTTTTACAGGCTATGTGAGCATCCTTCTCTTGGGGTGTACACACATGCTGAGAGAAAACATCACAGAGTCGTAGAGGCTATCAAATAAATCACCTCTTGCCAATGTATGAGTAATCAAATTTGTTTCTGTATTCTGGGACATAATAGCTACTTTGAAATAATTAACTGTAGCCTGATCTTCTGAAAGCTGCTTCTGAAAAGTTATTTCAAAGATGGAGAGGGATAAAAGGAAATTATTACATTTTTAAAGTGACTGCCTCTCTCAAAGTAGCTGGGAAAATACAAATATGTCTAGTTTGATCAAAGTTCTATTCACCTTATCTTCAGAGGGAGAAAAGTCAAGCTTTACTGTGTTTACCTATACTGAAAATGATGGAAAAAGTTCAAATGCTTCTTCATACTGAAGAGAACTGCTGGATTGTTACTATCAACTTTATCAACCTTACACAGAATCAGTGAAAGATACAATCATGTATATGAGGAGTTAGAAAGGTCACAGCAGCCAAATCAGATACCTAACAGAGAAGAGCTTTCTTGCGAACTGTTGACAAGAGCTTTGTTTAATAGAGCAACAACCTTTTGTGTTTCTGGCAGCTATTGAGAGATGCAACACGATTCCAATGTGAGGACCTCTTTTCAGTCTGAAGAAAATTCTGTTCATTAACTGACACTTCAGAATGCATCTTTCTTCTCACCACATCATTATTGTTTTGCTGGAATTCATTTTCATGTAGCTGTCTTCCAAGCTGCCAACAGTCACAATCCTGCCATTCTTTTAACATTAACAGTATTTTCAAGCCTTGGGCTTTGTGAAACTGCTTGATTGTGAAAACTTGATCTTCCTTTAAAAAAGTAGATGCAAAGCCTCGTTCTTGTATAATAAATGTTCAAACTGTTACTTCTAAAGTTTCCAGGGGAAGTAAAATGCAGTTTTTGTGAATGGTAGAAGAGGAAAAGGGGTTTGGGCTTATGTTTGATTTGCTACACAGCCTTCATCTTAACAAGCAGGATGGCTTGCATTCAGGCAGTGTGAGATGTTAGTGAAAAGTAGACTGTTAGAGTTGCTCATCTCTTGATTTATTTACTGAAGCAAATCACCAAAGTACTCATTAAAATGCTGCAAAATCTTACTCTTCTTTTTAGGTAATATGCAGATTTTGGGGACTGAAGGGGGAATTATTTATTGTTTTTAAAATGTTGGTTGCCTAGACATTCCAAATGTAATTGTTAGATCTGTGTTGGTGACTTCTGTGATACTTTGCAGGTACACACCATATTTATACCTCCTCTTCTGTTTTTGTTTCTAAGGTTTGTCGAGTTGCCTATGAGATTATGCAGACGTTGCATCCAGATGCTTCAGCATATTTCCATTCTTTGGATGATATCTACTACTTTGGGGGACAGAATGCTCACAACCAGATTGCTATTTATGCTCATCATCCACGAACTGCTGAGGAGATTCCTATGGAACCTGGAGATGTAATTGGAGTGGCTGGAAACCACTGGGATGGTTATTCAAAAGGCATCAACAGGAAATTAGGAAGAACAGGCCTGTACCCATCCTATAAGGTTAAGGAGAAAATTGAGACAGTCAAGTATCCTACATACCCCGAGGCTGACAAGTAGAGCAAAGACAAGGCACTGGGCAGTAATTGTCAGCTCTGATTGGTGTCAGCCAGTCAGCTAACTAACTAACGGTTTGTATGGGATTTGATCTGCATTTTTACATGCAGCTATAATCAAAGCCTTTAAGCGATGAAACTGGATAAGAAACTGAGAACAAATGGATGGGCTATTCTCTGAACTTACCCATTTTTTTACCATCTGCACTCTCACACATGCACACATGAACCCATGCACCAGGAAAACAGTTGTTTTATACTTTTGGTCTCTTTTCAGGAGTTGTCCCACTCATTAGTCTGGCCTGAGCTCGGGCTCTTTCCTCTGCCATTAATTGACAATATTGTTCAGACTTACAGCACTGCCACATTGTGTAACTGAGTGACATGAACATATTTTGTATGTGCAAAATCTAAAACATGGTGCCTATATTTGGAAAATTTGTGACCTTTTTAGAAGAGCCATGCCTCTCTCACAGTGGGCAAGAGTCAGTCTTCAACTGGTGTTCCATGACCACTGAACTTGGCTTCAGACAACAGGTTCAGGTCACAGCCTAGATTCCTTTACAAGTTTATTTTTAGCATTCCATTGATTACTTCTTATCATTAATAAAATAAAGGATACATCCAACAATAAAATAGTCACTGTCTGCTAGGAACTTTTGTAAGATGATGCCATGAGAATGTTCTCTAGTACTGATCAATAACGTTTCTGCACATTGCCTTTGATTGGAAAAAAAAAACCAAAACAGCAGACCCCAAAACAAACCACAAAGTGCATAAAGGAAAAAGAAGCTGGAGTTTGAATTGTTAAACACTGGTTGTATAGTAAGCAGCTGCTTAGTGGCACAATGTTGCTCAGCTCTGTGGACAGTGGGTGCCAGCAGGGTGGCTTCAGTTTCTTACGTGTACTCTCTACCCCTGTTCTATTGCCTTCTGTGTTTCTTTTCTGGAAATACTCATTTTAAAGTGTTGTAGATGGCTATTTGTCATTTTAGCATTGCATATTCATACTTCAGGTTATCCCATTTATAGAACCCACCAATCCAGAGTATTCTGAAAAACAAATTTTGAACAATTCACTCCAAAACTAGAAGGTCTGAAGGAAATAAACACAAGGATGAAGTTTCATGTATGACAAATTTGTTAGTAATTCTTAGTGTTCCAAAGTCTGTTGCCAGTCTGCTCTCTATTAAGAATTGAGATAATCTACAAAAGAAGTTTACAAACAAATTAGATTGGGGATTATGTGTGTGTATATATATATGTGTATATATATAAAATGTCCAAGACTGCAATAGAGAGTTTCCAAATAGTGAGACTATTAATGGCATTGTACAGTTCTAGTGCAATCCAGTCTGGAATACTGGAAGTGCAGCAAATGTTTGCTGTTCAGACACCAGGAAAGTGCCACATGATTAGAGATTACGATAGCATGGCTGGTTGACTTTAACAAAGCAGAAGTTAAGATATTTAATTCTCTTTATGAACAGACCAAGAACAGTGCTGACATAACAAATGAATGCACTTGACCATGAATACACTTTAGGCTGAAAAGTAAAAGGAAATCTCTGGTGGTGTAAAGTTCAGCAGCAGCCTTCCAGTTGAAATAGTGGTAAGATGGAACTTCAATGGGAGTGGAGAGGAATGAACAAAGTAGTTGTCTCTGACATTACAAGTGATTAATTTTTGTGACAGAAGATAGCTAGACTTGACTGATGTTCCTGTATTTTGGAGCTCCTGCAGAAGATCTCATGCGTGTTTCACCATCTTAGCAAACGTGTGGTATTTTGAAGGCACAGATGTGGGCTAAGTTGTAGCGAGTTTTAACCTTAAATTTGAAATGTATGTACAAAACTATTGGTGCTTTCCTTTTCAACTTGGAAGAGAAGTCCAAGCCCACATACTTCTTTTTTTTTCCACAAAGATTAGAGTGATGCACTTTTATCTGTGGGAAATCCAATTTAATTAATTCTCTACAAATACTACAAGATCTGTTTGATAATTACAGTTTTGAAAATGTTGTGTTTTTGAAGCTCTTACAGCTTTGGAGCTAATAATTTCCAGCTCATTTCGTAGCTGGGTGCAGAAATAGTATTCGTTAATGAATTAACATACAAACATTCCTTCCTAGTCAGGTAACTCAGTTACAAATATCACTGGAGAAGATAACAGAACATCTGAGGTGAGCCTAAAGGCAAGAGCAGCTCTTCTGATGTAGTAGTGTGAGAACTGAGAACATTCATCTTCTAGAAGACAGCCCTGTGTAATGTGGCAGTTCCTCAACAGACTGTATCTGACAAAATACTGGCAAGGTACATGTGCCTCCTTGCATATTTTGAGTACATAATGAATAATTAGCTCATCATCTTTGAGAAAATGATCATAAAATGGTATGAAATTACAAAGTTAATAATTGGGAAATGTACTAATGTAGATACTGTGACCTTATGCCTATGAGCCATGTGGTCCCTAGTGCTTGTAATGCAGTACTTCTCAGTGGACGAAACCTAGCAGTAGCCTGCTTACTACATGCATTTGTTTTCTTTAAGGCTACCAGTTAGTTACCTCTTGGAATCCTGGGACTGTGGGACATTAAAACTGAATTTGTTTTGTATTAAACAAAACTAATATCAGAGACTTTATTCTCGGTTATGGTGGAGTTCGGTTAGTATAGAAGCCATGGGTAAATGAACGTGAGAGGCCCAGATTTTTATTGTAGCTCACAGAAGTGTGAAACAACTGAAAATAAGAATTCTGTGTTACATACCTGACAGCAAGCTAAATCTTTTGCAAATTGTGAACTCATTAAGGTACGAGCCAGAAGGCATGCCAGCAAGCAAGGACACATCTTGTTTCCTCTCTTCTTGTAGCTCAACAATCCAGTCATGTAATTCTTGCCTCATACCAAACCGCTGTGTCTGACACCATGAAACAAAGACAGCCCTCCGTCCCTCTTAAACAAGCTAATGGTTAATTAAATTGTTTTTTCTTTAAGAAGCATTTGTGTGTGTGTGTGTGTGTGTGCAGATGTTCCTAAAAAAAAAGAAGAGTATTTATTGGTCTTTTGCATTGTCATTGTCATATTCTCTGTGGTAACTTATTTGCCAGGCAAATGTGCTCTCTGGAAATGAGACTGTCCAGTTGCTTCTTACCAACTGGAGTGAGAAATTTAGTTTGAGTAGTTCAGTTAACTACTCCTCTCTGCCATCAGTGCACCTGGAGACTGGGTCAGCGAGAGTAGTGGGCTGCCACCACTGCAGTGACCCCAAACTGAGTTCTGTCCTTTATTCCCCTCCGGCCTACAGGCAGATGCATGGGATTCCCAGCCTCCCTCTGCCACACCCTGTCCCCGTGAACTGCACCATGTCACATTTGTTCAGGAAGAATGAGGTTTTATATAAAAATTTTAAAGCATTTACATTCAGAGAAGTCTGTTGTCGACCCCTTCTACCACTGAATTTGAAGGACATTTCCAGTTACCAGAAAGATTTCTCTCCTTTACCAGTTTTTCAGGAAAGAGAATTGATGGTACCTCTCTTAGAGAGAGCGCGAAAGTGTGAAAGTTTCCTCCATAATGGGTTTGATGTGACTTTGATATGCAATTATAAAATGAGGGTCTTATCTTCCAAGCTTGGAACACAGTAGAATATAAACTAGAAAATATTCATCACAAACTCCTGATAAGGGGAGAGAGAGATGTTCCATCATGCCAGTGGACTAGCATGCACCATTTGAAACTTCTTCAAAACCGTGAATTGAACTTACATTCTTCCAGGTTCTAGGTTTCTTTGCAAGGTAATCTTCCTAGTGTCTGAAGAATCCAGGGAAAAATCATTTGCTTCATTTGGGAGGTGGAAAAGAGGGACTCTGATATGAAGATGCGGTACTGTGTATTTCATTTAAGTTGCTGTGTCAATTTATAAAGCCACAAATAAACCTTCTTGTGCTGGGTTTAAGGACCTCTGCCAGCAAAGCCAATCTGTTTTTTTACCAGAAATACAGACAATTTCCAAACCCTCTTCTTATTTTGCATAATACTAGTCTCAGTCATGTGTATAAACATCATGCTCTTCATATTCTGATTATTGTTACTGCATTACACTTTTGTTCATATTTGGGTGGCTTGGGACCAGGCTGTCAAAAGACACAAACTTTGCTGTTCTTCCTGTGTTGAGTTAAAACTGCATTTAATACTCACAAAAATTCCACTTTCTGAAGGCAGTGCTAGAACTCTAATTGAGTGGTTTTTAGACTTTAGTCAAGGTCCCCTCTGTGTAACTGCAGACCTAGTGGGAAAAAGACTGAAGCAAACTTCAGTTATGCATAAATATCAAGTGCTGCCAGGCTGGGTTAGAATTCATAGCATCCTGTCCATTCCTAAAAAGCTCGAAACGTGGCTCTGCATGGTACATATAAAGGATACTATAAAACTTCTAAGCCTATAAAAAAATTGCTAGTCTGTTTGCCTGCTGCACTATGTAGAAGAGTATTTCAGAATCGAACTACATAAGACAGAATGCTAGTGCAGGCCTCTGAGAACCCCTTACTTTGAGGTCTTTGCTGGTCTTTTGGTGCCATGTACAAGTACCTAGGAATGCTGATGATTGCTCTTCAGTGGAATGGACCTTCAGTTTGTATGCTTGTTTTCTTTGACTCCACTTGCCTGTCAGCAGAATTGTCCTGCCCTGCAGTTCCAGCAGGTTTGGATTCATGCAGAGGCATGCCAGTTGTTCGCATCAGAATGTCTTTGCTGTTGCTCAAAAATGACTTCACGCTGTTAAGCTGATTCCTGAGGAAACGCTTGAGGGAAGGAGCTGTCTCCGCTGGGCTTTATTGTACTACTGACAGACACATGTAATGGTTTTACTTTCCATTCTGCATGATTTTCCAACCTTACACAATCTCAAAATTTTATTTTAGTATGTTTATGAGGAGTTTTCTTGAGCATGGTGAGACAAAGTCCCACCTATCCTATGTTTTCTTCAAGAAGTATATAGTTTCATAGTTTCATTCAGGGTTGGAAGGGACCACAAGGATCATCTAGTTCCAACCCCCCTGCCATGGGTGGGGACACCCCACACTAGATCAGGCTGGCCAGAGCCTCATCCAGCCTGGGCTTAAACAGCCCCAGGGATGGGGCCTCGACCACCTCCCTGGACAACCCATTCCAGGGTCTCACCACTCATGGTGAAGAACCTCCTCCTCACATCCAGCCTGAATCTCCCCACCTCCAGCTTCATTCCATTCCCCCTAGTCCTATCACTATCACATATCACAATATCACTTATCGGACCTCACCTCCTTTGCTTTAATTGTCTCAAAGACATTGCCCAGTCACAGGAATAGAATCATCTGGGCTGACTTTTGTGGAAGAGTATGACGTTATTATGCTCTGCTGCCTGGCTGCGCTTGTACCTGCTGATCTACCATGGTTGTAGGACCTCCACCAAATGGTATTGTCAGTATTTAATGAGAAAGCACCATTGTTGGATGTGCCTAGTAAGTGTTTAGGAGGCTTGCACAGCATAGAAGTTCCTTACTCAGTAAGATGAGCAGCTCACCCTGCGGCAGGTTTCTTAACCAGATGAAAGGTGTATTCCCAGAGCATTCCCTATCCTTTTTTGGCAATTACTGTACACTAATGCCTGTAGCTTATTATGCAAGTCTGAAGGAAGTCCCTTTACAGGACTGTAAGAGACAGGTCACTTTCTTAAGTCAGGATTTTTTTATGAACTTGGTTCTATTGCTCCTGCTCTGTCTTTGGCAAGTTCTTCTGTGTAATACAGCTGCACCATTTTCAAATACTGTACCACCAGCAGAGCCACAAGAATACCACATCTGTGAGAATCCACTGGACATAGGAACTGCTGTTCAGGCTGGTTGTCTGCAAAGGACCTATCTCTTAAAGAAGCCAAGTATGTTTCCTGATGTCTTCCCAAACTATCAACCTGGAAGAAGAGGAGATGGCATCCCACAACATCCTACTTCCTTTGTCCATGGGAAGGAGTTGGACAACTGTTGTGTCCAGCCACACCACCAGAAAGCGGTTAACTAGTTGCTGGGAGTTGCTTGCCTTGCTACTTCAACTTATTGCTGGAGGTTGAACTGTGATGAGTTATCACTTTAAATCTGTGGTCACTTTGTAGAGAACTTTGTTTTCACTGAGAATAAAATTGTTTTACTCACGAGTAAGTTCAGCTTTGTGGGATTAAACTGCTAGTGTTTTTTCTTGCCTCAGATGGAGTTCATTGTGCATTAACATTTCTTATAATGGTTTTTGCTTCTGACTAAACTCCAGTTATTCAGCAAAGAGAGATTATGTTAGGCTATCTTGGCCATTCTTTTAACCTCTGTGTCACCAGAGCTTATCTGGAGGCTCTCAGTAATGAACTTTCATGTGACAGATGTAGGACTGGTGGATTCATTTAGTTAGTTTTTTTCTTTTGCTAATGTACAGCAAGAAAATGCTTTCTAAATACTGAAAAATTATAGTTAGGCTGTATCTGCTAAGAATGTATTTCTTTAGTGTTACTGGTATGTGGTGACTCCTCTTTGTTACACTGATTCATACTGGCCCATGTTCTCATATTTCTGAGTGTGTTGCTCACTCCTTTTGCATGATGTTTTGATTCTAAGATTTACAATCAGTGGTCTCCTTTTTTTTGTGTTTCCACCACTTTAGTCACAGTGGATTTCTTGTTATTCAGTAGAATCCCTAGACAATACAGTAATATGAATAATAATTGTAGTCATAAAATGGTTAAATGCTTCATCCATGGTACTAAATTCAATATGATTTCATAGCGTTTACATTTATTTGGTCCTTCAAGGTTTTGCTGGTTTATATGTGTTGCTTATTTGCCGTCATGCACGTATGAAAAGAAAGTCTAAAAAATCCCCAAACCCAAATATTGGAAAAGTCAGGCTCAGGAAAGAGTACCTTCCTGCATGCTGGTGACCTTTGCTAATAAGTAAAGTGCATTTGTGTGTTTGGTTCTGAAGCAGTGTAGTGATTGAAGGAATTACCTTCTGTACTTTGCTCTCATTTTTCCTGTTGGGACCCAGTGACTGACCACATGTATGCTAGATCTGTTTAATGGGAATTGAAGGATGTTCATTTCTGTGCTACTGCTGGTTGTGTTGGTGTGTATGAGTCAGTGAAGGTTTTGAGAGTAAACATGAATGTACATCCTTCATGTCTGTGCTTTTAAAAGGGAACGTAGGATTGTAAGTGTAAGAACTATTGGAATAATAGGCTTTTGGCACATTTTGTTGAACTGGCTAGAACTTGCTGATGCTCTTTCTTGTTCTCAAGGTAATGCATTGCAGGAACATGCTATGGAGAGACAAATGCATACACCATAGTTATGCATCCTTTGTAGGGGTCAAATCTGTGGAAGAGCCTGAAGAAAATTCTGGAAGGTGAGGATGCAGCCAAGGTAATAGTTGGCTTGATGTGAAGTGTTCCAGCCTTTGCCTTATTTGATGGTGTCACTGTGTGGAGGTTGTCCTTTTTTCCTGGGCTGCCCCCTCAGGATTCATTTAACAGATGTGCTGTGTGGATGCTCATTCCAGAACATGCCGATCTTTTCACCAAGATACCTCCCATAATTGCAGGTGCTCTGCTTAGCCACCTCTAGTAAAATGGTCTGGGTGTTCTCAGTGCAGCGTATAGCTGAGATGTTGGTCTCTCTTAAAGGTTTCCCTTGATGCATTTCCTTTCAGCAAAGCCATAGGTAATGTTTGAAAAAACAAGGAACACCATACTGTTCTTTGCTGCTTTGGGTCTGAGATTTCTGACATAGCTGTAGTTTGTTTTACTGACCTGCAAAACCAAAAGGTGGATTTCAACTTTTCTGTGGCAAGTAGCTTACAACAGTTGGCTGTAGCCATCAGTTTGGTGCTGAATGTAAGCTGTAAGCCTCTGCAGGTATTTCTGTCTCTTACTGCTGTCTGAGAAAGAGTGGTGATGCCCCCAGCAGTAGTCATAAGGAGTCCATAAAATCTACTTTAAGCTTTACTATGTGATGTACTTTTTTCTGCCCACCTTATCTACTTTTGCCTAAATCTGTTTTATCCAGTTTTGCTTTGGTTTAAAATTTATCTTGCAGTTGCAGGGCAATAGTGTTGTCTGTGCTTGAGAGGCACTTGTGAATGAGTTTTCTAAGCATGCTGGTAGTGCAAGGTACAACAATGCTTATTAATCTCTCCATGTATGCAGTATCTTCTCCAGCCACTTCTCTGTCAGCGGTGCCAACTTAATTTCCTTCTTTCTGGCTGATTTCCTCGCTGTCTCTGTCTTAAGAGTAGAATGGTCTTCAGTTCTCTAAAAACCTGCTATGTGCAAAGAAAACAGAAAATTAAATGCAATCAAATTATCAACACATCTGCTTTTCTCATATTTTATCTTCTGTATATCACAGTTGTGAATTTTGAGTTCTCTCCAAAAAAAAAATTACTTTGTTCAGACTTCCGAATCCTGAAGCAATAAATAATAGACCAAGAGGTTTGTGGAAGGAGTAAAGCTTTTTCAAGAGCAGTAGATCATTTAGGCCTAGTACAAAAATAATGAAAAGTAGAAATTCCATTAATTCCTTCCATGGAAGATGCAGGATTATAATTCCACTCCCCCACACCCCCACTGGGTTAACAAGCTCATCTAAGTTGATCCTTTTCTGTGAGGAGTGGGCATTAATTAGCATCTACTGACCTGAGTAGGCTCAGCGGTGTGCTGACTGCCTGTCAGAGGAACTCTCTGAAATTCCATCTCAAGACATTTTTAATTTGAACACAAAATTACCTTCATGTTCTGTTAAAGCATTGAATGTTTACACCCTGAGGTTGTCAGATAACCACTAGTGGGTGGTGTACAACATGGATGGCAGAGCTGTAAGTACATCTGTCTGGGGAGAGCCGAGCAGCTGCCTGTGCAGAGGGCAATAGGGCGATGTGTCGTTACCAGTCTAATTTCAGTTACAGGATGGGCAAAGTGTGGTACCACCTACTGCGCAACAGTGTGGCTGACAAATGATTTGTGGAATCATTGTCCCTTTTAATTGGGATGTTTCTATTGAAGAGCAGTGCCTGTGACTAACCACAGGTTTCTGTGTTGCTCTGCTTCAAGGCCTCTCAGGTGTTCATTGTAGCACACCCTCAGTGACTTGTTGCATTCAGATTCAAGTGATTGTTGAGTCCCAGCCAGCAACCAAGCAAATTTCTTGGGAGAAGCTCCTCAGATAACTGAAATTCAGTAAAGAAAAAGTTATTACATTAAAAAAAAAAAAAATCATGTTGATTTCAGAGAACTCTTTATTCTGGAGTCTTTTTTTTTTCAAGGAAAGATTCTGTTTTCAGAGTGTGCATCAAAGCAGTATGCTGTGCCCGTGTTTGCTTGCTATTGGTGTGAGGACCTGTTTGTTTTCTGCAACTCTGATCTTGTGGTGGAGTCACCGTCATTGGAGGTGTTCAGGAGGAGACTTGATGGGGTGCTTGGTGCCATGGGTTAGCTGTTTGGGTGGGTTGGATTGGTTGATGGGTTGGACGCGATGATCTTGAAGGTCTCTTCCAACCTGGTTTGGTTTGGTTTATTCTTTTTCAGAATTCCTAACATTTGTCCGGATTCTCTTTGTATATGACTGTGCAACAGCAGTGTGCTACAGGAGCAAACACGACTTTTCCACATTTCCAAATGCTTTTTCCTTTTGCACACATTGTTACTCGTGCTCTGGAATGGATAAATGCATGCATCCTCAGGTTACCACCATGTCAATACTGTAGTCAAATACCTTGTGTGCCTGCAGTTGCAGAAAACTTTTTTTCCCCTGAACCACAAGTGGATGTTCCCCACATGAGTGCTCCTTGTTTTCAGCAGTGTTATCATTTAGCTGTCTGTTTGCAATGAAAGGAAACAAGCTTTTTTTTTGTTCCTTCCCCCCCCCAGAGATGATTGGCATCTGTTTTCCTGAGAATATCATTTTGATTCCCAAGTCAGGTGTGCTAGTGAGTGCATTCCTTACAGTTTTCTTGCTTCTGAGACTTACCAAAAATGAAGTGAAACACTTTATACTGGTAACTTCTACATAGACAAACCTGGTTCACAGTGGTGTTCAAATTCTCTGCCAGTTTTCTGGGTAAAAAAAAAAAACAGTTTAACTGATGACACAGTATTAGTTTCACATGCTAACCTTTTTCAGCTGTAGCCAGTAAGATTGGCCTTGCATGCATTTCTGGCTTATACAGGCTATGTTCAATAAAATCTGAATACCAGGGGGGAAAAGAAATCTATAGAGAAAAATTAGATGAGGAAATAAAGACTTTGTTTGTTTGTTTATTTTCAATTGTAGCTACTGATAATAATTGCTGCAGTTTGCTTCGCAAATTTTGGGCCACTCTCTGGAGTTACTTTGTAGGTACTTGCCAGCAATGAGAAGTCTTCTCTCCTTTAAATACAGTCTCCCTCGTTTTGAGACTCTGATAAAACGTTACCAGTACCATGTGCTTCTTGCATGTGTTGCCTTTGTTCATCTTTTTGTGCTGTGTATGTTATTCAAGAGCGAAACAGCTACAACAGACTTCTGAAGGTCTAAAACTACTGATAAATACCCGCAGCTCTGGTTTCATAATGGCCCACAACTTCACTTGGGTTTGAGTGAAGCTGTTCAAAATTTGTGTCTTTTGAGAGACTGACAAGTTCCCCGGGTTGCATCAGGAATTTTCAAAATAGAGAGGCAGCAGAGTGCAATGCTATGAATGCTCGGAGGCACTAGTGCTCTGGGTAATCACAGCATGTGCAACAGTTTTCGTCAGCATTGCTCATTGGCAAGCACCAGAAAATAACAGACTTCTCCACAGACCTTTTGCAGGGCGTTTTGAACAAGTGTTATTTTGAGCGTGTTTCTATCTGTTCCTTTCATCAGCACTGAAAAAGGACTCAATGTTGTACCTCATTCATTTATTGTTTGGGAGAAAATGACAACGGAATAGGATTAAATGTAAAGAAAGAGAAAACTTAATTGTCTCTGTCTCTCAGGTTACCTTTGTAACATGCTGTTCCCACCTGTATTCCACTTTTTCTCCAACTTTCCCCTTTGCTTTAGATTTCTTCATACCTCATGAAGTCTGTAATGAAATAGAAATGGGAGCAGAATGTTTGCTGTACACTGCAAGTACCTGAAGTGTACTTAGGGACTGAAGGGTCTTGGTTCTGTGACCTTGGATGCAGGCACATGTGCCCGATCCCAGTGGAACACACACAGCAGTGATACAGGTGGAAAACATGAGCTGCCAAATGGGTATGTGTTTTTTAGTTATTAAGGGTTTAATACTGAGAGAGTTCTGCATCTGCTCTTCTGTCAGTAGTTGTCTCACATGTAGTTCTACTCTTCAGTATGTGGTCTCCTGGATGTTTTAGTTACCGGCCACTCCACCCTTGGACATAAACAATTCTTGCCACTGCTGGGGGTTTAGGGCAAGAAGAGCAGACCACTTCCCTGTTCATCTCCTCTCAGTGTTGGTTAGAGATGGAATAACTAGCAGTGTGTTTACCCAAACAGAGTTCCCAAAGTCAATGGGATGTTTTTCTTTCTTGGCTATCACTGCACCTGGATTATTTATCCACATTGTTGATCTACCAACCTGTCTGTTTTAATTTTAGGCTTTTATTTTGAGAGAATTGTGTTAGAGCAAACTAGGTGCTTATAGGAGAAACCTGAAGTTTCATTTTAGAACTTGTTCCCTTATTGTCCAGGTATCCAGGAGCAGTGGTGACCACTCCAGATGTGCAGATGGCAGTGAACATGATGGGTGTGTCTTTGCATTTAGTTCTGATCTTTTTGGTTTCAACATTTCCTATAGCCTGATATTTTTATCTTGCCAGAACCTGGAGCTTGCTCAGTTATGTTGACTTGCTGGAGCATGTCCAGAGAAGGGCAACAAAGCTGGTGAGGGGTTTGGAGCACAGCCCTTTGAGGAGAGGCTGAGGGAGCTGGGGTTGCTTAGCTTGGAGAAGAGGAGGCCCAGGGGAGACCTTCTTGCTCTCTATAACTTCCTGAAAGGAGGATGTAGCCAGGTGGGGTTGGTCTCTTCTCCCAGGCACCCAGCACCAGAACAAGAGGACACAGTCTCAAGCTGTGCCAGGGGAGGTTTAGGCTGGATGTTAGGAAGAAGTTCTTCATAGAAAGAGTGATTGGCCATTGGAATGTACTGCCCAGGGAGGTGGTGGAGTCACCATCCCTGGAGGTGTTTAGGAAGAGACTGGATGGGGTGCTTGGTGCCATGGTTTAGTTGATTAGATGGTGTTGCATGATAGGTTGGACTCGATCTCAAAGGTCTCTTCCAACCTGGTTTATTCTATTCTGTTCTGTTCTATTTTCTTGAAAGAAAATAACACTATCATGAGGTACTAAAGAGACATGAATTGCAGGTCTCAAGATTCTGGACTAGTTTCGGAAAGCATGCATGGACTCCCATGTTGGTGAGGCAGGAATTGTTTATTGGTACAGAACAAGCAGCTTATATAGGAAAAATCGAGCAGGGTAAGCAATTCCCTGACATTCTTGCACCACTGCTGCTAATTGGGTTTTCTCCTTTGATATGCAGCTGTCCATTGTTATCTTCATCCCATATCAGGTTGGTCTTCTCCAGCATGGAGGCAAGTGTCCTCTTGTCTGGCACGTCAGGTTGTTTACCACGGTTATCTCTTCTTTATCATCAAGCCATCCTTCCAGTATCAGTGGCCTGTTGTTCTTCCTTTTCCTGAAACCTTCCATAGATACTTTCTGCTTTCCTACAGACTAGAAATCAGGTTTAGCACCAGTTTTTGCTCTGAGTAATTGCACTACTGCAGAATTCAGTCTGCATCAGTCTCAGCTAGATACGAGCTGTGGTTTTTGTTGCAATATAGTCATATCACTGAGGATGTACCAAATGCAACTCAATTAGCAGTTTGCTTTTCTGTGCAAGAAATGCATGCCTCCCCTCCCCCCCAACATGCAGTATAGCCCCATGTTTGTGCTTGGAGGCGAAATCCCAGATACTCATTTTCCATATAGTCGTATGCATACATGGTGCCAGAGTTAGTCTAGTGATGGAAGATGAATCTTGGGCCATGAAGTATCTCAAGTGGTAGCTGAAGCTTAGCAGTATGTTTGGTGAAACCCTTGGGGTTTTGCATGTACTATTGAGAGATCTACAATAAAAATCTAGAGTTACACAGGCTCACTCAAGTGAAGAAAGGGGATAAAAGAATGGGAGGGAGATACAGGGATCTGTTGCTTAGCCATCCTGACCTTTAAGCATAAAGATGGTATTCATGTGACTGCATCAAGCTGGTAAGTTTTAGTGAATAAAATCTCTGAAATAAAGTGTGATGTATGATCTGAATATGTGTAAACTGTAGATATGGTGGGCTGTAGTTGGATATTAACCATCTATTGCAGATTGATTATTTCTTGACTGAATTTCTCACAGTCCCTATCATATTCACATTGATTCACCATTTTTTGCAGTATCATTTTATTCACCTGTGTTACCATTTATGCATGCTGAGGTTATCTCCTTATTTCTCTATTTTCAGGAACTGTGGTGGTCTCTAGAAATTAGTACTGAGATAATCCTAATTTGAACATGCATATTCTGAGCAGAGGTGAATACTGTTTGACCTAAGAGTTACAAATAAAAATGCCATCAGGTGGTGATCTCTGTTAACCTTCGCCCTGACATCATTTTGTTTAGATTCTCAGCTTCCAGACCACTAGCATGTAATACAAGCCTGAGTATGCATGAAATCTGAGAAACTGAGGTTTGACTTCATACTGTCAGAATTTACTGACATTAATCATTTTATACTCTTTTTATCAAATAAAATACTACGATTTTCTAAGTTCAGTCATGTACATTTGATCTGTTTTCAAGCCAAGTAATTTCCAATTTCTTGTCAAAAAGAGGTCACATTTCTGTGTTGGAAATGAGAACAGGAAATTGAGACTCAATTGCACGTCTCAAATAATGACCAAAAAAAGGGCAAAAAGCATTTAAACTGCTCTGATAGATTTGTATCCTGACTTTAGAGCAAATGAAATGTGTCAAAGGTAAAAAGAGGAGGAAGAGTTGTGGAAACTGAAGGTAAATGACAGTGCACTTTATTTCAGATAAAACAACTCCTCATTGGTTCTTGATCCTTATTTTGGATTAGCTTCAAGTGGATCATCTCATTTATTTTGAGAGAGACCTCATGTTTGTGTTTTAGCTTCCAAGAGGTGTTAGCTGTTTTCTATATTACTACATTTCTCCCTGTTAATTAAGGCACAGAAACTCCTTCCCCTTTCAGCACGTATTAAACCCCTGCTGGAGAACGATTCCCCACAGCATCACAGCTCAGAGAAGCAGGTGTTTGACTAATGTTCAGTGAAGATGAAAGCATTTCCTGACAGATGTTGAGAAAAAAGAAAACATAATAATTATTGCTGGGTAATTATAAATTGGGTTTTGCTTTAATTGTGCTGTAGTCCAGAAGAGCTGGAAGATGGTGAAGTCCTGACCATTGTGTAGGTCCATGGCTCAGTGGGCTGCTGCCTCTGGTCCTGTAGAATCTATTTGGATCTATGTCAGACAGTTTAAACATACTAGCAAGGGTAACAGCAGCAATTTAGCCATAGCAAAAATGAAACTTGTCATAGCCTAATTATGTCATAGCCTTCATTCAGTTCAACCCTTGAGGAAGCATGCCTACGCAACACTGAAGTCCTGGTGGTAGATGCACTTGATAAAAATGACTGTTGAGCTGAATCTCCATCCAAGAGTTCGCTAGTTGCTGTTTTGAGAATATGCCTTAGAAAATAGGATGAATATGAGATACTTTTTTAAACTCCTAATGGCTATCAAACGTCATGAAAACTGTTTGGCCCTTCCAAATCTGGCAATCTAAGGGTGCTTAAATGCTAATTAAAGATACTTATCTTCTGGAATGGGGACCCTTGTTGAACTCAGTTCACAATGTTATCCTTTTCTGCTGGCAAGCTATTATATTCTAGAAATGATAGCCTAATTAACAGATCATAACCATGAGGGAGACTTTTGTTTGCCTTTTTTTTCCTGAAAAGAAAAATTTCTTGGCAGATGAACTTGGCAAGTAGCATTGTGTCCTTCCTGTGAAGCGATCCTTAGTCAACGTTCTCATTGGAGACCTGAAAGTTTCTCAAGTCTTTTCACTTGTGACAATGGTCTCTCAAGGGATTCTAAGGGAAGAGTTAAGACTGTTTCATGTTTTATTTTGGACTGAATGGAATTTTTCTCCATGTTTGTACTCCATTCTTCTCTGACTCTTCCAAGGATGTAGGGTGATAAAATGTTTTCTTTTCTTTGCTATGTGCAGTTGTTGACCTGTTATGCCTTGTTGGTAGATCCAGGGAGGTGGTTGGGGCCCCGTCCCTGGAGGTGTTTAAGAGCAGGCTGGATGAGGCTCTGGCCAGCCTGATCTAGTGTGGGGTGTCCCTGCCCACGGCAGGGGGGTTGGAACTAGCAGATCCTTGTGGTCCCTTCCAACCCTGAATGATACTATGATACTCTATTACCACTGCTTCTAGTTGCTTGGATGCTCACTATTTGAAAACCCTATAGAAAGAAAGTTTTGTTAAATTTAATTTTACCTTTCTCTCCTTTTTTTAACCTTTTCCCCCCTCTTTCTTTTGTTCCCCCCACTTTTTACCTCTTTCTTTCTCTTTTTTCTTTTCTTCTTCCCCCTCTCTTTTGCTTTCCCTCCCCTTTTTTCCCCCCTCTTTCTTTCCCTCTTTTGTAAATTTTTATTTTAAGACACTTTGTCTCTCAGTGTTTTGAGTATGACAGAAAAACCTTAGCATAGATATTTTAAAGAAAAAAAAAATGCTCCCTAACCAAAAGATATACATTTATACCTTTACAGGCAGCATCAGAATCTTCAAGATCATCAAAACCAGGCTGGAAAAGTTGCTGAATCCTCATGGGACTGTTAGTGAGAGAAATGCTAGCAGTGACTTGTTCTTCTTCTGTAAGCATAGTAGTCCTTGTAAACCCTTGTGTTTGCAAAGAGGTCATTTAGGAGATGTACCTTGCTGCTGAACCTCCTTTTAATGACAGCCAGCCTAGAAGAAATTATCACTGGTAAAAACTTGTATAATACAGTCCTCAGCATAGTCTTGAAAAATAGTCAGATTGTAAAAATTGCAGTTTCTGTTCATGTTCACCCAAAGACATCAGGCAACTCCAGAGAAAAACGAGTATATCCAGATGGTTTTGATAGTTTGTGTAGCTTGACCTCACATTAACTTTGCATAGTTCCACGTTAGGTTGCTTCTGCTTTCAGTTGAATGATGCCGCTGATGAGCTTTCTTACTCCATGGATCTGTAGTGGGTTTTATGCTCTCTGATAGTCCTGACCACAAGAGTATTGCCCTAAATTTCATTGTGTACTGAACATAATGTATCTGAGAGAAGAGATTTAAACAGTTCTGACATTTGTTGTAGCATATTTTTTTTGCTTCTCTGAACCAGAATTCTTAAGCTCTTAAATCATTATCTAACGCTGGAACTTCTCCATAGACTCATGGAGCTGCTTCTTTCCTTCCACTTCACGAATTTTGCTTCTTCAATGGTATTAACATATGCACTCATCTCACTGTTTTAGTCAGGGGAAATGTTCCAGCACTAACTGTCTTTTCCCCGTGTGCTTTCAACTAAAACTAAAACTGATCATGCAAAAGAAATAGAGAGCTCTTTAGCATGCATTTTAGTGTTTAAGTCATTTTTGCTTAAGCATACAACTTGGGATTTAATTTTAAAAGCTTCACATACCCTTGTATTTTCCTATGGTAGTTTCTAGAGCAGTTGCCAGGAAATATAAGTAGAAAATGCAGAGTGAGCTTTTCAATGGATAGCTAAAGCAACAACATACTAATGAAAGGTGATAATGGTAAGCCTACTGAAGGAAAGTGGAAGTGTATGATATCCTTATGTGCTCACAAAACTTGTTGAGTACAGGCCTGTTATTTACCATAGTGAGAACAGCTGGAAACTTGCCTTCAGGCTTTGGGAACTGTGTCTGCATGCAACAAAAATAGGTCAATGCTTTGAAAAGCTTTTAGTTCCTTCACAGAAACCTAAAATAAACCCAGGAGTAAGTGTAAAATACAGTTTCAGAGCAAGGAGAATTTTGGTGGACAGCTACAATGACCCAAAGCACATTATTAAGTATCAGACCAAAAACCCCCAGTTCTTTCTATCCTCACTATGTAAGCAGATGCTTAACTTAATATATTCTGATGAGGTTTCTAAAGGGCTTTCAATTTTTTTTAACTGCCAGAGAAGAATAGACCTCATGAGCTAGAAAGTGAAAATGAACACTGAACTACTAATTGAGTTATGAAAGAAACAAAACAAGGAATGAGGAATCAGTATTCAGAGAGTTGATAGGGAGCTTTCTCTTTGGATTGCCTAACTTCATCTGTTATGTAAGGTTTTGTAATGCGTTGGGTTTTTTTCCTCACAGCTTTAATACCTTTTTGTTTTCACTAGCCTTTGAAGGTTGTCAGTGTCAGGGACCTGCAGCTAGAGACGGGTCTTTTGTAAATCTTTTGAAACTTTCATTGTATTATAAAAATGTTACAAATTACTCTTGTCCTTCTTTCATTTACATTTCTGAGAGAGATTTTTGTAGGCTTCCAGAAATGACTGAATGTAGAGACTACACATCTGTGCTGCTGCTGTGATGGTACAATGTGCACTGGGAGCATTCAGGAATACCTACGGCAGAAAGGAACAATGGTGGAAGCAAAGTCTGGTGGATTGATGACCAATCACCTGACCCAACAGTATGTCTATTATTTCTGAGGCTACTCAATGGGTAAAAGAGTTCATACTTCCTTCTCTTGTATTAGACCAAGCACAGGACACACTAGTCCCTCTCTCACTCTAGTAGAAAATTTGCTCATGTACACCATCTTCATAGTTGCCAATGTGAATTTTATTCTTCCAGTTCCAATCTCTGTACTGGAGTGTATTTGTTAATTACATGATCATGTTATTACTGTTTTAGAGTTGTATATCATTGACTACACAAGCTTTTTACACAAGGGAAGAGAGTATAGCTTGATGAGGAACTGTTTCTGCAAGATTTTATTTTTAATGCAGCATTTAACATAAAGTAAAGAAGGAGCAATAATGTAAATGGAGTATTACTCTGTCCCTAAATTACCAATTCGAAAGGAAGAGGCAGCATGAGGAAAATAACAGCCATAATATATTTTAACAAAACAGAGTCACTGTTCAGTTGGAAGGTTTACTGCTTTCCAGAAGGAAAATAGTGTAGAGGGGTGGTAACCCAAGCTACTAGGAATATCATTCTGCATAACATTTGCTGCTTTTCCAGTTTTGGAACTGTAGAGAGTATTTTCACAAAGGAGGGTGAAAATGTAGGAAGAGGTAGACAGGCTAAGGGCAAGTAATGAGACATTATATAAATATAAGTATCCTAAATTTTTAATAAATATACTAAGTGCCATTAGTTGGAAATTAGAGAAATGTACAAACACAGCCATATATTTGTTAAAGTTTTGCTATTTGTTTGAAAGTACATACAATGAAATACTTGCACAAGCACGTTCAAGCACGTTCCGCCCCCCCTGCTAACCTACCTTATTGATTCTGTGATTCTACAGTTACAAAGCTTAGAGCACTGAGACATGCTGGAAAGGCAGCAAAGTCCTTTGAAGACAGGCAGTGGCCACTGAGCAAGAATGGTATGTGATGGTGTCTGGCACTTTAATCTTCAGGTTTGATTGGTGGTGTTGATATTCGTGAGGCAGAGAATTCCAGCAAGGCAATGGATAAACTGTCAGGATTCCCTACTGTTTGATCATGTTGGACCTATAAGTAATGGAAAGATAGCTGCCAAACACCTGCTAGGAACTAAGCAGGGACAGCATGCAATATGGAGAGGCTTGTTTGCACTAATTAAGGTAAAGTTACTTTTAGCTCTTGATTTTGATGTGTGCTGTGAAGGTTGAGTGATGATAATTTCTACGTGGTTTTTGTGTTTATTCTTAAATAGATAGAAGAGGTCAATTAATAGCAAGAGGAAGGGCAAGGACAACCTCCACTCCTTGGTGGACATGGAGGGGAACGTTGTAACAAAGGATGGGGAAAAGGCAGAGGTACTTAACACCTTCTTTGCCTCAATTTTTACTAGCAGGACAGAATGTCTTCCAGACAGCTGGCCTGCAGAGCTGGCAGAAGGAGCCAGGGAGCTGCATAGTTTTCCTCTGTTCCAGAATGGGGTAGTTCCTGATCTGCTCAGCCGCTTGGATCCCCACAAGTCCATGGGACCAGATGGGATCCATCCTAGGGTGGTGAGAGAGCTGGCAGATGAGCTGGCCAAGCCGCTCTCCATCATTTTCCTCCAGTCCTGGCTCACTGGAGACGTCCCAGAGGACTGGAAGCTGGCCAACGTGGTGCCCATCCACAAGAAGGGACAGTTGGATGAGCCAGGGAGCTATAAGCCTGTCAGCCTCAGTGCCAGGCAAGATTATGGAACAGATTATCTTGAGTGCAATCACACAGCACTTAGAGGATGGCCAGGGGATCAGGCCCAGCAAGCATGGATTCAGGAAGGGCAGGTCCTGCCTGACCAACTTGATCTCCTTCTATGATCAGGTGATCCACCTGGTGAATGTGGGGAGGCCTGTGAAATCTACCTGGACTTCAGCAAGGCCTTTGACACTGTCCCCCACAGGAAACTCCTGGCCAAGCTGTCAGCCCATGGATTGGATAGGAGCACACTGTAATGGGTTAGGAACTGGCTGGATGGCCAAGCCCAGAGAGTGGTGGTGAATGGTGCCACATCCAGCTGGCAGCCAGTCAGTAGTGTTGTGCCCCAGGGATCAGTGCTGGGCCCTGTGCTCTTTAACATCTTTATTGATGATCTGGTTGAGGGCATTGAATCCATCATCAGTAAATTTGCTGACGACACCAAGCTTGGGGCAGGAGTTGATCTGTTAAAGGGTAGAGGGGCTCTGCAGAGGGACCTCGACAGGCTGGACAGATGGGCAGAGTCCAACGGCATGAGATTGAACACATCCAAGTGCCGGGTTCTGCACATTGGCCACAACAACCCCAGGCAGTGCTACAGACTGGGGTCAGAGTGGCTGGAGAGCGGCCAGGCAGAGAGGGACCTGGGGGTGCTGGTTGATGGTAGGCTGAACTTGAGCCTGCAGTGTGCTCAGGCAGCCAAGAGGGCCAATGGCATCCTGGCCTGCATCAGGAACAGTGTGGCCAACAGGATCAGGGAGGTCATTCTGCCCCTGTACACTGCACTGGTTAGGCCGCACCTCAAATACTGTGTCCAGTTCTGGGCCCCTCAGTTTAGGAAGGAGGTTGACTTGCTGGAAGGTGTCCAGGGAAGGGCAACGAAGTTAGTGAGGGGCTTGGAACACAAGCCCTATGAGGAGAGGCTGAGGGAGCTGGGGTTGCTTAGCCTGGAGAAGAGGAGACTCAGGGGTGACCTTATTGCTCTCTGCAACTACCTGAAGGGGGGTTGCAGACAGGCAGAGGTTGGTCTCTTCTCCCAGGCAACCAGTACCAGAACAAGAGGACACAGTCTCAGGCTGTGCCAGGGGAGGTTTAGGCTGGAGGTCAGGAGAAAGTTTTACACAGAGAGAGTGATTGCCCATTGGAATGGGCTGCCCGGGGAGGTGGTGGAGTCACCATCATTGGAGGTTTTCAGGAGGAGACTTGACAGGGTGCTTGGTTGCATGGGTTAGTTGGTTGGGTGGTGTTGGGTGATAGGTTGGAGGCGATGATCTTGAAGGTCTCTTCCAACCTGGTTTATTCTATTCTCTTCTATTCTATTCTAAGTAGGTCAGTGAAGTGAAAAACCTTGCTGATCCAGTTGGTAATATAAAAGCAAGGAATGTCTATGGCAGGTCAATCAGCCGTGCACTTGCAGACACTGATATGGCTGTGCTCATTTTAGTGATGCCTACTCTGCTGTCTCTGCAGCTTGGTCAGTGTTATTGAACCAACACTTAGCTCTACAGGAGAGAGGCTGGCTGAGAGAGCAGTGCAAAAGCAAACAACAGGGTGTACACTAGTGGCCAAAGTATTTGCAAAGTTTCCTAAGTGGCATTTTAGTCATACCTTTTATATTGGAGTTTGGTTTATCTTCAGCAACACCAGGGGTCTGTTCTTTTAGTTTTATTCTTTATTGTTCACTAATACAGTGGTATTAATACAGAGCAGCTGTCTCTGCCTCTGAGAATCATCGTGCCATTTGTTACTACTGATGTGCACACTCTGGAGTTGGCCTAGGACTTGAGTGTCAGTGTGCTGTGGAGCAAAGCTGCACAGCAAAGCTGTATGTACAGTTTTCAGGTGGAAGAGAGGCATCTTGTTCTCAAGGTTCAGTTGCAGACTCTCTGCAGAGGATCTAAAGATGCAGGTTAGACTACAAGTGTATGCTTATATAGGCCTATAAATTGCAAGAGGAATAAAAACTTGGACTATACTAGCTCAACATGTTGTACAGCTTCTACCTGTAGCTACTGTAGATAGCACTGTCACAAAATTATGTTTTCCAAGTCTGCTCTTGTCAGGAAAGTAATCTATTTGTGTGGTACATGTAAGAAAATCAAACACAGATAAAACAAAACATGATGATTTTAAAGATGTTATATTTACTTTCTAAGTGAAATAAAAATATACACTCTGTGAATATTTCTACACAGTAATGCTTGGCTTGACTCCAGGAGCATAACAATTGAGAATGTGAGCTTGCTTCAAAAATACACAACTGTTAGGTAGCCTCCCTGACACTAGTTTTATAAACTCCATGTGCTGCCCAGGGAGGTGGTGGAATCACCATCCCTGGAGGTGTTCAAAAAAGGATTGGGCATCATGATGTGTTAGGTAATAGGCTGGACTTGCTGATCTCTGAGGTCTTTTCCAACCTTACTGATTCTATGATTCTGTGACTTGTGTGTTTCAGATTAAACCCAGTTCTGGATGATTCCTTCTTCCTCTGTTCAAACCTGTTCAGTCAGTGTAATTATCACAGCAGGACACTAGTGATATGGTAAGAATGCCCTGACTCACTCTCTCAAGAAGGAATAAATGGTAAACAGAAAAACTCCCAGCAGTCCTGACACAATCCACAGATTTTGAGGAAAGAACGTTTTAAATAAGATCAATTTAATATTCTGCCCCTTGGTCATCCTCAATGGATTAAAATGTAATCCACTTTATTTAATGAGCATGCATCGTAACAATATCACACACAAAGCATACATAATCCACAAATGTATATCCTGTGTCAACAGTGTTCCACTCTGTTTCTTTGTGTCTTCCCCTTGAGGATACCAAAGATACTTGCAAATGTTAAATGCAAATAGACTGGTGAAATTCTGCAGGATTTTTGGTTTAGCCTGAAAATCCCATATTCTGTCCATGTCATTCCATCTCTGTTCTCTCATTTATCAGAGGAGACAGTCCTGGGCACTGTCATATGCAGACACTGTATATTCTGTTGTATCAACAGGTGAAATCCTGGCTTCATTAATATTAGCAGGCTTATGGTGAGTGAGCCAGATTTTCACTTCAGTTTTTTTTCTCTGGATGTCCTTTCAGCTGTTTGCTTTGGGGTGATAACAGGGATTTTTTTTCTGCTACATATCCCAATTAAGCTGTGAAAGATGCTTGCAGAGTTCCTTCTAATGTGAAATGAACATAAACTTTTCCAGGTAAATTCCTCTAAGTAAAAATAAATGTAATTTGCTTTTCTTTGCTAAGAATCTTGTAATCAAAGATAATGCATAAGATTAGGTACCTCATGGCTGCATAGGAACTAAAATGCCAAGTACAGTTCTTCTGTCAGTCTGTATATATAGGGCAGGCCCAGCGGTGTTTTTCAGCTGTGTGGACAGACCTTTTTCCAGCCACAGGCTTGAGTGGGAATGCTTCATATGATACATGGATATCAGAAGAAAGCTTTCTTAATCTTCTGATTTTAGGGGGTTTTGGCTACCTGTTAATGTGTCATTTGTGAGACTGAGCGTTACGATGCTAACCTTTGGGTTGTTAATCTCCCTGATTTTTGTATCCATAACGTAGTAAATAGCTGGTCTCTTAAGCAAATGTCACTTCCATCTAGGTGATTTAGAGGACATAAAGCATCTTAAGTAGCTCTAAAACAGGAACCAGTTTGTTTTGTCCATTTCTGAATTGTTCCTCTTCCATCTGCGGCACCATGAACGTGGAAGTTTAATGAAGTATAGTTTCATAGTTTCATAGTTTCATTCAGGGTTGGAAGGGACCACACGGATCATCTAGTTCCAACCCCCCTGCCATGGGCAGGGACACCCCACACTAGATCAGGCTGGACAGAGCCTCATCCAGCCTGCTCTTAAACACCTCCAGGGACGGGGCCTCGACCACCTCCCTGCACAACCCATTCCAGGGCTTCACCACTCTCATGGGGAAGAACTTCCTCCTCACATCTAGCCTGAATCTCCCCACCTCCAGCTTCATTCCATTCCCCCTAGTCCTGTCACTACCTGAGATCCTGAGAAGTCCTTCCCCAACCTTCCTGTAGGCCCCCTTCAGATACTGGAAGGCCACAATGAGGTCACCTCGGAGCCTTCTCTTCTGCAGACTGAACAGCCCCAACTCCTTCAGTCTGTCCTCATAGGAGAGGTGCTCCAGCCCTCTGATCATCCTCCTGGCCCTTCTCTGGACACCTTCCAGCACCTCCACATCCCTCTTGTACTAGGGGCTCCAGAACTGGACACAGTACTGCAGGTGGGGTCTCACCAGGGCTGAGTAGAGGGGGAGGATCACCTCCCTCGACCTGCTAGCCACACTTCTCCTGATGCAGCCCAGGCTCTGATTGGCTTTGCGGGCTGCAAGTGCACACTGAGAGCTCATGTTGAGCTTTTTGTCCACCAGCACCCCCAAGTCTCTCTCCTCAGGGCTGCTTTCCAGCCAGTCACTGCCCAGCCTGTATTTGTGCCTGGGATTGCCTCGACCCAGATGCAGGACCCTGCACTTGCTCTTATTGAACTTCATGAGGTTGGCTTGTGCCCACCTCTCCAGCCTGTCAAGGTCCCTCTGGATGGCCTCCCTTCCCTCCAGCGTGTCTGCTGCACCACACAGCTTGGTGTCAGCAGCAAACTTGCTGAGGGTGCACTCAATGCCACTGTCCATGTCACTGACAAAGATGTTGAATAAGACAGGTCCCAGGACCGATCCCTGAGGGACTCTGCTTGTCCCTGGCCTCCACTGGGACATGGAGCCATTGACAGCCACTCTTTGGGTGCAGTCATCAAGCCAGTTCCTTATCCATCTAGTGGTCACCCATCAAACCCATGTGTCACCAGCTTGGAGACCAGGATGTGGTGCGGGACAGTGTCGAAGGCTTTGCTCAGGTCCAGGTAAATGACATCAGTTGCTCGCCCCTCAGCTATTAATTTTGTCACCTGCTCATAGAAGGCCACCAGGTTGGTCAGGCAGGATTTGCCCTTGGCAAAGCCATGCTGACTGTTCCAAATCACCTCTTCACTATTCTTTTGAGTGAGTAGTGACTCCAGGGGGATCTGCTCCATGATCTTTCCAGGCACAGAGGTGAGGCTGACTGGCCTGTAGTTCCCTGGTTCCTCCTTCTTACCCTTTTTGAAGATGGGGGCAATGTTTCCCCTTTTCCAGTCCGTGGGGACTGCCCCAGACTGCCATGACTTTTGAAATATAATAGAGAGGGGTTTAGCAACCTCCTCTGCCAGTTCTCTCAGTACCCGTGGGTGTATCCCGTCGGGTCCCATGGACTTGAACACTTTCAGTTTCTTCAGATGGTCACCAACCTGATCTGCACTTACAATGGGCAGTAAGTGCAGATCAGGTTTGTGATCATCTGAAGAACCTGATCATGAACCTGATCTGCACTTACTGCCAACAGCAGTACTATAAACATCATTACCTACCTATACCTGATGCATCTTCTTGTTACAAAGCTGCTCAGGTGTCTTCTGAAGTAAACTAGAAGTTCTCAGTGGGTTGAAGACAAGTCAGAAAGTAGCAATGCTGATTTGCACAGCCTGGGTTTTAAACAGAGGCTCTGGTAAGTACCCACAATAATGTGGTAGTGACAAAAGATTTCTGACCTTTTTCAAGGTAATGGTCTTGAAAGTCACTGGGGAGTGTTTTGTTAAGGGGTAAGGCAATAATAATGTCTATGGTAAACAGATTATAAAAAGCCATCTAAAAGCAGGATGATGTGTGCAGTTCTTCAGAGCTCTTTTTCTGTGGGGTTTTTGGGGTGCATTGTCAGGCAGTTCATAAAAGATAACACTTGGCCATGGATTTTTCAAGTTCCTATTGGATAAATATACATATTGCTTGTACCACACTGGATAAATATTCCCTGTGCCAAGGAGAAAGGCAGAAATGGCAGATGTACTGGAGATAATATGAGGTGTGGATGGGGCGGAGCCTGTACCTGGCAATGCAGCTTGAATGGTGGAAAGCAAGACAGTGCATGGTGAATTTCTAGGAGGTCCATCCACAAGTCAGATGGTGTGTGCTTTATGAAGCTGTGAGAGCAACCACTTTCTGAATAGCTGTTGGGTTTGGGGTGTTTTTTTTTTTGTTGTGGGTTGGGTTTTGGATGGTTTGGGGTTTTTTATTGTTGTTTGTTTGCTTTTTAATTCCCTCCAATTCCAAAACCAGTATCTCCTGAGTGGTTTAGAATCAACCAGGTTGGAAAAGACCTCAGAGATCGTCAAGTCCAACCTATTACCCAATACCTCACACCTCATGACTAACTAAACCATGGCTTCAAGCGCCACATCCAATCCTTTTTTGAACACCTCCAAGGGTGGAGACTCCATCACCTACCTGGGCAGCCTATTCCAATGGCCAATCACTCTTTCTGTGGAGAACTTTCTCCTCACCTCCAGCCTAAGTCCTACAAAGAAGTCCTCACACTCATTAAACATCTCTGTGGGTGGCATTCTCAAGAATGTTACTTGGTTTGAATGTCTCATTGATAAACAAATCTTTCCAGATATGGCTGAGTGCTGCTTGCTCTGAGCTATCAACCAATAGTATCAACTTCACAGGATTGGATAGGATCCAGAGCTTGCTAATAGTAATGGGAAACTAGAAATAGGAAAGAATATCTTTAGAAACTTACATCTAACAGTATAGAGGAGTGGAAGCCAGGAGGACAGGTATTCATCTGATTCAGTCTTTGGATTAATAAAAACAATCATTCATTGTTTTTTTTTTCCCCTTCCAGCAGCACCTTGAATGTCTAGTAGAGGAAAAAGAAGAGAAATACAGAAATTCACCTAGGAAGTAGTTGTTCAAAGATGTTACAGTAAAGAATACAGAGAAGGAAGCCAGCAGCAGTATCCACTGTTGTAGATTCTAGAACCCCCCTGCCCAAGCCCTGAGGGGTCATCGGGACGGGCAGGGTATGCACTGTTTTGTTTAGCTGTTGTGAAGCTAAAAGGACACAGTTCTGCACCATAAACCTTCTGACAGGTTTGGTCTTGCCTGACATGCTCCTGTTGGGTAAGCACAAAATGTGTTCACAATTTCACTTGTGGGGAATGACAAAACATGTTTAAGAGAGAGGCAGAAGAGAGACAGCTGTATCTCTGCAGTTCCTTAACACGTACAAAGCAAGCCGAAGAGAATTTGCAGTGCACTTGATTTATTGATTTTAATCTAGAGTGAATTGACAGAACACTTCTGTCCTGCAGTGCACCTGTTAAAGAAAATATAATTGCAGAGAAATATATGAAATAGCTCATGGAAATGCTTCCTTCTGGTGTTTCTCCTTGGCAGATGTGCTAAATGGTTATTCCTTTCTTTAGATGGTTCTCACACTGTAAAATACAACCTCCTTTTTCTCTACTACATAAGCCAGGCAAACTGCTTGTGCACTAGCAGAAATAAAACAGATGACCTTTCTGAAACACTGGAATTTATCAGAGCTGTTTAACTGCCACTTCATCTGTGTGTGCTGCAGCCACTTGAATTGGCACAGTTTTTGTGGCTTCACGCTTCTCCTTTTCTCCACATCAAGTACAATTTATGTTGGAAATCAGCAGACAGTGAGAATTAATACTGAGGCTTTTTTAATCTCTGAAGTGATGAGATCCACGATGTTTTTTAACTGGGAGAACTGTGAATTCTCTAATTGAAGGCATTGTGAGCTAATTACAATCCCACCAATGATTCTGCAGAGGGCAATGGATCTAATAAGGAAAATCATGGGTGTGGAACACTTCTAAACAATACCGTTAGGGCTCTTCAAACAGGACCCAGTTAATGATATGGAAAGAGGACAAAAATATGTGTGGCTTAGACTTAGGGAAGTCCAGAGCTGGGCAAAAAATAGCACCTGCATGGAGTACATCTCCTTCCCATCTCCTTCCTCTCATCAATAAGGAAGCAGTTGTGGAAATGAAAAATAACCTTACCCTGAACATATTCTTTGGTGTTTCAATTGAGGGAGTTAGCTTCTTTTTCTGTCTAAATAAACCCTGTTCCTTCTTCATTAATAGGCTCCAAGGAAACTTTATTATGGCCTTCCAGTATCTGAAGGGGACCTACAAGAAAGCTGGGAAGGGAATTTTTAGGATTAGAGGGAATGGAGCAATAGTAGAAGTGGGTAGATTCAGACTGGATGTTAGGAAGAAATTCTTCACCATGATGCTGGTGAGATACTGGAGCAGGTTGCCCAGGGAGGTGGTAGAAGCCTCATCCCTGGAGGTTTCAAGGCCAGGCTGGATGTGCTCTGAGCAACCTGATGTAGTGTGAGGTGTCCCTGCCCATGGCAGAGGGGTTGGAACTAGATGATCTTTGACGTCCCTCCCAACCTTGGCCATTCTATGATTCTATAATGCTTTGGGATTTGTAGCTGGATGAACATAGGCATAATATCATAGAGGAGTTGGTTCATTTACATTTTGAAATGGGATTGTATGTGTTGCTTGCTGTCCTCTAAAGACCAAGCAAATCTAATAACAGGAGTCTTGAGTGATGACTAAATATTACTCTTGCATTTCTGAAGCCAGATATTCTTTTAAAAACCTTTAAGGAAGAAATAATTATCCAGTGTCTAGGGACTGCCACACAAATGTCCTTCAGTGAAGAATTGCTTACGCATTCAATACATCTTGAAGGGCTTTATTACAGTATAATACAAAGTTCTCTCAGAGCACTGACAGATGCCAGAGGGCAGATTAATGAGAACTAGATAGCCAAGCCACCTGCCTGTTTTCCGTACTGACACTGTGCCGGAGCTGTAAGAAATTGCTGAATGAGTCTGTAATTTTTCATCGCCAGATGGACAGAGTCTTAGACTTTCCCTGGCTTCCTGTTCAATAGAAAGGGTAACAAGAGAAAAGCAGTCTTAGCTCCAGGCCCACTTGTACCACTTCTGGCTGTAATGTCAATGTAGCTGGCACATTTGTCACCTGACGTGGAAATTATGCATGTCTAAATGAGGAGGCATTGGGTTTGCTGTGGAGTATTGTGGCTCTGTGTTCACAGCTGCTGAGCAAGAGTCAGAAAGATTATCAGAGAAAATTGTAATTAATTGCAAAATAGACACAAAGCATATTGTCATTAACACTGATCTCTCTCACTAGTTTTCTGAGCTCTTAATTAATAGAGCTGTCATGGTTTGAAGAGGTACACTAGTAAAACACTTCCTCTGCAGTGGCTGGGTTTATGATAATAGGTTCCATTGCAAAAACAAACCAAAAACCAAACCAACAAACAAAAAACAACCCTAAAAGTCTTGCAGGTTTTAGCAATGCTTATTTCTCAACTTTTCCAGTGTTTCTGGTAAAACTCTATGAAATTGTTAATTTCCTTCCCAGGGAAGAACTGTGTTCCCTTCATGCATTTGCTCAGCTCTTCATAGTTCTGTTGTCTCCCCTAGCTGCTGAGTCATGCTAACGGGTTGCAGTCCATAGTGAAGAATGATACCTCTGGTGCTTCTTGGCAGACTGTTGAATCACCCATCTTCAGTCCTGCCACAAGGTGCAGGCTGCCTCAGCACCATCATCCAGCTGTCAAGGTAAGGGCTTGCCTGAGACAGAGGCCTTATCTCTGGGAGCTGGTCTTGGAGATACTTTGACAAACTAGGAGCTGATGTCTGTCTACTACTCGTGAGTGTTTATAGGATTGTTACTGAAATAGGGATGGCAGCAGCTACCCAGGTCTCAGTCTAATTTATGTACTGGTTATCAGGTGACAAAGGTGAACAGACTTTCAAAAAGAAATATTTAGGGAGAGAGAGCTGATGAAACCCCTCTGCTGCATCCTTAATGAGACTCTTCAGAGTATCTTGCAGCAGTTTGAAGTACTGAGAATGACAAATATGACAAATTTACCTCTAAATCCCCTGGTTAGAAGTCAGGTCCTCACTTCCTCTGACTTACAGATGTGATGGCTTGCTGAATATTCTATGTAGAATGATGTGAGGAAAGTTATAACCTACCACACGAGTCATCACGCTGCAAAACCCTGTAATTGGAAAGAAGCGCTGTTGTAGACAGCTGTCTCAGCGGAGATTCCAGGAGGAAATGAAGATTAAGATCACTTCTGAATTCAACCTGCAGTTCCTCTTTGCATCTATTGATCAAAATATTTTAAAATATATTTTTGATCTCTTTTTAATCTATATAAACCATACAGATTAAACATATTGCCATATTTCTGTGTCTCTCTCATAAAGCACAAAGTCAACACAGCAATTTTCTCATACTCCCGACTTGCAAATCATGTACTGGAACCATTACTTTACCAACACTTCTGGAGTGGCCTTGCTTTTCTGTTGGGGTTCCATTTGTGTGTGATCTTCTGTGGAGTTTTCCTGCATGATTCTTGTCATTTTTATTTCACTACTGCTACCTTTTTTTTTCTTTCCCCCTAAAGACTAGAAGAAGATCCCAATTGAAAAGAATGTTTGATGGAAAAGAAAATACCCAGGTTGTTTGCTAAAGATACATCAGTGCCCAGAAATCAGACAGGCAATAAAAGTAACTATGCCTTTATAATTCTGTGTTGCAGTGTGAAATCAGGATGTGACTTGCAACAAAAGCTTTTAGACTAGAAACTTTCAATGAAAGGGACCTGTAGTGATCACCTATTTTGGCCAACCTGAAGATGAAAGCATTTAAACTCAAGTAGGTCATTACAGCCCACAGGCTGGAACAGAGGGTGAGAAAGGTTTAGTCTTCTAATTTATGAAACATGTAGGCGTGCCCCCAGCTACAGCTTCCAAAAAAGAACTGACTTCCTTATCCCAACTCTTCAGAAAAGACAGCATCTTTTGTTCTTTGAGCACAGGTGTATTCCCAAGAATCCAGCTCCTGAACCTGGTAGATTTGTTTACTTTCTTTTCAGGATTGTCTGTGATTTGGAGCTTTTTCCTCCATTTGCCGCCTCTAATGGAATTCATCACTTGAAGGGGAGCTGATGTGATGGAATAGCAGCACAGGGAATTAAAACTGAATTATAGGACTTTCAGTCTCACCAGAGGGCAAGGTGAGAAGCTTGTGTCATGCAGACCAAGCCTGTCATACCAGTACAATTATTCTGGCTTGCTCCCACCAGTCTCCTCCTTGGGAGCCCCTCAGAAGCCAGTGGGCTGTAGGCATAATAACTTGTACTGGCAGTGTATTGCTTGCCACCCCGTTCCTCAGTAGCCTTGCTCACTCTGCCTCTCTCTTGCCCGTCACACAACCAGTGGGTGAAATGACAGCCTTCCTCCAATTGCAGTTCAGGTATAGATTTGGCTGTCTGAGAAGACTGGTTGGTTGTCAAGCCATGACGTTGGGACACCCAGTGTGCCATTAGATGTGTGCCTGTTGCATGATCATCATAATGTGTAGAATATGCTGATATTTGTAGTGTAATTGTGGCCTAACTTCACTTAGGGATGAGATGATCTGGCCCCAAGTGTTTTGATCAAAGCCATTGTGGCTTGCTTGTTCCAAAAATATGTCACTCCTGCAGAATATAAAGTTTACAGGAACTATTTGCTCCTTGTATTTACTAGGGGAATTGAAGAGAGTGGCTTAGAAGAAGCCAGTTTATTACTGTTCCTCACAGCTCAGCCAGAGAGATCGCATGTGGCTCTGTTCTCGCCTACAGAGCTTGTCTCAGGTCAATGCATACACAAATTAAAATCCCCCAATGTGACAGATGGTATTTGTTTTGTGTGCATGCTCTCAGTTCCATGCTGTGTCCCTGCAGGAAGCAGCTGGAAAAGGAAAGCCCTTGGAAAGGACAGCAGGGTCTGGGTGTGGCTCTGGGGAGCTGTGGGGCTGTTTGGGGGAGAAGATGCCAAGGCTGGCTGAACGAGAATTACCGTTTGGCTGGGAGGCTGCAGCCTACAGGGACAGCAGCTGCTCAGAGGGGCTGTCAGCAGCACCCAGAGTGAGACAAGTGAACTCCTTTGGGATCACAGGGGGCTGGCAAAGGTTGATGCAGTTCAGAAAGCTACTGAGCTATCCAGAGCTGAGCCTACAAGCAAGGACCTGTCTCCAAGGACTAAATGAGCAGAGAGGAGAGTCATTTAGGTAGCAGTTATCTTTTTGTTCTGTCTCATGTGGTCACTTGGAATTTTTTTACACTTTCAAAGCTGGGTTACTTATGGTTTGTTGTTTTTATATAATATGTCCCTCCTTCAGTTTAGAAGTCTTTTTGTCTTCTTTCTTTACCTTTCTATACAAAGAGGTCTAGGCAGATCTAGATCAAATCTCTGACCAATTCTAGCTTCCTAGAAATCAATCATTCTGGGAATTTATGACTTTTATAGTTCCTGTCTGTAAAGGACACCCTCAGCTGATCTTTGGGCTGGATTTTTGTTGGTGTTGGCATGGCAGTGGGACTAAGAATAACTTCCTGAAAGTGAAACCTTTGCTCTGCAGCTTCTGCTATCTTAGTGCTTCCTTCTACACTGACATGCTGTCTGGTGTCAGCTGACTCTCATGGAAAATGCATATTGTTTCCTTTTCTGACCTCTTCTGCTTATGTGCTTGAAGTCTGTAAGGCATTTGAGGACTTGGCTTATTTGAAGCACACAGTTCTTCTCTTTATGGTGCAAGTAGGAAGAGACCTAAGCAATGTAGTGGACTTTTGACCAACTTTGGGCAGCGGAATTCTTCCTTCGCTTCATAAAAATCTGCTGGGATGTGTAGATTATGAGAGGAAATGGCTGAGAAATCTGCCCTCAAGACCATATGTGGGGCTAGAGAAGTATTCTTCCTGTCACTTAAGACTAAGATGAATTTTTTTTTCCCTTGCTGCCCAGTTTTGGGTTTTCTCACACCCACTAGTAGCATTCACAGACTTGCACAATCACACACAGGTGAGATGATCTGGATGAAACATTAATAGTAGTTTTTTAGCTTGTGACATTATGTAGGTCTTTGGGGACTGTGGTATAGTCACTTGTTATGCAGGAGTGCATCTTACCAGCAGGTGCCCCTGCCATGTTCAGCAAATGATACTGCTATTCTGTTGCTGGCAGGTGGTCTCAGAACTACAAGTGTTCAGCGCATCTGGCCCTAGTGCTTGGGAGCTGCAGCAGCATAAAAACTGCCATCTCTTATTATGCAAAAATCAGAGTTGTAACATCAGGATCCTTCCACCCTGACTTTTTTGCAGTCATGGGCTACTCCTGAGCTGGAGCCGTGGTACTGTTTGTTGCTCTCTGTTGTTCACAGGACCTTTCAGAAAGGGCCCTGTCTCATTGCTAAGTATATCCTTGCTGGGCTTTTCTCATCTAGAGAAAATAGGGTGAGAAGGAATTAGAGCTACAAACACCCAGAAAAGGTGACAGAAGACAGTGAGTAAGTCATCAGGACCTGTTAATTCAGGTGGGTAGAACAATACAAAGAGTCAGTGTTTCACAGTCATTGTCATTCTTCACATTGAAAAGCCTTAAGCCAAGGGCATAAAAGGCATATCCAAGCATTAAGCTGCAATCTCCACTGTAAAAAGGACTTGGAAGACATTTTGAGGACTTGACACCTACTGTCCTTGTCCATCATGGCCAGATTACTCAGTGCTATGTGGATATGAAAGAATCATTAAGATTGGAAAAGAACTCTAATATCATCAAGTCCAACTATTAACCCAACACCATAATACCCACTAAACCATGTCCCCAGGTGCTATGTCTACACATTTTTTGACACCTTCAGGGATGGTGACTCCACTCTCCTGGGCAGCCTGTTTCAATGCTTGACCACTCCTTCAGTATGATCATAAAAAAAAAATGAATGAGATGAATCCATGTGAGGGAGTGAAATTAGTTTTGACTGAAGTAAAATTCCTTTATGGTCTGTCTTTGAGTTTAGTCACAATACTAATGCAACACCAGCACCATAAGTTAAATTCAGAAAACCATAACCATTTTTACATTGTATTAGCAACAGTGATGGTATGACATTTAGAAGAGGCAGAAGAGGCTTATAGTGCTTGAATATTGAGTAAGTGTAATGCAGAGCTGAAGAATGGATAATCAGGACGACAGCATTATTGTTCCTTTCCTTGCCATGTCAGCAGGGAGATAAGGAGGTCCTCTCATTACTGATTCAGTATTGAAAATATATGTTCTGTTGAGAGGTGGCTGCTTTTATCAACAGCATTTGCAGTTGATGAAGGTCATCCTTATGGGGAAGCAATGCTGCAATTCCAAAAGTGCATTGCTCATGGTTATATGCATTTTTTGTGCAGCAGTTAATCCTCACTCTTTGCTGTGTTACTCAGTTTGAATGTAGTGCTGGGCTGTAGTGTTGACTCCACAGTTCTCAGTTTGGCTCAGATACTGGTGTAAAGTAGATCTGTTCAGCCACAGCCATACAGTGTTCTCACTGCTAAGCATTTATTGAGGCTATGAATGTGTGTTACTTGTATGCAGAAAAAGACATGTGGCTGCCATGCCACACCTAAGCAAGGAAGGGAGCAATGGGTTTGTGAGCTGGGAAAGACAAAGATGTTGCATCTAGCCCGTTATCCTGGGCTGATGAGTTTCCCCTAAGTGCACTGGGAAGGATGCTGTGGTGGTGCTCAGCGCTGGCTCTCAGAAATGCCGTGCACTCTGCAATATCACAGACCCCTCTGTGCCAATGGGAGTTCTGCCTGCTATGAGCCATTTTTACTGAGGTCACTGTCTGCTGCTTTCTGCTCCTGGGTGGAGGTAAGGACTGTTTTCTTTTTCAGGAAATCTGAAGTGAATCAGCAGCCAGTGTTTGGGTTTTAATATCTTTATCAAAGGAAGAGAACGAGCCTGCATCAAATGACTGATTATCCTGGAAGGTTTGTGCCTGTAGTGACACCGGAAAAGCTATCAGACCATTCAGTTCTGAAGCCCAGAGTAGGAGTTTATAGCACCTGAGTCTTCCTCTGTGTTATAGCCCTGCAAATGTGCTGGTAGGATTTTATGCAGAAGAGTATTGTCCTCAAAACATGGGTCACTGGCACTCATGTAGTATCTCCTGCAACACAGGGCATCATGCAGTTTCTGACCTTGAGTATTCTCTATCTGGCTATTTGCATTCTCCTTGCACAGGTTTAAAGCATAACCAGTTTTATTTTCTAATGTTGAATGTGTATTTTTCTAATACTGAATGTTCATTTTCTAATGTTGTGCAGGAGCACTGTGAAAGATGCAGAGCAACTGAGAATGAGTTTGTCTAAGTCACAGTATCAGTGGCTGTCATCAGCTCAGAGACATGTGCAGTCTTCTCTAATGTGTCATCACCCTTTGATACAGCCCAGCACCAAACACTGAGATGGATACTAAGGGGGAGCTTGCAAAATCAAACACTGGGCAGCCCTGCCACTTCTCCCAGGAAGGAATTAGCAATACAATGTGATTGAACAAACTGCCTTCTGGTCTTATAGATGGTTTAGAAGTTTCACTGATTACTGTTTTCCAAACCATCTGGCTAGCTTTTTTGTGATATTAATAATATTAGAGCAGTTTGAATCATCTGCTTCCTACAGAATCTGCACTTTGTTGTTTTCTTTTTGATGTTTGTCATCATATGGAATCTGGAGGTGCTGGAACGTGTCCAGAGAAGGGCCACGAGGATGATCAGAGGGCTGGAGCACCTCTCCTATGAGGACAGACTGAAGGAGTTGGGGCTGTTCAGTCTGGAGAAGAGAAGGCTCCAAGGTGACCTAATTGTGGACTTCCAGTATCTGAAGGGGGCCTACAGGAAGGCTGGAGAGGGACTTCTCAGGATCTCAGGTAGTGATAGGACTAGGGGGAATGGAATGAAGCTGGAGGTGGGGAGATTCAGGCTGGATGTGAGAAGGAAGTTCTTCCCCATGAGAGTGGTGAAGCCCTGGAATGGGTTGTCCAGGGAGGTGGTTGAGGCCCTGTCCCTGGAGGTGTTTAAGGCCAGGCTGGATGAGGTTCTGGCCAGGCTGATCTAGTGTGGGGTGTCCCTGCCCATGGCAGGGGGGTTGGAACTAGCTGATCCTTGTGGCCCCTTCCAACCCTGACTGATACTATGATACTATGGTATTGCTGAAGAGGATTAACTGAGAACACACATGTCTTCCCCATTACAAGAGCCATACTAAGTATGACAAAATGATGGGTCGTGGAGAGAAGTTCAGTATATGAAAAGGATGCAACAGACTACGTAAGAGTTAGTAGCTAGAGTCAAGTGAAGATTTCTGTGACTTAAAAAAAAACAAGTTGAGAATTTAGGGGAGATTTTACAGACATTTCAAAAGATACTTCTCCCAAGTATTAGAGGGAAACTTCAAATAAAGTATAAAAAAATAATTGGCATGATGTTAATATTTTAGTGATGAATAATTCATTAAAAGTAGGAGTCATTAATAGAGTTATGGCTGGTGTTAGGGTTAAGATGGCTGTGGAGTGATAGGTACCACAGAATATGACCACAAGCTCTTAGTAAGTGGGGAATGGCCAAAGTGCCAGTGCACACCCAATGCACACCATGGCTTTTTACCTGCATCTGAGAGCATGGGCAAAGAACAGTGTCCTGCCTCTATAAGGCAGCATTGGGTGGGCAACTGCACTCATCTGCTCTGAGCTGGAATCCATACAGTCTGCTGCTTTGCTCTTCTAATTGCACAGCACAGCTGTGGCAGCTGACAGGACTCAGGTCATGATCTTGATTCTTGATCAAAATATCTTTGTTTTTTTTTCCTAACAGAATCCTAGCTAGTAGATGTGTAAAGAACCATACCAGATCCCCATCACTTCTGGTTTTTCATTTGGTGATGCAGAGGTGTTCCATGTGTATGAAAAGATTGATCAGTGCATTGTTTGGGTGAAGTTTCAGATACATTTACAGAATGTGTATCACGGAATATATCTGATTGGAAGACACCCTGAAGATCATCCAGTCCAACCCTTGTCCCAGCACTGAAAGGTCAACACTAAACCATGTCCCTACACACCAGGTCCACACACTGCTTGAACACCCCCAGGGATGGTGACTGCTCCACTGCCCTGGGCAGACCATTCCAATGTTTGAGAAGCCTTTCAGTGAAGAAACATTTCCTAATATCCAGCCTGAACCTCTCCTGCCACAGTTTGTAACCATTTCCTCTGGTTGTGTCATGTCATCAAGGAGAAGAGGCTGCCCCCACCTTGCTGCAATCTCCCTTCAGGTAGCTGTAGAGAGCAATGAGGTCTCCCCTCAGCCTCCTCTTCTCCAGAGTCAACACCCCCACCTCCCTCAGATGCTCCTCTTAGGTCCCATGCTGCAGGCCCTTCGTGAGCCTTGTTGCCTTCATTGTTTGTTTAGCAGGACTGAGTGACCTCAGGGAATAATGTGCACTTCTGTTTGTAAGCTGAGCATTTTCAACATCGGTAATGCGACACAATAAACATTCAGGTCCCCCATACACTTATTCTTGCTGCTTTTCAGATTGAATCAACAGTGCAAGATCTTCTCCTGCATTGTCAGGGGATGTTTAATCCGAGTGAAGCTTTGTGATACATTTATATGCGAGATCTTTCACAGATAACACCACTGCATTCTTACACTGTCAGATCGGAGAAGCAAATGGAGGCCCAGGAGATACATCACCAGGGTTGCTTGAGGTGAGACATGAAAAAATTAAATAGCAGATCCAGTGTTCAGTCACTTGGATGAAACAAGCACTGGATGCCTGGGACGAAAACCAGGGGAAGTGTGTTTTGCTTTGAGTGTTATTCTGACTTGCAGGCCCAGCGATAACCTAATCTTTGCTGCTGCAGGTGCTGTTTATTTTATGAACTGTCTAGTTGGAGCTATAATGTGCCCCCTACTCCTTTTCAGATGAATGTTTATTGACTCATTACAGGGATTTTACAAGTAAGAGCAATGCTGGGGTATATTCACTATTTTCCATCATGTTCTAAAACTGCTTAAATGATCTACAATGAAATTTTAATACTTCAGCTGACATTTAGCTTTCGAATGTTGTCATGAAACAACCAAACATTTCTTCTAATGACTTGCCTGGGGATCCCAAGTAAATAACACCAGGGATGAAATGCATTATTCTGGGTTGTCTGTTTGCTTATTTGTTTAGACAAATTGAACTGTGGAGTTTAAACAATGTGCATAACTGTAGAATGAAGAATCCACCAAATCTGACTATTTTTGCTCTCTTCCAGATGTCACTTTCAGAACTGTAGTACCTGATTGCTGCCTGCTGAGGTCAAGAAAAATATTTTCAGTGATATCAGACAGCTGCATTATGCCTTTTGTGCCAACAGAAATTCTGCATAAGGTGAATGCCACACAGAATACTAAAGACCAGTGCCTCCCAGTTTTGTGACTGGTTGGAAAGCAGGGCTGTTCCTATCAGAAGTCAGAGCAGCTGGGGTGCCTCCTTATTTAAAAGTTGGGTTCTTGTTCCCAACTATCTCTAGGCTGTGGAGGACTTAGGTGTTTATATTTCACAGAATAGTTGAGGTTGGAAGGGACCTCTGGAGATCATCTGATCCAACCTCTCTGCTCAGGCAGGGCAATCTGAAGCCTCCTGCTCAGGAACAAGTCCAAGGATGGTGACTCCCCAAACTTTCTGTGTAATCTGTGCCACTGCTCAGTAACCCCCACAGTAAAAAAAGTGTTTCCTGCTGTTCAGAGATAACCTCTTATGCTTCAGTCTGTGCTCACTGCCTCTGGTCCTGTCATTGGGAACCACTGAAATAAGCCTGGCTCTGTCTCCTTTGCACCCTTCTTGGGGTATTGATATAGATTGATAAGACACATTCCCTGATATTTCATTTTGACTCATCTTGATAAGGTAATTGAAATGATCTGTCACTTGATCATTTCATGCAAGTTCCTGTAGCCGTTCTCTGTCCGATAACTGCTGGTAAGCTATAAAATACTGTTGCTTTATAATTGATTTTCTTTCTTCACCGGACTACTTGGCTACTGAGTAGTGTTAGGTTCAGTTACCTTTTCTGTCTGCTGAAGGAATAGGGAAGTACTTGTTTGTATACCTCATGCTGAGACTTTCATTGCCACCTGTAGAGATGAGTAAGCAAGCTGCTGCTAATCATTCTGTCCTGGGCTTGTCTAGCAGTTCATGCTAGGTGTGGGTAACGGGATATTTTGAGAGGACTTGAAATCATTGGATTCTGGCCATTTAGAAGTTCTCACAAGACTGTCTTCAGCAATAAGGTGCATTTGTAATAGTGTCATCTTTCTTATTCCAGCAGGATTGGAGTAACTCCTGTACTTGATGGTCTGTGGTGTCCTTTCAGCTGGGCTTTCAGGTTTCTGCGTCAGGGTCAATGAGGGCCAATGGCATCCTGGCCTGCATTAGGAATAGTGTGGCCAGCAGGAGCAGGGAAGTCATTGTGCCCCTGTACTCTGCACTGGTTAGGCCGCACCTTGAGTACTGTGTCCAGTTCTGGGCCCCTCAGTTTAAGAAGGACATTGAGACTCTTGAACGTGTCCAGAGAAGGGTAACGAGGCTGGGGAGAGGCCTTGAACACAGCCCTGTGAGGAGAGGCTGAGGGAGCTGGGATTGTTTAGCCTGGAGAAGAGGAGGCTCAGGGGTGACCTCATTGCCCTCTACAACTACCTGAAAGGTGGTTGTAGCCAGGAAGGGGTTGGTCTCTTCTCCCAGGTAACCAGCACCAGAACAAGGGGACACAGTCTCAAGCTGCGCCAGGGGAGGTTTAGACTCGAGGTGAGGAGGAAGTTCTTCACCGAGCGAGTCATTCGGCATTGGAACGGGTTGCCCAGGGAGGTGGTGGAGTCATCGACCCTGGAGGCGTTCAAGGGGAGATTGGACGTGGCACTTGGTGCCATGGTCTAGGCATGGGGTCTGTGTTGATAGGTTGGACTCGATGATCCTCGAGGTCCTTTCCAACCTAAGTTATACTGTGATACTGTGACATTAGATAGCATGAGCTATATAGTAACCACCAAGTGTGGCTGTGAGCTTTGCTGAATAAAGCATGGAAGCACCATTGTCCTCTCCTTGTGCTTTTTGCATTAGCAGACTTACAATGATGGAATTCCAATGCTGCATTTTTCAGGCTGCTCAAATGAAGAAACAAATTACACAAACCATCTGTAAAACAGCAACGTGATTTGGTCTTTGGAACAGACTGCAGAATAGTTGTGTAGATTTATTTTGCTCCTAAACCTTTTGTTTTCAGTGTCCCTTTTACAGAAGAATGCCTTGATGTGACAGGTACTGTCAAGTACTAAGAGAACACCTTTTATCCTGTGAAGTTGCTTTTGTTTTTATTTATTCCTCACCCCCACCTGTATTTCTGGCTGGAGCACAGAAGAGCTTGCTTTGCACTGCCAGTTGCAAAACCCCGAGATTCATCAAAACACCAGCAAGACCATCAAACCCCAAGTGCAAAATCAACTCTGAATCTTTTGAGATTTGTCTTCACTTTATACTATTTCTCAGTCATTAGGTTGTGCAGGGTGTGTTCTTAAACTTTTCAGTATTGGAGAGTTGATAAAAATGTCACAATTAACATGACAGTACTTATTTTAAACCCAAGTTTTTGTTAACAAAAGCCCTCTTGGAGCTGCTGATTTTGGTTTTTGGCTGTCATGGGCTCTTGTCCCAGGGGAAGCTACCATCCCTTGCTGATTGTGTTGTGCTGTGACACTGACAGCTTTTTGCTGCAGGGGATCTGCACATAGTCTCCCCAGGTGAAGAGAAAGGAATATGATGTCATTTCAGCTGGTTTGGGGAACAGAAACAGTAAGAAAGACAAACACAGCTGTGAGCTCCGCAGGATTAGTAAGTAGCTGTGAGGTGCCTGTGTTCTATTCCTGGCTATGTCATTATCTAGTGCTATTGTGAACTGGTAAATTAACCTTGTTCTGGGACTGCAGCACCATTTGTAAAGTGGGAATGATGATGCTTAGCACCACAAAGGGGCAGTGTGATTCTTTGCTAATTAATATTTATGAAGTGCCAGATTCTCTGTTGCTCTGCACCCTTGCCATTGTTCACACCTGTGCAAAATGAAGACAGAGCATCTGAAAAGTGCTGCTGTGTTTTGTACCCCCTCCAGGCCAGTGTGAAAGGCTGTGCAAAGATTGCAGCTGTGGAGGATCTGTCTGAGGAAATGTTGAAGATAACTCTGCCTGTAGGCGTAGACCTGCTAATCCATGTAATGGATACATCCACCCTTCCAATTGTTGGAGTGTGGCACAGAGGAAAGTTACATGGTGCTAGTTGAAGTACGAATTTGCAGGACACTACTGCACAGCAAGCTACCTCTGTGTGTGTGCTTATATCTTGAGGTAGCTCACCTGAGGTGAAAAAGCTGTAAAGTGGAATTTATTTACTGTGAAAGTGTATAAAGGAGTACCCTTGCTTGGCTGTGCAACAATTCCTTCACTACGTCACCTATTTCGGTAAGCGTAGTGATCATGCATTTTTGCTTCTCTTGCTGTGGTATTGTAGCAAGTGTTTTAGAGGTGGTGATGAACATGAGCTCAGTGATCCAAAAGAAGTCAGAACTCTGGGGGTTTGGTCCTTGCTTTCTTCTTGTTTGAGGAGCCCCTTGTCCTCAAAAGAGCTCCTTTTCTGCCACCTGGGCTTCCAGGATGAAAATTCTTCTCTTTCATTCAGTTTGGCATGTTGTAAAGGTAGACTGAAGAGCCTGAGTCTCAAAGGATGTCTCTTCTGAGGTGGTGCTTCAGCAAACGTTTACATAAGAGAAGCCTTTGGCTGTGAGCATGCCAGTAACATTTACCTTCTGGAGGTCTTCCAGGTGTCCCTGACAGGTAGATAGAATCACTTCTCTGCCATGATTCTCTGTTAGGCTGCCTGGAAGACAGCAAGGCAAACTGTCAACTTAATTAACTGATGAGGAAGATAGGTAACAGAAAAATCATCAAATTAGCACAGTGCTGTATTTTTTTGGCAAGGAGATCTTTGCAGACCCTCTTTGGCAAGCTGGCACTAATCAGTGCCTGTTTGCCATTCCTAGCCCAGCTTTTCTTGCAACTAAATGTAAAACTTCTTCTGAAATCTTACTACGTGACATTCTGAGCTGTGAGGGAACGAATAAGGAGTGTCAGTAGGTTTGGAATTAGGAAAGGGAAATTTATTACTTAATAGGTAGTGCATCTACTCTTCTCATCGGCCAGAGCAGAAGGTGGTTATAGCTTCATTCTTGTTCAGTTGAGGTTTCATTTGAAAAATTACAGAAATAAGAAATTTAGTTAACATTTTGTCCATTTGTCCTCAGCACTTTGCATGCAGCAGTGGCCAGAATCACATTATGTGTTAATCAAAAATTGCTCTGGTGCACATTCCTATTGTCTCTTTGATTGTGGGCCTGTCATCAAGAGCCTCACTGTTCAGAACACTCTCTGATTAATCATGCTCTTCTCATCAGGCACTTTACATGTAGAGTATCAGATAATGATCCTCCTCGCCCAGAGTTAAAGGACTCCCAATAAATAGAAACTGTGACTGTTGGGGACTCCAGACAGCATGCTGTCCATTAATTACATTGATGGGGAAGTATTCCATCTGTGGCTTCTCTCTAGAAGATTAGCACATTAAAATATTCACTCTCTGCGATTCCAAGCAAAAAACCCCAACCCAACAATAAAACCAACCCAACCTAACCAACCAATCAACCAAAACCCAACAAAAAACCCCAGGGTAAGTGAAATAGCAGATGAGGTGATACGAAATAAATTTGAGTGTGACCAGGAAGCATCAGCTGGTATTAAATCATGCCCTACCTTGCAGGCTCTGCAACCATCTTCCATCTGCTGGTACTGTACCAAATGTGTTTTCTTGTGACATCTGTTTGTGTTTGCTAATAGAAGGCGTGATGTAACTGGAATAACCCCAAATCATCCTGCCATAAATGTGAGGACAGAAAGACCTGCATCCTACTTAGTCTGTCTTCTTTAGCCACTGTAATATGTATTCTAGTTCCTTATCCAGTTTGGAGCTTAAGAAACAGTATTTCTGCTGCTTCTCTGTGGAGCGTCCTCCACAGCCTCACTCCATGGATAACAGGCATTGTCTATTGCAGATGAACATGGACCAGCTAGAAAATAGCTCTTGATATCCTTTAGCACAAAAAGCAAAACAAGTTCCAGAAGGTGGCATTGAGTGAATTAGAGAGACAGGAGGAGAAGAGCTAAAATCTGCTTTTACACCTCGTCTGCTACACAAATATTGTGAAGATTCAACTCTCTGTGTTGTTGAGTCCCCCTTGGTATTTGCCCTCTCTGTTCTGTAAGGCTGCATGTTGCAGGGGGCATAAAAAGCCTGGGATGCCAAGTCCAGTGATGTGGTGATGGGCACAATGTATGTTATACCTGTATCTGTGTGACTGTGGAAGTTTTAGGCTATGCCTTTAAAATTTTGTTACAGATTTCAATCAGAGAACATAAATAAATCACTATTGGGTGTAAAAAGCAAAACTAAAGATAATTCTAGACAAATACAAATACATCTTCCATTTGCTTCCAACTGAGCTGGTCTGGCAAAGTTAATGGGGGGGGGGGGGGTGGAATTTCAACCCACCACAATGACATACGTGTAAAACATACATTAGGTATGCACATTATATGTACGTTGGAAAGTCAACAGATCAGTGATCAAAACAGTCATCACTGACAGATCATTTGTCATGGTAGGGCCAAATGGCCCCAGCACCAACCCAGACAGACACTAGGGTGTCTAGACATGGTCCCCTTCTCCCCCCTTCTTCCTGCAGAGAGCCAGCGTAACATGGGAAGAGGAACTAAGGGGATAGGACCATCTGTGTCTGGTAAACAACCCTGTATCTATGGTAAGGGCATGTGTTCTGGCCACAGCCTGGCAGAACCCCTTCCCATTGTGTAACTATGTGCTGGTTTCATGCTCTATTGGTCCAATCACTCCCAGGCAAGATTTATATACAGGGTGATTTCTAGTTGCCTGTGCCTTGCTTCGCCTTGCCTTTGCCTTGCCTTTCCCTTGCTCAAGCCTTGCGTGCTTGAACCCGCTCGGACCTTGTTTGGCTTAAAACTGCCTTGTAATGCCCAGCCTCGAGTTGCCTGGTCCAGTGCCTGGGATAAAGCCACAAGCATGCACACTGCAAGCTACCAGAGAAGCCACAAGCTTAGGAGTCGGAGCCAAGCTTACTTCCCCTTGTGACCAGGATTTTGCCATGCCTTAATTCACCCAGGACAAAGCATGCGCCCATTGTGAGAGGCATTGTTAACAGCCCGCCATCTGCTGAAGCCAGACCAGCCATTGACTACCGCGTGGCCTTCCTGCCAGCAACCTGCTGTGCCCGGTGCATGCGAGCACCCCAAAGCCTCTAATACACAGCAGTAGCTCTCCCTACCTGGGTACAACCAGCTGTGAATATTTAGTGAACTGCCTCTTTTGTATAACTGTTCTTGTTGAGGATCCCCCCCGCACTGTGCTTGAGCACCATTTTGCTCCCAGGGTAATATTTTTCCGTTAGTTCCTCCCAGTTTGCATAAAATTGCTTAAGCTGTAGTTGCCCAAACACTGTACATTCCCACTGTAAATATATTCTAACCATACATTGAACCTTTTGGCACATTTGGGCAATTTTCATATTAATAAAGGTTATTAATATTTTGATTAATAATTAAAATTGCATGTCCTTTTTCAACCTCAGTCAGTATAAGTAATGACAGTGGTTTGGTAAGGTTTTATAGGTCTTACCTCACCCAAATAAGGGTTTATCCCTGTAACCAGTTTCTTGTGGTTTACCAAGTTACTGCATAGTGCCTGACTTGCTGTATTGTATGAGTTCATTCTTAGCCCATGGCAAACATAAAGCAGATTTGATTTGGTTTTGTCAGCAACGAAGGCATCTTGAACTGAATCAGGTTTCCTCATGTTGAGAGCAGAATAAAGGTAAATGCACAGCATGGCTCAGCTGAGTCACAGTAACCTGTTAGACTGCAGCAAGGTGACTGCATACCATATGCCTTATTTTGCTCTAAGGTGCAGACCACACAGAGAACAGAAAAGCAATATAATACAACAGCTGATACAGGGCTCCAGAGTTTCAGGACACCATTGTTTAGTCTCTGCTTTTCTACCAACACTGAAATAATCACTGCAGCTTCCCCACCTTAGCTGTTCCAATTGTTGACAGTGGGTAATCATTCTCAGCTGCTCTTGTATGACATTTCTGTATCCTCTGATTAAAGGTTGGACCTAAAGACAGATTGCCAGGCTTTGTTATGTACCAAATTCTTTATGAATGTGTCCCTTAGCTGCGAAAAATCTTCAATGTTACTTACCCAGTGGCTGACTAAGCCTAAAATGCTTATCAAGTGCAGCTTAAGTGCAGCTAAAACCAGATCCTTTAATCAGATGAGTGAAAACTGTTCACGAGGGTGAAATTGAACCCTAATTGGCCAGTTAATGTGAGAAAACATACAAAGTTAACTCCTCTGAGGTGTATTTTTTTGCAGCAACAGGGACTTTCTGAAGGCAAAGTGAATCATTCTGTGCATGTTTCCTTGACCAGAGTTACAATTCACATGAATGGTGACATGTTCTGCTCTAAACACCATGTTAGCACTCCAGTCAAAGCTGATACTCCTCCATGTGAAGCTAAGTAACAGGACTGTGAGGCACAGATGCTTCTCTCAAATCCTTTCTGGGGAAGTGGATGTCATGCAAGTGATTTGCTTCTGCTCTCAGAGGGGACGAGCTGGCCTGCTTATTTAAATGTACAGCCTATAATGTGTGATCCTGAGAGAAGGGAGGGTGCAGATCTGTGCCTGGCAGTCTGAGCAGAAAATAGCAGCTCTGTGGTAAGTCTTCTGGTCTTTGGGAGGTGGTTGCACAGTCCTGTGATGATTGCCAAAGACCCTCCCACTTCTGCACAGGTGAAATTGCCATTTGGTAGGTAGCTGCTCTTCTGTATTAGAACTGTGAGCCCTAGACTTCCATGGGCTCTTGAGTACCTTACAGGTAGGAACAGAGACTTTAAATGTGGGTATCGTGTAGCTAGGAGAGTGGGTCATGTGTATCTGTGGAAAAGGATTGTCATCTTCTGAAATGGAAAGAAGGAGCAGCAAAAAAATATGCTCAGGGGAAAGGTTTAATTTAGGAGTTATCACTGGAAGCAACATCAATTTAAACAAGTCATATCTTTTCTCTGAAATATTCCCAAGTTTCAGTCCAATTATTGTAAGTTAGAGTTTACTGTTTAAATTACACTAACACATTTCAACACATTTAAATCTTTGTATGTACAGCTCTAGTTAAGTTTAATCTGAAACTTAGCCTTAATGAAATTGTCACTGCAGTCTTCCCAGATCTGTAGAAAGAAGGGAAATACTATTTCAGCTGGTACATTTGAGGTTAGGAATGGACTGAATAAGTTTCTCAAACTTTAAGAAGTAGAAAGAAGAAAGAATTGGAGACAGAACTAGATTAGTTCCTACAGCCTCCTGAGGAACATTCAGGCTCATTATTCAGTCTCTCAATACCCCACAATGAGCTGCTTCATGGAGCTAAACTCATTAGAAAAAAATCGAAGAGTTCACATTTCCTCTTTTCTACAGAGAGACAATCAGGTGATCTGTGCTGGCAAGTGGGAGAGCAAGGAGGACATGGCTGGGAGTGAAGGAGACTCTTCTCCTAGAAGTAATGCTCAATGTGCTTGCCTCGGCCATATCATCAAACCACCAGCCACTGACCAAATTTACTGAAGTTTTATTCTCTGGAGGCAAAGTGTGAAGTATTTCAGGCCAAATGCATGCTGGTGAGTGAAATCCTTTTGAAGTTTTATTCCTCTTTGATGAGGTTTTTAGGAAAGAATTATGCCAAAATGTTGTCAACAAACCTTTGTTTTAATTTACATTTTATTCCTGTTATGTCATAAACCTCCACATGCATGGTTCAGCCTTTCCCTTGTTATATTTCCTACATTGTAAAAAAAAAAAAAGGCTAGAAGCATCCTAGTGAAAGAAAACACTGAAAAAGCTGTTTCTGTCTGCAGTATGAAATGAGACTGAGGGGATGCAGTGTTGCAGTGGCATGATGTTGTATGTGTTTGTTAAGGGAAGAACTGCTCATTTCAATTAATATAATCCCAGTGGGATGGAAGTGGTCTGTTGATTTATTAATGATATGTAGTTAAAAGGCAATTATTGAACTACACACACAGGAGCTCTATCCGCAATACAAAACAGCATCAGGCACTTGAAAAATGTTAATGAACATTCACAACTGGCTAAATACTTTTCTTTAGCTGACTGTAAAAGTTCTAATGCCTGCTGGAGAGGGTCCAGAGGATCAGAGGGCTGGAGCACTGCTCCTATGAGGATGGGCTGAAAGAATTTGGGCTGTTCAGCCTGGAGGGAAATCTCTGGGGAGACCTTAGAGCTGCATTTCAGTATCTGAAGGTGACCTACAGGAAGGCTGGGGAAGGACAAGGGGCAGTGGTTTGAAACTGGGGCAGGGGAGATTTAGGTTGGACACCAGGAGGAAGTTCTCTACAATGAGAATGGTAAAATACTGGAATAGGTTGCCCAGGGATGTGGTTGAGGCCCTGTCCCTGGAGGCATGCGAGATCAGACTTAATGTGGCCTTGGGCAAGCCTGATATAGTTGATGCTCCCTGCTTACTGCAGAGGGGTTGGACAAGCTGACCCCTGAGTGTCCCTTCCAACCCAGTGAAATCTGTGAAATAGAAATGAACAAAAGCTCCTATGTGGAGCACCTCTCCTATGAGAGCAGGCTGACATAATTGGGGTTGTTTATTTTACAAAAGAGAAACTTCCTGTTGTGGCCTTCCAGTATCTGAAGGGGGCTCCAAGAAAGCTGGGGAGGGACTTTTTAGGGTGTCCAGTAGTGATAGGACTAGGGGGAATGGATCCAAGCTAGAGGAGGGTAGATCTGGATTAGACATTAGGATGAAGTTCTTCACCATGAGGGTGGTGAGAGTGGAACAAGTTGCCCAGGACCTCCAGCTCCATCCGTGTATGCTTTCAAGGCCAGGCTGGATGTGGCTCTGGGCAACCTGATCCTAGTGTGAGGTGTCCCTGCCCATGGCAGGGGGTTTGGAACTAGATGATCCCTGGGGTCCCATCCAACCCTGACAGTTCTGTGATCTGTAAAAAACTTTGGGAACAGTGAATGTAGAGAGAGATTAGTATTAGCCATTAGTATTTTTATCAATAATATATTATACTGTATGATAAGTGGAAAAAGAGTGAATAAGCCTCTTTTATGTGCAATCATTTTGAAGTTTTTTCATTGCCTATTTCTCTCAAGTAAGCAACGTAAGCAAGGATGCTACCCACATATATGAATTAGCAGTGTCTCTGACTTCTAGCTGTGTATTCCTAGCTTATCAGAGGATAATAGCTGGTAATGAATGAATAAATGAATAAATTCCAAGCTGTGCAGAAACTGTTCATTTCCAGAGATGAAACTTACCTTGTCTTCTAGCCTTGATAATGGTCCCATTTGCATGTTTGCTAATAGCATTACATTGGCTTTCTTCAGAACTTCTGACAAGAACTAACTCAGTGTGATGCATTTGGTATATCAAGGATTCCAGAAAGACTGCATTTTTTAAATTGAGTGTATGTCCTGTATATTAATTTGCAGATGTTCATTAATATTCCATCCGTGCCTGATACCCGTCTCTTTTTGGTGGTGCCCCATGACAGGATAAGAAACAACAGGTAAAAGCTAAAACAAAGGAGGTTCCACCTCAACATGAAGAGACACTTCTTTATGGGAGGGTGATGGAGCATTGGAGCAGACTGCCCAGAGAGGTTATGGACTTTAGAAACCTGCCTGAATGTGTTCCTGTGCAGCCTGCCCTAGGTGATCCTGATTTGGCAGAGGGGTTGGACTCAATAATCTCTGAAGGTCCCTAACATTCTGTGATTCTGTGATACTGTTTGTGATACAGACAGTCTTCTGCTGGTCAGCCAATGATGTGTACATGCAGGACATTTGGATCATCTTGAAGATGCTCAGTTTTCTTCACTGTCATTGTTGTTTCCTTAAATTCATATTTTGATACAATTTTTCACCATTGATTATGTTTAGGTGAATAAAAGGGTGCAAGAGATGCTTCACAGCATCCAGGGCCAGGCAGCCCCACTTTGAAGATGAGTGCTCATGGAAGCACAGACAAGTTACTAAACCCCTCTATGACACTGTTTTTCTCATAAGTAATATGCAAGGATTCAGTAATCAGTATTGATGGACTGATTCTCAAATTGTTCAGAAAGCCAAGTTCACAGATACTTCATTTTCTCCCCCTTTTTTTTGGCATTGATTATAAGACCATTACTTGATGTCAGAGTTTCTCACTAATATTAGTGTGAAGCTCTATTAAACCTATTCAAGAAGGTAAACAAAGGCTCTTTCTGTGTTTAAGAACATGTAAGGGAGAGAGATGCAAACCATGTAATCTGCATTTGCATGAGCTACTACATGAGCTGAGAGTCTAGCAAATCCCATGCAGCCCTGTGGTGCAGTCATCAAAGTTCATTACCAGATGACAGGAATTTCATACTTAGAACCGATACAAAAATTTGCTGGGATTGTTTAGCCTGGAGAAGAGGAGGCTCAGGGGAGACCTTCTTGCTGTCTACAACTACCTGAAGGGTGGTTGTAGCCAGGAGGGGGTTGGTCTCTTCTCCCAAGCAACCAGCACCAGCAAGTGTCCTGTTTCCTCTGTGGCTATGAAATGGATATCCTTATTGATCATATAGGCAGAGTAAACCATATTGAACCTGGTGACTCATGATTGTTCCTCTGAACTCATAAGAGAGAAGTGGAATTTCAAATAAAAGCTTCATTTCAAATGAAAAAATCTAAGGAGCTCCACAGGTTAGTGATACTAGAGATACTCTATTTGGGACTCAGAAGGTAGTTGCAATCTTGACTCAGACCTGCTCTTGAGGATCAAAAAAGATTGAGTGATTCTCCTTGCTCCTATTTCACTCCCTGCTCCCTGAAGCTGGAGTAGTTCCCATCTGTTAATCAAGCATCCTCAGTAGACTGTTTCACAGCAGCTTCCTCTGAGACAAGCTGTCTGTGGATAAGGTTCATTCCAAAAGTTACTGTTCCTCTTTGAAGTTCTTCTCTCAAGCTACTTCCACTTTTTTTTCCCTTTCTCTTTTTCAATGCCATTTCAGCCAGTCTCTTTCCCTTCACCATCACCTTTTTCATTTCCTTTCTCTTTTTTAATTCTGCCTGCTTTGGGTGAAGCAGAAGGTTTTTCTTGCTTTGCTTGTTGCATTAAGGCAGTATCTTTTTAGCGGTTTCTGCAGTTTACTTTAAGGAAGAATTGTGCTGATTGTAAATATCAATTTTATTGCCTTTTCCTGGCTGCAGAAATGCAGCATAAGAATCAGGAAGCTTTCTTCTGAAATCAGCTTTCTTTTAGAATGCCTTTCTTAAGGCATCTGTTTCTCAGTTTTGGGGTTTGCTGTGGTACCTGCTGTCCTGAGTGACAAACTCTTCACATTTCCTCTTGGGAAGATGGTGTCAAAAATGGTGTAGCCCTGGAAGTGGTATAGGGCATGTCAAGCTTAATATTCCATTGCAGAGGAGGATGAAGAAATCTGGGTTTACTGGATGGATGCCAGGTCACTGTTAGCATGACCCCAAGCTTGGAAAGCACTTACTATCTTTGACTGTATTGCATCATGCATGTAGATTTTTAAACAAAGCCAGACCCAAGAGCATTTAAGCCAACGTGGCTTGCGTAGGAATCCCAGATGATGAACCTTGAACTCCTAAATCCTTTTCCCATTGCTCACTGTTTAGTTTCTTCTCTCCATTGGTTTTGTTGGACTTTGCTTCTCTGGTGACTTAGCATCTTAAATGTGTGACTACATTTTTCTCCTGTAATCATTCATTCATGTAATCTATGGGATGTTAGGACATAAATTCTGTCAGTAATTCACTGCCTTTGAGAGCAGGAGTGATCTGAACTTCTCACTGTGAAAGGCAGCAGAAAGTTTGTAGACCTTCCTGCTTGCTCTCAAAGAAGCCAGAAGAGGGAGGGCAGAGGGCTATGCCAGGTTGATTATTCTACTGGAAAATTCCTGTGTCCATTCTCCATGCCCACGTTCTCCAGTATCTTTGTGGAATAGCTCAGGTGGTAGTGCATGAGACTATGAGTGTTGAGGTCATGCATTTGAATCCTGCAGTGGTCAACAGTGCTTTCCACTTCTCCAGTTAAACTTATTTTGATGGGTTGGACACGATAATCTTGAAGGTCTCTTCCAACCTGGATGATGATGATGATGATTACTACTGCTACTACTACTATTATTTTTTTTATTATTATTATTATTATTATTATTTATTACTTATTATTATTATTTTCCTGTGAAGTAGATAAATAGTTCTTCTTTTGGTGAAGCAGAGAATTCCTGACTTGAATGTTGTCCAGACTGCACAGAAGCAGAGATACCAGCATTTCAGTCAGGATGACCTGGTAGGAGAAGCACAGGGTGGGGAATCAGAATGTGTGAGTGCTGTTCCTTGCTCTGTGTGACAGTTTAGGCTGTACCTTTGATCTAGGAGCTACAGTGAGTGTAAAAAGGAAAACAAAAAGATAATTCTAAAGGAATTTCATTGGTCAGATGTGAGATGTACCATAGCAATATCTCTCACATTCTTTTCTCTCACTCTTTCTGCTGCAATGCGTGGTGATGTGCTGGACAGAGAGGGACACCTCTTATCTGCAGCCTTGAGATAAGCAACACTAACTTCTTCACAACCCTTTGAGCTAACTGAAATTTCCCCTAACATTTCTCCTTTTCTCTTTTCTTCTAATTAACAGAGGAAAAAGGGATGGGAGGTGAGGTAGAATCCTCCTGCCTAGGAGGATTTCTGTGTTGTTTCCTTTTGGTAAATTCTTGTATAACATTGTAAATACTGTATATTTTGTATATATTCATTGCATCCCATTATTGCTTGTAAAATACAGCTTCATTTGCTTCTCTGAGCTCAGCTGAGTTTTGTTGATACCGGTGGGTTAAACCATCACACTCTGCTACAGGCACCTTAACCTTCGACAAGCCAAGCGTTCCTCCTTGCGAGATACCTAACCCACAGAGAAAATAGGGGATTTAATGTATTGATCTTTGCCAACACTTCTTGAATAGGAGGAACTATAAAAATGCAAAGTAATAATTCTTTGGCATTAAAAAAAAAAAAAAAATCAATACTGAGGTTAATATTTCTTCATTACTGAAGTTTTATGTGCACAAAATTAGATTGGTAGTAATGGCTGAATGAGTACCAAGCTGATCAGATCTGAGTCAGCAAGATGAAGTAAGTAAGCTTTAATTTCTCTGTTTCTGGATTGGCTTTTACAGGAAGGAATATTCATTGAACAAGCTCTGTTCATATTTCAAGTAACAATGTTTTTTTCTGTGATGAACCTTTTTGACTCCACACCTGTAGCAGGCCTTGTATTTTATTTTCAGTGGAAGCATCGACTAGACTTGAATAATCCATATTCCTCTAGCCTGCATCTGGTTAAAAATGATCAGTTTACTGGAGCATTTTCTTCTCTACTGTTTAATCAGTAATTGAAGTTCAAATGCTTTTCTCTCAAAAAGCATGCTAGACTTCTAGTGTCTGGTGGGAGATGGATGTAAGAAGGTTGTATCTTCATAAAGACCTAAAGCTAGTAACTGTTGTGACAGACTTGGGCCGTGCATTGGCATTTCTTCAGATTCCAAACATTTCTGAATTTAGTGTAAGAAGTCTGGGAGACAGAAGTATCATTTGTGGAAGCAGGAAAAGTCAAGCACACTTTGACCTCTGCAAGGGGCTACTGAGTATGCTCTGAATGCTGGTCTGTCATCATGACTTGCATCATGGTAAATAATTAGCCATAGCCTACCTTATCCTAATTTCCACATACAAACGAGCTTCTGTCACAGTATCACAGTACAATTAAGGTTGGAAGAGACCTCGAGGATCATCGAGTCCAACCTATCAACACAGACCTCATGACTAGACCATGGCACCAAGTGCCACGTCCAATCCCCTCTTGAATGCTTCCAGGGACGGTGACTCCACCACCTCCCTGGGCAGCACATTCCAGTGATGAACAACTCGCTCAGTGAAGAACTTTCTCCTCACCTCGAGTCTAAACCTCCCTAGAACATTAAAAAGCTTCATGGACTGCCAGACTGCCAAGAGCTTTTGGCCTCATTTTAACACAAGGTGGGTGGTTTAATATGAAGCTTGTGGAAGAACATTGTTAAAAAATGTATTTGGACCGTGGGTCACACCAAGCACTTGAAAATGTTGTAACACAAGAGAGAGTGAGAGGGTCGATTAAAGTGATTCCTAGGTAGATACAAGGGACAGCTCTTATCAAAACAGCAATGTATGCTAATGCATTGTAACTACAGGCTGCAGCGCATATTAGCTGCCTTAGCAAGCCTTTGGGAAGCCTGATGGATCACTGCATGCCTGACTACTGCTCCATGTCTGGGGTTTCATGTTCTTCATACCTGTCTGCATTTGGGCATCCTATATATTCCAGCAAACACAGAGCATGTTTTATTTTTCCTTCTTGTTTTTCCATGGTCATCTGTTTCTCATAGAGAACAGCCTTTAGAGTTGCCCACAAAGAAACAAATTGGAGGAAGGGAAAATAGCCTGTTCCTGAGGACCTTGGGTGTAGTCTGTGTTCAGGCTTCTCTGTACAGCCATGCAGTTGCTAAAAGAAATATAAAAATTCCTGCTTTACAGTCTCACCTTTACTGTGTTCAGTCTTGAAAGGAGATTGGCCTGGTCACAGCATTTGCAGTGATTGATCTGGGTAGCTCTGTGCCTCTCAAAGCGTCAGTGGTCAGTGACAGCGGTACAGCTAGTTAGGAAGGATGGATAGCAGGGAATTTTGGTGAAGCTCTGCAAGCATTTGCTGTATATCTCTCTTTAGTGCAGCTGCTTACCCATTTTATCACCAATACAGACACAGTTACGATTTGCATCTTCTGGAAGAGTAAATGTGTGATACTATAAATTATTCATTACACCTGTGTATTTCAATCAGAGCAGGAGACAATAAACAGCAAGAAAAACATCAATGAAGGCAGTGGAATCTATATGGGAGTCCATTCCTTCTAAGGTATGGCAGACCTAAGAGACTGCCCCAGGTTGCCCACAAACATATTCTGCTTCTTTTTATGAGAAAAAAGCATTTCCATTAAGCAGTGCACGTTATTGCACTCTTGGGGAGCAGCTGAAAGTTTGAGTATAGAATAGAATAGAATAAACCAGGTTGGAAGAGACCATCAAGATCATCGTGTCCAACCTATCATCCAACACCACCTAATCAACTAACCCATGGCACCAAGCACCCTGTCAAGTGTCCTCCTGAACACCTCCAGTGATGGTGACTCCACCACCTCCCCAGGCAGCCCATTCCAATGGGCAATCTCTCTCTCTGTGTAGAACTTCCTCCTAATCTCCAGCCTAAACCTCCCCTGGTGCAGCCTGAGACAGTGTCCTCTTGTTCTGGTGCTGGTTGCCTGGGAGAAAAGACCAACCTCTGCCTGTCTACAACCCCCCTTCAGGTAGTTGTAGAGAGCAATAAGGTCACCCCTGAGTCTCCTCTTCTCCAGGCTAAGCAATCCCAGCTCCCTCAGCCTCTCCTCATAGGGCTGTGTTCCAAACCCCTCACCAACTTCGTTGCTCTTCTCTGGACTCGTTCCAGCAAGTCAACCTCCTTCCTAAACTGAGGGGCCCAGAACTGGACACAGTACTCGAGGTGCAGCCTAACCAGTGCTGACTACAGGGGCAGAATGACCTCCCTGCTCCTGCTGGCCACACTGTTCCTGATGCAGGCCAGGATGCCATTGGCCCTCCTGGCTGTCTGGGCACGCTGCAGGCTCATGTTCAGCCTACCATTAACCAGCACCCCCAGGTCCCTCTCCACCTGGCCACTCTCCAGTCACTCTGACCCCAGCCTGTAACACTGCATGGGGTTGTTGTGGCCAATGTGCAGAACCCTGCACTTGGATGTGTTCAATCTCATGCCGTTGGACTCTGCCTATCTGTCCAGCCTGTCGAGGTCCCTCTGCAGAGCCTCTCTACCCTCCAGCAGATCAACTCCTGCCCCAAGCTTGGTGTCATCCGCAAATTTCCTGATGATCAACTCAATGCCCTCATCCAGATCATCAATAAAGATGTTAAAGAGCACAGGGCCCAGCCTTGATCCCTGGGGGACACCACTACTGACTGGCTGCCAGCTGGATGTGGCACCATTCACCACCACTCTCTGGGCTCGGCCATCCAGCCAGTTCCTAACCCATCGCAGTGTGCTCCCATCCAGGCCAAGGGCTGACAGCTTGGCCAGGAGTTTCCTGTGGGGGACAGTGTCAAAGGCCTTGCTGAACTCCAGGTAGACTACATCCACAGACCTCCCCACATCCACCAGGTGGGTCACCTGATCATAGAAGGAGATCAGCTTGGTCAGCCAGGACCTGCCCTTCCTAAATCCATGCTGGCTGGGCCTGATCCCTTGGCCATCCTCTAAGTGCTGTGTGATTGCGCTCAAGATAATCTGTTCCATAATCTTGCCTGGCACTGAGGCTGACAGGCCTATAGTTCCCTGGTCATCCAACCGTCCCTTCTTGTGGATGGGCACCACGTTGGCCAGCTTCCAGTCCTCTGGGATGTCTCCAGTGAGCCAGGACTGGAGGAAAATGATGGAGAGCAGCTTGTCCAGCTCATCTGCCATCTCTCTCAGCACCCTAGGATGGATCCCATCTGGTCCCATGGACTTGTGGGGATCCAAGTGGCTGAGCAGATCAGCAACTACCCCATTCTGGAACAGAGGAAAACTACGCTGCTCCCTGGCTCCTTCTGCCAGCTCTGCAGGCCAGCTGTCTGGAAGACATTCTGTCCTGCTATTGAAATTTGAGGCAAAGAAGGTGTTAAATACCTCTGCCTTTTCCCCATCCTTTGTTACAACATTCCCCTCTGTGTCCACCAAGGAGTGGAGGTTGTCCTTGCCCTTCCTCTTACTATTAATGTATTTATAGAAGGACTTTTTGTTGTCCTTCACAGCAGAGGCCAGTCTAAGCTCCTAATGTGCTTTTGCCTCCCTAATTTTCTTCCTGCAAGACCTAGCAACATCCCTAAACACTTCATGGGTTGCCTCACCTTTCTTCCAAAGATGATACACCCTCTTTTTTTCCCTTACTTCTATTAAATGTTCATTACCCATCCAGGCTGGCTGTCTGCCCCGGCGGCTCACCTTCCAGCACATTGGCACAGCCTGTTCCTGTGCCTTCAACAGTTCAGCTGTATGCACTTCAGTGTGAACTGAATGCACTCCAAAAATGGTACATAGTTACACCACAGTGATCCACACCACTATTCACAGGTAAACCTTGCTAAACAACCTCATTCCTCCAATCAAAATGTTTTCTTTATTTAGTTACATCAGTTTAGGGGCTCATTCAAATACAAAATATGTTTTAAATGTATTTATAAGTAACATTGATTTTTAAATATTTTCTAATTATTCTGTGCTTTATTACGAGCTTAAAAACCTCTTGGCTATCTTTAAGTATCTTAATTCAGGGAGGTGTTCTGTCTTGGAGCCTATGGCTGACATTGCTAATGCTTACATTAGCATACTATCTTAGCTGGCATAAGTCAGGTCATACAATAATCTGTGGTGTCCCTTGTTACCTTTTAAATATAAAGATATTAACTCCAGAGTTCAAATACTGGGGGAAAAAACAAACCACAAACCAAAACCCAACCCAAAAAGCAGAGTGTTTTGATCCTCAAAGCTTTAATACAGCAGTTACACACAAAACTTCATGAAGAAATTAAGAGAATAAAAGGACACTTTGTAGTCAAGGATAAATCAAGGATAGATCTGTCCTCTTTCTGATCTTGGAACACCAGAGTATCTTGCTGATTCATCAGAGAAATTGATCCTTAGTGCCAGGCTTGCTTGCTTATCAGTGGAATCTATGTGACAGGATGGAGAAGTCAGCCAGCCTTCCAGTTCAGACTGGAAGGGAGCACAGGAGGTCTCTAGTCCGGTCTCAGGTCAGGGTCAGCCATGGTGTTGGACTGAGAAGCTCAGCTGAGTCTTGAAGACCTCCTTCAACAACAGAGGCTACACATTCTCTCAGTGCAGCCCATTTTGCTGCAAGGCTGCCCTCATGCAGGAAGGTGTTGCATTATATCCATTCTGAACTTCTCATGTTCCAGCTCATGCCTGTCATCATCCCTGTATGCAGCACTGTGAAGAGCCTAACTGACTTTCCTGTCACCTCCTAGAGGTGCTGGCCTCTAGAAGGCACCTTCTTCAGCTGGACAAGCCCAGCTCTCTCACAACCAGTCCCCAATCCTCTCAGTGGCCCTCTGCTGAATACACTCATCTTTAATGGCAAGCCAGCACTGGAGGCAGCACTGTAGATGTAGTCTGCCTGTGCCTGGCAGAGGCAGGCCATCCCTTCCTATGATCTGCTGTCTGTGCTGCTGCTAACAGCCTGGGATGCTGTTGGCTCCCATTGCTGGCCGAACATGGTGTTAAGCATGGTGTCTGCTGGGGCTCCCAGGACCTTGCCAGGAAGCATGCTGTGAGATCCAGATCATGAAAGGAAGACATGAAATACTTTATTCCAGTTTTCAAACAAGACATTTTGGCACATTTTTGTTCCTTCTATTTTCTTTCAGCCATTAAAACTGAATTACATTGAGCCAATTTGGCAAAGAACTCGGGTTACGACGTAAGTGAACATCGTTTTTGCTGCGTTTCTTGAATCAGTTGTAAGTTCTGACCTATCCTCCTGATCAAGAATATCGTCTCAAAAGGTTTAAATAGTATTATTGCATTTATTCAGTGCAGCTTGATTGAAATGTGCATTATGTTTCTCATATTGTACTGAGATTTAATGGGAGAGGAAAACGGAGTACGTAAATTGCCTGTACGGGAAGAAAAATGGTGAGGAGATGTGAAGCAAAAATAGTATTTGCCAGAAGTCCAGCAGTTATTCTTTGACAACTGACTTGCAAAAGAGGGACAGGATTTTTTATCTTTAAATCATACCAATAAATAAATAAATGAAGCCTTTACACAGCAGTTTATGCTGGATACTGCAGACTTTATAGCTTGTTTTTCTGCCGTTTGTAATGAGAAAGGACAACAGATTGGAGGAAGCCAGCATTAAACTATAAATTAATGAACCATAATGTCTTTAAATCCCATTGTGAGCTAATGTTAGATTGTCATTGGTTAAATGCTTTCAAGGACTGATATTAATAACACTCTGAAGTGAGAGATGTCAGTTCCCTAATGGAATGGGGCCATTCAAGCAATATATTTGAAGAGTGGTCAGCAATGCAGCAAGAGCAAAGTGTATGCATGGAGACAAGGGAGAAGGGAGATCAGAGGATCATCACTTAATCTTTCCATCTTAGATTGCCAGAGATGAGAGAATAAATCAGTTTTTCACAAGAACAGTTTGTCCTGGTGGTCTTGTGTGATGCTGCAGTTCCAGGAACAAAAGCGACAGGGGACGATGAGAATAAGTAAAGGAAATAAAAAAGTCCTTCTCCCTAATTACAAAACAGGAGTTGTTAAAAATATCTTTGTGTCTTCCAGTTCTGTGGTGACATTCACCCCACAGAAGTCTGAAGAACTTCTCACAAAACTGACTTTGCTTCCTGTCCTTAAGGGCGGACATGATTTCTGCTATGTTCTGAAGCAGCTGCTTAAACAATGGGGATTGGAAGTGAGGGAGAAACAGATCTTTAAATGAAAATGTAGTAGAATTTAGCCAGTTCCTGGAATAGTAGCTACATGATTTTAAGGTTTGGTTTTGTTTTGAGAAGCAATAAGCCTGTCCTTGCAGGTGTATACTACTGGCTCTGTATAATTTCAGATTAATAGCTCGCTCTCTTTTTTGTTAGAGGAGGTGAAAGTGTATTTGGGGCAATATATTTGTAGAGCCTACAGAGATCCAGCCCTTTTGTCTGTCTTTCTACCTTTATGATCCATAGGTACTGAAATGTTGTTGTGGGCCATAAACCCTTCTCTCTGTGCCAAGTCAGCAAGGAGATGGCTGTGAGGTTAGACAAGATGGTGCTGACAGCATGCTGCACTGAGGAGGTTGTGCAATGGCTTTGACAGCCAGATGGGCTGCTGGAGGCTTTAGGATTACTTGAGAGGTGTCAAGCTGGCTCATATTAACTCTCAGTAGAAGGTGTGAGGAACTCTGAGGTGGCAGGAAGTTTGAAATTTATGTTCAGGTTACTATTGGAAACTCTGCCTAGACCTAGTTATGCTTCTGGACAGTAAAACTACTCATGTGCTCACAGGAATTGGTGGAGTCTGCACCCAGGCAGCATATTGCCATCTGCTGTGACAAGAAGGGGATTGATTTGGGAGACAGGAACAGAGAAAATGCTTCTGTTTTAAAATGTGAGCTGTGGAGATGACAGTGTAGGTGATCCAGGGATAACCAAGGCTGTGTGTGTATGCTTGCTGTCTGTTAAGAGTACCATATTTTTACAACAAACAAATACACCAGAGCAAAATAAGAGTTTGGTAACCCAGGCCTTGATTTCTGATTCCTCTTGATCTGGGAACATGCAGCAGTGCAAAGATTGTTCAACCAAAGGGCTGCATCTTTTCACCACGGGAAGAGATGATCCGTGGGACATGCCATAGCACACACTGGTGCCATAGCGCTCTGGTGCTACCTGTGTTATGGCTTCGAGGTCACACCCTGATATCTGGTGCGGGTTACATGATCGTTCTGCCTTTATGAGTGCCAAGGGGACACTGGTGCCTGACTTCTTTCCTCTAATGTGGAAAAAGAAGAGTCTCCAGTGTGTCCACAGTGGTCTGTTCTAAACTAAACAGTAAATTCACACTGGTCAAACAGGTAATGGGGAGAATACTCTGCAGTGTCCTGTTCCAGCTAAACTTCTGATAGAGATGGATGTCTCTTTCAAATGGTTGTGGTGGCTAAATGTAATCACACAAAGTAGTCCAGCCCTCACAGGTGTTTAGGAGATGCTATTATGATCTGTAAAAGGAATGTATTAGTCTGTGTCCTTATTGGGTTTTGTTCATGAAAGACTGTCACTCTCTGCTAGAAGGTGGCATTTTATGAGCTGTTTGAAAGCAAAGGAGCTGTGAATTTTTGTATGCTTTTGGCAAAATGCTAAATGTTTCTTGGTGAGTCCAGGCTAAACAAAAGGGATAGGAGCTGTTAAAAGTGATAGATGGAGTATCTGTGATAGGGCATCATCATGGGAATGTCACTGTTCCTGGTGGCTTTTCTGTTCCAATGGCATTGTTGTTAAAGAAACCTCTGGGTAAGAGCTGCTGCAAGCTTGAGCCTCTTACACCTGTTCTGTGTGAAGCAAAAGAAGTTGAATAGGTCTGACATTTCTGGATGCAGCATGCTTAGATTCTCATCATGGGAAGAGCTGTGCTATATCATGGTGACAGCAGAAGCTCTCAGCACTGTGCCAGGCATCAGTGCAGAAGGTGGCATGTAGCTGTCATAGCCAAAAGGAAGAGAAGACAGCATGGATTAAAAGAGATTTTTAGGCACTGTTGAGGGTGTTTTGCATGGCACTTCAAGCAGTTTCCAAATCAGTAGTGGTCTACATGCTTGTTTGGAAAGCATCACTTTGGAGACAATCACAGGGGCTGGTGAGGCTCATCTCCTGCCTGCATGGTGAGGGCTGTAGTCCCTTCTCAGAAAGAGCAGAAACTGTTTATTTGTGTGGCTGCTGGCACAGAACACTGGGACTGACAGAGAGAAGGACTTTCTGCTTCTTCCTTCCCCACATGGGCTGTCAGAGAAGCAGTGAACAAAAACAGTCACTGCTGTTTCCCATCCTTCAATTTCTTTTGTGTACAGAGAGAGAAGAAAATGGAAACCTAGCACATGCCAAACAGGAAGAGAAAGCAAAGCTGAATATTGAGCAAGGTCAGGTATCAGCTGGTGATTGTGAAGTATGTGTCCATGATCTGGAGGTGCTGCCCCACTCTTTGCCCTAGGGAAGGAGAGAAATGAGCATAGCTGAAGTTCAGGCAGATTTACTGAGATTCCTTTCATCCATTCTTCAACTCCCCTTCTGCCCATGCCTAGCTTGTAAATCCAGTCCCCAAATCCAAATCTGTCCTGTTCTGCATCTCTGTTAGTTTTTTATCAGGCTTTGTTCAAATTTTCCTCTTCCTTGGCCTTGTTGAGCAGGATGATGTCAGTGTTTTCTCATAGCTGGTATGGATGGTGCAGAAAGGCTCACAGGACATGTCCCCATCACTTGTTTGAGAGGAGAGGTCAGGCTTGAAGCAGAGCTTGCCTGAGCTGCTGCACCTCATCTCTCCTCCAGTCCCTGATCCTGAGAGAGTGCAGTGTGACTCCAAGGAAGAGCTGTTTCCCCCATTTGGGGAGGATACTTAGGGCTTCCCGAATTCCTGGAATTCATGGGAGGACTGGAGATCCTCTCAGCCAGCTGCAGCCACAGGGTTGTGACTTGAGAGCAGCACAGGCAATGCTGCAATGTACAAGACGGTGCCAACTGTTACTTTATCTGCCTTGAGAATCTGGGAGCAAAGAAACTGGGAAAGGAAAGGAAAGGAAAGTGCAGCCAAAGGCACTTAAATATCATTAGAGTTATGTAAATCAGGCAAGTTAAAAAGACAGAACTGAAGCGTTATTTCCCTCCTGGGGAGTTCTGGGGATAACTGAAAGGGGAGAGGAATGTCTTGAATGAAAGTAAATGAACAGTTTTTCTACAACGGGAGATTTTGTGGGTAGACAGGAAATAACCTCACATTGATGTCTTATTTTCCAAGGTTGATAAATACAAGCAATCCCTTAGGAACACAATGCCTTTCTAAAGGTTCATAGCTGGCTTTAAAATGCTACCTGTGCTGAGTGGTGGCCCTTGAAACAAGCAATGCGTTTATGTGGAGGTTCTTTGTGTTACTCCCCCAAGGTGATTAAAGCAGTTCAATTATAACTGCATATTCCTTAAATTATTCTGGGTTGTACATAAGTAATTCAAAGCAGCTAGTGAAAACAGGGTTACTGAAGACCACAAAAGATCCTCTACTTCCCTAGCTCTTCAAATTCATGGGCAGGACCCATTACACCTGTAACTTTGAATACTGAAAAGGTATTCCCTGTAGGTAAGGCTGTCACAGGGATGATGTTTCCAGAGGGCTGGAGCAGGGCAGCTCTGCTGTAATGGGTGTGTGACTGAGGACAGCAGTCAGCTCTACTCCATGTGTGCCCTTCAAGGAAGTTCTGCTCAGGTCAGGATGGGCAACTGTGGTTAGAATAGTATGTCTAAATGTCCCAGATCTGTGTACAGAGGCTCAAACTTAGAAGGTGGTGTGTGAAAGACTCATCAGAAGAGTGTGGACAGACACTGAATTGTTCTTTTTCCCATGTGGCAAAGTACAGGCAGAAGCATGTTTTTCAGACTCTAGATCAGGATTTCCTGTGTTACAGATTTCAGCTTGTGCCTCTTCCCATTCATCATATGGGAAACCAAAAATCTTACCTGAGTTAAAGAGGTAAGGATGAGATATTAACACATGGAGTTGTGGCTTTCTGGGTGTAGCCAACTTCCTACGGCAGTGCCACCTGCAAAGAGAGAAGCACACTGTCATCAAAGCTCCTGGCAGTGTGCAGAGGAGGGGCAGGTGAAGAGGTAGGGATTTGACATGAGAGCTGAGGAGCATCCAGCCAGGGCAGTGCTGGGTTTTATGGAGGTGAGTGTTCACAGAGGAGTCTGCAGCTAGCAGAAGACAGATGAAGCCTGGGCCCAGCACATGGGAGCATGCTTCCTGAAACTGCGGGTACCTCTACACTGCAAAATACTGTCCCACAGAGAGAACCAAGGAAGCTGATGGTGGCTGCAAGGAGTTCTACCTGGGATTGCTTTACTTCTCAGGAGCATTTTATAGCCTGCCCTGAGCACCTAAGGTACCTAACATAAAGCTTCACCTTACGAGCTCCAGTGCCTTGTGAACATATCCTGATTCACCAAGCACAGAGACTGAGGCTGATAAATCTGAGTGTTTCTTACAGATGGAGTGATATTAGCATAATTTATGGGCTCTTCACATCAAAACAAAGTGAGGAATTCAGGAGCTATTCATAACAAAAAAGTCTATCTGATGTTAAATGAGGTTGTCTTAACAATGTATCCTGGTACTAGAAATGTGCAATTGTTCTTGCCATCATGAGATGTTGGAATTCAAACATGTGGGAAGTGATGTGCAGGAGTTTTCTGTCAGCCCCAAGATGATGGGCTCTAGATGTGCAGTTAAGGGTTAAGGACTGAATGGAGATCTCTGCATTTGTCTGCATGGAACGAACAGCTAGTGTGAGGGTAGGTGCTGCAGTTCTGAGACAGGGCTTGTTTTGGAAGCAGCTTATTGGGTGCCTTTTGGCAGTAAGTTCACCTCAACAGTGAACACCACCTCTAGTGCAGCCTTTGTGAGCATGCACAAATAGGGCTTGGATGGATGTGTGGCAGGGTTGTAGCCTTCTCTTCTTTTGAAAGTACAATTGTCATCCCCAGTGCTGCAACTGGACTTGATCAAAATGGGATGTCTCAGGGTTTTTTTTTTTTTTGCAGAAAGACAATAATCAAATACTGAAAGACTTACATAAGTGTGAAATCCCTAAGAATTAGTAGATGTACTACGTGTGAGGAGAAATGCCTGACTGTTGAGAATTTTAAGGGCCAGTGAAAGGATTTTTGCTTTGTATCATGCCATGGTCATTGTGTACACATCTCAGTGTCCTTGAGAACCTTCTGCTCTGGGGGCAGCAGTACTGTGATGCAAATGATGCAGGAGGATTAGCCTATTTTGCTGGCCTTCAGCACTTCCAGGGATGGGGCATCCACAACCTTTCTGCACAAGGTGTTCTAGTGCATCACCACCCTCACAATGAAGAATTTCTTCCTTACCTCTAATCTAAATCTATCCTCTTTCAGTTTAAAACTGTTCCCCCTTGTTCTGTCTGATAAAGTCCCTCCCTGTTTTTCTTGTAGGCCTCCTTTAGGCATTGAACAGTGACAAAAAGGTCTCCCTGGAGCCTTCTCTTCTCTGGAATGAACAACCCTAGCTCTCAGCCTGTCCTCACAGCAGAGGGGTTCCAGCCCTCTGAGCATTGTGCCTGGCTGAGGTGTACAGTAGCCCCATTTCCTATTCCTGAGCTCTACAGATGGTCAGCTGCCTGTGCACAAAGTTTATATAAAACAGTTGCACTGCTCCAGCAGATCTTAGAAGCCTCTTTGCAGAGATGTAAATGTTTTTCTAGAAGACAGAACCGTGGAGGATCTGAACATACCTCTCAATCTCAGTTCCTCTGCAGCTTCATCCAGAAAAGGAGGAGGTGGGTCACCATGCAGAGATGCTGTGCTATCCTTTGAACTCACTGGCCTTCAGTACATTCACATGAAATAAAACTGTGACTTAACTGCCTACAAGTGTGTGGACTTTCTCCTTGAAAGCAAGTAAAACCATGGAGATTTGGTCCATATCATCTGTGTCTTGGCTTCCTTTCACAGCTTTTATTGACATAGTTAACACTTAATGACCCCAGAAGCATTTGTACAATTCCTCTTGGGACTTGAGGACCTAAAACAAGTCCTGACTATGTGATCCCAGTTTTATTCTGCTGTGTTTGGTCAGCCTTTTAAGTTCTACCAAGATTAACCATCAGTTCTGTAGTTTTTCTTTTGAACTTATCTGTCTCCTTTACCATGCTCTAGCAGAACACTGACCTCGTGGCCCTGCTTTTCTTGCCAAGTGATGTCCGCTGCTCAAGTTGGAATGTGCAATTTGCATAAGGCAAGTAAAAACCATCTCACACCCTGTTAAAAATCTTGGTTAGAAAGTAGAGCAGAATAACTTAAGAGGCTGCAGAAGAAAACATATATCTTCCCCAAAAAATCATTAAAAGCAAAAGCAATATATATTTAAATTGCAAGAAAATCTCCTCTCAGGGCTCTGGAGAGACAAATGCAAAAGTGCTCTCAGATCAATATCAGGAAAAGAAAAGCCCAAGCAAATAACACAGCACATCTGTGGAGAGAAGGAGGACACAGTGCAAGTTGGGCTGGGGGGGAGAGGAGGGTTATCTTCAGCCCTCAGCTGCAATGAATAAAAGTGACCAGCTACCCATAAAAGCAGTGAAAACAAGAACCTGCCTCCCCTTATTGGGGTGTCATATTGTCCACACCTGTTTCTCATGTTTGACTCATTGCACATGTCCTTTCCCATAAGCGCAGGGGTGGCTGCTGGTCAGCTCTGTTAGCAAGCTGGAAGGACTGCTCATTTGCTTCAACTTGAACTGAGGAAAGTGCCAGACAATGTTTGAGGTTTAGTGTTTCTTTGTTGTTTGTATGTTTTGGAGATAGCTGCTGTTGCATGTCAGTTTGTTGATATAATCAAGATTCCCTTTCTCTTGATCTTGTGAGTGCTGTGAGGTGCTCTGTCTCCTGGGACAGGCAATTGCATAGTGGTGTTACTGGAGTGGAAGGAGTGCTGTCTCTGAGTTCTCTCTCTCTTAGATGCTAAGAATTTGCTAATGTGGCTTTTTAGTTGCTGAGGCCTGAGAATAAGCCTGAGACCTGCTGCCTAATTGCCCCAAAGGGTAGAGCTTAGGGTTTCAAGTCCATTTCCTCCATGTTGTCCTTAATTCTTCCTTCTGACTCCTTCATTCAGTTTATTTTCTTCAAACAGCACTTCCCTCTGTACTTGTGTTTATGCCTTCCCCTGTTTGTAGGTGTAGGTAAAATGGAGGGTGCCTCCTGCTTGGCTTTACACCAGTGTGGGACCTGGTGAGAGTAGCTGCTGCTGACAGAGGTGTAGGGAGACACAAGTTGGTAGCAAAAGTTGGGTGAGAGAAACAAGGTAATGGAAAATCGATGGACAAAAAAATTGATCTCCTCAAACGTGTAGTTCTGCTTTTCATCTGAGTTTTGTCCTACCTGCTCTGGTGGTGACCTGGCTCTGTCTTCTCATCCTCTAGTGGTACTGATGTTGCTGTGACTAGTCAGAGTAGCTCTGCTTGTGGACTTCTCTCCAGCAATGGTCAAGGCTAGTTTTACTGCTATTAAAGAAAAGCCCTTGCTCTTTTGGCTTGAATACCTGTTGGATCTGGGCTGCAGTTTGTTAGAGACTTATGTCTTGATGTAGGCTTCTATCAAATAAGATACTGCTGGTGAGAGTTCACTCTGCAGAGTTCTCACTGTCTAAAAACATTTTTGGTGTTTTCCTGTCCTAGTATCTTAATGCATCTCCATTGTTTTACTGCTTGTTTTTTTCTTAACAGAAGCAAGTAGGGAGAAACCTTTAAGTGGTCTTTGGAGCCTACTTTTTGTTGAGATATTTAAAAACCTGAAGTGTAAATAAAAATGCTGCTACTTGCCTTACTTTTATTAAATTCTAGGCTGTTCATATAAACCAAGACTGTGTCAAACCTGTAAGCTAGCTAATAGCTTCTGGGGCATGCTCTGGGCTTGTCTTTCTGCTGCACTGGTTATTGCATGGGTTCTTGTTGAACACATTTTGCCTTTGGTTATACTCATTTTAGCTGGTGCAATAGTAAAAAGAATGAATTTCTCTCAAGATGTCTGGAAAAGATTGCAAAGATGTTTGTTTAAAGATTTAGTAAGGGTCAATAGGAAGTGGGTTTGTCTCCTGGTAAATTTATGATGAGGCCACAGCACCAGTTAGTTGCGTTACGTGAAGAGCATGACTTAAACAGTCTGCTGCCTTCCAGGTAGTTTTGTAAGGTATTCTGTTTTCAAAGCTTATGTGCATTTGAGAACTGTAAAGCTCTATAGCGGTTTTTAAGCAAGTTTATTTTTTCCTCATGGCAAGTAAGTTTGAATCGACTACCACTGTGCACTTAACAGCAACGCAGCACTCTTCGCCCACAGAGTGCTCACTGGGCAAAATTAGCTTCTGAAAGCAGCTGTGCTAGAAGTGGGAATGTTTTTACTTAGAACTACTCCAAGTACAGAAAAACCCAAATGACTCCAAGGCAGCAGAAGAAATTGCTGGCGCACCCAGGACTTTCAAAGCCCTGAGGTATCACTTGTCCACTGCAGGTTCCTCTAGTTGATGTGGCACTGCGAAGATCAGCCCAGACTGAAACTCCTAGCTTATGAGTGCATCCCAAAAGCTAGGCTTAGACAGATAGGTTTATGCTTCAGTCAGAGCTGGTGTTAAATGAGCTGCAGCCACGTGGGACAGTTCCTGAAGGATTTATTCAGCTGCTTATGTTACTTTTGCAGTCCATGCTGTGACAACTGCATAACTGGCTCACTGGGTTAGCAGTAGTTTAAATCCACACTGGGCTGCACTGTAGACAGCCTAAGCCTCTGTCAGCAGGAGCAAGTTTGCTCATTGTGTACAGCAGGAGCAAGCTGCCTGTGGGACTGGGAGGCTGCCTGTCTCTGTGTTCCCCTTGTTGAGAGTGCTGGGCCCTGAGCTCATCAGCCCTTGTGATCTGCATAGTTATAAAGGCTGCTTGCAAATATTTGCACTGGGTATGTCAGCTCCCTCTGTGTGTGTAAACATGTTGCTGTTTCTATTGTTTCCCCAAAGGGTTGATTGTTCATCTGTCATTTTCACTAATGATCACACCCTCTGAACTCCAGCGGGCAATAAATTATCTTCTGATCAGTTCTCATCTGGCCAAGTGTTGCAGGGAAGCAGGCTAGCAGAAACTTAGACCTAGCTGATGAGAAATGTCAGAGCAGAGTATTTCTGTAGTTATAGCTGTACCAACTTACATCTGGAATGGTCCCTCTAGGGTCACCACAGAATTGCCTCAGTTAAAGATAGGTGTAGACAGATGGTGTCAATCCATCACCATGGTCCCTTGCAGGATTCTTCTGCTCTCCCCATAGTGGCTTCTCAGGGCTTGTCCAACCTGCTATTAAAGGTCCCTTGAAAGAGATTTCTGCTCTTGCAATGTTTGGTTTCTGATGTTCATGTATTCTAGTTCCCTTAATTTGTATTAATATTATAATGAATGGTGACAATCATTGATCTGAAAAACAAAAACAAGGCCCTGCAGAATCAGTGCCATGTTTCAGTTCTAGGGTACACTGAATGCAGAACTGAAGTTTTGCACTCTGTAGATTTTGATCCTTTCTGGTTTATACAGCTGATGTATGCAGTCAAATACGAACTGCCACACTGACCACCTAAATGTGCCCAGGGATTGAAATGCTATGATATTTTTGTTTGGTTTTGGGTGGGTTTGGGTGTTTTTTTTTTTGTTGTTGTACTGGTTTGGTTTTGGGTTTTTGGTTGTGTGGGTTTGGTTTTGGTTTTTTTTACTGGCAGATCCTTGACTATTTGAGACAAAAGCAAAGTATCAGTGCCTGCATTGCAGGATAAGTGATGCATTAAAAGAAGGTGTGCCAAAGAGTGATGCAGTCACTGTTGCTGTTACTGTGGCCATCCATACGTTTCTTCCAAAGTGGAGAATGGTAATTGCCATAGGGACAATGTAGCAATGCCTGAGCTCCAGACAGCCCTTCACTACCTCCATTATGGCTAAGCAGGACCACAGCATCTGCAAAACCAGGAGTTTCTTTACCACATCCCCCTATAATCATGCACTCCTCATCTTTCTGTGTATTTGTCCAGTAATAGAACAAAACTGCAGCTCTCCATTTATATTGTGTATTTATTGACTGCTGAACTGAAGGACCCTGTGTGTATTTATTCTGTGTATGCTTCTCAGAGTGGGGGGTGGGGTGTTACATGTTGGAGTACAGCATTATCAATTTGTGCAGTGGGATTGCTGTCAGCTCAGATCAGCTTTCCAAACAGATCACTGTGAACTCGGTGGAACAAATGAGTGCATGCAGTCTGAGGAGGAGATGGGAATTATGTATCATCAGAGCAGTGTGAGAACTGCTGTGGTGTGTTCAGATTTATTTTTTTTAAAGGCATGGACAGAAGCTTTAGTTGTATTCTAAGTTATTGCAAGGGCTGAATTAAACTTGCAAAAAGTTCTAAAGCTGTTTGAAATGGCAGTGTCACCTGTCCTTAGGTTGCTGTGGTGGTCAGGGCCATGGTGAAGACCGTCATCCCTCAGTTCAGGAACTGATATTCATGAATGCTTTTGGCCCTCTGCGATGGCTCCTGAGCTGGTTGCATCTCCCTTCTGTGTTTTATGGCCAGAGGAAGTTCCCTCCCTGCCCTGTGTGTAGGGACAGGCACTGCACGCCACAGCTGGGACATGGGCACAGTGGCTGCTCCAGCCTTAGCTGCTGATTTGCAGCTTTTTGTTAACAGTAAATAAGAGCTCAAATACTTAAGCTCCTGTTTGTTGTCCTTGCCTGTAATCTCCACCTCACTCCCCAAATCCTACAGTTATAAGGGCTTGGGCACTCGTAGTTAAAGCCTGCTTTGTTTGGAGGGAGCAGTCTAACAGAACCTAAATGTATTGTTCCCTGTATTTTTGGTGACTATAGGGTGCCCATCCAAGAGGAAACCAAGGACATTGCTAGCAGAGCTGTGGTGGTGTAGGGCTGCCTCTGGGAGAGCAACATCTCTTGAGCTCCTCTTTGCTTTGGCTGGCTTTGTTTCTGCTCAGGTGTAGCTCAGCACTGGCTATGTGGTTTAACCCTCAGCCTATTTTCAGCTCCTGCCAGGGCTGTCCACTGTAGCCAGCTCCTCTCTGACCTCCCTTCATGCACAGCTTCACCTTTCCTTGATCCTGGCCTCATTCTGTCTTTCTGCCCTGCTGCCCCCACCCTGATGTTTGCCATGCTTTGCAGAGTGAATGCTTGTTTATATCACTTATCAGAAAAACCTGTGGTCCCAGCTCTTTCTGTGGTTTTGGGTTTTTTTGTGGTTGGTTGTTGTTTTTTTGGTCAGGGGTGTAAACACTATTATTTTCATTTGCATCTGGTTTCTCAGGCAGATGTTTCATCTCTCAAGTAAACTGTCTTCACAAAAATGGAGGAGCTTAGCCTTAGCCCTTTCAGAGATAGTCCTTTCAGATCCTGTGGAGAGCAAGAGGCAGGAGAAATCAATACCTTTAGAGGGAGGGTGGCAGGAAATCACTGTATATAATCTTGCAAAATCCTGTAAGCAACAGAGTGCTGCCAAGACAATTCTCTGGGTATCATCTGTGCTCCTTAGCAAAGAGCAGGCCACGAGAGAGCCCAGATTACCCTTCAAATGAAAAAGAACTCTGGAGTTGGGAAGCAGATGAATTTCTACCAGAGCTAGAAATAGTCACTAAGTCAGAAGAGCAGGAACAGTGAACCAACTGCATGTTGACAGTGCCTCAAGTACGCAGCCACAGCTCAGCAGTACGGTTCAGCTTTGATGGCCAGACCTGCTGCAAGTATTTCCAGAAGGAAGCATAGCTCTGCTGCTTTAATTCACCTGTGAGCATGTGTCCTTCATGAAGCAACCCTTATTTGCATGTTTTATGATGTTGTTCCTTGTACAGTGCCACATCAGCCTGTGCACAGCAGCTGTCTGATGTAGGGATGAATTAGGGGCATAGTAAAAGAGTATTGCTGCAGCAGGCAAGTGAGGTGTGGATATTGGGGTCTGTACTGGGACCAGCACTATTTACTATCTTCATCAGCAATGTGAACAATGGGATTAAGCACACCCTCAGCAAATTTCAGATGATACCAAGTTGAGTAGTGCAGCTGGCCTGCCTGTGGAATAAGATTCATCTGGAAGAACCTGGATTTGATCAAGTAGTGGACCCATGTGAAACTTATTAAGTTCAACAAGGCCAAACACAAGTTCCTGTACCTGAATCAGGACAGTGCCTGGCATGAATACAGGCTGGGGGTGAAGGGATGGAGAGCAGCCCTGTGGAGAAGGACTTGGAGGTGCTGGTAGATGAAAAGCTGGACAACTTTTGTTCCCATCTCCTCTCCATTTGCACTCCACAACAGCAGTGCCAACACCTATGTGAGAAGCTCCATTTCTTGATGCTGTGTATTTGTGTAGTTCAGAGAGTGTCTGGAGCCATTGATCTTTCCTTAGGGCTAACTTCAGGATGTATTTTCTTTTGGGAATCATAGTATTAACTAATGGGCTGAAGCAAAACTGAAGGGAATAACACCAAGACAGGAGACATTTGTAGAGCAAAGACTGGAAAACAGCCTGATGAGATTGAAAAGGGATTTTGTCCCTAGTGCTGCACAGGACCAGGAGGGAGGACCTTCAATCAGAGTAAAGAGTTCTCAAGTGGTGCACAGTTCAGTTCAGGGTTCTGGAGAGTGCAACAGAGATTGAAGCTTCTTAGGTGTGGACAAATGAACTTCTTCCAATTATTGATGGTGCAGCCTGATTTTAATGTCAAAGGTTAATCAGTGGTAGATGTAAGCAGCAGCCAGATTTCAGTCAAGAAGGCAGACTTTAGCAGTTGAGAGGCTGTAAAGTATTAATGGTCAATGTGGCAGTAATGTGCTCTGGTAAGTGAGATCCTCTCTCAGATTCCTAATTATTACCATTATTAAATAGATCTGTTTGTAAGCTGACTTGCTTTCCTGGGGAGGGACTAGTTTAGGGGCTTTATCTTAATTTTTTTAACTTTTGCTCAACCTTGAAATGTAAAATATTAGGGGTTTGATATTCATCTGACTGAGCTCTAAAGGCTGGTCTCAGTAGTTAGATCTCAGCTCTCAGGAGGCACCCCAGAGCTGTGACCATCTCCCTTCTGTACTTGCTGAGGAGGGGAGTAGGAAATGTGCAAGACGTCTGGGCAGCAGAGGAGAAGCAGGGCCCTGAGGCGGCTAAGGTTGTTTGTCACTGCAGTGGTGTGTTCAAACAGATGCCAGTTGATGTTGAGCTCATAGCAAACTGAATAGCTGATTCTGCCTAACCATCTTGGCTCAGATATTTTTTTTTCTTTAGGCTTTACTGAAGGGAAGTTGTAGATCTGTGTGCCTTTCAAAACGTTCCCCCAGAACATTCCCCTAAAGGAACTGGGCTATTTTACTGAAAACTTCTTCAGCCTGCTCTGTCACTGAAGTCTGGCATCTCTGGAGGCCCTGTGAAAGTGTTCACATTGTGTAAATCTCTGTCCTAAGATATACACAGGGGTAGGGGGATGCAAGAAACCACTTGCAATGAAATGAACCTGATAGCTATATGTCATGTCTTTGGCAGATAAACAAATCACGCTTACTTGAGGCATCTCATTGTTTTGACAAACTTCTATGCCTGATGACGAAGCTTTTGGGCCTCAACTCAAACCCTGGCTGCTCTAAAGCTGACCTGTGAGCTGCAGAGATTGCAACACCAAAGGGAAAGGCAGAACTAGGCTGAGTGCCTCTGACAGGATAATCTAGGTTGACAAACACTCTGCAGAGGTCTGCGCCTGGAGGGGTAGGATGGGATGTCTCTCATATGAGCTGGTTGCTGGTGCTTTGTGATAGACCAGGTGTGTTGTATGGCTGAGGAGAAGGCTGGGGGACAGCACAGAGGAATGAGCTGATTTGCCTTGTTTGTGGTGGGATGAGCTGGGATGGTCATACTGCCCAGAAGGCTGGAATGGTAACTGTTCTGTTTTAGTGTGGCTGAGTAAAATAAGCTGTGGAAGACAACTGCTTTGGGGGTGTATTTGGCGCAACAAATAACATTTTCATGACTCTTTCGGGAAATACCACAGTGACATTTACTGCTGGGTAGTTTGGGTTTTTTAACCCATGTCCTTACCTGACCTCTTTTGAGTCTGAGAGACCAGCTGCTTTAAAGAGGGAGCTCATACTTGCCTGTCCTCCTTGGAGCAGTGGGTTTATCATCACTTCCAGGACATGATTTAAAGGGATTTAGAATCTGATCCCTGACCCTGATTTTCAAGAACCATCCTCTGGGTGTTCCACAGCCATGGCATGGTGAGTGAAGTACCCTAAGGTTTTAGGGTGTAAATAAATGCAGCAGAACAAGGGAAAACAAGAACTGCAAACACTGCTTGCACTTCAGCCCCCACCAAAGGACCTGAGCAGGTAGAAGAAATACCCATGAGAGTGCATGAAATGGTTACTATTACCTCTGGATCTGTTTACTTCCTCATCTGAAGGGAGCGTGCTTAACAACCCAGATTCATTAATTTGTAAACTCTGGCAAGAGTGGAAGAAAGTGTCATTTGAAGATGAAGGGTGAAGAAAAGTTCCTAGGCCCCTCAGTTCAGGAAAGATGTTGAGTTGCTGGAGCGTGTCCAGAGAAGGGCAACGAAGTTGGTGAGGGGCTTGGAACACAAGCCCTATGAGGAGAGGCTGAGGGAGCTGGGGTTGCTTAGCCTGGAGAAGAGGAGGCTCAGGGGAGACCTTATTGCTCTCTACAACTACCTGAAGGGAGGTTGTGGACAGGTGGAGGTTGGTCTCTTCTCCCAGGCAACCAGAACAAGAGGACACAGTCTCAAGCTGTGCCAGGGGAGGTTTAGGCTGGAGGTTAGGAAGAAATTCTACATAGAGTGATTGTCCATTGGAATGTGCTGCCCAGGGAGGTGGTGGAGTCACCATCGTTAGAGGTGTTTAGGAGGAGACTTGATAGGGTGCTTGGTTGCGTGGTTTAGTTGATCAGGTGGGTTGGATAATAGTTTGGATGCAATGACCTTGATGGTCTTTTCCAACCTGGTTTATTCTATTCTAAACCAGAGCTATGGGAAGCCAAAGTTTTGATTTTTAGATTCTATTGTTCATGACAGGTACAATCCAAAAGTCACCTAGGTATCTATGTATGTGCCATAAACCATAGAAAGTCACATAAATCTCCATGTTGCTTTTGTACAATATCTGGGCAATGATTGTGACATTTTGGGTCGAGGTGCATAAATGTTTAATAATCTTGTATGCTTTTTTCCTTATTTAATATAAACTTCTGGACATAGCAATTGAAAATGTGACTCTTTGAAGAAAGGAAACACAAATAAGGCTACAAAGAAGAACCCCAAATTAGTATAAGTTTGGTGTAATCTGGCTCATGATTTTTTTTTTTGCCATGTGATTTGCATCACTGGGAAGTTAATTAAGAAAATAATTGCTGTGTGTTGTAGTTGTGATGTCTTCCTTATGCTGAAATGAATCTGCCAATAATAAATGCATACTGGGAGAAGATCATTGTAATGGAAGGAAGAAGTAGAAGAAATGCTTAGTGGACAGGGATGTAAGTTTCCTGCCAGGTGCATGTGTAAGGAAAAGTAGTCATCTACAGACTGCCTTTCCCTGCTTGTTTTTTATCAGCCATAGAGTTACTGTCTTATTCCTCCCTTCCCATCTCCTGGGCTGCTCTTTTCCAAGCTCTCCTGTTCACTGCTGGAGTGCATGCTCTGACCTGTCAGTGCCTTGTGTTAGAACAGCACTGTCCTCCCTGAGGTCCTGCTGCCATTTCCTTTAAGAAAATTCATCACAGGAGGACAACCCCCTCCTCTTTGGTGCACGTTTCTAAGAGTTTTTGGTATAAAGACTTGCTGGCACCCTTAAGGTTTCTTGGGTATTTTTTTAAACCTTTTCATCTTCTCTGGATTTGTGGTTCCCATTAATATCAGTTTGTGCCAGTGCCAGACTTTGCCATTACCTTCCTGTGCTACCTTGATCTCCTCTGAGGATATTCTCCTTCTGCAAAAGATAAACACTAGGTGACAGTGATGACTCCTTGCATAGGGAACAGCCAAGGGACCCCCTGCAGACATCCCTGTGTGCTTGATGTGGCTATGAGCAGGGCATGTGCTCCTTGCTTTGCTGTGCTTGTGTGTGCATCTTTGCTTCACCTGTCTTTGGCTCAGCCCATAAGGCTTCCTGCTTTTGCCCCTCTGATTCTTGATGAGGTGAGTGGCTGTGTGGGGCTACTAGCCTTAATCCACCACAGTCCCTTGTCCTCATGTTGAGGTATGGGAATACTGACCAAAGGAGGTGGGACACTATTTAGCATGTTGAAATGAATGACGGGAAAGGAGACTACAAGAGTAAGGCTAAGGAGTCCTTTACACTGTGTAGCTCTCTACCCCTCAAGAGCTGAACACATTATTGCTGTCAGGTGCTGTACAGGTGGTGTCAGCTCCAGTGTGGTTGCAGGACAGAAGGAACTCACAGGCTAAAGGACTTCAGGTCTAATGCCTTCCTTAATTCTGGTACTGAGGAATATGGTTTAGCACCAGACTTGGTAGAGTTAGATAATGGTTGGTTATTCTATTCTATATTCTATTCTATATTCTATTCTCCAATGTGATTCCATAAAAATCATGTCTGATAGCCCAGAGCTATTGGCCCAAGACTCGCAGCGTGTGTACACAGAGCCCTTTTCCTGAACAGCGTGCTGGCTGCCAGCTGCTGTGGGAGGCTGACTAAACTGGAGGAGACTGGGGCTTTCGTTCCATAAGAGTGGCTGCTGGTGCTTTCACAGAATCACCAAGGTTGGAAGAGACCTCAAAGATCATCAAGTCCAACCTGTCACCACAGACCTCATGACTAAGCCATGGCATTTGCTGCTTTAGCTAAGATAGCACAGAAATCAAGCCATTTTAGGCAAAGATCAGCAATGGAAATCCTTCCAGGTCTTCGCTGTAGTCATCAATACATAGATTTAGTTCCATCATGTCTTTGCACAAATGTTTCATATTCCATCAAACACTATGGCAGGAAAATCTCAGCGTTGTATGCAGTTCTCATGACTTAAGTAGTTGAAACATGTCTTACTTGCTAGGGCCATCACATAGCCACCACAGAGCCTTAGGCACGTAAGGGCTCCTTCAGCTCATCTCTAAAGGGCACAGAGCCGCACAGCACACACCTTCCAGACTTTGGTACACAGCCTGCAAGGTCAGAAGAGGTAGCTCCCTAGGCATAAAGTAGGAAATGATGTGTGTTTCTTTTTGCCACAGGATATCGTCATTGTGGGCAGTTGTGTGCTGCAGTTCCACCCACACCCCTCCCCCTTCTTCCCTTTTTTTTTTTGGTAACAACTTCTATTTCATGCTCAGAATGGCACAGAATGTTCTCTAACTCTCACCAATCCTCCTTTGTCTTCCTCTCCACCCATTTACCCAAACCTGCTCCTGGCAAATCCTGTGGGGATTTAAAAACACTTTTCCCTTCTTGTGCCCACTGCTCTTTCCCCACCCCCTCCTTCCCACTCCTTTTTGCAGTAAAGGAAGATACCATGTGGAGAGATATTGCCAGATGTCTTTTTGTTACTCTCCTTTGTCAGTGGAGAACCAAAGGCAACAGATGAGCATGGAGCATTTGTGTTAGGGTTGAATCATGCCAACAGAGCAGGTGCTTCTAGTTCTAAAACTTATACTTTAGGGTCTGATGTTTGGTAGCCCTTTTGTTGTGTGGTGCATCTGAGTCCTTGAGCGAATTGGGTGTCAGGCAGAGGTTCCTTTATCTGTAAGCTCTGCTTCACACCTACTCCAGGTCAGCAATGCAGAAAGCCTGCCTGTACAGCTTTCTGAGATCATATAGGAAAGAACATGATACTTGGTTTGGTTCTTTCTGGACAGACATGGCCAGGATTGCATCTGTCACAATCACCAGGCTGAATCTTGATGGAGGTGTGAAACGAGCAGTGTCATTTGTGTCTCTTTATCTGACCACATTGCCCATCCATTCTGCAAGTGTACCACATGTAACTGTGTCGTATCTCAACACGGATGAGTGAATGATGCCAGACTACAGAACTGCTCACCTGGGCAGAACTGCTCAGCTGGTAGTACTAGCTTGAGAGGAATTTTCAGAGAGCAGGATGGATTGTGAACAGTTCAGTCTTTAATCAGGACCCTACTCAAATATGCATTAGTCACAGCACTGAACAGAGGTAGGGAAATGCTCTTTGGCTCTCCTGCTTCTCAGACCAGTGAGATACCTCTGTGTGAGGGGCAGTGACTATGTTTGGAGACAGCCACAAGGGGAAGGCCAATGACATGTGGGCAATTACACTGTATTGGGGAAAAAGCAGAGGCAAGGGACCTCTTGGGTATCTCCCCTAAACATAAACAGAATTTCTAGGCTGAGGATTAAAACTATTTCCTCTGTGTCCTCTCCACTTCCACATACCCCACCATTTCCTTGGAAAAACACTGCATTTTTTTGCAGCTAGGGGTTTCTGGGAATGTATAAGTTCTGATCAAGCTTACCAAGAATGCTCTCAGAACAAGGATGGGCTGTAGGGAGAGACTGAGAGCACTGCCTGGGATAATTGCTGGGGATTTGCATGCTTGTCACATACAACAAACTTAATTCTGCAATGTCTATTTTAGAGAGCTTCCCTCCACCCTTTTCCTCTCCCTTTAAAGGCCTAGTATCATTCTGGTGCAGCAGGGAGATGCTGAAAAAACCTTGGAAAATGGCATTGCAGCACCAAGAACTCTTCCCTCTCTGATGTGGCTCAGATGGGAGATCTGGAAAGCAGGTCACATTAACACATAGACCACATAATTCTGTCATGGGATGTTTTCAAGCTGCCCATGCTCTGTGTGCATCTAATCCATTTCCATTGGCACCATGGCCATAGGTTAGGCAGGGTGCATCTGCACAAAAGCTGCCTTTGATAGGGCAGGAACCATCCTGTGGGGCAGGTACTCATCTCATTTGCTACTCTGCCCATGCAACTGAGTTGCAGTCCCCTGTGGGTGGATGCTGGTCATCTGAAAGCTCTTAGAGAAATCAAGGAAATTCTTAACTGTATTTTAAAACCCCCATACTTTTGATTTCTTTTGTGGAGAAACATTCTATATCATTAGTTCTCAACCTATACCAGTCTAATAAAGGCAATTAGTTTACCCTATGGCAGCAGGCCTGCTCAGTACTTGGCAGCTGCCCTTGGAGCATACCCTTGGAGCAGATGGCTGCCTGCCTGCCAAACAAGATACAAATTGGATTTCCAGATGATTGAATGATGGTGGCAGGGAAGCAGCCGCTCATCTGGGCTCCTTCTCTGTCACAGATCAGGTTCATCAGAGCCCACGTAACTGCTTGCTGTCACAGCACCGCCAGGAGAGTGGCAGGCAGCCCCTGCTGGGAGGAGGTTGGGTGAGCTGAAAGGAAATGTTTTGCTCTTGTTTACATTTAGTTTATAACAAATACTGAATCTCTTCTGTATGAATGAGTTGCCAAGTTTTAGTCCATAAGGAGAGCAAGAAATTAGTGTGATACATCAATGGTCCTGATACCGCTTCTCCAGCAAAGTCCTGCACTGCTCGTACCCAGGCTGAGCTCCCCTGCAGCAGGAGGATCACTCTGGAGCTGTGTTGTGCAGCAGATTTATATGCATATGATTTATATGCATATGGGAGTGTACTGTGCTTGGCCCAGGAGGACAGGCAAGCAGCCTGAAACCCCAGGCTGCTACCATGTGTGGTTTCTTTCTGTACTTTAAATAAGATGCATCTTTCTATTTGAGTGTGGTTGTTTCAGCATTGTCAAAGCTGAGCAGGTGATTGCTGACAGGTAAATATAAGAGCTGGATAGAGGACTTTAGCTCTGTTCCAACCCCCTTGGACATGACTGCAGACTCGCCACACGTTTGTGAAGTGGATCCAGGTTCCACTTGGAACCTTGTGTTCTAGTTAGATAACTGAGAAAAAAAGCAAGGGAAACAAAATAGCTTAAACACAGAGTTGGGTGGTAGGATCACTCATATGTTCAGCTGAACAAATGTGCTTCCAGTGAGGTTAACAGAGCTTTCCTGGTGCAATTGTGAAGGGAGCTGGATTAACACAGACTTCAGGGACTCCATTTTCAGTTGAAGCATGCAGATGTGACTTCTGCTGAAGTGTGTGAGGTTATGCTCTATTTGAGGGACTGCTTCTGCTGTTCCATATTCAAAATGAAGGTTTCTATCTTGTCTTCCTGTCATCTAAGCAGTGGGAAAAGAAAGGCTTGTAAACCTGTCCTGAGTTAATGAATCCCATTTTAAACACTTTCCTTCCAGAGATGAATCCTTTCTACTTTAGTTTATCAATGTGTATATAGCTGTGAAAGCAACTGTTAGAGTTACTGTGCAGCAAACCCACCCCCCAAAAACCCAAACCAACCAAACAAAACCCCCACAAAAACCCACCAAAAAACCCCAGACCTTAAAAACCTAAATATTTGTCATAGCTGTATCTAAAAATGGTTTGTCCATTTTCCACCCTTCATTAAAAATACATTACCTTTCAAAGCTGTTCCACCTAGAGAGACTTAAAGCTAAAGCCATACAGATAGTGATTTAAATTTTAAAGAAGGAGTCTGGAGAGGGTGAGGCTAGAGTCAGCAGAAAGCTTTTCAATGGGGTCGGCAACGCTCAGGTTTGTTGGACAGAGGGCTGCTGAGACTAGGTAGAAGAGAGGTGAGGGTGGGGCCTGGTGGCAGCGTTCCAGGTGGATGCAGGGCCTGGGAGAGGGAAGGACAGCCAGACAAGCACAGATCTCTGTACTGGGGACAGAGCTGGGAGACTGCAGTGGGATGTCAGGGGTCAGCAGAGACATTGAGAAGTCAGAGTTTAATAATAGTCTGGAAGGTGAGGGGAGAGTCAGCAGTGTCTGGGGAAGATATGTGAGGTTTGGCGGTTTTCTCCTCTGAACCTCATCCTTTCCTCTTGTGGTGGGTTAACACCTTTTTCTGAAAACAAAAGAAGAAAGCAGGGTGGAGGGCTTGTGGGTACTTTACACTCCCTGAAGGGCGTCTCCCCCTAGGAAAGCTGAGTCTGTTCCACTTCCCCCTCCCTGCCCAGCAAGGGTATAAAAAAGCAGGACCTCATAGCTGTTGGATCTCCTTTTTGGCTCCTGCCTCTGCTGGATGAGAGCTACTGCAGCTGCTCTCCTGCTCCTCAGCCACGTGGCCGGACCTGATCCTTCTCCCTGCTGCCTCTGCGCCTTCTCAGAGACAGACTGGTTTTGTATTATTCTTTTTCTATTCCCCTCCCATCCATTTTTGTTCCTTGCCCTTGTGAACCTTTTTTCCCTGTTATTGCTATATATATATATATTTTGAAGGAAAAAAAAAAAAATTACTTGCCTCTCTACTTCCAAGCTGACTCCAGATTGTTGCTTAGTGGGTTTGCTCCTTACCTTTTTTTTTTTCCCTCCTCTCCCTGTTTGGAGGGAGGAGGTGGGGGTGAAGAGATTCTCAGCCTTTTCCCCATTTGAGCTTTTAACTCTCAGTTAAGGCTCAAACCACTACACCTCTGAACCTCATCCTCTCCTCCTTCTTTCAGGGAATCTGTGATGAAATGGCAGAGTCAAGGAGTTTCCACGGGAGGCTCCCAGAGCAACAGGCTTTCTCAGGTGGAAGCTGCAAATGCCAGCAGCTGCAGCTGTGGCTGTTGTGGGTCTTCCCTCAACATTGCCCAGCAGCAGTGGAATGGTGTCAGCAAAACTACTGCTGTCGTGGTCACAGCAGAATTGCACTGCACGAAGCAGGGTGGCTTACCATCCCTGGCTGCCTTGTAGTTTTGTGTATGGGTTCTCTGGATGAAGCTTCAAAGTTAGGCTGTGCTCCAAAAGAGAAATAGAAGGGCTTTAAAGTGTCCATGTCTGCTATTTCTCAAAAAGATGTGCTCAATTTAGAAGTAAAAGAAGGTTCCTTGTCTTGCTGTTTCTTTGAATATTCCAGTTGAACCCTTTTCTCTGGCTTTCACCTGTTAGAAAGGCATATACTGTCCCAGATTCACTCTAAGCCCGTGCCTACTTTGGGTGAACAGAGATGTGGCTTTTTCCCTAATTCCACCCAAAATTTATCTACATTAAAATCTTAAAGCAGCCAAAGTGGCTAGGAACTGAGGTGTATCTAGCTGAGAGAAAGCCACAGCTTGTCCAGTGTTAGATCTCAGTAGTAGTTCTTCTGTGTAAAATATATATCACCATCAAGGCACTACAAATTGGAAGGAACTGAGTAAGACTTCTCAGAAGGCTGCTTTATTTTTTTTCCCCTAGTAAAAGCAACACCAGTGGTGCACCAGTGCCACTCCATTGCCTGAAAGCAAAGGCCTGCGTTGATTCAGGGTCAAAAAGAATTCACTTTAGTTTACTGCCCTTAGCTGTATTGCCTCTGAATTGGTATCACAATAAAAAGCCAGTGGTAGCCTACAATCAATAAGCCTAAAATCACTAAAATCACTGCACTAGAATCAATAAGCCTAATAGTCACTACATTAAATGCATCTGAGGCTAAACCTCTGTCCTCAAGGAACCGCTTCACCTTGGAAATGTCAGTGGATTTAGTTCCTGGTTTGCATGTTTTGTAAGAGGTTGTTTGGTTTTAATTTCTTGATGGGGAAGCTGAGGCATAAATGGTATGAGATACATCTGCTGTAGTGCTTTGGCTGTGGCACAGGCAGTATTTGATTTTACCTGCTTCTAGGCTCTGCCACTTCATCACAGATTCCCTGAAAGAAGGAGGGGAGGACGAGGTTCAGAGGAGAGAACCGCCAAACCTCACATATCTTCCCCAGACACTGCTGACTCTCCCCTCACCTTCCAGGTGGCGGAACTGAAGGATGAAGTGGCTGAGTTGAAGGATGAGGTATCTAGGCTCAGGGAAATAAGGGAAGGTGAAAGGGAGTTAGATATGTGGGAGCAGGCTCTGCAGATCTCCCCTACTGAGGGAAGTGTCCCTGGAAACAGGGAGGCATGGATACAGGTCCCTGTCAGGGGTGGTAAGGGAAATCCATCCTGGCCTTCTCCTCCTCGTCCACTGCCCTTGCATAATAAGTATGAGGCCCTGCAGGCCGAGGGCAGTGGAGATGAGAGGGCTGAAGAGCTGCCATCTGGGGATGTGCCTAAGCCCAAGCGGTCCCCACCAACTATAACGACCAGCTCCACAAAGAAAAGGAGAAGAGTTACAGTTGTTGGGGACTCTCTCCTGAGGGGGACTGAGGGACCCATATGTCATCCTGACCCATCCCACAGGGAGGTCTGCTCCCTACCTGGTGTGTGGGTAAGGGATATCACAAGGAGACTTCCAAAGCTGATCCAGCCCTCTGACTATTACCCTCTGCTGGTAATACAGGCTGGGAGCGATGAGATTGACACGAAGGGCACCAGGGCAATTAAAAAAGAATTCAGGGCCCTTGGACAATTGATTGATGGGGCAGGAGCTCAAGTGGTGTTCTGCTCAGTTCCCTCAGTGGCAGGGGTGTACACTGAGAGGAACAGGAGAACCCACACCATCAACAATTGGCTCAGGGGATGGTGCCAGCGGCAGAATTTTGGTTTCTTTGATCATGGGGCAACTTTCACTGCATCCAACCTGCTGGGTCCTGATGGGGTGTAATTATCTAGAAAGGGTAAGAGAGTCCTAGCACTAGAGTTGGCAGGGCTCATTAAGAGGGCTTTAAACTAGGTCTGAAGGGGGTGGGTGAGGAAATCCATCCCTCTGTAGAGGAAAGAGTGGGGCACAAATTAGGGTCAACTGAGAAGTCGAGAGCCCAGCTGCAGTGCATGTACACCAATGCACACAGCATGGACAATGAGCAAGAGGAGCTGGAAGTCCTGGTCCACCAGGGTGACTATGATGTAGTCACCATCTCACAAACATGGTGGGACAACATGCATGATTTGAGTGCTACACTGGGGGATTACAGGCTCTTTAGGAGAGACAGGAGAGGGAGAAGAGGAAGAGGGGTGGCTCTGTGTATCAGGGAGTCACTCTCTGCCACAGAACTTGAGGTGGAAAATGAAGGGATTGAGAGCCTGTGGGTTAAAATCAGAGGGAGGCCTAACAAATCTGACATCCTGGTTGGAGTCTGTTACAGACCACCCAACCAGGATGAGGAGGCAGATGAAACATTCTATAAGCAATTGGAGGCTGTCTCAAGATCATCAGATCTTGTCCTTGTGGGTGACTTCAACCTGCCAGATATCTGCTGGGAACTTAATTCAGCAGAGAGGAGGAAGTCCAGAAGATTCCTGGAGCACATGGAGGACAGCTTCCTGATGCAGCTGTTAAGTGAGCCTGCCAGGGGACAGGCTCTGCTTGACCTGCTGTTCTCCAGTAGGGAAGGGCTGGTGGGAGATGTGATTGTGGGAGGCTGCCTAGGGTGCAGTGACCACGAGACAGTGAAGTTTTCAATATGCAGGGAGATAGGGAGGAGCACCAACAGAACCTTCACCTTGGACTGCAGGAGGGCAAACTTCAGCCTGTTTAAGAAACTTCTTTGTAAAGTCCCCTGGGTACCAGCCCTCATGAACCAAGGGGTTCAGGAGGGTTGGATCTACTTCAAAGAGGAGCTCTTGAAGGCACAGGAACTGGCAGTTCCCACATGCTGAAAGATGAGCTGAGGGGAAGGCGACCGGCCTGGATGAGCAAGCAGCTCCTGGAGGATTTAAGGGGAAAAAAGAGGCTGTATCACCTTTGGAAGGAGGGAGCACAGCCCTACGAGGAGAGGCTGAGGGAGCTGGGATTGTTTAGCCTGGAGAAGAGGAGGCTCAGGGGAGACCTCATTGCTGTCTACAACTACCTGAAGGGGGATTGTAACCAGGAGGGATTGGGTCTCTTCTCCCAGGCAATCAGCACCAGAATGAGAGGACACAGTTTCAAGCTGCACCAGGGGAACTTTAAGCTTGAGGTGAGGAGAAAGTTCTTCACTGAGAGAGTTATTTACCATTGGAATGTGCTGCCCAGGGAGGTGGTAGAGTCACCATCCCTGGAGGTGTTCAAGAGGGGATTGGATGTGGCACTTGGTGCCATGGTTTAGTCATGAGGTCTGTGGTGACAGGTTGAACTTGATGATCTTTGAGGTCTCTTCTAACCTTGGTGATACTGTGATACTGTGATCTCTAGCATCCAAAGGCCTGGAACAGGCAGTGTCTCAGTGTGTGCTACTCCCATAAACTCAGTATGCTCATCTCTATGCTGCCAGGTGTGAGAGCAACACGTAGGCAACAGGTAGACAGGGAGGAGACATCTTGCAGCAAAGCTACCTCAAATTCTGTGGGACCTTTAACTTCCCATCAGCTGTATGCATTCATTCATTCGCTCACTCGCTGTCTCATGTTACTTCTCTCTCCCTTTTGAAGCCTGACTCTTACCCAGCTGAATGACTCATGTAGAAACCCTGACATGGACCACCAGGGTGAATTGGTGATATGTGCAGAGCTGGATGAGTGTTCAGAGCTGGTGGATGATCAGTGCAATGGGGCAGAGGCTGGCTGCCCACTCTGCAGAGCATCTGTCACCTAAGATACTTGGGAGGTGAGTAGCACAGGTTTTAGGAAGTAATTTTGTCTTTCTCTTGTGTGTGAGTCAGCTGAGTCCTAGGGTTACTGTGCTCCTTTGGTACTAAGGACCTAATTACAGTTGGGCTAGATGCTGGAGCTTATTCACAGCTGTCCTCACTGCATCTCACTGTACACACAAGCCTTCAATTCTCTGCCCTCCCACAGCAAATTTTTCATGCCAGTGCTGAGCTTTCCTCCAAGCCCCTCTCTCTCTCTCCCCTCATTCTTTAGTCCTTGTTAGAATCTCTGTGCCCTAGCAGACCTGTTCTGTCCAGTGTATTTAATGCTTGCCCAAAGCAGTCTCAGGTATATTTTAATTCCACTCCTTTTGGTAATTACTGGCTCTTCTCTTCATCTCTTTTATTCTTCCTTCCCCTCTTTGCTGATTTAAGCCTTTGAGAAGTTCTGCAATTTCATGACACCAGACAGAAGTGTGTTGATAACTAATATTGTTTCAGCTCCTTGGTGAATTGCAGTTTCTCTCTCAAGTCATCAAGAAAAGCAAGAAAATTTCGTATTTCATATTGCAGCAAAATTGCCCAAAAACTTGCAGGAAGGAGGCTCCATCACTTCCACCTATTTACAAATGTCAGGCTCCTGTTATTCTGATAGGGAACAATAACAAAGGATGGATAGCCAGGACATCTCAGCAGAAGTTTATCCTCAAAAGTTAAAGTCTAAATGACACAGATGTTTGTCTTGCATTTTCACAGCCACTCTAATGCTAAAAAAGAACCCTAAATGCCCAACCCACTGCCATTAAGATTGCTTTTCCATGGATGCTTGAGAAAATCTGAACATTTTTAGGTTTCATTTAAGACTGTGGCTCTCTGACCAGTTAAAATCAAAATGTAGTCTTAAAAAAAAAAAGTGGGTGTTTGGTGTTTAGATTTAATTTCAGTTAAAGCTGAAGCACAACTGGATAGATTATTGCATGGACTGTCAGGCTTGCAAAAGGTGGAGTGGACTCCATAGACAATAATATGTAGATTGAATAAATAATATTTGTGTGGTATGAGCTGTGCAGAAATAGTCTGTTCTAACATGCTTGTGAGAGGTAATGAGGGAGGCAGTGTGATAGCTAGGCTGTGATGCTACTTGAGGCATTGGTGTGGTTAGGAAGAGAGAAGCCAGATGTGGGTCTGTGGGTTGTGTTGAAATGCATCGGTGTTTGCAGGTGTGGCCCTTAGTGATACAGGTGGACACTGCTGGTAGCATTCTCAGTTTCCTGCAGACTTGAAGCTTAGAAAACTGTAGTGAGGGATGTGCTACAGCTCCTTTTCTTTAGAGCTTTGTGTTTGCTTGATGCTACCTACTCTGACCTGTTACCTCTTGTTAGTATTTTTTTATAGGAGCCCACATCAAAAATACCAGTTCAGGAAATAAGTTCCATACAGCTGGGTGTCTTATTGCTGTATCCATAATGTATTGTGATAAAACAGGAAAGTGTGAGTCTGGGAGAAGCAGCAGGCTTTGGCTCATACTTGGGTTTCTGTTGCTTGTTGCTGATTGTCAGATGGTGAGACCCTGTAGCCAGTAGCTGGTCTAAATCTGTTCTTGAGTCCTCAGGAGCAGGTTGAGGCTTGCAGCAGGGACAGAAAATCTTGTAGCTGGTTACTAAGAAGGATTTAAAAATCCTTCTTCTGAGGCATTTGGTATTGCTGTCAGCTATAGAATACTGAGCTGAATAAACCAAGAGCCTGACTCAGGTACAGCAAATAATAGCTGATCAGAAGCTTGATCAGTATTGGTCTTGCTTTGTACTACTCTGCCATAGCAGCCATTGTTTTTGGCCAAGGAATGGAAAATCTGCATAGGTTATTTGCTCTTTCCTTGCCTCTCCAATGCTGCCTGTTTACAGACACAGGGTCTCCCGAGGGCTGAGCACTGCCCACTGCTTGCCAAGGGAGCGGGTAGGGGTGGCTGTGGATTTACCCATGCAATTTGCAGGTTTTTGGGTGTCAGCATGTCACAGCAAACAGTGCTTTCTCTGGTGGTTTTGTTTGGAAGTGTTTCTAGATTTTGCTATTCACAACAGAAATGTGGAAAGCAATAACTGTTTTTTGTTGGGTTGTGGGTTTGGGTGGTTCCTTCAGTAATGGAGGCTTTCCAGCATCACTCTGCTACAACAATTGTTCAGGTCCCTGATCCAGTTTCTGTTGAGACCTCTCTGTAAGTCAGTATAAGCTCTGTGGCATTCGTAACAACTGATGTCTGCTCTGTGGCACCACAAAGGAGAGCTACTGTTCATAAAGCTCTGTATGCCAATATCTATTTAGTGCTTTTACTTTTAAGATCCCCAGCTGAAAAAATGCTGAGTTCTGTTAGGCTTGACAAAGTATCATCTTGCTCCCCAATCACATGCAACAAAGTGGAGCTGTTTTAACAACCTTTTGGAGTATTTTGGTATGCTTAACAGCTGATAGTTTAAATTCACATTTTCTTCAGAGTGTGCTGCTGCAGGTTTTCTGTGCTACTGCCTGCACTTTTTGACCTCTACAGGAAAAGTTTTATGCACTTATGTTTGTCTGTCATTCCCTTTAGGTTATCTGCTTGGCTGACAGGAGCTAAGGTAGAACATCACAAGGAAATGCATAGCATGGCTCTAGAAAACAACAGAAGTATTGATTAGGAACAGCTTTTCCTGAGTGCATCATTTCCACACCAAACCCTGGGGCTGGAGGGATCCCAGGGCCTGAAAATGCTGACTGCAGCAAGGAGGTGAGTGAACAGGTTGTGAGCAGATTGCAGCTGATAAAGCAACAGAGGAAGAGCGAGTGTGTGTCTGACTCAACCCAAACGGTCAGCAGAGACTGGATTTCTGTAAGAAGTTTTGTATAAAGGTCTTTTGTCTTGGGCTAGCATGTAGATCAATTTTGATCATGTCAGCTCTCTGAATCAAGCAGTTTTTTTGCACAGTCAGCAGTATGGGTCCTCCAGAAAGAGGTCTTTAAGGTAATGAGGTGTTTATTACTATGCTGGCCAAGTCTTAACATGGTTGACAAATGTAGCAGGACAGTGTTGTGGTCAGGCAAGGGAGGCAGAGAAACTGTGGCTGTTACCAAACAGGTATGCTCAAGGCAGACTGGAGAGGTTTGGGTTTGTTTTAATGTGACACTCAGTGACCACAATGTTCTGATCTGCTTTTATGCTTTTTGTGACATCACAAGCTATTATTCCCAAGGACGTATACCACTCTCCTTATTCCCCCTCTGTACAGTTGGACATGTTTAGTTTGGGTGTGTTTTTAAAGCAGATTGAGCTCCATTACAGGTGTAATGGGGGTAGGCCCCACCACATCCCTGAACAGTTAGAAGTGTACAAATGATGGGTTCCTGCCAGCACACGTAAAACTGAGCTGCACTTTATTTTTCCTGGCTCCTGATTCATCAAGATTAATTTAATCCTTTTTATTGTTTCCTTCCCTCGGAATTGCAGTATGAATCAAATATGACCGTTGTCTCATCTGCACCTGCCTGTTCTGCTCCTTGCCCCCATTACAAGGAGTTGAATGCACAATGATCTTTCTGTTAATGTTAACCAAAGAACAAAACAGCGTTGCTTCACGTTTGCTGAATTTGTTCATTCCGCAGAGACACAGAAGTCTGCTCTTGTATTACTCATGGAATACGTTATTGCTGCTGCACCACAGCTGTGATTGAACCTGTGTTTCTAGTGATTAACAGTTCAGGGTTTTGAGGGGAAAAAAAAAACAACACACCAATATATATATATGCATATACACACCACTCCCATATGAGACTAGAGAACAGGCACTATGGCAGAACAAAGCAGCCTGATTCTTGGTTAGGCTGAGTGCTTTGGACAGCCCTCAGCAGGGCTCTCCACCTCTGGAGAATAGAGGGGAGAGTAAAGTGTTTCCAGTCGACCCTGGAGCAGCTTCTTCTGAATTAGAATGTTGAGCCATAGCTGAGAACTCATTTACTCACTAAATGCTTTTATGTGAGCCTGGGTATATTTAGAGCTTTGTTAAGAAGCTCCCACAGTAGTCTGAGTGCTTGCCCTCCCCATCCTATTCCTATTGTCACTAATATCTATAAATCTTAATTGAAATGACAGAGCTGACAAAATGTGCTAGTCGGTAGTCAGCTGGGATGAGAAGTGACTCTCTGGGCTTAGGAAGCAAAGGAAGGGGCACTGGTTAACCATTTCTCAGTGCACAGCATTGCTGCTTTAAGGTTTGAAACACAGCTGGCACACCTCAAAGGTAAAGTGAAATGCAAGTATGGGCTGGGGGGCAGAAGAAGTCCTGCTCAGGATTATGTGCACTCTGCGTGGGGCTCTGAGTACTAGCCCCCTGGCAGGCACTGTGTCACTCACTCACAAACTTGCTTACAGAGTTAACTCTTGGGGAAGGAGCTATTTCAAATGAGGATCCATGTGTTTAATCACTGGTTGAATGATCTTTGAAGTAGATGCCAGGGGACTGCAGCAAATACTTGGTACCTATTGACTCACTTTAACCTTCAGTTATAGAGTTGATGCTGTTTAATTTTTTTATGATGACAAGTTTGGTGGTTAAGGTGCTGTGGCCAAGATGAGATGTGAAATGAAGGATTAAGGCTTTGTGCTGTAATTAAAGTGCTTTATTCCAACACAGAAGGGAAAATTCTGCATGTCCCACACTGGATTCTGACCTATTTAACTGATGCCATTTCAGCTGTAGCTGTGTAGCAGGAGAGTGGGGTATGACTCACCTCATCTGATTCTGTAATTCCCCTCTGATTTTTAATTCCATTTTGTTTACATGCCCCTTCAGGGGGGTGGGGTGTGTTGGGGGAAGTCATGTGAAGAATTACTCTGCCCAGAGTTTTAGGGTTTAACTTGTTTTGGGTGAAGAGTACTGTTTTTAGACTGATTCTCTTCTGGTGCCTAGAGCTCAATTTAACTTTTACAGCAAATACCACCTCTGCTTGATGTGTTGCCTGCTCTGATGTGTTTGCAGCTGTTCATACCTCTGTAAGTCTCAAAAGAAATGAGAGGGGTTTTTTCTTGTGTTACTCCCCTGTTTGAACCCTTTACTGGGACACTTGTGCCCTCTTCCTGCCCCTGGCTTTATCATGCAGCTTAACCAGCTCAGAGGCTGTATACTTCAGAGGACAGTGCTCAAAATAGTCTCACCTGCTCTTCCACAGAGACTCCTACAGATTTGAAACTGTCCATCTGAATTCTGGAATCTGTCTCAAGGCTCTCTGAAAAAGACACTGCACCTGGATGTTCTGGTGGAGGGTGATGAGCCTGTGAGATCCATGCAAGATATTCCATGATGTTCCCCTGTGAGGACCTCGGTGTGGGTACAGAGAGGGACCAGGTCCAAAGGCGGTGTCAGCAGAGAGGTTACCAGACCATGGGGAGGAGAATATCCAGCTGGTAAGGTGGTGACCTTGTTCTAGTCCCATTTAATCACCAAATATAACTGTGAAGGCACAAGCAGCTATTACAGCACAACTCTATTTTATTATTCCATTAACTGTTGGTCCTAAGAAAGCTCACAGGCTGAAAGGGAAAGTTTTTCTCACACATTGCTCTCTATACATCTGGGTATAGCTCAGGTATGTGAGGAAAAGGGTAGATCGATCAGATGAGTGCAAGTTCAGCATTCCCCATTGTGTCATAAGGCACGCTAAAAATGGGAAAGAAATAATCACTAACCCAAATAGTTGTTTTCTTAAAGCAAATAAAAGTATGCCCAGTTGACTTTTGCAAATACTCACTTGGGATGATAAGAATCAATGCCGTGGCTTTAAAAGATTCACTGTTTCTTCTTACAGTACATGCTCAGATGCATTGGTGGAGAGCTGCATGAAAAAGGCAGGTTAAGAATGGTGGTGATGCTCCTGAAGCTATACATTAGAGAACACTGCTTGCATTGTGCTCCGGTGTCAGCTACAGCAGATGTGCAGAAAATGGGCTTGACAGGTATAGTCAGACAACTGACTCTGCTCTTGTGCCACATTCTTGCATACCTAAACCACCTTTGCTTGGAGACAGCAATGCTTTTCAGCTGTATTCCTCTGTCAGCCCCATGCTGTTATGAAGCCATTGTCTCCTGTACTGTGAGGTGGGTTTGATTTTGGTTTGTTGTGTTTTTTTGGTTTTTGGTTGGTTGGGTTTTTTTTTGGTGGTGGTTTGTTTTTTTTGGTTGTGGCTTTTTTTGGGGGGGTAGGGTTGTTCCTGGTTTCCCTGCTCAAAAATCTGAACTACTTATTTTGAAGTAAGTGGCCATTTCCTTTCATCCTTGGTGTCCCCTAAAAACTCCTAGGTGTTATGTAACATTTTCTGCTTTTCAGTGCTTAACAACAACAGAAAAATAATAATTGAACTCCCCTTCAGCTTACAAATCTACTACTGCAACTGCTCTGTGTGCCTACCCTGTCACTGCAGTCGGGGTCTCTTCCTTAGCTGGTCACCCCACGCTACGCTCCATGCTTTATCTGCGCTTGGCAGGCTTTTGTCTTCTGCTGTCACTTCACCCAGTCCCAAACAGAGCAAAGCTGCTTTGCCGATGGAACGGTTCTTTGTTTTGTACTCAGAGGCTGTTTTGCACTGCATGCTGCTGAAACAGGAGGGGATGGCACATGGTGTACGCTTCAAATTTCCATGGGGTGCAACTGTTATTAAACTGCTCCTAGATGAACTCTCCTGTGATGTATTCGTTCACGGTTTTGCATCCTAAATCAAGAGTTGCTCCTGCCGAGATGTGAAGCTCTGTGTTCTGCTGTATGTGACAGTAGCAGGGATTTAGCCAGCAGTTTAGCAAATACTAGACGTGCTGCCAGAACAAGAACTTTGAGGCTGAGGGTGGCAGTTGAATTACCAAGATTTAGTAGTGTTTGTTAAAGAAGCTGAAGGAGCTCTGCCTCCTTTCTTCTTAAGTGATTATGTAAAGAGGTGGTTTTTTTCTTTTCCTCTGCCCTCACTGTGCTTGATAGATCTGTTATAAAAGTTAAAACATTTATCAAAAGTGCCTCAGCTCCTCTGACCCATGGAAGGAGGACTATTGGACCTTAATTGCAAGAGCTGTGTAATTTCAGAACCTCCCTTCCCTCGGTCACCTACTCGCTGACCTTTATCTCGGCTTCTAATTTCCTTCTGTAATTGACTCTTTCTAGGACAGGAAGCTATGGCAGCAGATGCATCATCTTAATACAGCAGAAGATGCAAACAGCACTGCTGAATGCCTTGCAAATTTACTCATCTATTTTACAAGCAAGTTTCTTGGAAATAAAGTAATTTGAACAAGCATTAGATGAAAAAGTAATGAGTTTCTCTGAATCTTGAGGTTGTGTGTGTCCTCTGGGGACTGAAGAAAGCCTCTGAGCACACCCTGAAAATATTTGTCATCTCCTCCCCAGTGAGGTGTGTATATCACCAGTGTTTGTATCTTTTCTGTATCACTATACCTGTCTAGCTTTTATCCCTTGAAGAGATTCCTGTTCCAGCACTGCCTTCCCCAGCTTTCCCTGCACACCCCTGGTTTTAGTGATGATAAAGGAGAGAGAAATTTGTGCATCTCCTCACAGAAGCCATCACCTTACCTGTCAGTAAGTGGACACACAAAAACAAACACAGACTTTGGCTTATTTAAACATCCCCCTGGAGTAGCCTGGAACCAAAGTATCACTTAATAAGACAGTGGTGTTGGCAATCAGAACAACTAGATTCCAGTAAATTGCTTACTTCTCTTACACACCTGCTAGCCACAAACCAAACAAGTAAAGACAGTTCATTCTTGTCATAGAAACCTAGAATTATTTTGGTTGGAAAAGACCTCTAAGATCATTGAGTCCAACCACTGACCCAACACCACCCTGCCCTGCTTAATTGCCTCAGAGGTCCTTTGTAAGGATGACTCTAGCTCTTACATCAGCATTATAACTAACTGACAGGGACTGAGCATTACAATGGCAGACTCTGATAACTGCATTCCTGTTCTGTTACAAGAGACAAAATGGGAAGAAAGGTCCTTGGCTAAGGGAGAACAAGTAGAGAACCTCTACTTCCATGGCTGTCACTTCTTTTCTTCTAGGGAGTGTTAAATTTCAGTACATTTCCTTAAACCCTCAACCTTTTGTTCTTCTCTTCATTTTTAAGGAGAACTCTCTTGGGATTACAACATCTGAACTCTTTTTGGGTAAAGAGCTTTTGTTTAAATAAACTTTACATTAATTCAAGCCAACCTTTGGAGTACAACAGCAATTACAACCTGATCATCTGCACTGCATACTGAACTGGGACACCTGCTCTCATGAAGAGCCTGATAGTGTTCAAGTGTGATCCTGACTCTTTAGAACAGGGAGAGAATAACACATTCTGATTTTCAGGCACAACTTGCTAAATATCTTGCAGTCTCTTCCATGGAATATCTGGGATACCATGCTCCAAAGAGCTCGAATTGAATGTGAAACCAGTTGTAAAATCAGTGACATGGCCCTGAAGCAAAATTTACTCTGTTAATGGATGCAGTTGCCTTACAAATGCATTAATTTCTGCTGTCATGAAATTAACTGCTTGCTAGCGAGTATCATTTGCCATGCAAAGCCCAGCTCCATAATCCTTGTGAAATGAGAATAATTCTAGTCAGAAAAAGCATTATTTATCTAACAGTTCAATTAGGGGCCTGTACTCAAACATCCTCTTTCTAAGCATGAAAAGAAGCCTTAAATGCCACACCTTACATTCTAGCACAAAACCTTGCTCTTGACCTCCACTGAGCAGAAGCAAGAGTGTTCCAAAGTGGGACTGGTGCTCCAGCTAAATGGGAAAGGGTGTGGACACACACCACTAGGACCTCAATGTCCTAGCCAAGAGAAAATGTCCAAAGGAGCTGGGCTGTGGTCTCACAGTGTCAGCTTTAGCCATTATGCTTTAAGGTGACTTCTGTACTCTGTGCTGTATTCTTTGGGAGGAGATTTTAAGGAAGAGGTTACCCGAAGGAAAAGTGATCATGGCCACAAATGTCAGGAGTCACAAGGAAAAGCAGTCTAAAGGTGAAGTGGCTGTTTCATCTCCCTCCAAGTCCTGTTTAAAACAGTTATGCAAGACCCACAAGAACACTCCAAACTAAAAATCCTCAAAACAACAGAACACAAACCCCCAATCCCCAGCCTAAAACCCATTAAGCAGCAAAACAGAAACACTAAAACAACTACAACACCCAAACCTCACAAAAAAAACCCCAAACACCCAAACCTTGCTGCTTGCCTCACCACCTTGTGATTGTGGTACTGTGTCTCAGGAGCAGGGTATAGGATGCTGCTGTTGTGGAGTCAACACTTGTGCCATACTGGGATTTACAAGAGGTGCTACTTGCTGCGGTGGGCCAGAACTGGTTTTGTTCAGGAAGTTTCCAGCTATCAACATGATTAGAGTAGAAAGCCTGATTGATTTACTCTACAGCAACTTACTGCAGAGTCAGGTACCTTCCCCCTGCCACCCACCCCTGATCATTAGAGTTTAATCATACACCTCCAAATTATTGCCTGGCTTCAGACTGATGATTTCAGAAATGTGGGAACTGACCCTGTTGCTGCAGCTCTTGCCCTGGGGTTGGAGCAAGAGTCTTCCTGGAGCTCTGCTAACTGTTCTAAATACTTCTCAGGGCTAATACCAGGCAAATCCTTTAAAAGGCCTAAAATGGTACTTTTCCATTCCAACTGCTCTCTGTTTTCTGTCAGCTGCATCTTCCAAGACAGTTTCATGTGCAGCTGAAGGATTCATTGTTTTTAGCTAGCACTGTACCACTTTCCAGTGATAATGGTGTACCCTGCACCTAGCAATGTGTTTGCAAAACATTTGGGTTCTTCACTGGGCCTTCCCAGGAAGTGCAGGTGTGGTCTTACTTACACAATCTTCAATTCTAGAATTGTTTAATTTTATTTTTAATACTAGGGTTTAGGTTTTTTTTTTTTTTTTTTCCCCAGAAAAGTTTAATTCCAAATATAGAGGCACCAAGTCCTGGCCTGGTTTGTTCCTGGCACAATTGGAGGAAAATTTATTTTAGATTTCTAATTAAATTTTTTTCTTGCTACATAAGGAGCCCCAATGGGATTCCTCAGGCTAACTGGATGGGTTTCTGATTGAACTACAACTGGCCCAGTTGCCTGAATATTTCATTTAAATATTGTGAGCTGAAAACAGCAATTAATGACAGCCTGAATAATAAAAAGCAGCACTTCACCTTCATTCTCTCTTCTCCCACAGCTGATTCAAATTCAGTGCGTAGTCACCGAGGGAAAAAAGAGAACAGCACAAACTCAAACCAACCAAACATCCAGGTTGGAAAAGACCCTTAGGCTCATCCAGTCCAACCAATAACCCTACTCTATGGTTCATCCCTAAACCATATTCCCAAGCACCACATCTCAACAACCTTCAACCATATTCAGGCTTGGGGACTCCACCACCTCCCTGGGCAGCTCATTCCAAAGCCTGACCATGCTTGCTGGGAAAAAGTTTTTCCTAATGTCCAGTCTAAATCTCCCACAGTGCAGCTTGAGCCATTCCTTCTTGTTCTGTCACTAGTGACCTGTGAGAAGAGAACAGCACCAGCCTCTCCACAACATCCTTTCAGGCAGTTGTTGACAGCAATGAGGTCTCCCCTCAGCCTCCTCTTTTTCAAAATAAACAGCCCCCGCTCCTACAAGAAGCTCTTCATAAGATTTATTCACAACTATTTATTCTTCACTCTGTGGAGAGAGCAGATGACCCTTGTAGTCAGAAAGCCCTGGCCTACAGCTGACAACTGAGTACATGACACATAACTGCCTTCCATCTCTCTGCTCTTCTTGGTTTGGTAACTTTGACAGAGTCTTCAAACTGAAAAGCTGATGAGAATTGGTCTAAATCTGGCCCACGGTGCACCACTGCAAACATATTCTTAGTGGCTGATGACAGATAGGGCCTTGACAACTGGGAAAATATTAAGTTAACAATGCTAAGCTTTACCCTGGTAAACTATTAAGTGTTTAAATTGTCCACTTGATTATCTTAATTGTAGCAGCACAGTGACCAAGTCAGACTAAGTTGTTAGCAGGTCTGATGTGCTCCTATTACAGCAGCTTCAGTGACTCTATCAATACTCACATTTCAGATTAAAAGCCCTCCCTGTGTTCCCACATCAAGATGACCCCTAAAGTCAGAATCAGCATGGTACAACTGCAGTGGTTCCAGTTAATCTTGCTCTAAGAAAAATTACAGCACTTGGGAACCCTTCCAGTATGCAGTGCTGCTGTCACAAGCAACCAGGAGATGTGATGAGGCTGCCGTGGCAATCACTGTCCACCAAAAGCAGTTGATTGTGAACGCTAAGGAAGAACAGCCAGTTAAGAGCTATTGTCTGGGGCTGTTCAGTTTGGAGAAGAGAAGGCTCTGAGGTGACCTAATTGTGGCCTTCCAGTATCTGAAGGGGGCCTACAGGAAGGCTGGGGAGGGACTGCTCAGGATCTCAGGTAGTGACAGGACTAGGGGGAATGGAATGAAGCTGGAGGTGGGGAGATTCAGGCTGGATGTGAGGAGGAGGTTCTTCCCCATGAGAGTGGTGAAGCCCTGGAATGGGTTGTCCAGGGAGGTGGTTGAGGCCCTGTCCCTGGAGGTGTTTAAGCCCAGGCTGGATGAGGCTCTGGCCAGGCTGATCTAGTGTGGGGTGTCCCTGCCCATGGCCGGGGGGTTGGAATTAGATGATCCTTGTGGTCCCTTCCAACTCTGACTGATACTATGGTACTATGAATCAGGCTGGGCTTTCTGTAGGTGTAATTGAAAACAAAGTAATTGGTCCCAGCACAGAAGGCACAGGCATGGGCCCACAAATCTCAAACAGGGTCTGACCTGCAAATTCAAGCCACAGGACAAGCTCTTTACCTGAACTGGTTACTCCGTTTCAACTACTCCTCTTGCCAGGTTCCACAGTAAGATTTCCGTTTCCCCAGAACAGCCTCTTTTCCTAATTGGCTCATGATTGTCAAAGGAAAAGGTGCATGAAACCACAGACAAATGTTGCTCAAGTCCCTCAGCTTCGGGTTTGAAACAAGAAAAGAGAAGCATGATTCAACAGTTGTGTTGATAAGAGGGTTTTGTAGATATGCTTTTAGGAGTACCACATTGAAGCAAGCAGTCAGCAAAGTAAGAGCACTTGGGAAAAAGAAACACTTCCTCATTTGCCAACTGATAAGAAAATGGAATGGTGAGAAGCATCTGCAGCTCATCCAGCAAGATTTGCACCTACCTGAAGTACAAAGGAAAGTCAGGTAAAAGGGGAGGTGAAGCAACATCTGGGAGAGAGCTCACAAAAAGTTCAGGGGTATTGAAGTCCTTCACCCAGTTAGGTACATCAAGTGGTGCTGCAGTTTCCACCTGCAAAAGTCAGTTGGTCAGCTATCAACAGGGCAAAAGCAACACTACTGTGGGGCAACACTCCCCAGCCCACAAAAACCACCAAGAGTTGTCTGCAAAACTGAGCACTCTTGTCAGATTATTTGCTATGGTTTCATCTCAGAAGGAACAAATTTGATCTCTCCCCTCTGAGAACCTTGCAGCCGCAGTTATTCAGGCTTCTGAAAAGCAACCAGTCTAGTCATGACGTCTGTGTTGATAGGTTGGACTCGATGATCCTTGAGGTCTCTCCCAACCTTAGTTATACTGGGATACTGGGATACTGTAACCAGACTGGATAAACCCAAGCAGACAGAGTGCAAAAAAACAACACTGCACCCATTCCTCCTTACTGTTACAAAGTACATGCCAGGATCCACCATCCCAAACTTCTGCTTTCCATACTGTTTTCAGAAGCCCCCATCATCCCAAACTACAGACAAGTCTCATAGTTTCATAGTTTCATTCAGGGTTGGAAGGGACCACAAGGATCATCTAGTTCCAACCCCCCTGCCATGGGCAGGGACACCCCACACTAGATCAGGATGGACAGAGCCTCATCCAGCCTGGTCTTAAACACCTCCAGGGACGGGGCCTCAACCACCTCCCTGGACAACACATTCCAGGGTTTCACCACTCTCATGGTGAAGAACCTCCTCCTCACCTCCAGCCTGAATCTCCCCACCTCCAGCTTCATTCCATTCCCCCTAGTCCTATCACTACCTGAGATCCTGAAAAGTCCTTCCCCAGCCTTCCTGTAGGCCCCCTTCAGATACTGGAAGGCCACAATTAGGTCACCTCGGAGCCTTCTCTTCTGCAGACTGAGCAGCCCCAACTCCTTCAGTCTGCCCTCATAGGAGAGTCCATCTGACCTTGCTGTGCTTGACCTCCCTGAATCAGCTCTTCTGTTAACTCCTGCCTCTTGCAAACCCACATGGCCTAAGCTCTTGTACACACCACTTTGCATTTCATCTGCTGCTTTTGATAAATACTGCTTCTGTCTTAAGAATGTATTAAAGCAGCTGTGACCAGGTTCCATTGCCCATCTATTAAATCCTCCCTTCCTCCCAGTCTGTGCCAAGCTTCACACACATACTCCCCAAGACAGAATCTTTTTTTTCCCCTTCCAATTATTGAAAGCTGTATTCAAATCTTATACTTCCAACACCAGTTCTAATTGTGATTGACAATAATCTTTCCCGAGTTCCTTGACCTTTCCCTCCAGGAACTGATCCCAGTTATCCCCTGGGGAATACAAGGGACAGGCCATTACAGAACAAGGACAGAGTGCTCTGGTAGAGCTCAGTGCCTGAGTCAGCAGTGTGCCAGCTTAACGAGCTGACACAAATTATTGTGCCTTTCTGGAAACAAGTGGCCTTCCCTTCTCAGGAGACCAATGAGGAGTGACAGATTGAGGCAGGGCTGGCGTTTCCATCATTGCTGCTGCCAGGGCCCAAGCTTCAGGACTGCTGATGTGTGAGGCCAGGAGAGATCTGCCAAGTCACAGCAGTGACACTGCTTGGCCTCTGTGAGCCATGGGTTAAAGAGACTACAGGTAGCTGTACAGAGACATTGGTTGTGTTACATAAGCCTTTATACGGGGCTCCATGTCTTATTCCTGCACATGGCTGCCAGCAAGAATAACCTCCAGGAAGCAAACAAAAACCAGGAAATGAAACCGCAAAATCAGCCACTTCCCCATTTCCACCCCAGCTTGCCTACCCCTCAACCACCTACTCTGTGCATATCTCAGTCCAAGCAGAGCTGTGGTAACAGAGCAAGAGATGTTATGTATTTCTGGGTTGACGACCCAGTCCCACCACAGTCTTTGGTCATTTCTTGGGATCTAATACTTACTAACCTACAAGTAACTAAGTACCTGGTACAACATCTGATGGGTACCCTGTTGAGCACAGGCTGGTTTAGTCTCAGGCCTAATACACAGAAGAGTTTACTCAGTGACAGAGCCACAGGAGGTATGAACCAGCTGCCCCAGGGCAAAATGTCAGCTCCCCACTGCCAAAAATTTCTCTTTAATGTAAAGCAGCTTTTTGTACAAACAGGAACACCCCAGTTTAATCCACTTTGTGTTTCTGCCAGCATGCCTCCACTGGCAGGACAGGACACAGGAGAAATGCAAGGAGGGAAGGAAGGAAGGAAGGCAGGAAGGGAGGGAGGGAGGGAGGAAGGAAGGGAGAGAGGGAGGGAGGGAGGAAGGAAGGAAGGGAGGAAGGAAGGAAGGAAGGGAGGAAGGGAGGAAGGAAGGGAGGGAGGGAGGGAGGGAGGGAGGGAGGGAGGAGGGAGGGAGGGGAGGGAGGGAGGGAGGGAGGGAGGGAGGAAGGAAGGAAGGAAGGAAGGAAGGAAGGAAGGAAGGAAGGAAGGAAGGAAGGAAGGAAGGAAGGAAGGAAGGAAGGAAGGAAGGAAGGAAGGAAGGAAGGAAGGAAGGAAGGAAGGAAGGAAGGAAGGAAGGAAGGAAGGAAGGAAGGAAGGAAGGAAGGAAGGAAGGAAGGAAGGAAGGAAGGAAGGAAGGAAGGAAGGAAGGAAGGAAGGAAGGAAGGAAGGAAGGAAGGAAGGAAGGAAGGAAGGAAGGAAGGAAGGAAGGAAGGAAGGAAGGAAGGAAGGAAGGAAGGAAGGAAGGAAGGAAGGAAGGAAGGAAGGAAGGAAGGAAGGAAGGAAGGAAGGAAGGAAGGAAGGAAGGAAGGAAGGAAGGAAGGAAGAAGGAAGGAAGGAAGGAAGGAAGGAAGGAAGGAAGGAAGGAAGGAAGGAAGGAAGGAAGGAAGGAAGGAAGGAAGGAAGGAAGGAAGGAAGGAAGGAAGGAAGGAAGGAAGGAAGGAAGGAAGGAAGAAGGAAGGAAGGAAGGAAGGAAGGAAGGAAGGAAGGAAGGAAGGAAGGAAGGAAGGAAGGAAGGAAGGAAGGAAGGAAGGAAGGAAGGAAGGAAGGAAGGAAGGAAGGAAGGAAGGAAGGAAGGAAGGAAGGAAGGAAGGAAGGAAGGAAGGAAGGAAGGAAGGAAGGAAGGAAGGAAGGAAGGAAGGAAGGAAGGAAGGAAGGAAGGAAGGAAGGAAGGAAGGAAGGAAGGAAGGAAGGAAGGAAGGAAGGAAGGAAGGAAGGAAGGAAGGAAGGAAGAATGTATCGAAACATGACAGCCTTATTACATCAGCTCCCCAAAGGTTTTCAGGTGAGTCTTCTTCCCACAACCACCATCTCCCACCATACTTTCCACAGAGAAGCTCACACCACCAGAACAAAAGCTTTGCCAGACACCTCATTGTACACAGCCAGAAGCTGTTTGGCATCACAGTGTAACAAAACCCTCCCTCCCCCCACCAAGTAATTCCTACAGCCCAACACACACCAGTCATCTGTGGCGTCTGGAGTACAGAATCACACTTCCCACCAAGAAACAGACTCCAGTACTGACTTTGAGTCCTATCTTAGTGGCCACCCACAAGCACAATCCTCACGCAACATGGACTCCAGCAGTGTCTCAATCTCCTGCCTTCCTCATTTTGGAGCATTTGGTGAGATATGAGCAAGGAGGCTGCTGAAGCACCAAGCAATGGGACAGTTGAACAATTTCTATTCATCAACTCCCTCTATGGCTATTTCAGCTCTCAGGAGACACTGCCAGCAGACAAGAAGTTAATTTGAAAAGCAAGCTGCAGCCTGTCTTGGGTACACACAGGACAATACTTCTACATTTTGAAAGTCCAGGATGAATTCAACTCATAGCAAAAATTATTTCATTGCAGCCTACTGCAGCTCATTCTGACACTACAAACTCTACTGATAAACGGCTACCATCCTCCTGGTGCAGCCCAGTCCCCCCTGGGTCCAGTGCTGACATGTGTGCCTACGTGCCTTCTGTTCTGCACCTAGCTAGAAATTAGTCTTTTTCTATTCGCTAAGCAGCAAAACCATTCTGTACTGCTCTGCTCAGTCCCTGCTGCCTCCTCAGCAGTGGTTCCCCAGCACTTCTCTCGGAGCCCCAGACAGCAATTCCTCATTTGAAATGACATTTGTCTCACTCTGCTAAGCGTGGTTGTTGCTGTGCTGGGAGCAGCCACAATACTGAGCAGAACAGGGGAAGAGAATTGTCTCTTGAGTCTGGCATATCTCAAGACATCCAAAGCACGCCAAGAAGAACACCTGTGGAAACAGCCAGAGCTGTGCTTGCTTTCAGTTCAGACATCCCCTATACCTGTGACCACACAAAGCTGCAATTCAGCTTTGTCCCAAGGCACGATTCACTGACAGAGAAGTGAAACACTTGGTTTCTGCACATCACCTGGTTGACTCCACACAGACCAGTGTGCTCTGCTCAGCAAGCACAGCATCAGACTAACACAATGAGCAGAGGCTGCCCTGCACAGCCCCTCACTAGGCTGTATCCATGCACCAAACATGCTTCGCCACAGAGCTTCATGCAGAATGGAACCAACCAGTAGTAACTGGAGCTATTATGGTTATACTGGTCCAGGGTTAGCATCACAAGGGAAAGTGAAGACAGCTAAGACTGGATAGCACTGGTCAGAATGAATTTCCTTCATGGAAAGTCACTGACTTGCAGAGGGGCTCTTGGTGAGTAAGGCAGAGCTTCTATGTTGTCTAAATTTGCATCTTGAAAGCACTTCAAAGTCATCTAACCCTTTGTTCTGACATTTTAAACATGAAGAATTCCCTTTCTTTGGTTTAGAGTGACTGCTTTGAAATTGAAGCAGTTAAAGTTTAAATAAAATATTTGGCTTCAGCTGATACTTTGCTTTAGAGATTTTTATTAAAAAACTTCAAACGAGTCTCTGCTTGATACAGAAATAGCTGACACAGCAATATCTCAAATCTGTCTCTGTCATCCCATAATATCCAGCCTAGTTCTGCTTGTCAGCAAAGACTTACAGATGTAGAAGTTTGGCTGAATCACTGTGCTCTGTGGGCTCATGCTTTCACACTCACACAGAAGGTCAACTGCAGTGGGTGAGAAAGGCTCCAAGACAATTGCTGCCCTAGTTCAAGGGGGACAACTTGAAGCTTGTGCCTTAACGTGGCAGTAGGATTGTAAGAGTGGTTGAGGGAATGAGGAGCAAGGAATGAGAAGAGCAAGTACACATTGGGTGGTTGGTGGGTGTTGAAATTAGAGAGAGGATACATGAAAGTTTAAGCTAAAGCTACAGGTCATTACCCATGGTCTGGAAGACCTTACACCATAGGATCACGCTTGACATGCTGCAGGGTTACAACATCTTTATCTAATTTCCTTCCTAGTCTTAATGATATTCTAAAAGCAACACATCTCACAAGGAAGACTCCATAAATCCCAATACTATGGCCTTGCCATTTCCTTCAGCCCTCAGCAAAGTCAGTGCTGGGTAAAAAGCTGCCAAACTGCTAGCCCTGAGAAGTGAAACCCTTTGTTTCTCCCAGGGGAAGATATGCCAGATACTGTGTCACTGCAGCCTGCCTATGTGGCTTTGGTGGTCCTGATGGAGGATAGCTAGGGCTGAGCAAATCATTCAAGATCAAGGCTTCTATCTCTGCAGCATCTGTCACCAAGCATCTAGTGCGCCTGCTTTTTGTTCTCATGGAGATTCCCCTCCACTAGAAATTGAACAATTAATTTAGCTAATCCCCCAAAGACCCATCAGACAGGAATGGACTTGATTAACTGCAAGGCAAATCACATGCAGACTGGCAAGGGAAGGCTCCCTAGTACATCACTGACATTCAGGGGGGCTGCACTGTGGGTAGTGAGGAATAGGTGGCCGTGCTCTGGCTTCTCACCACAGAGCTGCCACCTTCAATCCACCAACACATTTAAGTCAAAGTGCAGAATCCAAGGTGTGCTCCTGCAAACTGTGGATCATCAGGATTGCTATATTCAAGGAATAGAGCCCCTTCTGGAATTACTGATGACACCTGTTACCATCCCCAGATACTGAAGAAGCTGGATTTGATACTTTGAGGGGGAAACATCTGGGCATAGTGTCAGCTGTCAGAAGCAGCAAGGATGAGATCAGCAAGCTCCCCCAAACCCTGAAGCTAGCCAAGGGTGACTCAGGGGTGCAGACAGACTAACTTTGTGCATATCCCATCTGCTCAAGAGATACACAGTGGTTTCTTGCATGAACACTTAATGCTGCACTGGGCACTGCTCAAAACTGATAGCAGCCCTTTGGAGAGGTCCCTTCCTTTTTCACCTCCCCAGTCTGAGCCAGCCTCCCTCAGATTGGTGGTGTTTTCATCATGGAGCATTTACTCAAAGCTCTTTGTCATCTAGATACCCTTCCTCTTTCACTGGCATTTATGCACAGCTACCTGTCCCTTTCCACTTGACCAGTTGAAGAGGGCAGAAACCACAGAAGTGTGGGCTGAATTTCCCTGAGCCTAATCCAGATCCCTCCCTGCAATGCCTTCCAGATGCTTCCTATTCCCCAGAAAAGCCTGCCCTGGAAATGTGCTCTTGCTATCCAGAGAAGGTCTGCATTAATCTTGCATTCCCTTGGTTCCCCAGATAAGCAGAGGAGCATTATCTCACTTCTGCAGATTGGGGGTTATGGGAATAAATATCCCATTGTTTAAAGAATGGTTTGATTCTGCAGCTATCAGAGAATGCTAAATGTGCACTGCCTAGACCAAACAAATGCACACATACATTTTGTGGCCTGCCTCTCCCCTTCTCTCTTCTTTAAGAAACTTTATTCTAGATTTATGGTGGCATCATTGACATACAAAAGTATCACAGCATGCTCCTGAGCTCCAAGTTTCTGTGAGCAGCAGTAGCTGGAGCAGGAAAAGCCTTGCCAATCCAGCTTTGCGAACAGCTCCCACTCTCTCCTTCACAGCAGGTATTGGCAGGCACCGGCTGTGATGCAGACAAAGTTTGTAGAGAATAGCAGCCAAAAAAAAAACCAAAAAAGCTTTTGGGCTCCCCATTGCTTCATTTCTTGCATATGACTCATGTTTTGTTTTCTAGAAGTGCACAAAAAGAAAACAAGCAGTGGGCGGAAATTAAGTTTGGAGTTACTGGAGATTTGGCTTCCAGAGTTCCTTGGTCAGCGCAGCTCTACACGGGCAGAGAATCTCATACCAGTGTTTCAGCTGCGACTGGTGATCCTGAAGTCTAACAAGATTTAATGACAGCTCATGCCCTCCCTCCCTGAAAATGCTCACAGATTCTGATAAATTCCAAATGCAAGCCACCATTGGACTAGAGTGTCATTCCTTTATTGGTTCACCTTGTAGGACAAAAGGGGAGCTAACAGCAGAACCACTGAGGTCACTTGGTAACCAAAGTTATGTTACACCACCTACATCACAACATCCCATCACAAACCTTTTATGTCTATGTCCCACCTCTGCTTCAGGGCACACATTCTGAGGAAGACTTAGTTCTTTGATCACTTGCTGTACGTGGGAGGAATTGTCCCTTCACAGCCCTATACCACCACCAAGAGGACTGAGATTTCCATCTAGACATCACAGTTCTGAAAGGCTTTTGTCTTCTGGGGGTTTGCCACAATAAGCTTAATTCTCATGATGGAGCACAAGAACCTCTCTTGTGATGGCACAAAACAATGGGAGATGGTGCAATAATTCTGTCACTGACTGCATATGCACAGGGGAGTTAAGCAGTCATTGAGAGACCAAACCAGGAAAAACGGAGGAATTCACACTAGTTTGAATTGTTTCACACAGGATTTGAAGAAGGTTTTATTGCTTATTCCCAGTTAAGGATACTGCCAGAAAACAGCTTTGCCTGTGGTTCTAGGTATTCTATTATGCCTTTTGTACATTGTTTACACATGGAATTAAAAAAAAAGTTTATGTTATTTATATACAGAATGTAATATTCCACCTTCTACTGCTTCTGTGACTTAGATTCTTTCCTATGGAGCCACGTCAGCTAAGGTCAGTGCTTTGAGAAGAGATCACAGTATCACAGTATCACAGTATCACTTAGGTTGGAAAGGACCTTGAGGATCATCGAGTCCAACCTATCACCACAGACCCCATGACTAGACCATGGAACCAAGTGCCACATCCAATCTCCCCTTGAACACCTCCAGGGTCGATGACTCAACCACCTCCCTGGGCAACCCGTTCCAATGACGAATGACTCGCTCGGTGAAGAACTTCCTCCTCACCTCGAGTCTAAACCTCCCCTGGCGCAGCTTGAGACTGTGTCCTCTTGTTCTGGTGCTGGTTGCCTGGGAGAAGAGGCCAACCCCTTCCTGGCTACAACCACCCTTCAGGTAGTTGTAGAGGGCAATGAGGTCACCCCTGAGCCTCCTCTTCTCCAGACTAAACAATCCCAGCTCCCTCAGCCTCTCCTCACAGGGCTGTGTTCAAGGCCTCTCCCCAGCCTTGTTGCCCTTCTCTGGACACGTTCAAGTGTTTCAATGTCCTTCTTAAACTGAGGGGCCCAGAACTGGACACAGTACTCAAGGTGCAGCCTAACCAAAGCAGAGTACAGGGGCACAATTACCTCGCTGCTCCTGCTGGCCACACTATTCCTAATGCAGGCCAGGATGCTATTGGCCCTCCTGGCCACCTGGGCACACTGCTGGCTCATATTCAGGTGGCTGTCGATCAGCACCCCCAGGTCCCCCTCTGTTTGGGAGCTCTCCAGCCACTCTGACCCCAGCCTGTAGCTCTGCATGGGATTGCCGTAGCCAAAGTGCAGCACTCAGCACTTGGACTTGTTGAATGCCAGGGCAGGGAGGAGGCTGGGGACAACTGGGTACAAATGACTGATGACAGCATGTTTCTCACTACTTTAGGCCTGAAGCAACACCCAAGAGCTGTTGTCAAACAACTCCATCAACAATTCAAACACTTCACTGAGATCTTACTTTGAACAAGACCTCCTGACACACCTCAAGATCTGAAGCACTTGCAGTTTTCCACCCAGAACAATTACAATCTTCTGCAGCACTTTTGCCTGTTGTTTTAGCCCTGGTTCATACCTAAAGCTGTGTAATGCTGCTATATGCAGCTGTAAACTGGTTGCACTCCACCACAGCTGTGTTTCAGCAGCTCCAGAAGTGATCTCTCTGGAGCTGTTGCAGAACTACTGCATATATCATGTTCTGCTAACTCTACCTCCCATCCAAACCACAGTACTCAGGCACCTTACAGCCTTTGGTGCATTTTCCCCTTTGTATCACTGCCTTCATCGGGGATCTGTTAGTATGCTGATGCACAGACTGGGACCCAAGATGCAGAAAATAATGAACAACTTGTAGCCACACAGACAAGGGCTTAAATCCACGTTTTCAGTTCCCAGCAAAGCACCTCAATAATTCAGTGATTCAGTAACAGTCAGCTTAGAATTTTAGAATGATGTTGACAGCTAGAGTACTTTATGCTCCACTCTGAGCTGTAGAACCACAGAATGTTAGAGGCTGAAAGGGACCTCAAAAGATCATCCAGTCCAACCTCCCTGCCAGAGCAGGATCACCTATACCAAATCACACAGGAACACATCCAGGCAGATTTTGAGTATCTCCAGAGAGGGAGACTCCACAACTCCCCTGGGGAACCTGAAGCTCTCTGCTGGATTTATTTCTATGTGCTGTGTGTTCTGAAGAGTGGTTTTCTGTCCAAAACTCTTCAGGATGTCTAGTGCTTGCAAATATGACTGTGGTCAAACTGATTACTCTTGGGACTGAGCAGAAAAAGGCCATAGGATAGTTAGCTCACTTAAAAAACCTCAGGGTCAGAGTGGTCAGATAAATTTAATTACACTGCATTGCTTGCCCTGGACTTGGGAGTCCAAATTTCAGAGAACATGCAGCAATATGTTTCCTACTAGAAGGCCTTACCTCAGGTCACTGATAAGGAAAGCCAGAGGCTAGGCAGCCTGAATTCTTTCTCCAGCCTCTGGATTTTAGATATCACTAAGATGGGACTTCAGAAAACAAAAGTTTGGCAGGGAAATAACTCATGTTAGAATTAACTGCAGTTCATTGTCCCAGAGCAGCTGGTTTTGAGCTGACACCTTAGAGAAGTGCTTTGACAACACAGTGGTCCAAATGCAACATTCAGATTGTGGTCTACCTCCACTACACCCAGAGCCTATTTCCACATAAGGTATCCAAGTCTTCACACACAGGCACCATCCCTAACAGGTACGTATAGGCTAAGCCCCACAGAACAAATATCTCAGCATAAGCTGCTGCAACACACTTTTCAACAGGGATGGTTTAGCCTGGAGAAGAGGAGGCTCAGGGGAGACCTTCTTGCTGTCTACAACTACCTGAAGGGAGGCTGCAGCCAGGTGGGGGTTGGTCTCTTCTCCCAGGCAACCAGCACCAGAACAAGAGGACACAGTCTCAAACTGTGCTGGGGGAAGTTGAGGCTTGAGGTGAGGAGAAAGTTCTTCACAGAAAGAGTGATTTGCCATGGAAATGTGGTGCCCAGGGAGGTGGTGGAGTCACCATCCCTGGAGGTGTTCAAAAAAAGGGATTGGACGTGACACTTGGTGCCATGGTTTAGTAGTCATGAGGTGTTGGGTGACAGGTTGGACTTGATGATCTTTGAGGTCTTTTCCAACCTTATTGATTCTATGATTCTATGATTCTAAGGCTGGCTGGCTGGCCACAACTAGTCTCAGGACCCGGCTGAGCTCAGGCTGTACAGCAAAGCACAGCAGGCTATGTTTGTTCACCCAGGAGCACTATACTGTCCCTTTGCCGTGCTGCCTTTAAACCCCTTGTCTTGAGCATGCCTCTGTCTCCATCACAACAAAACAGAAATGAAATTATTGCATTGATCCTAAAGGCATTTACATAATTTGGTTTAGATAAAGTATGTCATGGCCAGATGAAGGGAATAAAGTAGAGAATACATCATCTGCTCTTCTTCCCCAGACACAGAGCGCCACGCTAAAAAGACACAAAGAGAAGAGCAGACAGCAAAGAGGAGCACACAAGCAAAACAGACTTATCAGATCATCTCTTCCTAACACTGACAGTAAGCATCTAATGCAGGCTTCTGGCACAAGCTGGGTACCTGGCAAGAGTGGGCCTGCTGAATTGTTCATGCTTTTGGCCATAAATAATGCACTGCCTGCATATATCTAATTTAAACAGACCCACAAACCCCAGTGGATCACTCACTGCATGCTGCTTAAAAGTAACAGATCATCTCAGCAAAGTCTCTTGGCTATTACCTGCCCTCAGCAAAGTTCTTCTGGAGAATCACGTTTTAAAGACATTTTCTCTGATGTTTTTGCTGATGCAGGGATAATGTTTGGTACATAGGAGCTTGAAAGACTCAAAAAAGGGTGCTGCACTGTACCAGGACACTGTCTGCTTGGAATTGTTCCTGCATAATTTTCCTTTATAATCATCCTGTAGTGACAGAATGGAGAATGCACATCCTGTACTGCAAACAGAGTAAAGGAGCTGGCAACCCTGCCAAGGGAAGGAATTGTACTTTGGGACAGTTGTTCTTAGGTGGTATTTAAACAACAAAACTAAAACATGCAGTCAGACCTTGAATACCACACTTCACAAAAAAAACAACAACCAAAAAACCCAACCAACCCACTACATCCCTCTCTTCTGTCTTGACTTTTGTACATCATGTACATCAGCACCCACCTCCCAAAGTTTCACTGTGGCTGGCAGATGCAAGGGGACAGTGCTAGTCCAGCCATTCTCCCACCTTTGGGATTGAGCTCAATGAAGGCTCAAATCAAGTTAGGCTGATTTTCAGTTGGTGGTATCCCACAAGAAGCAATTCTGCTTCTGAGATAACAGAGACTTTGTAGGCTGGCTGCCAGCCTTACCAGCCATGCTGGGAGGGGGTTTTAAATTCTGACTGACAAAAGGCAGCCTTATCTTACATGAGCTTCTAAGAACTGTCTATCTGAGGTTATGAATACTTACTATAAGCTCAGTTCTGGGAGTGACAATCAGAACTTCACCTTATCCCCTGCCCTCCCCCCAAACCCACAGCCCCAAGGTGTTGGGCTCTAAAATGACAACACTCAACTGCCACAACAGGACCCAAAGAGCAGGCCTTTTTCAGTCCTAGTCTTGAAAGGATGCAGCAAGTGCATGTCTTGCTAGCTAGAGAACCAGGCACTGATGATCATGGATCTGGCTCTTGGGCTGCTAAATAATGAATGTCAAAGATCTCATCTGCTGTTTTCCCCATCTATCAGAAGAGCAATACACTAATGAAATCAAAGTCCTGCTTTTTCTTAAATCAATTATATTTAGGAAATACTTGGGGGTTTTTGTCTTTCTCCCATAAGTGATTTTTGTTTTCATCTTAAAAAAACAAACAAGCAAACCACAAAGGGAGAAGGAAATAGCAAGGGAGGGGTGGGTGGAGGGTGGGGGGCGGTGGAGAAGAAATGTGATTTCATCCATTTCAGCCAATTTCAGTCATTTTATTTTGTGGTAACTTTTCTTTTCCCTAACGATTTCAGGCAGAACAGGACATAAAACATTACAGAAGCCACATCTTGCTAAGCATTATTGACGTGGTGATTACACAGCAGCTCAAACATTCTTCTCTCAATCCATAAGCTCTGTGCCATTCGGTGTTTAAAATCTTTTGGTATTTAACATTCAGGCATTCCCTGTTTATAAGGCTAGAAATCAGACTTGTTCAGCTGCTACAAAGAGAGAAAACAGTATTCATAGAATCTGTGACCATTTGAGGCTGTGCCTTTAAGAAGATACAGTATTCAGTATTCAGTATCACTAAGGTTGGAAGAGACCTCAAAGATCATCGAGTCCAACCTGTCACCACAGACCTCCTGACTAGAGTAGGGAGGACACTACTGCCCACTGCAGGCTCGAACTCACGACCTTCCCATTAAGGGTCTTATGCTCTATCAGCTGAGCCAAGGGCAAGTCTAAACTAATTTCATTGGTGGAGTGGCAGAGTGCTGCCTTAAGTTTTGATTCCCAGTGAGACTTGTCTCAGTCTTGCACTTTTTTCCCCATCCTTTCGCAGCTTACAGCTTCTGGGCTTTTGGCCAGACTGACCTTGGACAGATAAGGCCTCTACTAACATATCCTGCTTTAATTAACAATTGCTCTTTTTCTCTCTTTCTAACCCTCTCTGGGGAAAAGGGGGAGAGAAGTGGGTACAGGGGGGAAAACCCTTCCTCCTGGCGGGGGAGGGGAATCTCATTCCTGTGTTACTTTGTTGTATATTTCTGTATATATTGTAAATACTGTAAATTGTGTCCATGTATATACATCCTGCACCCCTGCTTGTAAATATAGCACAGTCTCTCGCTCATCTGGCTGTGCTTAGCTGTGGTTTTTATTCCCTTCACTTACGGGGGGGGAAGAAGGCTTGAGGCCTTCTCCTCAACCCTCGACAGAATCACGGAACCACCAAAGTTGGAAAAGACTGCAAAGATCACCAAGTCCAACCTGTCACCCAACACCTCATGACTAGACCATGGCTCCAAGTGCCACATCCAATCCCCTCTTGAACACCTCCAGGGATGGGGACTCCACCACCTCCCTGGGCAGCCCATTCCAATGGCTAACAACTCTCTCTGGGAAGAACTTTCTCCTCACCTCCAGCCTAAACTTCCCCTGGCACAGCTTGAAACTGTGTCCCCTTGTTCTGGTGCTGCTTGTCTGGGAGAAGAGACCAACCCCTTCCTGGCTACAACCTCCCTTCAGGTAGTTTTAGACATCAATAAGGTCTCCCCTGAGCCTCCTCTTCTCCAGGCTAACAATCCCAGATCCCTCAGCCTCTCCTCATAGGGCTTGTGCTTGAGGCCTCTCCCCAGCCTTGTTGCCCTTCTCTGGACATGTTCAAGAGTCTCAATGTCCTTCTGAAATTGAGGGGCCCAGAACTGGACACAGGACTCAAGGTGTGATCTAACCAGTGCTGAGTCCAGGGGCAGAATGACTTCCCTGCCCCTGCTGGCCACACTATTCTTGATGCAGGCCAGGATGCCATTGGCCTTCTTGGCCACCTGGGCACACTGCTGGCTCATGTTCAACCAACTGTCAATCAGCACCCCCACATCCCTTTCTGTTTGGCAGCTCTCCAGCCACTATGACCCCAGCCTGTAGCTCTGCATGGGGTTGTTGTGGCCAATGTGTAGAACCTGGCACTTGGACTTGGTAGACTCTGCCCATCTTTCTAGCCTGTCAAAGTCCCTCTGCAGAGCCCTTCTATCCTCTAACAGATCAACTCCTGCCCCCAGCTTGGTGTCATCTGCAAATTTACTGATGACTGACTCAATCCCCTCATCCAGATCATCAGTGAAGACATTGAACAGGATGGGGCCCAGCACTGATCCCTGGGGGACACCACTAGTGACTGGCTGCCAGCTGGATGTGGCACCATTCACCCCCACTCTCTGGGCTCGGCCCGCCAGCCAGTTCCTAACCCTGCACAGAGTGTTGCTGTCCAAGCCATGGGCTGACAGCTTAGACAGCAGTTTGCTGTGGGAGATGGTGTCAAAGGCATTGCTGAAGTCCAGGTAGACCACATCCACAGCCTTCCCCACATCCACCAGGCAGTCACCTGATCATAGAAGGAGATCAGGTTGGTGAGGCAGGACCTGCCCTTCCTAAATCCATGCTGGCTGGGCCTGATCCCTTGGCCATCCTTCAGGTGTGCAGTGATTGCCCCCAAGATGATCGGCTCTATAGCTTTCCCTGGCACTGAGGTTAGGCTGACAGGGCTGGAGTTTCCGGGTTCCTCCATCTGACCTGTCTTGTGGATCACGTTGGCCAGTTTCCAGTCATCTGGGACCTCACCGGTGAGCCAGGACTGGAGGAAAATGATGGAGAGAGGCTTGGCCAGGTAGCACTGCCTGCAGGTTGAGGAAGGTGATCCTTTCCCTGCTCTGCACTGGTAAGACCTCATCTGGAATGTGCCTCCAGTTCTGAGTGCCCTAACACAAGACATGGGTTTGCTGAGTCCAACAAGGCATCACTAAGGTAGTAAAGAGACGGGAGCACCTTGTACAAAGAAAGGCTCAGGGAACCAGGACTTTCCAGCCTGGCAAAAAGAAGGTTGAGGAGGAAGATTTCAATGTGTCCAGATGGCTAAAGAGAGTGCTTAAAATGGAGCCTGACTTGTCTCAGTGGTGCCATGTAAGAGGACAGGAGACAATGGACACAAACTGACACACAGAGAATTCCATGTGAGCACAAGCATTTTTTTTTACTGCCAAGCCAGTCAAACACTGAAACAGATTGTCCGGGGAGGTTGTAAAGTCTCCACCTTTGGAAACCTTTATAATCTGACTGCACACTGCCCTGGGCAACCTGCTCCAGCTGATTCTGCTTGACTGGGGGAAGGCTGGACTAGGCAGTCTCAAGAAACTTGTGTCAACCTCAACTAGTCTGTGCAAAGATACAATGGTTAATAAGTACCTGAGGTGAGAAAAGATAGACTTTGCCCATTACAGAGCACTGTGGTTATGCCTTCTGTGCATTCCTAAGGCTGCTACTGAGGAGAAGCAGAAGTGTGTCTTGTCAAAAAGACCCCAGACAGGTTTGTGGCTAAAGGGCAGGACTGGATGACTCTTCCCCATCAACATCAGCTGAAAAGGATTCTTACCTCTGCAGACTGAGTTTTGGCTGTGATTTCAGCTACATTACAGGCCATACAACCCACCTCAAGGGGCCTGGAGACCTATTCCCAACAGACAGTTCATCATTCACCTTTGAAACTGCTTCTCCAGCAGCAGTGCTGCTGCCTGCCCTTGCAGCAGATGAGAGAGACAGAGCAGGCAATGTAGAGACAACCACTGCCTTCATCAGCATCCAGCCCTGCGCCTTCACAGCTAGCTGATACCGCAGACACAGCACTACCAAGAACAGCAGGGATCAATTTTCCCCTGAAGAAAAAGGATGAGGCAAACCTTATCAGCAGACACTGGATTAATGTCTTATTGAACCACCATTAGCTACATCTCCTCCTTTAGTTACAGTCCTGAGGATTCTCAGCAGACCTTTGTCTGGTCACACAGCGCACCATGGGCCAGTGTCTAGAATAGAATAAACCAGGTTGGAAGAGATCTTTGAGTTCATCAAGTCCAACCTATCATCCAACACTATCTAATCAACTAAACCATGGCACCAAGCACCCCATGAAGTCTCTTCCTAAACACCTCCAGTGATGGTGACTCCACCACCTCCCTGGGCAGCACATTCCAATGGGCAATCTCTCTTCCTATGAAAAACTTCTTCCTAACATCCAGCCTAAATCTCCCCTGGCACTGCATGAGACTGTGTCCTCTTGTTCTGGTCCGTGCCTGGGAGAAGAGACCAACCCCCACCTGGCTACAACCTCCCTTCAGGGAGTTGTAGACAGCAAGGTCTCCCCTGAGCCTCCTCTTCTCCAGGCTAAACAACCTCAGCTCCCTCAGCCTCTCCTCACAGGGCTGTGCTCCAAACCCCTCCCCAGCTTTGTTGCCCTTCTCTGGACACCTTCCAGCAACTCAACATCTTTCCTAAACTGAGGAGCCCAGAACTGGACACAGGACTCAAGGTGTGGCCTAACCAGTGCTGACTACAGGGGCAGAATGACCTCCCTGCTCCTGCTTGCCACACTGTTCCTGACACAGGCCAGGATGCCATTGGCCTTCTTGGCCACCTGGGCACACTGCTGGCTCATGTTCAGCTGCTCTCAATCAGTACCCCCAGGTCCCTTTCTGCCTGGCTGCTCTCAGCCACTCTGACCCCAGCCTGTAGCACTGCATGGGGTTATTGTGGCCAAAGTGCAGCACCTGGCCAATGTGTAGAACCTGGCACCTGGATGGAATAGAATAGAATAGAATAGAATAGAATAGAATAGAATAGACCAGGTTGGAAGAGACCTTCAAGATCATCGCATCCAACCCATCAACCAATCCAACCCACCTAAACAACTAACCCAGGCACCAAGCCTGAGACTGTGTCCTCTTGTTCTGGTGCTGGTTGCCTGGGAGAAGAGACCAACATCTATCTGCCTACAACCTCCCTTCAGGTAGTTGTAGAGAATAATAAGGTCACCCCTGAATCTCCTCTTCTCCAGGCTAAGCAACCTCAGCTCCCTCAGTCTCTCCTCACAGGGCTTGTGTTCCAAGCCCCTCACCAACTTTGTTGCCCTTCTCTGGACACCTTCCAGCAAGTCAACATCCTTCCTAAACTGAAGGGCCCAGAACTGGACACAGGACTCAAGGTGTGGCCTAACCAGTGCAGTGTACAGGGGCAGAATGACCTCCGTGTTCCTGCTGGCCACACTGTTCTTGATGTAGGCCAGGATGCCATTGGCCCTCCTGGTTGCCTGGGTACACTGCAGGCTCATGTTCAGCCTACCATCGACCAGCACCTCCAGGTCCCTTTCTGCCTGGCTGCTCTCCAGCCACTCTGACCCCAGCCTGTAGCTCTGCATGGGGTTGTTGTGGCCAATGTGCAGAACCCGGCACTTGGATGTGTTCAATCTCATGCTGTTGGACTCTGCCCATCTGTCCAGCCTGTCGAGGTCCCTCTGCAGAGCCCCTCTACCCTTTAACAGATCAACTCGTGCCCCCAGCTTGGTGTCATCTGCAAATTTACTGATGATGGACTTAATCCCCTCATCCAGATCATCAATGAAGATATTGAACAGGATGGGGCCCAGCAATGATCCTTGGGGCACACCACTGGTGCCTGGCTGCCAGCTGGATGTGGCACCATTCACAACCACTCTCTGGGCTCAGCCATCCAGCCAGTTCCTAACCCAGCTCAGAGTGCTGCTGTCCAAACCAGGGGCTGACAGCGTGGCCAGGAGTTTGCTGTGGGAGACGGTGTCAAAGGCCTTGCTGAAGTCCAGGCAGACTCCATCCACAGCCTTCCCTACATCCACCAGGTGGGTCACCTGATCATAGAAGATCAGGTTGGTGAGGCAGGACCTGCCCTTCCTAAATCCATGCTGGCTGGGCCTGATCCCTTGGCCATCCTGTAAGTGCTGTGTGATTGCACTCAAGATGACCTGTTCCATAGTCTTGCCTGGCACTGAGGTTAGGCTGACAGGCCTGGAATTCCCTGGTTCATCCATCTAGCCCTTCTTGTGGATGGGCATCATGTTGGCAGCTTCCAGTCATCTGTGACCTCTCCAGTGAGCCAGGACTGGTGGAAGATGGAGAGAGGCTTGGCCAGCTCCCCTGCCAGCTCTCTCAGCACCCTAGGATGGATCCCATCTGGTCCCATGGATTTATGGGGATCCAGAGGCTGAGCAGGTCTCTAACTACTTCCTCCTGGAACACAGGCTCCATCTGCCAGCTCTGCAGGCCAGCTGTCTGGAAGACATTCTGTCCTGCTATTAAAATTTGAGGCAAAGGTGTCAAGTACCTCTGCCTTTTCCTCATCTTTTGTCGCAATATTCCCCTCTGTGTCCACCAAGGAGTGGAGGTTGTCCTTGCCCTCCTCTTGCTATAACATATTTATAGGGGGATTTTTTGTTGTCCTTCACAGCAGAGGCCAGGCTAAGCTCTAAATGTGCTTTTGCCTGCCTAATTTTCTTCCTGCATGACCTAGCAACATCCTTAAACATACCAGGGGTAACCTCACCTTTCTTCCAAAGATAACACACTCTCTTTTTTATCCCCTTAGTTCCTTTAGAAGCTCATTGCCCATCCGGGCTGGCCATCTGCCCCAGCAGCTCATCTTCCGGCACATTTGCACAGCCTGTTCTGAGCCTTCAAGAGTTCTTTCTTGAAGTAGTTCCAGCCCTCCTGGACCCTTTTGTTTTTAAGGGCTGTTGCCCAAGGATTCTTCTGAGTTAGTTCCTTGAGTAACCTGAAGTCTGCCCTCCTGAAGTCCAGAGTGGAGGTCTTCTTGCTGCCCCTCTTAGCTTGACTGAATACTGAAAATTCAATTATCTCATGGTCACTGGCCCCTAAACACCCTCCAACCACCACATCACCCACCAGCCCTTCCCTATTGGTGAAGAGGTCAAGCATAGCCTTACCCCTGGTAGGCTCACGCAGCAGACTGCCTCCTCTGTGCTGTGTTGAGTTCCCAGCAGGTAACAGGCAGGTTGAAGTCGCCCATGAGAACAAGGTCTGGTGATCTTGGGACAGCCTCTAGCTGCCTATAGAATAATTCAGCCTCTTCATCCTGGTTGGGTGGCCTATAACAGACTCCAACCAGGATGCTGGCCTTATTGGCCTTCCCTCTAATCAACACCCACAGGCATTCAAGCTGATCATCCCTGATCTCTAGTTCTATGGCATCTGGTGCCTCCCTGATGTACAGGGCCACCCCACCACCCTTTCTCCCTCACCTGTCTCTTCTGAAGAACCTGTAGCCATCAATTGCAGCGCTCCAGCCATGTGAGTCGTCCCACCATGTCTCTGTGATGGCAACTACATCATAACTTTCCTGCTGTAACAAGGCTTCCAGCTCCTCTTGTTTATTGCCCATGGGCAATACACAGTCAGTCTAAGAGGGGCAGCAACAAAACCTCCACTCTGGACTTCTGGAGAGTGGAACTCAAGGAACTAACTCCCTGTGTCAATGACGGTACTAAGTTGCCCCACCATCAGGTTGGCCTGGCACCCACTTCTGGGTGACCATTAGATAGCAGAAGTCACTGTTTCCAGAAGCAGCAACAGGTGTCCTAAGTATTTGTTCTACACACCATCAATACCCCCGCCCTCAACAGAACCCCAACCCAACCATACAATCCCTCAGCAACCAAAAAGCCAGCTTGCCAAAAGAAGATTTTGGGTTTTCCTGCCTTTTCTTCTTGCCTCACATTCTCTCCCCCAGTACAAGTGGGGTTAGTTTATCCTATTCCTCATTGAGACTGTAAGCATTAATAATACAGAATAAGATTCTCAATCGCCTGAAGCAATTTCATTTTCCACTGGCTGCCCACTAAATAGCAGTTAAGAGCTATTCCAGCAAATGGAGCGCTCCATGGCCTCAGGGGATGACACGTCACATTCTCCTTCACAGCCACTGCTTTAGTTCCCCTGCAGATTACCTGAATTATCCATAATACAGCCTCCTTCATTACAGCTACACGAATGGACTGTACGAAACGGTAACATTTCTCCAGTGCATCACTAACCCCATCATCAGCTCAAGACAGTCATTAATGCCTGGAATATTCAGCAGAAGCTGGATGCATTTGGTGATCCATTAGAACTGCATTGTGGAGAGAGAGAAATCTCATGGTTCCACAAAAGAATCAACGCAGAACTGTGGATGCATTTGCATGCAAGACCTCCTCAGCAAAACATAGAAGCATACAACTGTTAGAGTTGGAAAGGACCTCAAGGATAACCCAGCTCAAACACCCCTGCATGGGCAGGGACACCTCACACTCAATCAGATTGCTGACAGCCACATCCAGCCTGGCCTTAAAATCCTCCAGGGATGAGGCTTCTACCACCTCTGTGGGTAGCCTGTTCCAGTGTCTCACAACCCTCATGGTGAAGAACTTCTTCTTAACATCCTATCTAGTTTTGCTCCATTCCCCCTAGTCCTATTAATTCCTGACACCCTAAAAAAGTCCCTTCCCATCTTTCTTGTAAGCCCCCTTCAGATACTGGAAGGCCACAGTAAGGTCTCCTCAGAGCCTTCTCTTCTCTAGACTGAACAGCCCCAATTCTCTTAGTCTGTCTTCATAGGAGAAGATCTCCAGCCCTCTGATCATCCTCGTGGCCCTTCTCTGGACACACTCTAGTATGTCCAGATGTTTCTTGTAACAGAGGCTCCAGAACTGGATGCGGTACTCCAGGTGGGGTCTCACCAGAGTGGAATAGATGGGGAGAATCACCTCCCTTGACCTGCTGGCCACATGTCTCTTGATGCAGCCCAGGCTCTGGTTTGGCTGCAAGTGCACACTGCTGGCTCATGTTGAGCTTCTCATCCACCAGCACCCCCACATCCCTTTCTTCACGGCTGCTCTCAAGGCAGTCATGGCCCAGCCTTGGGATTGCCCTGACCCAGTTGGAGGACCTTGTACCTACCACAAAACCCTTTTTCAAATGTTTTCAGCTGTGACAACAGTGACATTTCCTAGGATATGTCTACTTGAAATACAGGGAGAGTGAAGCCAGCACAAATTGATTTGAAGCACCAAACTCCAAAAGGTTTTCTTCTTCAATTTATAACAATATCCTGCACAAGGGAGGATGAACTTCATCTGACCTAGGAGGGGACCAAAATTATAGGGCTTCAAAGGCTGTGTGAGCTTCAACATTTAGTAGTACACAAAAGCCAAACAAGTGCAGAACAACATAGTTCTGAAAAGTGTGTTTGGTACATAAAAATTCTTTACCTTACATAAGTGATAGGATGAGAACTGAATCAGAAAGAGAAAGCAATTTCTACAAGGTCTGAAGGAAACATGGTGGGATGAATCCCATAGCTGAAGTGCCATGTTGGACGGCTATAAGCTCTTCAGAAGGGATAGGCCCAGAAGGAGAGGCAGTAGGGGGGCCCTGTAGCTGAGGGAACATCTTGACTGCCTTGAGCATGACAATGATGGTGGTGATAGGGTTGAATGCTTGTGGATAAGATTCAGGGGAAAGGCCAACAAGGCAGGTGTCATGAGGGGGTCTGCTATAGTCCACCCAATCAGGATGAGGAGGTTGATGAAGTGTTTTACAAGTGTCTGGGGGAAGTCTCAGAATAGTCAGCCCTTGTTCTTGTGGAGGACTTCAACTTACTGGATATCTGCAGACAGGATGCAGGCCTAGAGGTTCTTGGGGTGCATGGAAGATAACTTCCTAACACAGCTGATGAACTAGACAGCAAGGAATAGCTCTCTACTAGACCTGCCACTTGTAAAGAGAGAAGGACCAATAGGAGATGTAAAGATTGGTGACCATCTTGGACAAAATGACCATGAGATGGTGGAGTTTTAATTTCTTCATGAAGTTATGAGGGGAGTCAATAGAACTACATCTTTGGATTTCCAGAGAGCATACTTTGACTTGTTTAAGAGACTGGTTGATAGAATTCCCTGGGAGGTAGTCCTGAAGGAGTCCAGAAAGGCTGGACACACCTCAAGAAGGAAATCCTCAAGGTACAGGAACAAGCTGTCCCCATGCATCAGAAGACAAGTTGACAGGGCAGCTGTCCTGGCTAAGCAGAGAGCTTTGGGTAGAGCTTGGAAAGAAAAGGAAACTCTATTGGCTATGGAAGAAGGTGCAGGCAACTCAGGAAGAGTACAGGGCTCTTGCAAGGATATGTAGGGAGAAAATTAGAAAGGCTAAAGTTCAGCTAGAACTCAATCTGGTCAGTGTCATTAAAGAGAATAAAGAGTGCTTTTGTAAGTATGTCAATAATAAAAGAAGAGCTAGGGAGAACCTCTACCCACTGTTGGGTGTAGGAGGGAACCTGGTCTCCAAAGACAAGGAAAAGGCTGAGCTGCTGAATGGCTACTTTGCCTCAGTATTTGTCAGTGACATCAGTTGCTCTGTGAGGGTTCAGCCCCTGCAACTGGAAGACAAGAACAGGGAGCAGAAAGCAGCTCCCACAATCCAGGATAAAATGATCAATGACCTCTTGTGCCACTTAGATGTGTAGAAGCCTGTGGGATGGGATGGGATGGGATCCACCCAAGGGTACTTAAGGAGCTGACAGATGTGCTCACCAAGCCACCCACCTGGGTCTCCTGGCTAACTGGGGAGATCCCAGCTGACTGAAAGCTAGCTAATGTGACACTCATCTACAAGAAGGGCTGAAAGAACAATCCAGGGAACTACAGGCCTGTCAGTCTGACCTCAGTGCCAGGAAAGGCCATCCTGTGTGCCATCATATGGCACTTACAAGACAACCCAGTCCAGTCAGCACAGGCTTATGAAAGTCAGGTTCTGCCTGACTAATCTGATCTCCTTTTACCATAAGGTGACCCACCTAGTGGATGAGGGAAGGGCTGTGGACACTTTGACACTGTCTCCCACAGCATTCTCCTTCAGAAACTCCTGGCACAAGGCTTGGCTAAGTGCACTTCGCACTGGATTAAAAACAGGCTGGATGACCAGGCCCAAGGGATGGTGGTGAATAGAGCTAGATCTGGCTGGCACTCAGTCACCAGTGGTGTCCCCTAGGGTTCAGTACTGGGGCCTGTCCTCCTTAGTACCTTTATCAATGATCTGGATAAAGGCATTGAGTGTACCTTCAGTGAGTTTGCAGAGTTGCTTCTGCATGAAGGACGACAGGTAAGCAAAATACTGCAGCCCATGGCAGGGATTTAGGTGGGATATGGCAGCTGTGTGAAACTACAGGTGACACAGGAAGGCTGGATAGGAGCAGATGAACTGTTGTAGGAAGTCCAGTAAATGCAACAAGAGTAAGCCATGTTCAAAGAGGCCGGGAAGGCACAGGGAAACATAACCCTTGTGAAGGAAGTTATTAATGCAAAACACATTTCTGTGGGTTCAAGAAAAGAAGGGACAAATGCTTAGGGGCAAAAGACTGATTGAATAGTACCAGACAGACAAACCACAGCAGAGATGGGAAACCCCCTGAGTAGAAAAAAAACAGGTCTGGGGAGCAGGCACACAGTGTTAAGTCGTGTACAATCCTTGCCCCCGTTTCACTCTTCCTTGGGTGTTTGCAGGCTCCATTCATTTTCATTGGTTTAGCGATTAACTCCTTCAGAAAAGTCCTTTAACCATCCTGACCCAAACACAAAGCCCTCCTCTTCCTCTGCCATGGAATACCTCTCCTGAGAGTGGCCAGAGCCCAGTTCCCTACCCCATGCACATCAGCAGTCTGTGCTTTCCATTTGGACTTCCACTGAAACCAGAAAATTAACTTTACATACTTGCAGTTTCATCAGCTTTAAAATGAGTCCCAGCCCTCCTCTAAACATAACTCCCCATTCCCAAGACAAAGCAAAACTACTTTTGTAAATATTTTTGTCTGTATATTAATGCACATACTCTCACCAGGACCTTTTTGCTTCATTTTCCCCCTCCCCTAGAAGTATGGGGAATTCTGCTCTCCATCATAATTCCATCGAGGTGAGTAGTTAAAACCAGTATAAAATTAATGAAATGGAGAGGAGAGCTCAACCCACAGTGTATATGAATTACTTCATCCCCCACAGTGAATTTATACTGCTGCCCTGCAGATTGATAGTGAAGAGCAGAGCAACCATGCAGTTTATAAAGAGGGAATTAGGGGGAGCAGAACATCTGCCTGAGATGAAATTTGGCTGCAAACACTACAAATAAAGACCCTGACTCTTGGGAAAACAGCAATAAGGCTCTTCTCCTTTTCAGACATTTACACTGCTAGGGCAGCTTGCAGTTGTGTTGGATCACATTTTTTTATACATATTAAAAGGAGGGGGGAGGGATAATAAATATAGATTTTTTTATAAGTCCATCTATCTTACATAGAGCTATCTAAACCTTATAAACAGTTATTCTTTCCTTTTTTTTCCAAAGCTTTTTCAGACTATTGATAAGACTACAAGAGGAAGAGAGAAAAGCAAGACTTCCAGGGACAAAAAGGATAATATAACCTTTGAAAATTTGCTAAGGCTTAAGATTTGTCTACTCAGACACTGCTTTCTACCTCTGTCTAATTAGATTTTGATTTTCTTTTTGCATCCTTTTCCTCTACAGATTCCAAGCAGTAATTTTTACAATTGATTTGAAGGAACAGTCCCAAGCCAGAATTAAGCAGCTTATGGAAGTTTGTCTTGTTCCTAGTTAACATTCCTGCTGTGCAGCTGGGTAAGCTGCATGCAGCAATAAAATCCAGCTGAAATGACAGACTGTGCGGTGAGCCCAGCCTCGGACTGGCCAGGGGGAACTCCTCACTTGTCCCCTGTCACTGTCAGGGATTCAGAGAAAGCCTTCCAAAACTGTCAGAGAAACCAAGCAAGAGCTCCATCCCTCCCCTCCAGTGTGCCCTTCGTCAAAACCGTATCGCAGTTTTATGTTTCCTAAAGAGCACATCACACAAACAGTTCATCTTCTGCTCGTGTTGCAACAGGCAATTAGCTTCACAAACGAACATGGTCTGCAGGGCCACGTACAGAATGACAACCCTCTGTCTTTAAGAGAGCTTCAAATTGGCAGGTTTTACCTTCAGGTGTAAAGCTCAGAACAGCTGATCAGAAATAAAGATACTTAAAAGAATAATAAACAACAGCCCCAAAAGAGAGGGCATTTTTGAGGGGTTTGTTGTAAAGTGTTGGCAAAAGCCAGAGGAAGGCTGACAGCACAGAAATTGCAGAAACTTCACCTTACTCTTTCATTTTTCATCTCTTCCACCTTTTTCCTTACAGCTGACAAAGAACAGCAGGAAAAGGCACATTAGACTAAGTTTTAATAACATTAGTTATTGAATGAATTGTAAGTAGGGACTGGTCAGTAATAACTGTAAAAAACCAGCCAGGCCTCAGTAACACTCATGACACACTCCCCTTGCCACTCCTGTGGGTCAGCTAGCACATGGGTTGAAGCAGCTCTCTAGCCTCCTTCCCTGCCGAGGGAAAATGGCTGCTCACATTAGAAACACGTAGTGCACCTCAAGGTCTGCAGTCATGGGGCTCACAAAACAACTTATAATCCAGTCTGTTCTAGATACATGACAGATGCCACAGAAAGCTGCTTTTAAAGCACCTGCCTATAAACAGAAATGCAAGAGAACACATTCTGTGCACCCATGCAGATGAATACTTTTTCTAACCAGGTGGGGAACAAACCCTTCACTCCGTGGAAAGTAAGTGGAGAAGACAGCATCAGACAAATGAAACTCACACAGAATCACCATACATTAGAGGTTTGAAAGGACCCCCAGAGATCATTGAGTCCAGCCCCCTTGCCAAAGCAGGATCACCCAGGGTAGTCTGCAGCATTATGTGTACTGCCCTGGCCAGCACCCTGCTAGGATGTCTACCAGACTTCAGCAAGAATCTCTCCTCTCTAGATCTCTCATGCCCTGAAACTGCCAGGAACAACCATATTCCAATGGTATCCCCACAAGCTCTGCACCTCTAGTTCTGCTTTCTCACTTCTTTCTGAAAGCTCAGGCTCTGCAGTCCAACAGGCCATGGCCACATAACAGTAGTATTCTTTCAGAGCTGCTTCAGGAGCAACTATGTGTTTCCCTCAAACTCTGGACCTTAGGTGGGGGAGGGGGGAGGTTAGCTTCTCAGTGATTAAAACAGCTGAATTGAGACTTGGAGAATATTCTCAAAGGCATTCCTAAAATAAATCATGCCTCACCCACAGACATCACACACATTATAATCAGAGCTATGAAAATAGGCAGCCAAACAGAACCACCTTTTGCTGTCAATATGTTAGGTCATTCGTTCATTCCTTTAGGTCCTCCCTCATATTCTTCACTTCTCTCAAATACCTCTTTATTGAAGATCCCCTTCTGCAAAGCTTCAGCCCCACTTTGTGATCTTTCCTCCCACTTCCAACACAAGCCAGTCAATGTTGTTGTTTGTCTGCAGCTCACCTAAAATCCTAACTATTCCCTGTGGGCTGCAGCTAACTTGCTGGTCAAGGACAGGGAAGCAGCCTCTGTATTTCAACCCAGCGGAAAGAATCCGGGATACATTGTCATTTATAAATCAGATCCACATTCACAACCACAAGTGGAGCTCACAGACTGATATATTGCCATACAGTGTTTCAGCCTAATTTCTTAGCCACCCATTTGAGATGTACAAACTGACCTTTAAGCAATTCCCCAAAATAGGACAGGATAAATCCTCCATCACATTAAAAGCACTGTGCAAAGCAAACCATTTACAAGGCATAAGAGCCAATTTCCTTGATCTTTTAAAAGTTAGAGAACATCACATCTTCCTCACTACTTCATACTTTCTTCTGAACTATATTTAGAAGCAGATAGTTCTAAGCACAAAAATTGCTTATTTAAAGAGTGTTCCCACTGTTGCCTGTCCTAGGCTCTCCCAGGACCACAGCAGACTTGAAGAAAGAAGAGGCTGCTAGAAATAAATGCCAGGAAAGACAAATCTACATTGCAGAAGAACCTTCACCCAGATTCCTCCTCAGCCAAACTCCTCATCCACCTTCCCATGGAATTGCCAATTTTTGTTGTTGTATTAGAAACAGCTCCTATTCAGAAGGCCTCAAAGGACCAGTTGGTCACAGTCTGTCTCCTCTCCCTAGTATCAAGTGATGGAATGAGAGAAAACGGCTGAAATTGTGCCAGGGGAGGGTTATGATATTAGGAAGAAATTTCTTTATTGAAAGAGTGGTCAGGCATTGGAACAGACTGACCAGGGAGGTGGAGTCACCATCCCTGTAGGCGTTCACAAAAAACCATGCGGACATAGCACTCGAGGGCCTGGTTTAGTGGGCAGGGTGGTCTTAGCTGGACAGCTGGACTTGATCTTTAAGGTCTTTTCCAACCAGAACAAGTCTGTAATACTGTGACCAGGTTCACCACCACTACTCCCTGGGCCTTATTTTTAAATTATTCTGTGTTCACAGAATCATAGAATCAACAAGGTTGGAAAAGACCTCAGAGATCATCAAGCCCAACCTATCACCCAACACCTCATGACTAACTAAACCATGGCTCCAAGCGCCACGTCCAATCCCCTCTTGAACACCTCCAGGGACGGTGACTCCACCACCTTCCTGGGCAGCACATTCCAATGGCAAGTCTCTCTTTCTGGGAAGATCTTTCTCCTCACCTCCAGCCTAAACTTCCCCATGTGCAGCTTGAGACTGTGTCTGCTTGTTTTGGTGCTGGAGACCAACCCCCACCTGGCTACAAGCTCCCTTCAGGTAGTTGTAGACAGCAATAAGGTCTCCCCTGAGCCTCCTCTTCTCCAGGCTAAGCAACCCCAGCTCCCTCAGCCTCTCCTCACAGTGCTGCACTCAAGGCCTCTCCCCAGCCTCATTGCCCTTCTCTGGACATGTCAAGAGTCTCAATGTCATTCTTAAATTGAGGGACAGTAACAGCAAGACAAAAAAGCACAATTGTGAGCATGGTGTTACACATACATTTATAAAGTTTAAGTTATTCATAGATATATGAGAAATCCAGTAGCTTATCTGGAGATGACTTGTAGGCAAAGTTTTGTTTTCTCCACAGGGCTAGTACTTAGTGAACACAGGCTGTATTTGTTCCTTGCATACCTGACAAGGAATCCTTGCCCTCAGCCTTCTCCTTTATTCAAATCTCCTCTTTCTGTTATCACAGACTGCAATTTCTTCAGGCAGGGAACATTCCTTTATTTTACAGCTGGTCAGTGATTAGTGGAACAATAAACTTCATTAGAGCTTTTAGTGATTACTACAATGCAAGCACATAATAAGAACAGCCAGGCTCCCATCAGACTAGACACACACACACAAGGCTTTTTTTTCCATTTGAAAAGTGTGAGCATTTTTAGCTAATGTCTAATCATTTCATATACAGAACAACCACCACGTATGCCCTGTATTAGTGGTAATCATGATGTGTTTGTTGAGAAATGTCCTGCCATTTCTAACACCTGGTTGGATAATAATCCACTTGGGGACCATTTTATGAAGCAGTTTTCTGATTGAAAATATACTTTTTTTCCCCTGAGCAATTGCCAGGACAATGTGAGAGGCACCAGGCAACTCTCTATGCAAAAATCACTCTGAAGTAGCCACAGCCTGCACACTCTAAATGGGATCACTGATCTGTCATGCTAGGAAGGCAAAGGAAGGGAACAGAGAAAGAACTCACAGTTTGAAGCTCCAGAACAGGCTCTCATAAGCTTCAGCCACAGCTCAAACATGAGGAGGGATAAAAAAGCCCTCAGCAATACTCCTTCCTGCTCTAGACTGAAGAGGTGCTTCCTATGAGTGCCAAAGAGCTGGGTGTGAACCCTCTTTGGTCTGGTCAAAGCTGATGAGGGAATGACCTGCACAGGTGTCTGGCCACACCTGCAGAGCTGCAGTCCACACAGCTTGCTTGCTACCTACCTACCTACCTACCTACCTACCTACCTACCTATCTATCTATCTATCTACCTACCTACCTACCTACCTATCTATCTATCTATCTATCACCTCTGTGGAGCTGACCCCAGCATGATCCTGTCCAACCAGGCTGGACTAGGCCTCAGCTCCCAAGCCACTTCACTGGGGCTGGAGTCAGCCACTGTGCTGAGCGCTGTTGGACCTCAGCGCAGTTGTATCACCATGTGGTGCTCCTTTGCAGTCCTGAATACACCAGACTGCACTCCTGGACAGTCACATACACTCAGGATTTTGAGGTGTTGCTTGTTTGTTTGTTTGTTTGTTTGTTAGTTTGTTTGATTTCCCCCACCACGGAGACACAGCTTATGTAATCAGGCTGGGAGGGGCCTTCCCTCAAGGGCTCTGGAACCACCTGGCTAGCTAGTACCAACCAAACTTTAAAGATCAGGTGGCAAAGAGTAATTAGGATCCTAAAGATGTCATGAAAGCATTAATGCTTGAGCTGACAGAAGAGCTAGAGAGTAATCTCTTACTAAAGACCGTGGAGGAGAGAAGCACCCCAAAGAGCAGATCAAACTTAGTGTAGCATAAGGTGTCAATATAGAGGAAATGCAGCTTCCTTAAGTCTAGGATGCCATGACCTAGGGGTTTAAACACTGCTACTACAACATTCAGAGCTTCATAATAAATATGCTTTTCTATATTTAAACAGTCAAGGCAATAGGTTCTTAGGTAAACAACTGAAAAAACAAATCAACATATTGTTTACTGCACAGGTTATTCAATTTACATTTGTGAGGTCCTTCACTTACACTACAGGAGAGTTCTTGTGTTATACAGTACTTTATCTATGTTCAAGTACAGTACATTATCTATGTTCTCTGGCCAGCCTGATCTAGTGTGAGGTGTCCCTGCCCATGGCAGGGGGGTTGTTACTAGATGATCCTTGTGGTCCCTTCCAACCCTGACTGATTCTATGATTCTAAGTACCTTATGCAGTTAAATAATGGAAATAATAGAGCTAATAATACCATACAGATATGGAAATAGAGGTGAGAATCCTGCTTAATAATCCTGTAGGTAAGAAGGATGGGTTCTGGGCAGTGGTAAGCATCCCAGTGCTTCATTTAATATTTTAGATGCTATAAGGAAGTGAAGGACCCTTTGAAACAGGTATTTTGCTAGTTGTCTCTTTTTGCTTGTTCATTCTAAATAATTCAGGTCAAGATGAATTACATGTATTTATCAACATTTGATGCTCAAGATCACCAGCCTACAATGTTGAGTGGTGGAGCTCTCTCACTGACTTAACTGCAGCTTCTGCAAAAGACAACCCAAAACAGTGATGTGAAGTGGTAACCAGACTTCACTAGAGCACACAGGGTATGTGAGGAAAAAAGGTGACTGAAGTTATAAAGTTTTTGTAAAAGCAGCAAGTAGTTAAATTTAGGATTAAATATCTTAAACTATACAGAAGTGGAAGGTGTTTTGGACATTCCCTATCAAGCACCACATTTCTGTGTCTTGCTCCTAGCTTGAAACAAATCCCTGTTAGTTCAGCACAGGTTAAGAACATGGCTCACACTGAATCATAGAATGGTCTGGGTTGGAAGGGACCTCCAAAGGTCAGGTCTCTTCCAACCTGATCTATTCTATTCTATTCTATTCTATTCTATTCTATTCTATTCTATTCTATTCTATTCTATTCTATTCTATTCTATTCTATTCTATTCTATTTAGTCCAACCCCTTCTGCAGTAAGCAGGGCCATCCTCAACTCGATCAGATTGCCCAGAGCCCTGTCAAGCCTCACTTTGAATATCTTCAGGAATGGGGTCCCAACTGCTCCCTGAGCAACCTGTTCCATTGTTCCACTACCCTCATAGTAAAGAACTTGTGCCTAACATCCATTCGAATCCTGCTCTTCTCATATTCTCTTGGACCCTGCTTTGGGTGTTCCCTGACACCAGGATGTAGTGGTTTGGGAAGCCAATTCTCCCACCACGGGCAAAAATAATGACTCAGACAAATGGATTGCAAAAGTGATGGGAAGTTTAAATGGGAAAACAATGAAAAAACAACAATGAAAGTTTTACAGACAACCACAAGCACCGTGACAAAAGAGAGAGATCCCAGAATATTTCCAAGAATGTCCCATTCCTACCTGGGGGTGTACCCAATCCCTCCCCCCCAGGCTCTTTCTCTGCCCCTCAAGCCCAGCCTTGGGCCTGGGCAGGCCCAAGGGAGGTGGCTCACACCATTCTACCTAGGCAGCAGCAGGGGATGAAAGAGAAAGTAGGGACCCCGCGTGGATGTTTTATAGAGGAGCAGAGGATCACGGGTGAAATACCTGGTTTTCTGTGACCACCCAGTGGGCTGGACCCTTTTGGGACCTAGGTGTGGTCTGTGCAGTGGCATCCGGGCCAGCACCCAGCCTAAACCACCACATGCCACCCCTTATTTCATCCATAATCTCTGCACCCAAAACATATCATCAAATTAGAACTCTTCTGATGACATGTCTAGCAACAGTCCATGTCTTCATCTGGGCACCCTTCCACACAGTCTCTCATTCAGGCTCAAGTATCAGTCCATTCCAGTTCTTCTTCCTTATAAGATGGAACTTCCTAGCGACGCAGAGTCATTCTCCTGCGGTGTGAGTTCTTCATGGACTCCTTGGGACATCCTGGTCACCCGGAAATACCTCTCTACTTCCAAGCGAACTCCAAATTATTGTTTGGTGGATTTGCTCCATCCTTTTTCTCCCCTCTCTGTTGGGGGTGTGTGTGTGTGTGTGGTAGTGGGGGAGAGATTCTCAGCCTTGCCCCCATCTGAGCTCTTAACACCCAGTTAAGGCTCAAACCACCACACAGGACCAGGACAGGTTCTAACAATACAAGTGATCACATATGGATAAACACATAATGAGCAACTTGACCTGGGTGGTATTTTCTCTGACCTCAGGCAAGCATCAGTGCATTTAAACACTACAGAAGGAGTCTGCTGCAGCACCAGTCCACTTGTGCAGATGAAGACTGAACATCAGCACTAGAGAATCAGCACTAGAGAATCAGCTAATGCTTCTAAGAGGTTTTGCCTTACATATCCTCCCCCGTCTCTGAGGCCAACCCAAGAGGAGCAGGTCAATCAAAGCTGTGAGGAAAACAGCCATAAATCCATGAGTAATACAATGCTAATACCACATCTGACTGACCAGGGCTGCTGGCAGGAGAAAGCCAGCTCAATCCTCTGAGGCATTAGCAAAAGACAGTGCTGGAACACTCACTGAAGAGGACCACAAGAGCAAATGAGAGAGCTGTACCTTTATGAGCTCACAAAGAGAAACTCAGCTTGAATAACAAGAAGACAATAGATCAAAATAATAAACACTTTAGAAGAACCTTAAAAATACTAGACATTGCTCATGGATTTGCTGCCTCTTTTTGGATTAAAGTTTCACTAAAAACCTGCATTTGTGAAAAAGAATGGAGAAACAGAGATTCAGGGTTCCTGTTTCTTTCAATAAATGGGACTGCAAATACTCTGTCTTACAACACAGGAGGAGAGGCTTGGGAGGTGGAGATATTTTTTAAAATGTGGAAATATGATGTTTCCAACTCAAAATGCCCTTTTATTTTGTCACACACAGGAGGAGAATGATACCTAGAGCCCCTCCAGCTCTAAGGTACCCAGTCTTAAGACTCTTGCTTGCTTACTGGAGGAGTCTCCCACCCAGGACTTGATTAGAGTAGGACCTCCCATCTTTTTATCTATGCACTCTGGATTTTGTTGATTGCTCATAAATTTGGTATCCTGGACAAACTGGACTCTTCTGCCTCCAGATGGCTTATATGCCCTGGAGCTGCAAGCCCTGGAAAGTTCTTCCAGCACCTTCAGGCTTCATGTATCAAATCTGTAGGAGGGAGTTTGGAAGCTGAGCCCCAGAACATACAGTCTGTGTACAGCAAGATGTCAGCAACCTGCTAGGAACTGAGGAGTGTTTTCAAGCTGGAGCCATTAGTCAGAATACTTTATCTGAAACATTTTATATCCAGTAAAGACTTCAACAAAATGCTGCCGAAGATTTGCTGATCAATTGTATTCCTGAACCCTCCTGTCAGGTTGCTCAAATCAAAAGTGAAAAAGGAATGGTCTGCCTCCCTCTTCATTCTCATGCTGTTGCCAGAAAAATGTGTCAGTGCTGCATCTTCTAGGCACTTCTCTGTGGTATGAAATACCCCATTCTGTGGGGAAAGTAGTTCAGATACAGAATAATTACATTATTTTTCCAAGTGATAACATTTCTTCAGAAAACTGGAGGAAAAAAAAAATTACCCTACAGAGCTGGTCTATTGTGCTATGACAGATGAAAATATGTTGGGGTAGAGAATTTCTCTGTCTCTTCAAAAGTAATGTGGACCCAGAGAAGCTCAAAGTAGCTTCAGTCGTATTTCATAACCTGCAATAAAGTCTAACCAACGTAAAACTATCATTAAGGGCAAAAAATGCTTTTAAATGATGTTCCTAGATTGATCCATCCAAATTTGACAAAAGCAAGAGCAGAATCACTAGTTTAGTGTGCACCTATCATCTGTAGGATTTGACTTATAGATAGTGACACCCAGAATGTGGAGGCTGCACTGCACTCATCAGAGATGATGCAACAGAAGGAAATGGATCTAGAAAGATGCACTCTGAAACTCAATATACTGCAGGTGTTTTAACAAATGACTTTCAGACCTGAAATGCTTGGGTAAAACACTGAAATTGCATCCCAGAGCTCCCTTTGCTAGCCCTGAAGACTCATCAAAGGGAAGTGTTATTAGGCAGTATTGTGTTATCTGAAATAAAGGCAGATTCAAAACCATACTCCTTGACCACTTGAGGTACCACTGTGAAAGGCACTGATGTTTTCTACAGATTTCTCAAGGGTACCTGACTGTCAAAATCAACACTAAAATCATTGATTGATAAGCAATAAGTCAACATGCCGATTACACTGCACACATACCACGGGCTTGTACACATTTCTCTAAGCAATGAAGCTTTACAGTGCTGCTTTGAGTGGCAATGGTTTACTCTCTTGTAACCACTGCAAGAAGAACACATTCCCCTTTTCACCCCTGTTACTTTGAGTACAGTAATTAATTGGCATTTGTATAAATGAGGGAGGAGGACCCTCCATGGAGAAGACCTGGCTTTGGGGAAAGGGAAAGCAGAGGCTGGGCTGTGTGTGTGTGGGGTGGCGGGGATAGGAAGGAAGAAGCCATTGCTAACTGAAGAGAAACTTCCTGTGTTAGGGCAATGCCATACTGGGAGATTCAGATGTGGTTGTTCCCAGTGTCCTACCAAAAGTTCCTACCCCATACCTGTCAACTGCTTTAAGATTGGGTTTAGTGTGGGGAATGTAAGAAAACGGTCACTCAGGTGTGTGTGTTTGTACTGTTTCCACACCTCTATCGCTGGTTATTCAGCCAAAGCAAGTGACAACAGCACTTCTAAAGCAAAGAGAGTATGGGTCAGAGTGTAACAGCATAAATGTAGTTTTCTTAATGTGCTCAATTTGTGCTGCTCAGAAACATATGTATATTGTGCAAGCTGCCAGGAATGCAGTCCCTGGTGTATACCTTGTGCTAGAGCTGCAAGCCCTGAATGTCACCCAGAAACACTCCCAGGTGAATTCCAGAGTCAGGGAAAGGGGCCAAGACAGCAGAGAAAAGACTCTCAGCACCTTCTTGGTCAAACTTTATGTGTTCTCAACTTTATGCAAATGTTCAAGATGAACTTCATGCTGAGAAACATCAGTTCAGCCAAACTTGTAAGGAAATGAATGACCTTCATCATGGGAATGTGCCCACTGTGACCAATAAGCTGCCCTGTGCTATTGCACAAAGCTACTGGGATAAATATCCTTACTGAAAACCAGAAAGTACTACTACAATGATCCCAACATAACTAAAGAAATCCAGGACTAAGCTACAGATGTGAAAAATAAGAAAGAAGAAAAAACATAATAATAAATATTATTAATAATAATGATAATAAATAATCATCATCTTCTTCTAGCTGAGACTCTCAACATTCTGCAGGTACTCAGCACAGTGCTTGTGGATGAGGTGAGGCAGACAGCCCAGGTACAGAGGCATCCAGGGATTAAGATTCCAGCAGCCTGTGTTGACAATCAGGACACATCATTCCTGGTCCTTGATTCTAAGGCCACTAATTGATTTGAAAGCACAGTACTCTCTTAATAGACAGTAAGGATTGTAAATTTATGCTTAGATCCTTCTCCTGTAAGTAATTTGCACTCTGGAGCAAGGGATGAGGTTAGGAGTTCTTCAGTAGTCTAGGTCCTTATGCCCAACAACCTTGTTGAACCTGGCAGAGAGAACAGTGACATGGCTGGGACTCTGTGGTACTGGTTTGGGCTGTCACTGTGGTCTCTGTCTCAGCACTGCCCAGTCAAGACATGACAGTGCTGTGGTCATTCTTATCTGGTTTTGGTGATAAACTCAGAACAGTCCACTGCCAAAATCAACACCCAGTTCTTAGCTGCACTGACCATTTCTCAGCTGTAATTGAGGATCAGGCCCATTACTCTGAGCATCATAAAAAATACCTTGCCAGTGCCCTTTACAAAATGTCAAATTCTCACTTGGTTTTTTGCATATTCCAAAGTACTTTAAGCTAAAATCACCCTTGGTATCATTTTCAGAGGATCAGTCTCTTTGGGAACAGAGATTTTCCTTCTGACCTTTACATTTATTGCTAAAGAACATATTTTTATTCCTGACACTTGCTTGGAGAAGGTTTACAAAATGTGTCTCTCTCTAGTCTCTCTGCACTCCTCGGCTGGTGATCCCAGCACCTACACATGTCCTCGGGGCGTGCATCCTGCCATGTACCACTGACTTTCCCACCACAAGTGCAGCTCCAGCACCGGCTCCAGACCCCACTAGGGCCGGGGAACCGCTGGAGGGCCGGACAGTGCCATCTGATGGTGCAAATACGACCTGCAAATGCAATCTGAGAGGGAGAATACAAGAGCGGCTCTTTCCCGGATAGGTGAGAACACTCCATCGAATGCTTGAGGATGCAGCTGGGGGAGTGGGGATGAATAATTCTTGATTTCTAGCACTTTCTAAGAGCTTAACAACAGCTGGACTGATTTATATGCCTAAAAGCTGAAGACTTTGTTTGTGATGACAAGCAAATACAGAGAAGTACGTGGAAAAGGAGAGAGAAATGCTCTGACATTCCCTTCACATTAACTTGCTCTCATTTTCTCTTCCCTCTTCTTTTGCTCCCTCAGCATGGAAATAGAACTCACTTAACCTGGATGACATGGCAAATATCAGCTTCCTCCCCAAACGAGTTTAAAGGAGCAAACTTAGAACATTTTTATGTCATTGTTGGATATAAACTGGCCATTACAAACAAGACTAAAAGGAGGGAATACAAACTCCTACAGGGCTAAACTTTCTCACTGTGCATAAAGCATCTCCACGTATAGGGGCAGCAACAATTTGTCATGGATGTTGGGGTGTCAAGCAGTTGGGACCAAGTCTGCAAGATGCCCAGAGGTCCAGAGAATTACTCTCTAAAGGAGTGGGGTGTGAGGACCACTAAAGGCAGGGACATGCATTTCTGGAGAGAAAACCTGTGAATACACTCCGCAAGTTGTTGTGGGAACCACATGGATCTTCACCATTGGACTGTCACTCCACCAGAGCTGTGACCTTAATAACTGGTTCCTGCAGCATTCCTGGAGGGATACCAAGGCAAAACAAAGGGAAACTTTTTGGGTTTCAAACAGCAAGATACAGAGCTAGCTGAGGTTCCTCTCCTCAGTACGAAGGCAGCCTGGGGCACATGTGTGAATGTGGTGTTAACAGACCATGGGGTGATCCTGGTACAGCTGTGCTCTTAGTGCTGTGTCACCTTCACACCTGAACTCCTGAGAGCTGCTGACAAGGATGCATCCTCACACATATGGAGCTTTACATAATCTCGTGGTATTCATGAAGGCTACCAAGGAGCCACTCTACGAATCTGGTTGCTAATAATCTGTTGGATTGTGACATGACCCACAGCTCTTTCTTAGAACTTGGGGGATGGGGAAAAGGAGAAAATTCTTTAATAAAAAGACACCAGGTACAGAGCAACATCTTGTTTTTGCTGTGGCTGTGGGCTCACTGTTGGGGCTAAAAGTGTGTGTATTTGGTTTGTTTCCTTCATGTCTGATTTTTTTTTTCTTAAAATGGAGGAAAAGTTCCTACCTTAAAACAGCCTCATTAGAATTTCAGACAAAGCTGTCTTGTGACAGCAGAAGTATTGTATTTAACCTGTCCTCACTGTCAGTGAACTCTGCGAAGTCATCAGGTGGGAATGTGTATTTCTGGAGCCATTTATATCACTTCCAACTTATTTATGTATTTGATTTTAATTTTTATATTTCTGTTGAGAGATTTACCTCAAGCCATTGCCCTGAAACAGAGAAAAAAGCTTGCCTAGAAGGAACTGCACACATGATGGCTATTTTTATGGAATGGCAATGACATCTGAGTTCAGATTTTCTTTGACAGAAATCAGTTCCGTTCAGCTGTGACCCATATCTCTTTGTCTTGACAAGCTGAGGAAATCATAACACCTTGGACCAAAACTGAGTGAGGCCTGAATTCCCCTTCTGTCTCCCAAAATTGCTGACTTTAATTTGACACATCTTAGAGGGTGAATATGTTTTAAAGAGTGAACTTTTAAAAATGATAAACATGGTTATTCTTGCTTCTCTTTGTCCACAGCACAGTGGATGAAATGCTGTGCAAACACAAGCATAAATTTAGTCTTTTTTGAAAAGATCTTATTATTTGAGGAAAGTGACAATGAAACTAACAGACTGAGGATAAGAAGGGTGTGATATAGCAGAAAAATGCTCGATGTGGTCATTGCTCTCTCTCTCTCTCTCTTTTTTTTTAAAGACTATATATAATAGTTCTGCCTTTCTTGAACTAGTAAAACTTGTCCTACTTCTTGCACATCTCTGAGTGCTACAGCTCCTCTAAAGTCAATTTCTATTAGGGCTTGGCCCCATCACTGAGGTGATTAGGACAGCACTCCCAGACAGCTGGGTTAGTATGGAAAATAATATTGATGATTTGACACCTGATGATCTCTAGAGTCAAATCTTAATGAATCCCTCTGGAGGCAGCACCTGAGGGAGCCTCTTTGAAATGCAGTGGCAAGCCACAGCTCTGAACACAACCAAGAAGCCTACTCTGCTCTGTAAGCCGAGGAGTATTAATTCAGTGTTTGTTAGTGCTGCTGTAAAACTCCTTTCTCTGTTTCTCACATTTTCCTCTGTGACTTCATAGCCTGACTCCTTTGTGTTACTATTAAAATATCACATTAGGACAATACTGATGCTGAATGCTGAAGCACTCAAGCAGGCACGGGTGTCAAAGTGAAAGCAGATTGCTCAACTTTTGCTCACCACTTAGTGCATAACTGTTGCTTTTAAGTTAGTGCATTCCAGATCTTATAATATGCTACTTGAAATGGATTGCATTTAAAGGCAAACATTCTCCTAGAGCAGTAAACACAAATATCATCATTTATTTATATGTGTGCCGGTGTCAAAGCTAAGAGTGACAGAAATCATTGTATGAAAAACCTGCAGTAAATATCTCAGCAGGAATGTCTTTCACCATCCTGCTCACAAAAAGTTTCTCTTTCACATCAAAGAGTTACCAGCTTGAAAATCTAGATGAAAATCTCAGGCCTGGCTCAGGAATTCGAGTGTGACCTTCCCCTTATCCCGAGCTGCACGCAGCTGGGCAACAGCTTTCTTTTCCTCTTCTGGTGATGAATCTAAGCAGTCTGCCTGTTAGCTGCAAAGTCACATGGGTCACAGAAATATCTGCAAGACAGGCAGACAAGGATGCTGTGGGAATTTCTGAAAAATAAGGGGAAACAACAGAAAATTAATCTGACCCATCTGGAATCTCAATTGTGTCTTGTTTCCCTTCTAGTGCACAGGCAGAACCCTTGTGAGGAGAACGTTCTATCATTCTTGCTCTGTGTGTAATGCCTCTGGGCCCATTTAGAACATGGAACTATCAGAAGCCAAAACCCCCAACTCACACAGATTATTATTTCACTGCTTGGAAACCTATTCTAGTGAATCAGACAGACACCATACAGAAGAGAACTCTCCCTGTTCACTCAGAGGCTGTCCCACAGCTGCTTAAGGTTATAGGCTGATTCACTTGGCTTCTCTCGCTTTTTCACAGCTAGCAGAGACCTTGGATGCTCTGAGACTCTCCTATGCCAATCAAAACAAATACTTAATAAACAAAGGAATCTTGCCTTTGAAATCCAGAGAGAGTCATGCTGGAGAGCAGCAGCTATGCAATATTTTCCTTTCTGACAAAGCAGAAAAGGAAATGTCAAAAAATATCCTTTTCTCATAGTCCAGACTGGAATTTTTTCCCCATTACCTTCACAGGATGAGCTATTTGTGACTGGGGGGGGGGGGGGGGGGGGGGGGGGGGCAGGGGGGAAAAAAGAAAAGAAAACAAAAAAGCTGTTTCTTTTTAGCAGTGAGGGGTCAAACAATTTTATTATTTATTTTGCACCACAACTGTTCCAGCACCTGCCATAGCAGAAGGCATAGCAGGGCTTGAAAGAGCAAGTCCCCTGTTTTTCACTTGATTTAAAGTCTGAGGCCATTCCACTTCTGGTCATTGTGCAGTTCTAGAAATCTCAGGTGAGAAAACCAGTGAGCTGAGAGCTCAACTTCTGAAACACTCACAAAAGCAAAACTGGTGATTTAGTCCCCCAGAGAGTGGGAGGTACTCACAGAACAATCCAAAAATTATCAACAGGTGGTGAACCCTGAAAGCCCTGATGCAGTGGGTATGAAAGAGTCAGGGGAATGATGATTCTATCTCCCCTTACACCCCTCTGTCCTTGCCTGTGGCACTAACCTGTGAGATTGCTCTCAGTGCTTTCTGCTGCAAAGTCTCCAGCAGACATTATAAAGTCTGCTCATTCCAAATTCCCAACAACCCAGAGATTCACATAGCGTGAGGGATTGAGACAACTCAGCTCAAAGAGACTTTATGCTCAATTTACAGATATCCATTGACTAAGATCAATACCACAATCTGAGAGACCTTGTTCTACCTTGATTAGAGGGAGTTCCATGTGTCCTGGACAAATGTGACCAGCAGTAAGAATCTGGGATTTGTGGAAAAGCTCAGAGGGAAGGAGAAAGAGCACAGGAGTCCAAGTTGATGAGGAATAGTGCATCCTTTAGGTGAGAATGAGGAGATCACATTAAAGAACAACTGTATCCTGGCTGTGAGAAAGGTGTCTGTAGGAAGAAATGCAGTTGCAGGTAAAGCTTTTGGAAAGCAAGAGGCTCAGTCAGAGTACAAACATCTTTTTCCTCTCTCACCTCCCTTTTTGTCTCTTGGAAAGTGACCTCTATCCAAGGGTGTTTGCTGGAGAGCAGGCATCTGGATTGGAAGGAGACACAGCAGGGAAGTACAGGGAACAGAGGGTTAATTCCTCCAAACAGTGGCCATGATTTTGTGAATACCTGTTTGGATCATGGAAAAAGGAAGTACCTAAATTCCAGGCTCTCACACATCTGTGGCACTCTGCTTTACAGGGGACATGTTCTGACTCACCAGATGAGTCCTCTGGAACAACTGATCAGGCCATGTCAACTGTTCCTCATCCTTGCTTTTACCTTGCCTGTTAATCACTGGCTTTAGAGAACAAGCAAAACTATAAAAAAGAAAGAAAAAAAGAGAACAAGATAAGGATCTTGTTTTTGCAGAGAATACCACTACAGACCCCACACATTTGCTAAACATTTCTGAAGCACTGCCAGCAGGATTTAAAAAATACTGATTTCCTTAGTTCTTTCCCTGGTTTGGCCCCTGCTGGGTCCTTCAGTCAGTGCTGCCTTTGGGGACACCAACAAAGCTGCCAAGGGGTCTGTGAGGGCTCTGATGAGTTGTGAATCCTACACAAGAGCTGAAGAGGGAAACACCACTTGGTCTGGGTGTGATGCTGACCAGAAGGCTGAAAGCGAAGATATTGTGTACAACGTGTCCATACATGGATGAGCAAGGAGCTACTGGACACACTATTACTTAAAAGGAAACTCTACAGGAAGTGGAGGGAAGGACAGGTAGAACAGGGGGAATACAAGGAAGCTGCCCGAGCAGCAAGAGTCCTGGTCAGGAAAGCCAAAGCAGAGTTTGAGTTGAATCTAGCCAGGGAGATTAAAGGGAATACTAAGAACTTTTACAGGTATATTAATGGGAAGAAGAAGACTAGGGAAGGTGTGGGCCCCCTCAGAAAAGAAAATGGTGACATGGTCACCTGTGATGAGGAAAAGGCTGAGGTACTTAATAACTTCTTTACCTCAGTCTTCACTGCAAGGGCCTCTAGCCACACTCCTGATGTTATGGAAGTCAAAGCCAGGGACAGGGAGGAAGAACTGCCCATTGTAAGTGCAGATCAGGTTCGTGATCATCTGAAGAACCTGAAAGTGTTCAAGTCCATGGGACCCGACGGGTTACACCCACGGGTGCTGAGAGAACTGGCAGATGAGGTTGCTAAACCCCTCTCTATTATATTCCAAAAGTCTTGGCAGTCTGGTGAAGTCCCCACAGACTGGAAAAGGGGAAACATTGCCCCCATCTTCAAAAAGGGCAAGAAGGAGGAACCAGGGAACTACAGGCCAGTCAGTCTCACCTCTGTGCCTGGAAAGATCATGGAACAGATCCTCCTGGAGTCACTACTCGCTCAAAAGAATAGTGAAGAGGTGATTGGGAACAGTCAGCATGGCTTTGCCAAGGGCAAATCCTGCCTGACCAACCTGGTGGCCTTCTATGAGCAGGTGACAAAATTAATAGATGAGGGGCGAGCAACTGATGTCATTTACCTGGACCTGAGCAAAGCCTTCGACACTGTCCCACACCACATCCTGGTCTCCAAACTGGTGACACATGGGTTTGATTGGTGGACCACTAGATGGATAAGGAACTGGCTTGATGGCCGCACCCAGAGAGTGGCTGTCAATGGCTCCATGTCCCAGTGGAGGCCAGTGACAAGTGGAGTCCCTCAGGGATCAGTCCTGGGACCTATCTTATTCAACATCTTTGTGGGGGACATGGACAGTGGCATTGAGTGCACCCTCAGCAAGTTTGCTGATGACACCAAGCTGTGTGGTGCAGCAGACACGCTGGAGGGAAGGGAGGCCATCCAGAGGGACCTTGACAGGCTGGAGAGGTGGGCACAGGCCAACCTCATGAAGTTCAATAAGAGCAAGTGCAGGGTCCTGCATCTGGGTCGAGGCAATCCCAGGCACAAATACAGGCTAGGCAGTGACTGGCTGGAGGATAGCCCTGAGGAGAGAGACTTGGGGGTGCTGGTGGACAAAAAGCTCAACATGAGCTCTCAGTGTGCACTTGCAGCCCGCAAAGCCAATCAGATCCTGGGCTGCATCAGGAGAAGTGTGGCTAGCAGGTCGAGGGAGGTGATCCTCCCCCTCTACTCAGCCCTGGTGAGACCCCACCTGGAGTACTGTGTCCAGTTCTGGAGCCCCTATTACAAGAGGGATGTGGAGGTGCTGGAACGTGTCCAGAGAAGGGCCACGAGGATGATCAGAGGGCTGGAGCACCTCTCCTATGAGGACAGACTGAAGGAGTTGGGGCTGTTCAGTCTGCAGAAGAGAAGGCTCCGAGGAGACCTAATTGTCGCCTTCCAGTATCTGAAGGGGGCCTACAGGAAGGCTGGGGAAGGACTTCTCAGGATATCAGGTAGTGATAGGACTAGGGGAAATGGAATGAAGCTGGAGGTGGGGAGATTCAGGCTGGATGTGAGGAGGAGGTTCTTCACCATGAGAGTGGTGAAACCCTGGAATGGGTTGTCCAGGGAGGTGGTCGAGGCCCCGTTCCTGGGGGTGTTTAAGAGCAGGCTGGATGAGGCTCTGTCCAGCCTGATCTAGTGTGGGGTGTCCCTGCCCATGGCAGGGGGGTTGGAACTAGATGATCCTTGTGGTCCCTTCCAACCCTGAATGAAACTATGAAACTATGAAACTATGCACATTAACAATATACTCCAACTAGCTGTTGAGTAAGGACACATTTGTACCATGCTGCTCCACAAAGCAAGTAACAGAGTTTGCTCTGAAGTTGTTTGGTACACATGGTAGCACTGCCTAACACACTGCTGAGTCTGCCTTGAGCACTGTGCACTGCACGCAGCAGAGAGCCCCAGAGAGGAACACAGAAGTGTTGGTCCAGCAAGTGTGCACGGGGAGCCCTTTCATTGCAAGTGTGCTCCAGAGCTTGCCGAGGATCAGCCCCATTTAACCTGGAGCTCCCCATTCACTCTGCTGCTACCACCCAACCAGGAGACCAAGATCTGAGCATGGTGCCATCACCTTACTGCACTTAACATCTGGCATCAGCAACATGCCCACAGGTGCAGACTCCCTGTCTCTGGAGACATTCCAAACCCACCTGGACACTGTGATCCTGGCCATCCTGCTGGGGGTGACCCTGCTTTAGCAGGAGGGCTGGACTAGATGATCCCCAGAGGTCCCCCACCATTCTGGGATTCTGTGAGGAGAGGTAGTCCTCATGAGGTAGTGGAATCAGGTAAATGAGTGATTTGTGTGGCTCCTTTGTTTCACTTAACTTCTAGCTGTACACGTAACACAAAGTGTATTTCAGCACGCAGACACACAAATTCTTGGTCTGGTGGATTCTTACACTCAGAGGACTGTGAGTTATGCACAGCGATATGCACTGCAAAAGATCAATGTTCAAAACTTTTCTTTACCTTTAGGTGTCCCTTGTAAATTTGTCATACAGACATTAAAGTCAAACCAAATCATTCCTTTCTTCCACAACTTCTCTGTCCCTCACGTGAAATGTGCAAGGCAGTGGCTGGTGATGGGTGCTGCCTGCAGCATGCTGGTGATTTCCATAGGTGTGTGTCAGTTTGCTATAGCCTTGGATTTGAGCCAAAGGGCTTGGTAACATAGGTGGGTGAAATCTCTCTGGAGCATGGGAACAAGCAGATTTAAGTTTGAATGTCCAGAACTGTCATTTCCCCTTTGAGAATAACCTTTATTAGAATAAACCAAAACAGGTTGGAAGAGACCTTCAAGATCATCGTGTCCAACCCATCAACCAATCCAACCCACCCAAACAGCTAACCCATGGCACCAAGCACTCCATCAAGTCTCCTCCTGAACACCCCCAATGACGGCGACTCCACCACCTCCCCGGGCAGCCCATTCCAATGGGCAATCACTCTCTCTGTATAGAACTTCTTCCTAACATCCAACCTGAACCTCCCCTGGCGCAGCCTGAGACTGTGTCCTCTTGTTCTGGTACTGGCTGTCTGGGAGAAGAGACCATCATCCGCCTGTCTACAACCTCCCTTCAGGTAGCTGTAGAGAGTGATAAGGTCACCCCTGAGTCTCCTCTTCTCCAGGCTGAGCAACCCTAGCTCCCTCAGACTCTCCTCATAGGGCTTGTGTTCCAAACCCCTCACCAACTTTGTTGCTCTTCTCTGGACTCGTTCCAGCAAGTCAACCTCCTTCCTAAACTGAGGGGCCCAGAACTGGACACAGTACTCGAGGTGTGGCCTAACCAGTGCAGTGTACAGGGGCAGAATGACCTCCCTGCTCCTGCTGGCCACACTGTTCTTGATGCAGGACAGGATGCCATTGGCCCTCTTGGCTGCCTGGGCACACTGCAGGCTCATGTTCATCCTACCATCGACCAGCACCCCCAGGTCCCTCTCTACCTGGCTGCTCTCCAGCCACTCTTACCCCAGCCTGTAGCACTGCATGGGGTTGTTGTGGCCAATGTGCAGAACCCGGCACTTGGATGTGTTCAATCTCATGCCGTTGGACTCTGCCCATCTGTCCAGCCTGTCGAGGTCCCTCTGCAGAGCCTCTCTACCCTCCAGCAGATCAACTCTTGCCCCCAGCTTGGTGTCATCAGCAAATTTACTGATGATGGACTCAATGCCCTCATCCAGATCATCAATAGAGATGTTAAAGAGCACGGGGCCCAGCACTGATCCCTGGGGCACACCACTAGTGACTGGCTGCCAGCTGGATGTGGCACCATTCACCACCACTCTCTGGGCTCGGCCATCCAGCCAGTTCCTAACCCATCGCAGTGTGCTCCCGTCCAAGCCATAGGCTGACAGCTTGGCCAGCAGTTTGCTATGGGGGACGGTGTCAAAGGCCTTGCTGAGGTCCAGGTAGACTACATCAACAGGCCTCCCCACATCCACCAGGCGGGTCATCTGATCATAGAAGGAGATCAGGTTGGTCAGGCAGGACCTGCCCTTCCTAAATCCTAAATTGAGCAAGCAATCAAGTTGAGCCCTCTAAATTGCAGTTGTCTTTTGGTGTCTGCACATGTTTAACCTCAAATCCTCATTCAAACATAAAAGAGGGACACGAACTGACAGGAGCCTCATGCTTTTCAAATCAAGAAAGTGGATGACACTGATGCTGTAGCCCTGAATCTCACTTCAGGTTGACAAATTTTAGCACACTCTGCACATGTGTATGGAAACATTTTTAGGTTCAGTTTCAGAAGAAAAGCCTACTTGGAAATGTTTCTGCTTGCACGACCTCCAATGAGCCAACTCCCTGCTCTTCTCTGTGTGCTACAGCAAGGGGAGAACTAAGCTCAGAGGGAAACAGCCCAAATAAGAGCAAGGGGAGAGCAAGGCAGTGTGAAAGAGATTACTTTTGACAGCAATCAGGCTGGTCCTGTGTGTGTCCCCCTCCATTTTAATTACATGGTTTAAAATAATCTCCTCAACTTTGGGAGGAAATGTACTTGTCTGTATTTAATCTGGCCATTGGCTCTGCCTGTATCTGCAACACCACTACCACAGCAAGATGCTGAGCTTCCTTAGAAAGAGAAGAAGGGGTGAAATGGGATAGAATATGCTGGAGCCTGGCAAAGAGGACTGAACAGAACCAGCCAATAACCAAATATTTGCATTCCTAGCAGAAAAGCATTAAATGATGCTCTGACTGCAATGATAGCTCATGATTGCACTGCACTCCATGGCAATGCACTGGCTTTTGGCATCAGAGTCATGCCTGCAGAACTCCTTATACCCTGATCCCACTGTATCCCAGCTGGCTACAGTGACTGGCACTGAAATGTAAGAAATATATTCAGCAGATGTTACCAGTTCAGAGCATACATATCTCTGTGTCTGTGATTTAAGTTAAAAATGCTACTGGGAAGGCTGGTATCCAAACAAGCAGTAGGCCTTCAGTTTGATCCAAGGGTGTGCTGTAGTAAAATGCCTGAGTTTTTAGAGAGATAGCAGGATTTTAGAGAAAGAAAAATAAGATTAATAGCAAGGGTTTGCTGAGATCAGAAGTGAAGGCTCTGACTGCACCTAACTGGGCACAGTATCTAGCTTCAAAGAGCTGAGAAAACAGAGGTCATGAAGTGTTAGACTGATAAAAAGCAGCGGCTTAGTTCTGTGGGAACAGATCAGATCCTTGAGCTGGTTTCAAAACAACTGAAAATCTACTTGAATACTTTTCATTCTCTTATCAAAGAGCTGAGACCAAGGCGAATTTTAGCTGATTGGTGATGAGGTATAACAGTTTTAATTCCCTGATCATTCACATCTCTGTACATTAGTTTCAAATTAGGATTTACTCTTAGGTGAGTTAAATGTTCTCTGTGCTGGGAACTTTTTCCTAGAGTAGCAGAGATCTCCTGCTTAGTGTATCTTCAGAACCCAAATTGCCCAATCATGGCTAGCCAATATTTGGTGGGGAAATCAAGACCATCCCTCTGGGGACAGCCCTGGGGTATTTATATGGTGTATCTATGGTCCTAACTTCTGTCCTGTTGTGACCACCCTGAAAAATGTGTTATTCCCCAAAGTGACATTCTATGGTCTAATCTGAGTGCACCATCAGCAAGTGTGCAGATGACACCAAACTGAGTGGTGCTGTTGATACACCAGAGGGATGGGATGGCATCCAGAGGGACCTGGATAAGCTGGAGAGGTGGTCCAGGTGAACCTCATAAGGTTCAACAAGAGCAAGTGCAGGGTTCTGCATGTGGGCTGGAACAATCCTCACTATCAATACAGAATGGGGCAGGAGGTGATAGAAAGAAGCCTGAGGGAAAGGATTTGGGGGTGCTGATGGACGAGAAGTTGGACATGAACAGGCAGTGTGAGCTTGCAGCCCAGAAGGCCAATGGCAGCCTGGGCTGCACCAAAAGAAGCATGGCCACCAGATCCAGAGAGGTGATTCTGCCACTTTTCCTGTGCTCTGGTGAGCCCTCACTTGGAGTACTGCATCCAACTCTGGAGCCCTCAACACAGGAAGGATATAAACCTGACAGAGTGGGTGTAGAGGAGGGCCATGAAAATGATCAGGGGGTTGGAGCACCTCTGCTATGAGGACAGGCTGAGGGAGCTGGGGGTGTTCATCCTGGAGAAGGCTCCAAGCAGACCTGATAGCAGCCTTCCAGTACCTGAAGGGAGCTACAAAAAGGCTGCAGAGGGGCTGTTCCCAAAGGCCTACAGCAATAGTATGAGGAACAATGGTTTGAAAATCGAGAAGAGCAGATTTAGATTGGCTGTTAGGAACAAGTGCTTTATCACGGGGATGGTAGAGCACAGGTTGCCCAGGGAGGTGTTTGAGACTCCATCCCTGAAGATATTCATGGTGAGGCTCAACAGAGCTCTGGACAGCTTGATCCAGTGGAGGATGTCCCTGCTCACTGCAGGGGCAGCAGGACTAAATGACATTTAGACTTTCCTTCCAACCAGGACTATTTTATGATTCTGTGATCTGTCACCTGTGTTACTAAGAGCAGCAACAGCAGCAGCAGCACCAAGCACAACCACATACCAGTGCAGAGGGGAACATAAGCCACTGTGTCTGGGACTGCACACAGAGCACATTAGAGTGGGCATGGTTCACGTGTGTGGTGGATGGGCTGGAGAAGAGCACAGCCCAGAGAAGCATAGGTTGTTAAGATGGAAAGGGCTAGTGACAGAGCTTTGCTGTTACGTGCTCATGCTCATGTAATATGGATGCCACCTTTCCATCCCAACAACTCAGGAGACTTCAATAGCAGGGATGCAAGTCTGGCCCTGGCCTTTGGCTGGGAACTGTGGGGTACTTGCTCATGTTAATTCCTCCTTGTTTACTCTTTACTTTGCAAACAGGCCCACTTGAGTGAAGCATACTCCCACAAAATGGGCACTTACCATGTGTAACACTGTTAGAGCAACAAAAGAAAGCAAAGGAAAGTTATAACTCCAGCAGTATGAGGTATTTCTTTTCAAGTACAGGGTGTTGGTCATGTTTTTCCTTGATTGTTGCCAGAGGGTTTTATTTTCCCATAAAATAAGCATTTCACATTCTCCATTGCTCAGTCACACACTGTTATTACCAAAGCTATAATATTTTGGCTTTCTTTATGTCAATCATTTGCATCTGAATAGTTCAAACATTTGTAGATGGTAGGTAATCCTACCTTTTTCCTAAGAGACAGGACTGGAAATGTTAGCCTCTACATTTGTAATCTCAACAGCATTCCCAAAAAGACTGGCATTTTAGTTCTGGGTCAAGTTTGACTACAGAGGTGAGATGATGTTTAAAAGAATTATGAAATAGTTGCTCCCATCTTACCCAGGTTCGCTTGCTTAATTTCTTATTTCTCCTGAAATGTCTGCACAAACCCTTTCATCTCAATGAATACTTCAAGCTGCTCACATTCTGCATGGCAAGGCATTGACTAAGAAATGCTGCAGCCATGCAGTAAATCAGTATTGATCATCTCCACAGACATGAAGGGCAAAATCACATGGGTATTAAATACTTTCAGTTCTATATATGTATTTAATTCCTGTCTTGCTTTATACAAGCACCAGATTACGTGAGGGGTGACTAGCTGAAATAGTTCTTTTATGTTGCTGTTATCCTACTGATTAAAAAATTCCTGGGTTTTGAACCTGTGAAACTAAACCCAAAGGAGGTAAATATGATATAGGCTAAAACTTGACAAGTTTCATCTGACCAAGTATTTAAGAAAGAATACAGAAAGGAGGGACAGCAAAATATCCAGGACAACTTTAATTTCCCATTCTTAATGCGAGAGGGCATCTCCAGATGACTACAGAATCTTCAAATTACTATAGAATCTCTAATTAGGTAACAGCAGAGGGAGATACACAGGCAAGGAATAGAACTAAATTGTTGTTCCCCTGTACCCCCACTGAAGCCACAAGAAATGTGACTCAAGAAGACCAAAAACTATATCACTCTCATTTGCTTGACTCCAGCAGTGGTCCTTAGTCTCTCTGCAAGAATGTGAACCAGCTCTTCCCACATCCCACTAACCACAGTGCCTGCAAGGTTTAGACTAGTTATTAGGAATGATTTCTTTACTGCAAGAATGGCCAGGCACTGGAGCAGGCTGCCCTGGGTGGTGATGGAGTCACTATCCCTGCAGGTGTTCAATAAATGTGTGGACAATGGTTTAATGGCCATGGTGGCTTAGGTTGATGTTTAGACTGGATGATCTTAGAGGTCTTTTCCAACTGAAATAATTCTAGTATTTCACAAAAATAGCATTTTTAATTGCATAGAATGAACTTCAGAGGGTGTGGAGTACTGATCTTCATAGTGCTTCATATTCTGTAACCATTAAGAAAGATGGTTTGACTATGAAAAGTTGGTCATGTTGAACCACAAAGGGCTGGAACAATCCTCAGTATCAATACAGGCTCAGAGATGAAGACATAGAAAGCAATCATGTGGAAAAGGACTTCGGGGTGCTGATGAACAAGAAGCTGGACACGAGCAGACAGTATGAGCTTGCAGACCAGAAGGCCAATGGCATCCTTAGCTGCAGCAAAAGAAGTGTGGCCAGCAGGTCGAGAGAGGTGATTCTGCCACTTAGCTCTGCTCTGCTGAGACCTCACCTGGAGTGCTGTGTATAGCTCTGGAGCGCTCAATATAGGAGGGACATGGGCATGACAGAGTGGGTCCAGAGAAGTGCCACAAAAATTATCAGGGGGCTGGACCACCTTTTCTACAAGGGACAGGCTGAGGGAGCTGGGGGTGTTCAGCCTGGAGAAAAGAAGGCTCCAGGGAAACCTAATCGTGATCTTCCAGTACCTGAAGGGGAGCCTACAAGAATAGAATAGAATAGAATAGAATAGAATAGAATAGAATAGAATAGAATAGAATAGAATAGAATAGAATAGAATAGAACTAACCAGGTTGGAAAAGACCTTGAAGGATGGAGAGAGACAGTTTAGACAGGCCTGCAATGACAGGACAAGGGGCAATAGTTTCAAACTAGAGCAGAGCAGATTTAGATTGGATGTAGGAACAAGTTTTGCACCATGAAGGTGGTGAAGCACTGGAACAGGTTGCCCAGGGCGGTGGTTGGTGCCCCATCCCTGGAGACATTAAAGGTAAGGATTGACAGAGCTCTGGTCAGCCTGATGAAGTTGAGGATGCCCCTGCTGACTGCAGAAGGGGTTGGACTAGATGACCTTTGGAGGTCCTTTCCAAGCCAGACCATTCTATGATTCTATTCCAGAGGTTACAGAGGAAAGCTGGAGAAGTTTCCATTTTCTTTACCCATGTAGAAGGTCAGCAAGACTTTCTACCTTCAAGCACCAGTAATTGCCTGTGGCCTTTTCAAAGAGAGCCTCTTACTTTGGATCCCAGCATTGCTGTGCCTTGCTCATGCAGCCGTGCACCTCACTAATGCTGTTGCTTTATCAGTGCCTCTCCAGCCTGCTCCCCAGCATTGTTCTGTGCAGAACATCCCCTGATGCTCTGCCAAAGCCTGCATCTGAACAGCCCTACTGAAGGGATTTCCAACACTTCCCACAAGAGGTTGATAATGCTGTAATTAGTCTCTCTGGCAAATAATTCAGCCTTGCCTTCCCCTTTCTTTGTTCAGGAGATGCTTCCTTTCCTGTATTCACGAGCAATGCTTTTCATCTCTTTCATACTGCCTTTCTAGTATTTACAGGCAGATTTCCTACTTCTGCTTCTTCCATTTGTAGTTATTTTATGCATGCTTAATTCTTTTAACCTTTTCCTCATGAGCTTCCTTGGGTTTTGGTGCGCCTTTAAAGCAGCTAAGCCATTAGCTCTTCAGGCAGGATGCACATGCACTGCTGATCCTGGTGACTTTATTAAGATTACATAAAGGGCATTCCACTGAAGACACATTTTTGCTAAATAATTAAATGTTGCTGGAAAAGCAGGTCCTTTCAACAAAATCTTCTGCAACACCACCACCAGGCAATTCTGTATTTCCTCAGAATTCTCTGAGGGCACTGACAAGAGGAAAATTGCACCGAGCTGGGACTAAGAGCCCTGTGTCCTCACTGTGAAGTTATAGACAAGAGGCCGCAGCAACACAATGTTTCTGACACATGTGATGTGCAGGTAGACTTTTCTTGAAGTAGAGAAACATTGAATTACACAGAAAAAAATAAGAGAATAGAACAGAGCTTTGATTTAAAAGTTACATACACATCAGAGAAAAGAAAAACGTTAAGGCACTGTAGGGCAAGTATTACTATGTTATTGCTTTGAAGGGGTTTTGTTAGAGACAGTTTTCATCCAGAAAACTACCCAGATAGTTCACAACTCTACTGGAAAATTATTGTGCCATTTTGAGATTTAATTAATGTTCAGTCAATTCTCTGAAAGTATGGAACAGAAGAATTAGAATTCTGTTGAAGGGGAAATCTCACTACTGCCTCCACTATAAATGTATTGGTCACATTTTCTCACTGACAAGTTTCCATGTGGTAACAATAGTGCCCATCCCAATCACAGTATCAGGGATCAGTTTCCAGGCTTGTCCCTCTGACAATACACTCACAGCTAGTTTCCCTACTTCCTTCTTCCTGTTTTAACTACCTCCTGCCCTGTTACAACCTCCTCATCCTTTCACAGTGAAATACCTGGCAAAGTTTCTTCACTTTTAACCCTGTCTCTTATTACTGTGCCAAAGCTTTTACTATTTACACTTTTGTCCCTCTAAAAAGAAGCAGCTGAATTGCTTTTAATTGAAATTACATCACTTAAAATCCATCTACTTTACACAGATCCAAAAAACCCCTCTACTCAGCCCTGGGGAGACCCCACCTGGAGTACTGTGTCCAGTTCTGGAGCCCCTATTGCAAGAGGGATGTGGAGGTGCTGGAAGGTGTCCAGAGAAGGGCCACAAGGATGATCAGAGGGCTGGAGCACCTCTCCTATGAGGACAGACTGAAGGAGTTGGGGCTGTTCAGTCTGGAGAAGAGAAGGCTCCGAGGTGACCTCATTGTGGCCTTCCAGTATCTGAAGGGGGCCTACAGGAAGGCTGGGGAAGGACTTCTTAGGATGTCAGGTAGTGATAGGACTAGGGGGAATGGAAAGAAGCTGGAGGTGGGGAGATTCAGGCTAGATGTGAGGAGGAGGTTCTTCACCATGAGAGTGGTGAGACCCTGGAATGGGTTGTCCAGGGAGGTGGTCGAGGCCCTGTCCCTGGGGGTGTGTAAGAGCAGGCTGGATGAGGCTCTGGCCAGCCTGATCTAGTGTGGGGTGTCCCTGCCCATGGCAGGGGGGTTGGAACTAGCTGATCCTTGTGGTCCCTTCCAACCCTGAATGAAACTATGAAACTATGAAACTATGAATTCCTGTGGATCAAAGCTCATCACAAAAGCAGTCATGAGAACCTGAGTGTGCTACAGGACAGAGATAAGCAGTCCCAGCTAAGCCAGCCCTGCTTCTGATCAAACAAAGCCAGCAATTAAATACAGAATTAAACTTTGCCCCTCAAGAAAGGACAGCCTTAGGAGCTGCAGATTCAAAATGCACTGTTACTCTGCTAATGAATCCTACCAGTAGATTTTATGACTTGGCTACTTTCTGGTAAAAATAAATGCAATAACACCACCCCCACCCCCCTATTAACATTGCTTTTGAGACCTTTCAGGTAGCCTCGTTTTTTCATTATCACTGTGTAAAACAAATAACACATTATTATCAGCTTTTGTACTCCACTGAATAAAATCTATGACTTCAGTCTGAGGAGCAGTGATGTATCAGGAAACCTCTGGAAAAGCCTGGTCTTTAACACTAAAAACACTGCTAAACAGCAATGCACGTTCTGAATCACCTCTAACAAAGGACTGGGACATTTATTCCCTTCCGTCATTATTCATATAGGATCTCTAAGCCAAAATGTAAATGACTTCTGCTACTATATAATTTAAAACATCACTTCCTTTATTCCCAATTCATCCTGCTCCCCTTTTGACAAAGTATCATTCATTACTGGAACTGGTCTCCTTAAATCCTGTAAATCTTCTGTGTCCTTACTCCTAAGAATGCTGGATTTCAGTGACGGGAGGAGTGAAATTCAAATCTGTCCACCCAAGATGATGATTCCCTGTAAGTATCATGTGGTGCTTTTAACAAATAAACAATTTCCATGCCAGTCATAAGCAGACTCAGGTGCTGTCTTTGTACTGCAACAGAATAGAATAGAATAGAATAGAATAGAATAGAATAGAATAGAATAGAATAGACCAGGTTGGAAGAGACCTTCAAGATCATCGCGTCCAACCTATCATCCAACACTACCTAATCAACTAACCCATGCAACCAAGCACCCTGTCAAGTCTCCTCCTGAACACCTCCAGTGATGGCGACTCCACCACCTCCCCGGGCAGCCCATTCCAATGGGCAATCACTCTCTCTGTGTAAAACTTCCTCCTGACCTCCAGCCGGAACCTCCCCTGGTGCAGCCTGAGACTGTGTCCTCTTGTTCTGGTGCTGGCTGCCTGGGGGAAGAGACCAACCTCTGCCTGTTTACAACCCCCCTTCAGGTAGCTGTAGAGAGCAATAAGGTCACCCCTGAGTCTTCTCCTCTCCAGGCTAAGCAGCCCCAGCTCCCTCAGCCTCTCCTCACAGGGCTGTGTTCCAAGCCCCTCACCAACTTCGTTGCCCTTCTCTGGACTTGTTCCAGCAAGTCAACCTCCTTCCTAAACTGAGGGGCCCAGAACTGGACACAGTACTCGAGGTGTGACCTAACCAGTGCAGGGTACAGGGGCAGAATGACCTCCCTGCTCCTGCTGGCCACACTGTTCTTAATGCAGGCCAGGATGCCATTTACCCTCCTGGCCTCCTGGGCACACTGCAGGCTCATGTTCAGCCTACCATCAACCAGCACCCCCAGGTCCCTCCCTGCCTGGCTGCTCTCCAGCCACTCTGACCCCAGCCTGTAACACTGCATGGGGTTGTTGTGGCCAATGTGCAGAACCCGGCACTTGGATGTGTTAAATCTCATGCCGTTGGACTCTGCCCATCTGTCCAGCCTGTCGAGGTCTCTCTGCAGAGCCTCTCTACCCTCCAGCAGATCAACTCCTGGCCCCAGCTTGGTGTCATCAGCAAATTTACAGATGGACTCAATGCCCTCATCCAGATCATCAATAAAGATGTTGAACAGGATGGGGCCCAGCACTGATCCCTGGGGGACACCACTGGTGTCTGGCCGCCAGCTGACTGTGGCACCATTCACCACCACTCTCTGGGCTCAGCCCCCAGCCAGTTCCTAACCCAGCTCAGAGTGCTGCTGTCCAAGCCAGGGGCTGTCAGCTTGGCCAGGAGTTTGCTATAGGGGCGGTGTCAAAGGTCTTGCTGAAGACCAGGTAGACCACATCCACAGTCTGCCCCACACCCACCAGGCAGTCACCTGATCATAGAAGGAGATCAGGTTAGTCAGGCAGGACCTGCCCTTCCTAAATCCATGCTGGCTGAGCCTGATCCCTTGGCCATGCTCTAAGTGCTGTGTTAATGCACTCAGGATGACCTGTTCCATGATCTTGCCTGGCACTGAGGTCAGGCTGACAGGCCTATAATTCCCTGGCTCATCTATCTAGCCCTTCTTGTGGATGGGCACCATGTTGGCCAGCTTCCAGTCCTCTGAGACCTCTCCAGTGAGCCAGGGCTGCTGAAAAATGATGGAGAGCGGCTTGGCCAGCTCCTCTGACAGCTCTCCCAGCACCCTAGGATGGATCCCATCTGGTCCCATGGACTTGTGGGGATCCAGGCTGTCATTCAGAAGCCTTACTGATTCCAAAAGCACATACTCTGAACATCTGAAGGTTGGGTTGGTTTTGTTGTGTGTGGGGGCTTGTGGCAAATACAAGCAAATACAATTAATTAAATATTCTTTGGGCCAGCATTTTAGTGGTTGATGATGAAAAAATAAAAAGATACTTAGCAAATGCGGATTGTGACAGAAACCACTGTGCTGGTTTGGCCTGGGACAGAGTTATTTTCTTCAGAGTAGCTGGTATGGGGCTGTGGTTGGGATTTGTGCTGAACACAGCCATGACAACCCAAGGATAGTTTATTTACCGCTGAGCAGTGCTTACACAGTCAAAGTTTTTCTGCTCTTCACACTGCCCACACTGCTTGGTGGCTGTATATGGCAAATAAGGTGCTGAGCAGTTGCTTTCATACGACTCATTTGTCTTTCTCGGGGTTTATTTTCACCTCTGATGTTTTTTCCCCTTTTCCTTACAATAGTATTATTATTGTTAGTAAACTGGTTTTGCCTCAACCCATGAGTTTCTTACTTCTGCTCTTCTGATTCTCTCCCCATCCCAGCACCAGAGGAGGATGATCTGCTGCATATAGAATCACAGAATGGTCTGGGTTGGAAAGGACCTTCGAAGGTCATCCAGTCCAACCCCTTCTTCAGTAAGCAGGGGCATCCTCAACTAGATCATGTTGTCCAGTGCCCTGTTGAGCCTCATCTTGAATATCTCCAGGGATGGGGCCCCAACTACCTCTCTGGGCAACCTGTTCCAGTGTTCCACTACCCTCATGGTGCAGAATTTGTTCCTAATATCCAATCTAAATCTACTCTTCTCTAGTTTGAAGCCATTGCCCCTCATCCTATCATTCCAGGCTTTTGTAAACTGTCTCTCTCCATCCTTGTAGGCCATCTTCAGGTACTGGAAGGTCATTATTATGCTCCCACCAAGGCCAAGGTCTCTTGCACAGGGCCAGCACAGTCAGCTCATCCTGACAGGAGCAGGCTGTGCTCAGGTACCACCACTCTTCAGGCCAAAGGAATTGTTCTGGTTGGCCACGGATTGAACGTTCCTGTTTTAACATGCCCAGGTGCCTAACTCACACTGGATGTATGAGCTGCTGCACACAGGTGATAATGGAATTTTCATCAAACCTCGAAAGAATGGACTTCTCCTTTGCAACCATTGCAGGGTTCAGCAGGCCATTTGCAAATGTAAAACTAGTTTAGAAAATGGGTGTAAAAGCAGGAAGAAGATGGGAAAAAGAAGAAGGGAAATTGTACCAGGAGAAAAACCTTCCCAAACTGTCTCCTTTCTTGAAAACAAGACTGTGTCCACCTCGCACAGGGCTCCTCTTCAATGTGTCCCACCATGCATTTACACAATCACTGCAAACTGGTTCTCTGATGGGCTTTTTTATTCTGCAGTCTTCCTTTGGAACAGGTCCAGTTTCTGATTAAGTCAGTGGAGATATTCCCATTAACTTCTTCAATTTAGACTCAGATTTGAGCCTAGGTATGCATTTTAGTGGTGCCATCCATCAGTTCACCCACAGCTTGTTACTGCAATGCCTTGGGACACAGAGTTCAGAGCAACCTTGAGAGAGACAGGAAGGGCACTAGGACAATTAAGAAGGAATTCAGGGCCCTTGGACAATTGATTGATGGGGCAGGAGCTCAAGTGGTGTTCTGCTCAATTCCTTCAGTGTCAGGGGTGTACACTGAGAGGAATGGGAGAACCCACACCATCAACAATTGGCTCAGGGGATGGTGCCAGCGGCAGAACTTTGGGTTCTATGACCACGGGGCAACTTTCACTGCACCTGACCTGCTGGGTCCTGATGGGGTGCATCTATCTAGAAGGGGTAAAAGAGTCCTGGCACTGGAGTTGGCAGGGCTCATTAGGAGGGCTTTAAACTAGGTCTGAAGGGGGTGGGTGAGGCAATCGGTCCCTCTGCAGAGGTAAGAGTAGGGCGCAAGGTAGGGTCAGTTGAGAAGTCAGGAACCCAGCTGCGATGCATGTACACCAATGCACGCAGCCTGGGCAATAAGCAAGAGGAGTTGGAGGTCCTAATCCATCAGGGCGACTATGATGTAGTCGCTATCTCAGAAACTTGGTGGGACAGCACCCACGATTGGAGTGCTACAATGGGGGGTTACAGGCTCTTTAGGAGGGACAGGCGAGGGAGAAGAGGAGGAGGGGTGGCTCTGTATATTAGAGAGTCAATCTCTGCCACACAACTTGTGGTGGAAGATGAGGTAGTTGAGAGCCTGTGGGTCAAAATCAGAGGACAACCTAACAAGTCTGACATCCTGATTGGAATCTGTTACAGACCACCCAACCAGGATGAGGCGGCTGATGAGTTGTTCTACAAGCAACTGGAGGCTGTCTCAAGATCATCTGATCTTGTCCTTGTTGGTGACTTCAACCTCCCAGATATCTGCTGGGAACTTAATTCAGCAGGGAGGAGGCAGTCCAGAAGATTCCTGGAGCGAATGGAGGACTGCTTCCTGACACAGCTGTTAAGCGAGCCTACCAGGGGACAGGCTCTGCTTGACCTGCTGTTCTGCAATAGGGAAGGGCTGGTGGGAGATGTGATCGTGGGAGGCTGCCTAGGGTGCAGTGACCACGAGATAGTGAAGTTTTCAATATGCAGGGAGATAGGGAGGAGCACCAACAGAACCTTCACCTTGGACTTCCGAAGGGCGAACTTCAGCCTATTTAAAAAACTTGTCTGCAAAGTCCCCTGGGTACCAGCCCTCATGAACCAAGGGGTTCAGGAGGGTTGGACCTACTTCAAACAGGAGCTCTTGAAGGCACAGGAACTGGCGGTTCCCATGTGCCGGAAGGCAAGCCGGCGGGGAAGGCGACCGGCCTGGATGAGCAAGCAGCTCCTGGAGGATTTAAGGGGGAAGAGGAGGCTGTATCACCTTTGGAAGGAGGGGAAGGCTTCTCGAGGTATGTTCAAGGAAGCTGTTAGATTATGTAGGAATAAAATTAGGGAGGCTAAGGCCCAGCTGGAACTGAAGCTGGCCACCTCAGTCAAAGATAATAAAAAGCATTTTTATAAATATATTAACAATAAGAAGAAGGGCAGGAAGAACCTGAACTCCCTTGTGGACCTGGAGGGGAACACAGTTACTGAGGATGAGGATAAAGCTGAGGTCCTGAACACCTTCTTTACCTCAATGTTTAACAGCAAGGCAGGAGTTCAGGACGAGTGGTCTCCGGAGCTGGGCGTTGGGGTCGGGGAGCAGAGTAATACCCTGGAAATCCATGAGGAGTTAGTTCGGGACCTGCTGAGCCACTTGGATATCCACAAGTCCATGGGACCAGATGGGATCCATCCTAGGGTGCTGAGAGAGCTGGCGGATGTGCTAGCTAGGCCACTCTCCATCATTTTCCTCCAGTCCTGGCTCACTGGTGAGGTCCCAGATGACTGGAAACTGGCCAACGTGGTCCCCATCCACAAGAAGGGTCGGATGGAGGAACCTGGAAACTACAGGCCAGTCAGCCTGACCTCAGTGCCAGGGAAAGTGATGGAGCAGATTATCCTGGCAGCAATAACTGCGCACCTGAAGGATGGCCAAGGGCTCAGGTCCAGCCAACATGGATTCAGGAAGGGCAGATCCTGCCTCTCCAACCTGATCTCTTTCTATGATCAGGTGACCCGCCTGGTGGATGTGGGGAGGCCTGTGGATGTGGTCTACCTAGACTTCAGCAAGGCCTTTGACACCGTCCCCCACAGCAAACTGCTGACTAAGCTGTCAGCCTGTGGATTGGACCACTACACTCTGTGCTGGGTTAGGAACTGGCTGGAGGGCCGGGCCCAGAGAGTGGTCGTGAACGGTGCCGCATCCAGCTGGAGGCCAGTCACCAGTGGTGTCCCCCAGGGATCAGTGCTGGGCCCTGTCCTCTTCAACATATTCGTTGATGATCTGGATGAAGGGGTAGAGTCAGTCATCAGCAAGTTTGCAGATGACACAAAGTTAGGGGCAGATGTTAGTCAATTAGAGGGTAGAAAGGCTCTGCAGAGGGACCTCGACCGACTGGAAAGATGGGCAGAGTCCAATGGGATGGCTTTCAACAAGTCCAAGTGCCGAGTGCTGCACTTTGGCTACGGCAATCCCATGCAGAGCTATAGGCTGGGGTCGGAGTGGCTGGAGAGCTCCCAGACAGAGAGGGACCTGGGTGTGCTGATCGACAGCCACCTGAATATGAGCCAGCAGTGTGCTCAGGTGGCCAGGAGGGCCAATAGCATTCTGGCCTGCATTAGGAATAGTGTGGCCAGCAGGAGCAGGGAGGTCATAGTGCCCCTGTACTCTGCTCTGGTTAGGCCACACCTTGAGTCCTGTGTCCAGTTCTGGGCTCCTCAGTTTAAGAAGGACATTGAGACACTTGAGCGTGTCCAGAGAAGGGCAACAAGGCTGGTGAGAGGCCTTGAACACAAGCCCTATGAGGAGAGGCTGAGGGAGCTGGGATTGTTTAGCCTGGAGAAGAGGAGGCTCAGGGGTGACCTTATTGCCCTCTACAACTACCTGAAGGGTGGTTGTAGCCAGGAGGGAGTTGGCCTCTTCTCCCAGGCAACCAGCACCAGAACAAGGGGACACAGTCTCAAGCTGCGCCAGGGGAGGTTCAGACTCGAGGTGAGGAGGAAGTTCTTCACCGAGCGAGTCATTCGGCATTGGAATGGGTTACCCAGGGAGGTGGTTGAGTCATCGACCCTGGAGGCGTTCAAGGGGAGATTGGACGTGGCACTTGGTGCCATGGTCTAGTCATGGGGTCTGCGGTGTCAGGTTGGACTCGATGATCCTCGAGGTCCTTTCCAACCTGGGTGATACTGTGATACTGTGATACTGTGATACTGTGAACTCCCAGCTGCAGAGACAAACCCTTTCTAGCAGTAACCTGACTTTGACTTAGCTATTAATTACACTGTCTATAGTATTGTCATTAATTAGCTCAGCTGCTAATTGTTTGGATCAACATATAGTGCAGGCTAAACTGGTAGTGTCTAAAACAGAGAGCAAACATCTCATCTACCATGTATTTAGTACAAAAAGACTGAGCTTTTCCAACTGACAGTCATCCCTGGATCCCTGTATTCTCAAGCAAACTATTACAGCACAACAATTCAAAAAGATTTTGACCTGTCCTTGGCAATCAGAGCCTCAGTCCTCTTTCTCAATTGGATTTGTGTGGGTACTGCAGAATTCTCCTTCTCCAGGTTCCTTCATACCATAACCTTTGAGGGACATCTAGAAATAGTTTTTATAGAATCACAGAATGGTTTGATTTGGAAGGGACCTTAAAGATCATCTAGTTGCCCCCCCTGCTATGGGCAGGGATACCTCCTGCTAGACCAGTTTGCTCAAAGACTTATCCAGCCTGGCCTTAAACACTTCCAGGGACGAGGCATCTACAAATTCTCTGGGCAGCCCCGTGTCTCATCACCCTCATAGTAAAGAACTTCTTCCTACTGTCCCACCAAAATCTACCTTGCTCTAATTAAAAACTATTGTCTTTCATCCCATCACAACAAGCCCTTATAAAACATCCCTCTCCAGCTTTCTTGTAGGCCCCCTTCAGGTACTGGAAGGCTGCTGTAAGGTCTCTCAGGAGCTGTATCTTCTCCAGGCCGGACAACCCCAGCTACCTCAGCCTGTCTTCATAGCAGAGGTGCTCCAGCCCTCTGATCATCTTCATGGCCCTCCTCTGGACTTGCTTCAGCAGGTCCATGTCCTCCCTGTGTTGAGGGCTCCAGAGCTTGATGCAGTACTCCAGGTGAGGTCTCACCAGAGAGGAGTTAAGTAGCAGAATCGCCTCTCTTGATCTGCTAGCCGTGCTTCTTTTGATGCAGCCCAGGGTACAGTTCTCTTCTGGTCTGCAAGCACCCATTGCTGGCTCTTGTCCAGCTTTTCATCCACCAGTACTTTTCTGCAGGGCTGCTCTTGATCTCATCATACCCAGCCTGTATCCTTACAGTTTTCATCTTCCTTCAAGCCTCTGCATATCTCTTTTGAGGAGGGAGGGATTTGGGAAGCATTTTAATGACCATTTGAGTTTTACTTGTGTGCCAAGTAACAATCACGTGAACTAGAGGACTGCTATCAATAAGCAGATACGTTACACGTTGAACCCCTGCCATGGATCAAAGTTCTAAGACAAATACTCAGGCACATGGCAAAACCCAGAATCAACTGACTTGGGCACTTTCTGATCCACTACCAGCCAGAAGCCAGAGGGCATTATTTTTCTCTGAAGACATTCCAGTTCCAGTAAATATTCACTGACTGTTAATTTTCTGAGTAGCTGTAGTGCTATTATAAATTTTGCCAGTGTGTGTAAGTCAGCAGAAAGCCATGAAAGCAAGCTCTTAATATCCCACGTGGACAGCTTAAGTCAGCACTGTAGCTACTGCTAGAGGAAACCAAAGTGATGCAGAACAAGCTGGGCTGGATTTTGGAAGAAAATTAAGAATGAGAAAGAAAAGGAACAAAGCTTCCTACACTTACAAGCTTTCCCTGTTATTCTATTGAGCTTTGTTCTCTGGACTCTGCAGCTCTTCTCCATCTGGCCTGCAGATATATGACTGATTTCAACAGAAGTGAGGCACTAACTGCTTCTGAGAACTGGACCTGACATTTTGGGATTAGGCACAGTCATTAAAAAACAATAAACAAACCAAACATTTTTTTTTTAAATGCCCATAGAGATGACTGAGGCCTCTGGACATGATCAGAATTTTAAATCATCATTTTGAATATTAAATATATAATCATAGTTAATGACAAGAAGATACAAATAGAGACAGAAGCAACAAAATGAGAGAGAGAACAGTTTTGTGCTGCTTTGGAAGTCCTCCACTTCACCACGCCTGCCCTCTCTAGGTTGTCACTCTCTGTAGGGACTTACTCCTAACACACTGTACAGTAGGATCTGGATATTAAGAATCGTGAATATCATGTTTTAAGATGATTTTTCCCTCTGACTTCTGGAGTGGACTGGGTAAATCATTTCACTCTGCACACTCAGCTTGTCCATCTGTGCAGTGGATGTACTGGACTAGAACATCCTCACCTGCTAGCATTGCTGTTCAACAAACACTCCAGAGCTGTAGCTGTGATCCTGCTCTAACCTCTATGGTGAACACTTCCTTCTACATCTTCCTGCTCTGAAGATCTTGAGGAAGATGAGCACAAGCCCTATGAGGAGAGGCTAAGGGAGTTGGGGTTGCTTATCATGGAGAAGAAGAGGCTCAGGGGAGACCGTATTGCTGTCTATAACTACCTGAAGGGAGGTTGTAGCCAGGTGTGGGTTGGTCTCTTCTCCCAGGCAACCAGCATCAGAACAAGAGAACACAGTCTCAAGCTGTGCCAGGGGAAGTTTAGGCTTGAGGTGAGGAGAAAGTTCTTCCCAGAAAGAGTAATTGGCCATTGGGATGTGCTGCCCAGGGAGTTGGTGGAGTCACTGTCCCTGGAGGTGTTCAAGAGGGGATTGGATGTGGCACTTGGGAGCCATGGTTTAGTTAGTCATGAGGTGCTGGGTGATAAGTTGGACTTGATGATCTCTGAGGTGTTTTCCAACCTTGTTGATTCTATGATTCTATGTGGACCATCCATTGAAAGAGAGAGAGAACCATAATCAGACAGTGTTCTGGGAGTGGTTTGGATTAAAGCTGGCCACCGTGCTGCTTATAAAGAGAGATGCTAAATCTAGCTGCCAAAGAGCACTGATCAGGGCAATGGGCAGCCACCAGCTGTTGCCATTTGGTGCAGTCTGCAATTTATTCTTTGGGGTCACTTGCTGTCCAAGGGGGGCGCTGTGGCACAGGCCAGAGGATGACAGATCAGACTGCATCAGTGATGGATTCTAGGCCGCTATTCCACTTTCTATTCAGCATCATATTGCTCAGAATTTTCCATTCAACGACCTCAATAGTTTGAAAACACTAATGAAGGAATTTCTCACCAGGGTACACTATTACTGTCACTGCTGGTTAAGGAAGATAAAACTCATACCAGCAGTCCCTGCAGTCCAGCAACAGAGCAAGGTGAAACCTCTGGACCACACATTTTTTTCTACTCACACCAATCAGATTTGGGTCAAGTGGCACATTTCATAAATTACTATCCATTCTGTGAAAGAGTTTGAAATTAGTGAAACGGGGAGGCAGATAGAAACCCCTAATAACTGGAATTCCAGGCAACTGAAAAATTAGTTGTTTATTATTAATGTTTTGATTTGAAATGAAGATCAGTTTAACTCTCAGAAACTAATTATCAACAATCATGTATTCAAATTTGAACAGAAATTAAATACAAGTGTGATTTCCTTTTATAAACAGAATTTGCACAGGGGTGTTTGCAACTGGGCTGAAAATGAACCTGGATCAAGGAAGTTGGACCTTCTCTGCTGTCAGTATAACAGCAAATAGTTTGGAGGAGACAGTGCCTGGAATACCATTGAAAATAAAAAACCTCAACCCCAAGGACAACTAAATGCCCCCAGTCTATTTCTTGCAGGAATCAACAAATGTGTAAATTTAATATTTCTAAACAAAGCATCTGAATTTTAATGAGAACAGCAATGAAAAAGCTCATCCAGCACTTTCTGAAGAGAAATCTCTTCACTGCCCTCAGCCTCCATCCATCTGGTGAGGAAAAACCTTCTCCAGTTCTTTTAAACAGGAACGTCTAAGCTAGGAGTGTGCCCAAATGGTCAAGAAGGCCAAGGGCATCCTGGCCTGCATCAAGAATAGTGTGGCCAGCAGGAGCAGGGAAGTCATTCTGACCCTGCACTCCGCGCTGGTTAGGCCAAACCTTGAGTCCTGTGTCCAGTTCTGGGCCCCTCAGTTTAACAAGGACATTGAGACACTTGAACCTGTCCAGAGAAGGGCAACGAGGCTGGGGAGAGGCCTTGAGCACAGCCCTGTGAGGAGAGGCTGAGGGAGCTGGGGTTGTTTAGCCTGGAGAAGAGGAGGCTCAGGGGAGACCTTATTGCCGTCTACAACTACCTGAAGGGAGGTTGTACCCAGGTGGGGGTTGGTCTCTTCTCCCAAGCAACCAGAACAAGGGGACACAGTCTCAAGCTGCACCAGGGGAAGTTTAGGCTGGAGGTGAGGAGAAAATTCTTCACTGAGAGAGTTCTTAGCCATTGGAATGTGCTGCCCAGGGAGGTGGTGGAATCACCATCCCTGGAGGTGTTCAAGAGGGGATTGGATGTGGCACTTGGTGCCATGGTTTAGTCATGAGGCCTGTGGTGACAAGTTGGACTTGATGATCTTTGAGGTCTCTTCCAACCTTGGTGATTCTGTGATTCTGTGACACCTCACACAGTCAAACACTGTCTTGGAAGGAAATCTCTGGGATGACCAAAGATTTAATCTCTGTGGTGACATAAGAATGTCATACAGGATAGTACTGGTGAGAAAACCAAAATGTAATCTAAGAATAGAGTTTATACAATCAAAAGATAACTTTAAAGAGGTATGGGAAGGTAGTATTGATTCCACGTTTAGTGTAGGGTCATGCACCTGGGCAGGAATAATCCCCTGCACAAATACAGGTTACAGGTTGACCAGCTGGATAGCAGCTATGCTGAGAAGGCCCTGAGAGTGCTGGTGGACGAGTTCACCATAAGCCAGCAGTGTGCTTATGTGGATACATGTGCACCCCACCTCCTGGGGTGCATCAAGAGGAGTGTGACCACCAAGTTGAGTGGGGTTCTCCTCCCCTTCTACTCTGCCCCAGGGAGGCCATATTGGGAGTATTGGGTCCAGTTCTGAGCGCACCAGTTCAAGAGCTACAGGTAACTATGGGAAAGAGTCCAATAAAGGGCTATAAAGATGCCATGAAGCCTGGAGCATCTCTGTGAGGAAGAAAGGCTGAGAGCCCTGGGGCTGTTGAGCCTGGAGAAGAGCAGTCCCAGAGGGGATCTGAGCAATGCTCAGCAAGAGCTAAGGGCAAGGGGTCAAGGGGTTAGGGTTATCACCCAACACCATCTAGTCAACTAAACCATGGCACCAAGTGCCTCATTCAGTCCCTTTTTAAACCCTTCCAGGGATGGTGACTCCACCACCTCCCTGCCCATTCCAATGGGCACAAACTGTAATCCAGGAGGTTCCATATGAACACAAGGAGAAACTTCTCAGCAGTGAGGGTGCTGGAGCCCTGGAGCAGGCTGCACAGAGAGGTTGTAGAGTCTCCTTCTCTGGAGAGATTCCAAACCCACCTAGATGTGATCCTGGGCAAGCTGCTTTAGCAGAGGGGTTGGACTAGGTATCTCTAGAGATCCCTTCCAACTGCTACCATGTTGGGATTCTGGGATTCTGCAATTTGAGAAGTCATTTTGAGAAAGACACTTTACTTTGTCCAAAGGAACTGGATTAGGTCCCTTTCTCATGCAAGGATTCCTACTGTGCTTATCTACTCCTTCTCCCCATTGTGAAGCCAAGAAAATAAATAACAATCATGGTATAATAGAAGCTAAATTAAATGATTTGCCACGTGGTGTCTGATAATTAACTAAATAAGATTCCTTCAAACAAGCAAATCTAGCTTGTTTTTATGGCTACATTAAAATGTGAATCTTAAGCAAAACAAGAACATAAATCTCACTAGAAGATGTTAGAGTCAGAATCAAACAGGATTCTGAGTAGAGAGAAGGCTTTATTGAAAGCCATAAAACTTCTTCGGATGCCAGTGGAAAAAAATTATGATAATAAAATCAGCTCCAGTTTAATGGCCTGGTAAATGAAGAGAACATTATGCAGAGTCCTGCCGGGTGCTCACAGCCCACCCCATGACCATCTCCTCCCCACAGCCACAGAGTGTTTGCCCAAAGTACCTCTCTCTGTACCATGGGAACTGTTCCTCTCCCCATGGACAGAGGCTTTACTAGCCAGTGCATCTTTTCCAAGAAACACAGCGCTGGTGAGCTGAGAACTGGCACAATCAAAGGCTGCAGCCCTTACAGGGGTGAAAGGCATCACTCCAGGTAAATGCCTCAGGAGAGCAGCCTTAGGCTGTCAGCAGAATGCACAATGGTTTGTGTACAGAGGAAAGGCCTATTAACAGAACAATGATATGATAAACCAGGATTGAATCCCACACTCTCTATTCAAAAGTCTCTTTTTTTCCCCTGAAGAAAAAAAACGAATGAGCACATAACCATCTGCAGAGCTCTTAGCAGAAAGCAGGGAAAGCCCCCAGCTAAAAATGGAAAATGAAAATAACATGGTGTCATTTTTGATGTGCTGTTTGTCAGCGTGCTTCAACTTCTCTTCTAGTGCTGAGCCTTGCCTGGGGGAAGAAGCCCAGGAAGGAAGATTTGGATCAGAAAGGAATGAAGATTTAAATGCATCATCAGGCTCCTACATGTGTGTAAATGCTAAATGAGGAATTTAGAATATCTAAAACCACTGCAGTTGTAGAAAAGCACACAGGAAACATTCCTTGAATTCCTCTCTCTTCTAATTTTTAGTCACTTTATTCTACAAACATCTTTTATTTGGCATAGTCTGAAACACAAAGGATTTTCCAGAACTTGGAATGAGTTTAATGTGTTGGGTTTTTTTTCCTGGGAAGAGCTTTTCCAGTCCCAACTGTCCATTTGATATTCCCAGTTAAAAGAGAAGCTTTAAGTTCTCATGACGTTTTTGTTTAGAAAACAATTAGATATTTCAAGCATACTGTGAAATTAGGCAGGGGAGATGCAAAAAAAAAAACCCAAAACCAAACCAACCCCAAACAAACAAACACAAACCCACTCTCAACCAATGGAGAAACCCCCAAACAAACAAACAAACAAAGCAAGCTTCTGCAAAATGAAGCAGTCCATGAAAACAAAAGTTTCCAAGCCTAGACACAGCTGTTCAGGACACAAAAAGAGAACTAAATTAGAACACCCCATAAGACACATCCTGTTCCGTTTAAAGCCACGGTTTCCTTCTCCCAGAACAGCAATTTCCCCTCCAAAATGTGACCTTCTCAATATGATCACTGAATGGTTTGTATGAGAAGGGATATTTAAAGATCAATAAGTTCAACCCCACTGCAGGGACATCTTCAACTAGAGAAGGTTGCTCAGAGCTCCAAACAACTTGACCTGGAATGGTTGCAGGGATGGGGCATCTACCACCTCTGGGGACAAACTGCCCCAGCAATCTCACTACCCTCAGTGTAAAAATTTCTTCCTTCTCTCCAGTCTGAATCTTTCTCTTTTAGTTTAAAACTATCACCCCTTGTCCTGCCACAACAGACCCTGCTTAAAGTCTGCCCCCATTTTTCTTATTAGCCCTTTTAAGCCCTGAAAGGCCACCAGAAGGTCTCCCAGCTCCTCTTTACTCTAAGTGAGCTGAGAGATGTGAAGCACATAGATGTGAACATGCTGTTAAAAAACAGAGAGATGAATATAGCCTAGAACCAACTAGACAGCACAAGTCAACCCTACTAAAAACTGTAAACATCTCTGTGTGGGTCATGTGCATTTGAGGCACTGATGCATTAAATGAAGTGCTGCCCTTCCATACTAACCTCACCATCCCTCTACAGCCTGTGAATTCCACATGAAGCAGGCACAGAGCTCTGTGCCCACCATTTCCTTGTCTCACGGAGCGCTTCTGCTGTTTTCTCACGGAGCAGTTAATAGTGGTGGTGTTTGTTCAGCAGCCCAAAATGAGAGCTAATCTGACAGCCTGTGCCACAACTGCAGTTTGTAACAGAATTATTACAGAGAGGGACAGGTCTAAAGGTCAAGCTTCAGATATTACAGGCTGAGAGAAAGAGAGAGGGAGGAATACAGATCACTGGGTACCGAAGCAATGTGAGAAGTGGGGAGCTAAAGAAGTCCTTGAAACAGGAGGGAAGAGCAGAATCAGTGTGGTAGTTTTAGGCTATGCCTTTAAAATTTTTTCACAGGTCTTGAACAGAATATAGTAAAATGTAAATAAATCACTATTGGGTGTAAAAAGGAAAATAAAGATCATTCTAAACAATTCCACTGGAGAGATAAGGAACTTAAATTGGTTGTACCAAAACAATCCCCTCTCCTCCCCTCCCTTCTTCACTCTGGAGAGACACTGATTTGCTTCTGCTTGACCTTGGCTGCATTGTTTTGGTATTAACTTCTCTGCGCCTTTCTCTTGTCCCTTCTATTGTACAGGTGGTCGGGGGAGGGAGGGAAGGAGAAGTTAGTAGCTTCCCCTGGCCCTTGACCAGGAGGATTCCTGTGCTGTTTATTAATTGTAAATACCTACTAATATTGTAAATCCTGTATATTTTGTACGTATCCATTGCATTCCATTGTAGATTGTAGTTTTGCCTACAAATACAGCTTTCATTTGCTTCCGGTTGGGCTGGGCTGGGCTGGCAAAGTTAATGTTGGGGGTGTGGGGGGCAATTTCAACCCACTACATTCAGGTTCTGATGTTGCAGAGTTTGATGTGGAATACTGGAAAATAGGGGAAATGGCCATTCTGGCTATTTTCCCCCTTCCCCATGCCAAGCTCTGAACTGCTCTACACACAAGTTCTGTCCCCAGCCTCGTGCCTGCTTAAGGTTTTGTTGCTTGGCTGTTCAGCCTAGACAGCCCTGAAGCAAAGGCAGGATGAAGTATTAGGAAGCAATTCCCCTCTCTGATTTGCCAGTAATAGGGTTAACTGTGTCTGTGTGGTGGATCAGCAGGGCTGGCTGAAATGAGAAGTGGGTAGTGTGGGAAGGTTGGGGTGCAAGCCTGCAGCGTCACAGATTAGTGACAGGTTACGCTGACTAAGGCTGACTGGGTAAAAATGAGCCTATTACAAACGTTGGCATCAATCTGCATATCTCCAGGGGGAAACCTGCCCATTCTTCAGCTTCTCCTTTAATTGTAAACAAGCAAATTGGATGGTACACCAAGTGTGGTTAGCCAGCACTGTCAGCAACGTCTGCCAGAGTTCCTGGGACTTGCTGCTTCTAAACTGCAGCAGCAGAATAATACAAGACAGACATTATGTGTCATTTTAGAGATGGTTGTCCAGGGAAGCACCTACAGAAGTAAAAACTAAGGCTGGCCATAGCTGGAATGTTAACAGAGCTTGACTACACTGTAATTAAGCAATAAACTGTAAATAATTCAACTTCCACCATGTAATGGAATTATACCAACATAAGATTTAGACATCACACAATGGTCTGGGTTGGAAGGGACCTCTAAAGGTCATCTAGTCCAACTCCTTCTGCAGTAAGCAGGAGCATCCTCCACTAGATCAGGTTTCCCAGAGCCTTGTTGAGCCTCACCTTGAATCTCTCCAAGGATGGGGCCTCAACTACTTCCCTGGGCAACCTGTTGCAGTGCTCCACCACCCTCATAGTAAAGAACTTGTTCTTAACTTCCAATCTAAATCTGTTCTTCTTTAAATTGAAGCCACTGCCCCTCTACTGATCACTGCAGGCCTTTGCAAACAGCCTTTCTTCATCCTTCTTGTAGTTCCCTTCAGGTACTAAAAGGCTGATATTAGGTCTCCCTGGAGCCTTTTCTTCTCCAGGCTGAACACCCCCAGTTTCCTCAGCTTGTCTTTGTAGCAGAGCTGCTCCAACTCCCTGACCATTTTTGGGCCCTCCTCTGGACCTGCTCCATCAGGTCCATGTCCCTCCTGTATTGAAGGCTCCAGAGTTGGATGCAGTGCTCCTGGTGAGGCCTCACCAGCGCAGAGTAAAGGCACAGAGTCACCTCACACAATCTGCTGGCCACACTTCTTTTGATGACACTGTATGACATGTGAAACAGACTTAAGAGATGTGGTTTAAAGGAGCAATTTAATGCAGGAAAACTTGCAATTAATCAGAAAGGCGTTGAAAATCAGAGTATCTCATGGATTGAGCTGACATCCTGACTGTAAATCAGAAAGAGGATGTTTTAATTGGGATTCTTAAGGACAGCTAAAGTGGCATAGCTACGAACCCGACTGTCATTTACATGTTCAGGATGGTTTCTTCATTGGCAAATAGGGCAAATAACCTAAAAACCAGTAAAATATTATTCCAGATAATGTATAGGTACCCAAATTATTTATGAAGTTTTGTTTGGTTTTAATAAGGGAAATAAAGACTAGGTGCTTGGTGCCATGGTTTAGTTGATTAGATGGTGTTGGATGATGGGTTGGATGCGATGATCTTGAAGGTCTCTTCCAACCTGCTTTATTCTATTCTAGTCTAGTCTAGTCTAGTCTAGTCTGGTCTAGATTAAAAAGAACCACAACAAACAGACAAAAACCCAACATACCAAAGAAAATGTGAAGTCTGGTGGCTCAGCTGGTAGCACATAAGACCCTTAATGGGAAGGTCTTGAGTTCAAGCCTGCAGTGGGCAGTAGTGTCCTCCCTACTCTAGTCTTGAGGTCTGTGGTGACAGGTTGGACTCGATGATCTTTGAGGTCCCTTCCAACCTTAGGAATACTGCTTACTTCACTCCATGTATAACACTTTTATAAGTATTAGAATGCTTTGATTTTCCTGGAAATTGTTGTTTTGGTGTTTTGGTTTTTTTTTCTGTTGATTTTTTTCCCCACCCTTATTCTTTTTCCTCCGCCTAAACAGTTGACTGGATGTGACCTTTTCCTAGCTGTGTATCAAACTCTATGCTCTGGAAAAAATCCAGGCTTGTTAGTTAGTATGTCTGAACAAATAACGGCTTTGCAAAGTATAACAAGCGAAGGAAGTGTGTTTCAGAAAGAGGAAAAGGGATCCTGCTTTACTCTAGTGATAGCAAATCATCAGGCAGTTTAATTTCAGCCTGTAGAACTCTGCACCGCTCAGGATCATAGAGTTAAGAATCAGCCTGAGAGAATGTCACATTCCTGTTCATTAAGCACCAGAATTTGTGTTCCACAACACAGATGTTAAAGCCTCTGAGCACTGGCAGTTCAGAATGACTATAAAGGAAAATGCAGTGGAGGTGAGGCTGGGAAAGGAGGGCATCTGCTGAATCGTATACAGCTTCCATTGAATTTAGTTTATTACATACATATAGTTACATATGGGAGGTTTTAATGAGTTCTCCAAGACAGGCCTTTCAGCTCCAGCTTGGGATCTGGGAGGTGAAACAGAGAGGTCCAGCTCAAGTCTCCATATGATTTCTCACATAATTAGAACTCTCACACCACTGGTGAAGGCCTTAATCAACCTGTTCCTGCCTTTTCTGGAGAATGCATTTCCCTCTTATGACTGAGCCATCTTATTATATTTTTGGTGAATGCACAGCAGGAATAAATCTCAGTAACTCCATTTCAGATGAAGAGACAAACCCTTTCATAGACTTCCTCCAGCAGTACTTCTGAGGGCCTTGGGGAGGTGAAGGGAGGTCACTGTCTCTGTAATGGTGTTACCTTATGTTTTACTCCAGGATAGTACCAAAAATGAGAAGTTCCTTTGACCACTAAGTCCCAGGGGACCGGATATATAATCCTCAAGGATTTTAGGTCATGGTTATGCCTGTATTTCAGTTATTAGTTCAGAAAGTGAGGCTTATAGACTAACACAAACATTCTTACTCTGCCACACCAGATACAAATGAAGATTTTAACATTGATATACCACAGTTCACTATCACAGAAAGTAAGAATTAAAAGAAATTCATCAAGAGTGAAAAAAATACTTGTAACACCAGTGAAAGAACACATTTCATAGTATCATAGTATCAGTCAGGGTTGGAAGGGACCACAAGGATCAGCTAGTTCCAACCCCCCTGCCATGGGCAGGGACACCCCACACTAGATCAGCCTGGCCAGAGCCTCAGCCAGCCTGGGCTTAAACACCTCCAGGGATGGGGCCTCAACCACCTCCCTGGACAACCCATTCCAGGGCTTCACCACTCTCATGGGGAAGAACTTCCTCCTCATATCCAGCCTGAATCTCCCCACCTCCAGCTTCATTCCATTCCCCCTAGTCCTGTCACTACCTGAGATCCTGAGCAGTCCCTCCCCAGCCTTCCTGTAGGCCCCCTTCAGATACTGGAAGTCCACAATTAGGTCACCTCGCAGCCTTCTCTTCTCCAGACTGAACAGCCCCAACTCCTTCAGTCTGTCCTCATAGAAGAGGTGCTCCAGCCCTCTGATCATCCTCGTGGCCCTTCTCTGGACATGTTCCAGCACCTCCATATCCCTCTTGTCATAGGGGCTCCAGAACTGGAGGCAGTACTCCAGGTGGGGTCTCACCAGAGCTGAGTAGAGGGGGAGGATTGCCTCCCTTGACCTGCTGGCCACACTTCTCCTGATGCAGCCCAGGATCTGATTGCCTTTGTGGGCTGCAAGTGCACACTGAGAGCTCCTGTTGAGCTTCTCCTCCCCCAGCACCCCCAAGTGTCTCTCCTCAGGGCTGCTTTCCAGCCAGTCACTGCCCAGCCTGTATTTGTGCTTGGGATTGCCTCAACCCAGATGCAGGACCCTGCACTTGCTCTTGTTGAACCTCATGAGGTTGGCTTGTGCCCACCTCTCCAGCCTGTCAAGGTCCCTCTGGATGGATCCCTTCCCTGCAGAGTGTCTGCTGCACCACACAGCTTGGTGTCATCAGCAAACTTGCTGAGGGTGCACTCAATGCCACTGTCCATGGCACCCACAAAGATGTTGAACAAGCCTCATCCCAGGACTGATCCCTGAGGGACTCCACTTGTCCCTGGCCTCCACTGGGACATGGAGCCATTGACAGCCACTCTTTGGGTGCGGCCATCAAGCCAGTTCCTTATCCATCTAGTGGTCCACCAATCAAACCCATGTGTCACCAGTTTGGAGACCAGGATGTGGTGCGGGACAGTGTCGAAGGCTTTCCTCAGGTCCAGGTAAACGACATCAGTTGCTGCCAGTTTGGCCCAGCACACAGAAATCCTTGTCAGCTTTGTAATACAAATCTTCTCCCTAAACAACAGGAGGCTTTACATCCCAGTACTACTGTTGCCTTGCTGGAGAAGTGCGCATAAACACGACTCACTCTGCCAGATGTTCCACAGTTCTCTTCTCTGTGCAAGCTCTGAGAAGGATCCACATTTTAGTGCACACCACTCTACAGCTAGCTGAGCACTTGCCAATAGTTCATTAATTTTACAACATATGGTATAGCTGAGTAACTGTGAGTACTCAAAGGAGACTCCATTTCAGATGTAAACCCTTCAAAGTGCCTTCACCAACAGAAACTTACTCTGACCTGGCTTCTACCCAGACATTTAAACCAGTTAATCCCAGCGTGCCCCTTGCCCACTTTGTCATTGTAGTAGGGTTGCACATACCAAAGCACAGCAGAGCCATTTTCACCCCTTGTTGCTGGTGGATGGATGTTGTTCAGCTATTTCAAAAACTGTTTCTGTACAGGTATCAAAACCAACTAGAAGGCAACTGTCAATCAATTCTAATTCTCTTTCCTCTTCCAAGCAAAGGGAAGTACAAGTTGGTTGAAGGAGAGCAGACACTGGCTATTCATTTAGAGCTACACAGGACTACATCTAGACTGGATTAAAAGGATTTAAAACAAAATAGCTAATAAATATCAGAAGGTAAGCAAATTCTGGTAAGCAAGAACCTTAACTAGATAAACCACAACCATTTCAGAGGCAAAGGCTCTGCATTCCATTATCTGTTTCCTGAGCAACACAGATACAGTATTCAGTATCACTAAGGTTGGAAGAGACCTCAAAGATCATCGAGTCCAACCTGTCACCACAGACCTCATGACTAGAGTAGGGAGGACACTACTGCCCACTGCAGGCTTGAACTCACGACCTTCCCATTAAGGGTCTTATGCACTACCAACTGAGCCACATCTTGCTCCTAAGAATCATAGAATCAAAGAATCAATAAGGTTGGAAGAGCCCTCAAAGATCATCAAGTCCAACCTGTCACCCAACACCTCATGACTACTAAACCATGGCTTCAAGTGCCACGTCCAATCCCCTCTTGAACACCTCCAGGGATGGTGACACCACCACCTCCCTGGACAGCACATTTCACTGACTATCAACTCTTTCTGGGAAGAACTGTCTCCTCACCTCCAGCCTAAACATCCCCTGGTGCAGCTTGAGACTGTGTTCTCTTGTTCTGGTGCTGGTTGCCTGGGAGAAGAAACCAACCCCCTCCTGGCTACAACCTTCAGGTAGAAGCCCTGCTCTTCCATAATTACTGATGGTAGAACTTCAGTGATGTAGCCTTGCTAACACACAGAAGTTCACATGGCTTTCTTACCACCTCTGATCCCATTTTAAGAGACCAACCTACACTGAAAAAAACCATCAGTGATACTTCAATTTTTAAATGAAAACAGATATTGAAGAGAATGTCCCATTATGCTCTATTTTCTTTGTCCTACATGTCAGTAAATGACATAATAATGACTATAATCACACAGAAACACAGGGATAAAATTGTTTTGAGAATCTCAATTGGGGTACTTCATCTATATAATTACTCCAGGATAAATTAGGTATAATTTCTTCAATGCTTATGAGAGACCTTAAGGCACATCAGATGTTGAAGATATCTGTCTTTGTCAGTGACCTGGATTTCAAATATTAGATGGAATTAGCTTTTAATGAAAATACTTAGTGAGATTTTTCTCATGACCGCCAAGGAAGGATGCCTGCTTCGATTGCGCCTTAACAACGAGAGGCAAAATTCTTATCTAACATCTGGAAGCCAGTGGTAATTGCCTTTAATTGACTGGTACTTACTCTGATGTGAAGTGGAATAAATGTGACAGACCTGATTAAATTGGGTTAGGCAAAAAAGCATTAAATACTGAGAAGGAAGACAGAGAGAACCACAAGAAATGGAGGCAGAGTAGAAATCTCACTTGGCAACAACATTGACCTCTCTGACGTCTTATTGAAGTAGTAATTTAAAAGCTGAGATAAAATAAACCAAAACACAAATGAACATGGAAAGAGCATTAAGAATGAATGGCATGACACAGACACCATCTTGTGCAGGCTAAGAGCTACTTTCCTAAGCAAGAATCAAAAAGAAAGAAGAAACCTCCATGAACATGATGCCCTGTATGTATTTCATGTGTTACAAAGCTAGAGACAAGCTCCCTGTAAGGTAGAGCAACTTGCAGCTGAAGCCACAGCCTCTCCTGTCAGACTTTGAGCACAAGGTAAATTTGGTACACAATCAATGCTCTCAGGCTGGGACATGTTAGCAGAATATTACAGAATACAGAATAAACCAGGTTGGAAAAGACCTTTGAGATCATAGAATCCAACCTATCACCCAACACCATCTAATCAACTAATCCATGGCACCAAGTGCCTCATCCAGTCCCTTTTTAAACCCTTCCAGGGATGGTAACTCTACCACCTCCCTGGACAGCACATTCCAATGACCAATCTCTACTTCTGGCAAGAATTTCTTCCTAACATCCAGCCTAAACCTCCCCTGGCACAGCTTGAGACTGTGTCCTCTTGTTCTGGTGCTGCTTGCCTGAGAGAAGAGACCAACCCCCACCTGGCTGCAACTTCCCTTCAGGTAGTTGTAGAGAGCAAGGTTTCCCCTGAGCCTCCTCTCTTCTCCAGGCTAAACAACCCCAGCTCCCCCAGCCTTTCCTCACAGGACTGTGCTCCAGACCCCTCCCCAGCTTTATTGCCCTTCCCTGGACACATTCAAGCAACTCAACATCTTTCTTAAACTGAGGGGCCCAGAACTGGGCACAGGACTCGAGGTGTGGCATAACCATCTTCATTTTGCTTCAGGACATAATAAACAAACACTTCCTTACACTAAAATTAGTTTACCAGCTGATGATTGCTAGGATGATCCTAGCTTGGTTACAGCTCAATGCTTCAGATATAAAACATTTCATTATTTAAAAAAAGAACTCCAACTGCACCTCTCTTCTGTCATTTCTACCCCATTTGGGTAAAAGTAAAGTTTGGGTAAAAAGAAAAGCTTCTACTATCCGGCGTGCTTCCTTATGGCTTTGGTTGGCCATGGAGGGGAGCAGGGCTTTGCAGCTTTTCTTGAAAATGATGTCCTAACTTCTGTGCCCAGAACTTCAGGGAATTTAAAATCAGATACAAAGCTTTCTTCCTGTTTGTTCATTTTTTGCTCTGAGTGACACAATCCCAAAGCCTGTCGCATTACCAGCAGAAACATGCACCATGGGGAAGCCCTGGTTCCAAAGAATACTCATCAGCCAGAGACAGCTGACCCAAATGAAAACGTACTTAGAGGATGTCATCAGTTTTGTGTATGTCCCAGCCTCCTTTAAAGCACACTATTCCATGCATCAATACTACTCAGTATTCCAGTCTGGCTAGAAGTGTATTTTGTGCCAAATCTGAAGTCTAGAGAGCCTGCTTCTCTATATTAGAAGAGTTTGAAGCTGTACAAAAAGGGGACAAAAAGTCCATTACTTATCAACACCCCAAACTGATAGCAGTTAAGAGTTATATTCAGTTGTTAAAGCCTCACTGAAAGACCCTACTAATTTCTTAATTTTAGCCAGTATGCATGTGAGTGCAAAAGACTCACACCTAATGCCAATTCTGATACATACTTACCAACACAAGCTCATCAGTCATACCACATCACAAACAGCTCAATGATATCTCAGGGTGTATCTGAAGGGGTGTGGTGAGTAGGATGAGAGAGGTTCTCTGCTCCCACTACTCTATCCTGGTGAGGCCACATCTGGAATACTGTGTCCAGTTCTGGGCCCCTGAGTTCAAGAAGGACCTCAGGGAACTGCTTGAAAGTGTCCAGTGCAGAGCCACAAAGATGCTGAAGGGAGTGGAACACCTCTCTTATGAGGAAAGGCTGAGGGAGCTGGGGCTCTTTACAGTGGAGGAAACTGAAGGGTGACCTCATTCATGTTTATAAGGATGTGCAGGGCAGTGTTTGGAGGACGGAGCCAGGCTCTGTTCAGTGATGTCTGGTGACAAGGCGCAATGGGTGCAAGCTGGAGTCAAGGAGGTTCCCCATGAACATAAGGAAAAACTTTTTCACTGTGAGGGTAACAGAGCCCTGAAACAGGCCGTCCAGAGAGCTGTTTACATGATGTGCGGTGTTTTTATCACATTTAGAATAGAATAGAATAGAATAGACCAGGTTGGAAGAGACCTTCAAGATCATCGCATCCAACCTATCACCCAACCCACCTAATCAACTAAACCATGCGACCAAGCACCCTATCAAGTCTCCTCCTGACCATCTCCAGTGAGGTGCTCATCCAACTGGCCCTTCTTGTGGATGGGCACCACGCTGAGCCATCTCCAGTGAGCCAGGACTGCTGAAAAATGATGGAGAGCATCTTGGCCAGCTCATCTGCCAGCTCTCTCAGCACCCTAGGATGGATCCTGTCTGTCATTGTTTTGCACTTCATGAAGGCTTCATGGTGGTCAGCCACACCAAGCTGAGGCAGGGCAAACCCCTGGCTTCATTACTGGCACTGAGGGGTGCTCCGTTTGGGATGCTGGTATGGGAACAACATAAAATGCAATTAGTATTATTATCAGTATATCTCCTTGTGTAGGAAGATGAACAGAAAATTCTCATTGTTAAACATTGATTTAAATAAACTCAGAAGAAAACTGCTTTCTGGGAAATACTTACAAAATTAAGTATCTCAAATCACATTATTTTGATTAAAAACAGATGAGTAATTATAGATTCCAGCATTGCTTTACATTTAGTAGAGCCAGTAGTATTGTAGCTGTTAATTGTGTAGCACAGTCATTGTGTTTATCACAGTTAGTCCAAGGATTACACTGATTGCCTTTCATCACAAGTGCCGGCAGAGCTCCAATCAGAACACCTCCAGAGCAGCTTATTCCAGCTCAAACACCATTTAGGTTGGCAGGGTCCTAGAAAAGAGTGACTGAGGAGTTTTGAAACTTGTCAGTCTTAGTTGGAGACCTGTATCTAGTGGAGACCCTCAGGGGTCGGTACTGGGACCAGTGCTATTCAATATATTCATCAATGACCTGGATGAGGGCACAGAGAGCACTGTCACCAAGTTTGCTGATGACACCAAACTGGGAGCAGTGGCTGACACACCAGAAGATTGTGCTGCCCTTCAGCCAGACTTAGGCTGGAGAGCTTGGCAGGGAGAAATTGAATGACATTCAACAATGACAAGGGTAGTGTCTTGCACCTGTGAAAGAACAACCCCATGGACCAGCATAGGTTGGGGATTGCCCTGCTGGAGAGCAGTGAAAGGGAAAAGGATCCGGGGGTCCTGGTGGATGGGAGGTTGACCATGAGCCAGACTTGTGCTCTTGTGGCCAAGAAGGCCAATGGCATCCTGGGGTGTATTAGAAGGGCTGTGGTTAGTAGGCCGAGAGAGGTGTGGTGAAAGCACATTATGCCCAGATATTGAATCTTGTCCCAGCATGTGGACAAGTTCCCCCTCCTTCAGGAGGAAGACAAAAGCCAAGGCATTAGCCAGGCCAGCACGCACCCAGCACATGCAGTGCTCGTGCAAATACCAAGTATGGCATAATCCTAGCTTCAGGCTTTCTATAGGCTGAAGCCAGTTGTTTATGAGAGTGCCCATTGGTCGAACCCAGCCTCGAGGAATCTATAAGTATCACCCCAGTTGGTAAACAAGTTGCCCCCTCTTTCACTTCATCTCTGTGCTTGCTTGAGAGAACTCTCGAGCTGCAGCCTCTGCCATTGAGCTTATTGTTGTTAGCTTTTGTGGCAATGCCAGCGACGAGCAGTGTGAGCAATCTGGCAGTGCAGGCCTAGAGCCTGACATGGTGGTAGGCCATGCTCAGCATAAATGCAGAGCCAGCTAGCAGTGTAGCGAAACAGTGCTGTGCCCGCAGCATGTAACTAAAACAAGGCACTGGTAGCTATAAACATGGACAGTTATCTTGGGACAACAGGACATGAACCTGCATCAACAAACCTCGTTGTGTCATTAGTAGTTGGACCAATAATCTATAATAGTGCAATGTGTGGTCACTCATAGGGAACCAATGAAGCCATGCCAACAAGGCACTCCGAGTTTATACAAGTTGTAGAAGTTCCCTTGCTACGTACTTCTGCCTTTCCTTTCTCCTCTTCTTCTACACTTTACTGTGCTATACTTGCACCTCAGGCCTGCACCATTGGCCTGCAACACTGGAACAATAAAGGAGCAATACTCGATCATATTGGTCAGCCGTATGGATTCCAATCTCCGTCACCCATAAGCTTCTATCATACATGCATGCATACTGAAAGCCTCTGCATCGTGAGAAGCAATTGTGAGGATCATCTCCACAGAGGGAGGACCTTTGCTGAGCCTGAGGAGCCCAGCGTCGCTACAGCCAGTCGTACTGACCGTGAGAGCCCACCGTGCCACCAGGGAACTGGACCAACCCCTGAGGGTAAGATCTGCCCAGTTGCCGGGGAGAAAGGACTTGATCAAGACCGAGTCCACATATGCCTAGCCCCGCCATAGCGGGAGAGGAGCCTCCACGTGTGCCGCTCTGAGCCCTATGAACCTCAGGGAAGACTAAAGCACTGTTCGTGCCTATACTGCACCAAACCCAGGACCACTCCGAGTGTCCCGCTGCTCCTTTAAGCTCAGTAAACGAGAATCCGCTGCCTAACGCAGCTGCATTCTCTCCCCAAGGCTGTTTGCATCAGCCCCGAGAATTGCCATGGTTGGGCCAACCCCGTAGCTTTGCCTGCTGCTGTGTCCTCCGAGCCCGCCTACCAGCAACCGTCACATTGCCCTGTCGTGCGAGCCGACTCCCGAGGGCCGACCCCACAGGCCGACCCCGACCAGGACCGATCCCTGTTGTCTGGAGGGAATCAACCGAGTCCTGAAGGGAACCTGCTTCCGAGCTAAGCCCAGGTTCCATTATTCCCTCTCCACTGCTGTGAAGAGATAAGACAGTAACCCAACGCCACCATCCAACTCGCCTAGGAACCAGTCCAGCGCCAGTAGTCTGCCAGACCCCCACCTTGCTACAAACAACAGCTACAGAGTACCTTCCACGTGCTTTCCATCCACTAGCACTCAGCTCAAAGTATCCGCGTCCAGCAGAGTAATCGCTGATGTATAGAAAGATTACAGTACTGCTGTATATAGCCAGGAGCCACCCGCGTCCCGCCGCGTCGCCATCTAGTGGCCAAGCGGCAGAACTGCACCATTCGTTATGTAAATAGAGAAATAGTCTGTAATTAGCTCAATTAAGTTCTAATCATAACACTGAGCCACTTATGGAAAGTATTTCACGAACGTGCACTAGAACACGTATATAAGTTAGTGATAAATCAGTTATTAATAATTTTATAATTAATGCAAATAATATTTTCATAATTCATATTTCATATTCATAAATTTAATAACCTCTTCACAACAAGAGGTTCTCTTGTCCCTCTACTCTGCCCTGATGAGGCCACATCTGGAGTACTGTGTCTAATTCTGGGCCCCTCAGTTCAGGAAGGACCTTAAGGAACTGCTTGAAAGAGTCCAGCACAGAGCAACAAAAATGATTAAGGGAGTGGAACATCTTCCTTATGAGGTGAGACTGAGGGAGCTGGGGCTCCTTAGCTTGGAGAGGAGGAGCCTGAGGGGGTGACCTCATTCATGTTTATAAAGGTGTAAAGGGTGAGTGTCCAGAGGCTGGAGCCAGGCTCTGCTGGGTGATGCCCAATGCCAGCACAAGGGGCAGTGGTGGAAGCTGAAGCATAGGAAGTTCCATAGAAACATGAAGAAAATACTTTTCCCTGTGAGGGTGACAGAGCCCTGGAACAGGCTGCCCAGGGGATTTGTTGAGTCTCCCTCTCAGGAGATATTCAAAACCCACCTGGATATGTTCCTGTGTGATCTGCTCTAGGTGATCCATTTCTGGCATGGGGCTTGGACTGGATGATCTTTCGAGGTCTCTTCTAGCCCCTGTGATTCTGTGATTATCAGATGTGGTATGGAAACCTTTATAGCCATCTCTACCAACACAGGAAGCAGCACACAAACTAGCAAGTAAAACACAGGGAATCCTGCCCAGTTAGGAATATGACTTGGTCTGAATATTTTGGCAGTCAGAAAACAGCTGGAGCAGGGAGAACAAAACAGAGATGGACAATTTCTGCTGCAAAACCCAGTGCAAGGGTGAATCAGTACTACACAGACCACTGTGGGGATGTGGCCAGTGACATATTGAACTGACTACTCCCCATTGGATAGTTAGAGATAATTTTTTCCTCTAGGCAATTACTAATTTCCAGAGCAGGAATTATTTAGAAAAGCCCAGGGCTGACACAGCAGTCAGAGTTATGGAAGTATAACAGTGTTCTCATTCCTCATTTCCCTTCTAAAGATTGATTTGAAGACAAGAAGATGTGTTTATGGTGAGTGACATAAAAAGCTGAAATTTACTCAGCTGTTAAAAAAAAAAAAAAGTTACCAAGATGGCCCAGAGGAGATCAAAAGAAACAGAAATGTGGGCAAAGATTAAAGCTCATCATAACGTTCTTTAATCAAGCAGAGAAATACTGATAACTAAACTCCAGATATTGGCAATGAAACTAGTTGGGAAGAGGGTAGGACTTGTTCTGACAGTAGCTGTCTACTGATGTGGTTGAGTTCAAGTTGTGCCCATTTCTAGCAGCTGAATTAGATTGTATTTGTAAGAGAGAATCAGCAGATCAAAGCAGAAGTTCCAGAGGTTTTATTCAGGAAGTAAAAAGCATGGTTTTATGTCTGAAGGACAGACTACACATAATGGTGCTTTCTTCCTTCAAAAACTGAACTCATTTCCCTAGAAGCTAGATGGATGCTGCTTCCACCCTATTCCATAGATAAAAGTTTCATTATCTTGATTAAATGAAACCTGAACCAGTCCTTGAATTACCTTTGCTTACTGCCCATAGAGTAGCACAAAGCAAACTTGCAAGTAATTTACTCATCACCTTAGTGATGAGCAACCTTTAGTTTTTGTTTTATTCATTCTGTATTTGTCTTCTGAATATACTTAAGGTTTTGTGGAAACCTCATGGAGAGTGAATAGTAGAAATAATGCTTGTAGGTGTCAGTCCTTTTTTATCATATCAGTGATTTATTTCATGTTTGAGCAATGAGATCCAGTGCCAATGGTGGAGGGGTTGTAACTTAATGTTCTTTATGCCTCTTCCAACCCAAGCCATTCCATGATGATGTATTTTTAATTTTTGTAGAAAGTACTTTTTGCAAGGCATAGGCTACAAATATTGCATTTAAAAGTATTTTAATGGAATTCTTCATGTGACACCAGAAGCTTGAAAATACTGAGAAAGCCAGAGATGCTTGTTACCCAGCTGTGAGCTGTCTATTTGTGTACTTTGTTAGATGCTTGGCCCCAACTATACTTTATAAGTATCTTACTAAGCCTGATTGAACTACTGATTCTTAAGCCATTGAGTTTCCTAGTCCATTTTTTTCTGGGATATGGTAAGGATGTGACATTGCCCACATCTCACAGATTACACAACTCAGTTTCCAGCTAGAATATTGTCAGGCTGGTGGCTTACACGTGGACAGTTGTAGTTGAAAAAACTCCAACTGACAAACAGCAAGGACCCCATGAAAACACCTGCACTGTCAGCAGAGTGTCCAAACACCAGAATGTTGTGGTTGAAGCTCATGACTGCATGTGCATGAAGATTGTTAACTTCTGTAACCATTATTTGAGATGAAAAAGCAATGAGATGAGTCCAGGGAGAGCTGCAGGCTCCAGGGAGAGCTGCTAGTGGCCTTGCAGGACTTAAAGGGGCTGAGAAGAAAGCTGGGGACAGAGTTTTGAGCAGGGTCTGTTGGGACAGGGCAAGAGCTGCTGAGTTTAAACTAAAATAGGAGAGATTTACATTAGGAAGAAGGAAGATTATTTTGAGGGTGGCGAGTCCCTGTCCCAGGTTGCCCAGAGAAGTGGGAGATGTCCCATTCTAGGTTAGCATAAAAAGAAGTCTTCAGGGAGACCTTCTGGTGGCCTTGCAGGACTTAAAGGGGCCTGGGAGAAAGATGGCGAGGGACAGTTCAGCAGAGCTTGTAGTGACAGGACAAGGAGTGGTATGGTTTGAAACTCAAAGAGGAGAGATTCAGACTGGAGAGAAAGAAGCCATTTTTGACCCTGAGGATGGTGAGACCCTGTCCGAGGTTCCCAGAGAGGTGGGACATGGAACACGTCCAGAAAAGGCCCACGAGGGTGAGCAGAGGGCTGGAGCTCCTCTCCTATGAGGACAAACTGAGAGAGTTGGGGGTTTTCAGTCTGGAGAGGAGAAGGCTCTGAGGAGACCTCATTGTGGCCTTACAGTACCTGAAGGAGGCCTGTGAGAAGGCTGGAGAGAGTCTGTTCCCAAAGGTCTGAAGGGACAGGACGAGAGGCAGTGGCTTCAAAGTAGAGCAGAGCAGATTTAGATTGGATGTGAGGAACAAGTTCTGCACCGTGAGGGTAGTGGAACACTGGCACAGGTTGCCCAGGGAGGTGGTTGAGGTCCCCATCCCTGGAGATATTCAAGGTGAGGCTGAACAGGGCTCTGGACAACCTGATCTAGTTGAGGATGCCCCTGCTGAGTGCAGAGGGGTTGGACTGGGTGACCTTTGGAGGTCCCTTCCAACCCAGACCATTCTATGACTCTATGACCTTCTTGTCTGAACGTGCACCTCCCTGTATTCTGGTGTTCCTGACACCATTTTCTAAACCTTTTCTAATTGTAAAGTTCATCACTGCATTCAGCACAAACTGAGATAGGTTTCAAAGGCTTGCAAAGGAACACCTCCAGATGTTTCTAAATGATAAAAGTGTTTTATCTTAGGAGTAAGTTTACAATAGGAGCTGTTAAAGGCATGTAGATGACCAGCTCACCAAGTAGAGAAAGGATAAAATACTGAAGTTGATATAATTTGCTGTTTTAATATGCTTCAAATTGCATCAAGACATCTGACATTATTTGTTGCCTCAGAGCCAAAGCGCTGTTAAGATGAAAACTGCCTGGACTGGTCAGAGACTCATTTGCTGTATGCAAACTTCTAGCACACCTGGACCATGTTTCTGCATAAATCTGAGGCTGAGTTATAAATAACCTTTGCTGAAGTGTTGAATTTGAATGGAAATATTTTGGAACCCACTGGAGTCTAATGACTTCAGCTTCACATTAGAAAAGGCTTATTGCTAGAAACAAAACTCTTCTAAAGTTCTCTGAGATTGAGATACCACTCTTTGTAGGAAACCTTAGGTTCCTACTGTAGTAATATTTATGGAGTGACTGTTACCTACTTTGCTAGGGCCATTTTAGTAAGGAAAGGAGAGGAAGCAAGGGTGATCCTCATACCAGTGGTTCTTCCCATGGGAGAGCCTGATGTAGCAGCTCAATTGTGGCTGCAGGTGAGAGGCCATGAGGAAAACTGCATGGAAATAAAAGTAGAGAAAAATAAAGGAAAAATATTTCCACAGAGGCTGTGGAAACCATTGCTACAGCCCGAGTGAAAGATTCCAGAGCTGCAAACAGCAAGCCCTTAGCATCAGCAATGCTCAGAAACCAGGGTAACTAAGGTACTGTGGAATGCAACACAACTTGACATTATCTGTTAGGATGGAGCTTTCAGATGTATAACACATGGAAGTCCCTTGTCTTCTTTGAATGCCATCAACCCATCTACATCATTGACTGTTGAGAATACCTGTCTCAGCCATCTCTTTCCCTGACAGGATATCAGGTGCCAGTAGTGTGCATCAGTCCTTGATTAACACCCCATCACAGATTCACATTTCAAAGGCTTAAGCAAGCTTCTCATCTAAGGACACCTAGTCCTCACCACCACTGTTGGTTAGTGATGGTAAGTGGAATATGGTCACTCTAAGCATTCACACCAAACAGATAGAAGTGTGTTGAAATGGGTTTCACTGTACTCCTCTTGGTGTGGGTTGATGTAGGTGAGGCCTTTTTCCTTAGAGCTTTTACAGTATCACAGTATCACTTAGGTTGGAAAGGACCTCGAGGATCATCGAGTCCAACCTATCAACACAGACCCCATGACTAGACCATGGCACCAAGTGCCACGTCCAATCTCCCCTTGAACGCCTCCAGGGTCGATGATTCAACCACCTCCCTGGGCAACCCGTTCCAATGACAAATAACTCGCTCGGTGAAGAACTTTCTCCTCACCTCCAGTCTAAACCTCCCCTGGCACAGCTTGAGACTGTGTCCCCTTGTTCTGGTGCTGGTTTCCTGGGAGAAGAGGCCAACCCCTTCCTGGCTACAACCACCCTTCAGGTAGTTGTAGAGGGCAATGAGGTCACCCCTGAGCCTCCTCTTCTCCAGGCTAAACAATCCCAGCTCCCTCAGCCTCTCCTCATAGGGCTGTGCTCAAGGCCTCTCCCCATCCTTGTTGCCCTTGTCTGGACACGTTCAGGTGTTTCGATGTCCTTCTTAAACTGAGGAGCCCAGAACTGGACACAGTACTCAAGGTGCGGCCTAACCAAAGCAGAGTACAGGGGCACAATGACCTCCCTGCTCCTGCTGGCCACACTATTCCTTATGCAGGCCAGGATGCCATTGGCCCTCCTGGCCACCTGGGCACACTGTTGGCTCATATTCAGGTGGCTGTCGATCAGCACCCCCAGGTCCCTCTCTGTTTGGGAGCTCTCCAGCCACTCTGACCCCACTACGCATGAGCAGATATGGTTAAGTCCTGCAAAGAAAGTAGCAACACTTAGGTCCATGGAAGACAGGACTGAGGCTTTGCAAGCCAGTTGCAACCTGTTTCAGACCAGAAAAACGCATTTTTTTTGCCTAAATCACAGTCAACTACACCCCAAAGACCCTGTGCTACAGTGGTGAAGAAGAGAGATTCACAGTGCCCATCCAATGTGCATTAGGAGCATAATGATTGGCTTCCCCCAAAACAAATAGTTCCGATTTTCCTCCGTGTGTGAAAATATCCTTGAGGCAAGAAAACTGTTTTTATTTCACACCTGAGAATGAGATGACTTGAGGCAGCTGCTGTTTGTGTTTTCTTCACTTACACCACACACCTCCAAGGTGCTTTTGGAACAAATGTGCTCTGCTCACACCTTTTTATTTTATTACCCTTGAGATAGTTTTGAAGCATAGACTAAGAACAGAGTCTCTTGCTTGTAAATTAAATTAATCTTTCATTTGCATTTCCACTAATTAGTGAGGGGGGAAGGGCAATTCATGGAACAGGACTACCTCTAAAATAGTTAATTGTGTTTGTGCAGACAAGTAGTGCATTAAATCAATGAGCTACGTGCCTAAGCTACAGCCTTCTCCTACAAGCCTACAGGCTGTGGAGGCCAAGAGGACACCAATGAATCAGATCCACACTGCCTGAACTCTGAGCAAGGACATGCTGCTTATGGGACAAAACACCACTGGCCACCCATGACTGATGGACAACCAACAAATTAGTCAAAAAAAGAGCTCTAACTAGAGGGTGCACATGCAGCAAATCTGCCTTTTCCAGGAGGTCTAAACCTTGCCTGCACAGCAGCTGCCTGGGCAGTGTATTTACTTCTGCATTTGCTCTCTTCTCAGTTTGCCTTCAACAGAATAAATACAGACTATAGCCAGCCTCTTGCTTTCTCCTCTCCATCCAGCCTTACATAGGCCAGACTCAGGAAGAAGAGCTATAGGAATGAATAGCTATTTACAGAAGCTGGAAAGCAGAGAGGAGCAGCTTGGACCTTCAGTAAAAGTTCCTTTTTGTGTGTTTAAACCCATCACAGATTAATGAAGAGAACAGCATGTGCTTTCCCAGAGCTGCATATGGCAGGTTGTCTGCACTCTTCACACATTCTGTGAGCACTTGTACCCCACCCCATGTAGAACAAAGTCATAGAGAACAAATGACTGATAAGTTAGGTTGTTCATTTTAGTGTATCTGCCCCCTATGCCCATACCACAACCTCCACCTGAGGTTTGCTGAGGCAGGTTCCCACTGGAGGATTTTAAACACACATAGATACTATATCACAGTGCTTAATAAGGAACTGAGAGTAAATTTTAAACACCACAGAGCTCTGGCTAGATAATGCATGACTGAGAAACCACTGGATTGAAAGAAGCCGCTGGAATGGGCTGCCCAGAGAGGTGGTGGAGTCACCGTCCTTGGACGTGTTTAGGAAGAGCCTGGATGAGGCACTTGGTGCCATGGTTTAGTTGATTAGATGGTGTTGGGTGATAGGTTGGACTCGATGATTTTGAAGGTGTTTTCCAATCTGGTTAATTCTATTCTATTCTATTCTATTCTATTCTATTCTATTCTATTCTATTCTATTCTATTCTATTCTATTCTATTTGCTGGATAACTGAAACTGCTAAACTGAGGGCCAAGGACACTGTACACATCACTCAGAGGTTAAGTAGAAGACCTTAAGAAGTAGCAAAGACCCCCAGCACTTACTATCATGACAATAAAAATAAGTAATTCAACTTGTACTTCCAATTTGGGTGACCCTCATGGTTCTAGACACCTCAAAGACAACTTCTGCTGAGAAGTGTTACGAGCCTTGTATGAAAGTGATGGGGTGGCTGTGGGCTGTGCTGCTGTGCTGAAATAATTTATGCCATCTTTGTTTTCAAAGAGCTTGTGCAGTGGAAGCACACCATCCAGCCAAGAGCTCCTCCAGGGAAACCAGGGTGGAGGGTCTTGGAGCCAAAGCTTCCATACCCTTTAGCTCATACCCTTATCTCTTTAGCAGCAGCTTGCAGGGAATTGTACCCTCTGACCCATACAGCTTATTGGTGATGCCTGGGGCTTTAGTGTCTAGAGAATACCAGCAGTGAAATAAGAGGCTGTGCATGGGACAGGCAGAAGATGAATGGTACTCTAGAGCTGATTCAGCTGCCCTATCACAGCCGCACCAAAGTTCTGCAGAGCTGTCCAGGTGCCTGCAGAGATTGGGTTTTTTCTCTACCACAACATGAGGCCATTTATTTCCAGATTTCCATTCTTTACAAGGCAGGAACATCATGACCTGCCTTCCTAAGAATGCTTCACACTCTTCTGCTCTCTGTCCAGGTGACCACTCAGCTATTAAGTTTCCTCCTGTTATATTTTTCCCTCCTCACTAATTTCAGCCAAATTTGCCAAGACTATAACTGAATACAGGAGAAAGACTCAAACTGTGTCCTGTTATGGAAAGCAGAATTAAAGCTTTTTCACCCCAAGGCAGCAGTCTAGCAGTAGTCTAGCAGTCTGTGTGCAGTGCAATCACACAGAGGGAGGGAATGCAGGAGTGTTCAGGGAACATAGAGAGAATTGAATACATCACTACAGTGTATTTAAGAAATCACAGAATCTCAGCACACTGGGGTTGGAAGAGACCTCTGGAGATCATCTAGTCCAACACCCTTGCTAAAGCAGGGTCACCGACAGTAGGTTGCCCAGGATCATACCCAGTTGGCTTTGCAATCTCTCCAGTGAAGGAGACTCTACTACATCTTTCAGCAGTCTTCTCCAGGGCTCTGGAAGCCTCACAGCAGAGAATTTTTCCTCATGTTCAGACAGAACCTCCTGGATTGCAGTTTGTGCCCATTGCCCCTTGTCCTGTCGCTGGGCACCACTGAAAAGAGTCTTGTCCACTCCCTTGTGCCCCACCTTTTAGGTACTGATAAGCACTGATCAGATCCCCTCTCAAGCTGCTGTTCTCCAGCCCCAGGCCTCTCAGCCTTTCTTTCTCACAGAGATGCTCCAGTTCCCTTAGCATCTTTGAAGCCCTTGAACTCTCTCCAGTAATTCCTGGTATCTCTTCAACTGGGGAGCCCAGAACTGGACCCATTACTCCAGAGTAGAGGGGGAGGAGAACCTCCCTCACCCCACTGGTCAAACTCTCTTCATCTACCCTAGGATCCCACTGGCCTTCTTGATCATGAGGGCATGCTGCCGGCTCACAGTGAACTTACTGCCTACCAGGACTACCAAGTCCTTTGCAAAACTGCTTTCCAGCAAGTCAATAAACGAGCATTAGAATGCAGCTCATGGATCTGCAGGAAATCAGCCTTCATTAGCTCTGTGGATTGTAGGACAACTTGCTCCTCCACACTTCATTGTGGATTAACCTTACAGGTGAGCATCAGGGCCGCCTCTCTCCTGGCCTGGTTCAGAGGGGTGACTCATCACCTGGAACTCTCTCCTCCACTCTGTGGTGTTGCCAGCCACTGTTACCAATGCCTCAGTGTTCAGAGGGCACAGCAGAGGCATTCATTGCTTTTCCAATAATTGCTGACATGCAGGACATTAATAATTGGCTCTGAGGAGCCAATGGCCTAAGGCACACCTCCAGTGATCAATAATCCTTGGAACACCCTGTTCCAAGGTTATTTCTGCCCACAGAAATGGAATAGGGGGCAGGGAGATAATTTAGTTAGCCTATTCATAAAAACATTTACTTAGAGGTGTATAACTGCAAAGCAATAAAAAACTAAAAGCATGACAGCAAAACCAAAAAGCTGCAACAATTGAAAATAAAAGCAAATTGTGCAGCCAGTTGCTCTCAGCTAATATACTCCAAATAAAGAATGGAAAGAACAAAAGGAGCAGATAAACATGCGAGGGAAGAGCCCTATTATGAATATAATTTCTCTGCTCCTGAAGTAATGCGCTCTGTAGTCTGAAATCAGTTATCAGCAGACACTCCTGGAGCCCATTTTGGAAGTAATTTCACACCTGAAAGTTTGCAGCTGAGAAAGATGTTCATCAGGCAAAGAGATGAGTATCAGGTATCCTTAGTTAACCTACAGAATCTCAACAGATCCAGCTCAGCCTGCTCCAAAGCAGGACTGGTTACAGAATGTCCACTAGATACAGAGCACTGAAATATGAGGAGTTACTCACTCGGCACTGTATGCTTCTCACAGTGTTGCAGGATACTGGAAGAGCTGCAGCTACAAGCCAGATGTTGCAGTGCCTAAACCTTAGTCACCTGCTCCTTTTCTGTCCCTCTGCTCTATGGGATCTAGCCCCTCTATGCTTCTGATCACAGCACTCAGTCCTTTCTCAGGCAGATTTCACAGTACCACAGTATCACCAAGGTTGGAAGAGACCTCGAGGATCATCGAGTCCAACCTATCAACACAGACCTCATGACTAGACCATGGCACCAAGTGCCACGTCCAATCCCCTCTTGAACACCTCCAGGGAGGTGACTCCACCACCTCCCTGGGCAGCACATTCCAATGACGAACAACTCGCTCAGTGAAGAATTTTCTCCTCACCTCAAGTCTAAACCTCCCCTGGCACAGCTTGAGACTGTGTCCCCTTGTTCTGGTGCTGGTTGCCTGGGAGAAGAGACCAACCCCTTCCTGGCTACAACCACCCTTCAGGTAGTTGTAGAGGGCAATGAGGTCACCCCTGAGCCTCCTCTTCTCCAGGCTAAACAATCCCAGCTCCCTCAGCCTCTCCTCACAGGGCTGTGCTCAAGGCTTCTCCCCAGCCTTGTTGCCCTTGTCTGGACACGTTCAAGTGTTTCGATGTCCTTCTTAAACTGGGGGGCCCAGTCCTTCAAGAACTACACTAACTTATTCTTTTTTCTTTTATTTTCTTTCTTTTTTTTGGGGGGGTTGTTTTGTATTGTTTTGTTTTGTTTAACATAGGCAGAAGCAAAACAGAGCCCCACCTCCCACAATGTAAAGTCACATGAGTAAAAGCTTGGCAGCTTTGTCTGGGGCCAGACTCTGTGGTGCCCAGCAACAGGACAATGGACCCAACGGGCACAAACTGGAACACAGGAAGTTCCACCTAAACATAAGGAGAATATTCTTTGCTTTGAGGATGGCAGAGCACTGGAACAGGCTGCCCAGAGAGGTTGTGGAACCTCTTGCTATGAAAATTTTCAAAAACCACCGGGATGTGATCCTTCTGCAGTCTGCTCTGAGTGACCCTGCTTCAGCAGGGGGGTTGGACTAGATGATCTCCAGAGGTCCCTTCCACCCTGTACCCTATTGTGATTCTGGGAGATACTATGGCATCCTCCCCAGTGCCATGCACTTCTAGAGGAAAAGGAAGTGCAGCATACATGTACCTGGGAGGTATTCTTTATTTCCTGACCATATGAAAGCTCAGAGGGAACATTTTTCCACCTGAGCTGGCCAGCAAGCAGATTGTGGTGCTACAGGGATCCATTTGCAGTCCTCCTTAGAGGTTATTATTTTAATCTCTATTCAGAAAATGCATCCCACAACAGCTCTGTCTCTCTGCATAAGCTCTGTTCCTCTTAGAAATGACTGGAGGTTTCTCTCTCACCTTCTTTTCTATTGTCCTATCATTTTACTAAGTCATCTTGACCATGAACTCTCTTGTACATTCTTTCACGGTCTGGAGGTTTAATGGAAGAGCCCCAGGAATCAGTTCATGCTCCTGTGGTTCTAGCAGTATCTCACCAACTTAGCCTTTCAAAAGAGAGATGCTCACTGCAGGTCCCAGGCCCTGTATCACAGCCCAAAGGACAACCTGTGCCTGCCCAGTTCCAGCTGGCACAAAAGCAGCCCTGCAGACAGCCACCCGAGGTGGAGTCGGTGTTGTAGCAGTCGAACTGCAGCACTGTACTGAGAAGCAGCGGTGTGAAAATGCCACTGCAGGTGTCTGTGTCTGTCGCGCTGCTTTGCCCCCAGATGAGCTGAGCTCGCAGCTAAAAGATTATCTGTCTTAAGCTGCCTCTTTTCCAAGCCAGTGTGAAGCAGAGTCAGGACAAGGTCCTTCCTTCATTCCCGGCATTACTTCTAAGGGTGTAACTAGTTGGGCCTTTGGCAATACAAGTAGCGTCCTGCTGTATCAGACTTATGCTCAGGTCTGTCTGGCCAGTCCAAACCCAGTGCTCCAGAACTGCTGACTGCAGCAGGTTCTCCTTGCTGTCACTGGTGATGGCTCTGGAGGGATGAGACACAAGAACATACACTTACTGCTAACATCAACGGACAAAATCTGATAGAGGAAGGAAGCAGCTTTGCTGGGCAAAAAGGTGTCCTTTTCACCCAGCCCTTTTCCTGCCTAGGACAGCACTTTTGATGAGCTCAGGCCTTAGGGCAAATCACTTTGTGATGATGGTAAGTGAGCTGAAAGCCAACCTCAGCCAGCAATAAAATGACAGGATAGGATTAAGAAAAGAGTGGTGATCCATCAAAAGTGTGGAGTATTTTTGACACAAGATGTGATGCGGAAGCCAGAGGCTAGGGAGAATGAAGTAATGAGGATGAAGAACTGGAAAGCCACAAGATGGAAAAGGAGGAGGAGGAGGGAATCTAAAAGGGTTGGGTTGAAAAAAAAACCCAAAAATAAGGACTAGACAAAAATGTAAAAACAAGGAATGGTCAGCTAACTATAGAAGGCTCACAGAGATCATTAGAAATGCAGAGAATGAAGGAGAGAACAGTGATAAGAGGGATCAAGGTGAGAGAAGAGGAAAGGAAACCAATATTTTAGGGAAAATAAAGAATTTTGCATCACCCAGATGCAACTCTCTCTCTTCCAACACTCACAAAGCCTGCCTCTGCTCTTCTAAGGGAAAAAGAAAGCAAAACAATGTCCAAATACGCTGTTTATGTCTTTAAGAGGCCTTAAGCTGGGTTTCCAAGGGAGAAATAATTTCGTTCTAGGGCACCCGCAGGTCTCTTGTGCTGCACCATTTAGCAGTGCTGTACAAAGGCTAATCCCACTGGCTCCTCTCAAGGGCACTTGCTTGTGGAAGTTTGCACAAAGCAGAGTCACAGGGAGTCATTGCTATTTTCCCTTTGTTCTTTCCCTAGCAGACTTCCCTGGGACAGTATGCCATTTCTTCTTGACTGCCCACCACCCTTGCTTCCTGACTTATCCATCTGGGAAAGACTGTCTACTAATGCTTATTCTGTACTGTGAAAAGTCACTTCATAAGCTCATTTTTCTCTTTTCATACACAAATCATCATCTGCTTTAAGAATAGTATCTATACAAGTGAAGAGCAGCACACATCAGTCTTTGACACTTATCTTCTCATCCCAAGTAATAATTTTATTATTCTACTTCATGCCCATAATCCATCTTCCCATTTAACTGGGCTCAGTCCTCCTGTCTGACCTCACATTTCAGTCACCTCATCCAAAAGAATTAAGTGAAGTAATATCTGACCTTATGTATGATCTCCCAAAGGTGCATTTACATTACATCAGGAAAGATTTAACTGGCCAGTTGCTGCTGCTGCTATGTCATGGTGATAACTTCCTAAACCTCACATGAAGGGTATATTCTCCCTGGGCTTACACAGAAAACTTATAAGCACAGTTCTACTCTACCTGGAAGCAGCTTTAATCCACATGCATCTACAGCTCTTCTGTGGCTCTTTCAGCTGCTGGCTGGATCAACTTTTTAGGATTTCAGAGGTGCACATCACTGAACTACAGGGGCACTGCTTGATGCTTTCATCAGGAGGTGGATGTTGTAGGCAAAAAAGTACTTAAAATTGCCAAGAGGCAGCAGATAATTGTGTATTGGAGTGGTGGTGAATGTCTGAAATCAAACTCTTACACAGAAATATGTCACTTAAGTGCTGCAGCTGTTATAGGCTGGTTGTAAATGTTAACAGCTGGACTAGAGGCTGGCAGATCCTGAATCCTCAAATTAATAGAGGTTGTACTCCTGCACATAGACTATTTAGCCTGGGTTCTCAAGAAAGAAGTGAGCCAAAAAAAGATCCTGGCTGAAGGAAAGATCCTAGAAATAGGGAAGGACCCTGCAGAGCAGGAAGTGTATGGAGACAAATTTTAGGAGATGCTGAAGGACACTGGCTGATAACACCTCAGACTGGTAACTGTGAGCAGCTGTACAGCAAAAACCAACACAACTTTCTACCCAGTATTCCTGGGTCAGCAGAGATCTCCCTGCTGGGAACAGGGAAGTAAAGCACTAAGGGAAATTAATACTGAGCTGGGAGTAAACGAGTGAGATAATCAAGTACAGTAAAAGCTCTAAACATATTGGTTCTTAAACCTCAGTATCCAGAGCTGCTACTGGTTATGGTTTACTCTGTCTTCCTTGTGAGGGTGAGTGAAGGATGCTCTTCACAACATACCATTACATTTTATCACTGTTTAAAAATACCATTTCCTCCTAAGGACTCTCTGAATTATAGCAAACTACCCATGAAGTACTAAATTTGTAATTCAACATAAATTAGGCCTCCTGAACATCAGAAATCACATAATAGCCTAAATTCTACCTTATAGGAGAATTTATAGTCCTAAATTCTACCTTATACTAGAATTTATGGTCCTCTAAAGAGGACAGAAATGACCAGTGCAGAATAACTTTATTGGAGGTTCAACTACAGCTTCATCCCCTTGTACCACCTCCTTTGTTTATAAGGCTGTACCCAACATGAAGTTCAGAAACTCTGCTCAATAACAGCCCTGTTCTTGCCTACTTTACAAAAGAGATTGAACTGTAAGTAAATTAAATGTTACATATGAAATTGCCATTCATATCTTTCCAAGAGACACCACAGATTGTGAGTCTTAGATAAGGAAAGAGAATTCCTAAGAGGAATACAGTAGAACAGTAAGACAGAGGATCTCGTGTAACTGCTGGCTCTGCAGATCTCCCCTGCTGAGGGAAGGGTCCCCAGGAATGGGGAGGGATGGATACAGGTCCCTGCCAGGGGTGGCAAGAGAAATCCACCCCGGCCCTCTCCTTCTCCTCCGCTGCCCTTGCATAATAAGTATGAGGCCCTGCAGGCTGAGGGCAGTGGGGATGAGAGGGCTGAGGCTCAGGAGCAGCCATCCGGAGTGGAGCCTGAGGCCAAGCGGTCCCCACCAGCTATAACGACCAGCTCCGGACAGGAGCCTAAGCCCAAGCGGTCCCCACCAACTATAACGTCCAGCTCCACAAAGAGAAGGAGAAGGGTTATAGTTGTTGGGGACTCTCTCCTGGTGGGTACTGAGGGACCCATATGTCATCCCGACCCATCCCACAGGGAGGTCTGCTCCCTACCAGGGGCACGGGTTAGGGACATCGCAAGGAGACTCCCTAAATTAATCCAGCCCACTGACTATTACCCTCTGCTGGTAATACAGGCTGGGAGTGATGAGATTGACAAGAAGGGCACCAGGGCAATTAAAAAAAGAATTCAAGTCCCTTGGACAATTGATTGATGGGGCAGGAGCTCAAGTGGTGTTCTGCTCAGTTCCCTCAGTGGCAGGGGTGTACACTGAGAGGAACAGGAGAACCCACACCATCAACAATTGGCTCAGGGGATGGTGCCAGCGGCAGAATTTTGGTTTCTTTGATCATGGGACAACTCTTACTGCACCCAACCTGCTGGGTCCTGATGGGGTGTAATTATCTAGAAAGGGTAAGAGAGTCCTAGCACTAGAGTTGGCAGGGCTCATTAAGAGGGCTTTAAACTAGGTCTGAAGGGGGTGGGTGAGGAAATCCGTCCCTCTGTAGAGGAAAGAGTGGGGCACAAATTAGGGTCAACTGAGAAGTCGGGAGCCCAGCTGCAGTGCATGTACACCAATGCACACAGCATGGACAATGAGCAAGAGGAGCTGGAAGTCCTGGTCCACCAGGATGACTATGATATAGTCACCATCTCAGAAACATGGTGGGATAACACACACGATTGGAGTGCTGCACTGGAGGGTTACAGGCTCTTTAAGAGAGACAGGCAAGGGAGAAGAGGAGGTGGGGTGGCTCTGTATATTAGGGAGTCACTCTCTGCCACAGAACTTGAGGTGGAAAATGAAGGGATTGAGAGCCTGTGGGTTAAAATCAGAGGGCAGCCTAACAAATCTGACATCCTGGTTGGAGTCTGTTACAGACCACCCAACCAGGATGAGGAGGCTGATGAATTATTCTACAAGCAACTGGAGGCTGTCTCAAGATCATCAGATCTTGTCCTTGTGGGTGACTTCAACCTGCCAGATATCTGCTGGAAACAATGCAGCAGAGAGGAGGCAGTCTAGAAGATTCCTGGAGTGAATGGAGGACTGCTTCCTGATGCAGCTGTTAAGTGAGCCTACCAGGGGACAGGCTCTGCTTGACCTGCTGTTCTCCAATAGAGAAGGGCTGGTGGGAGATGTGATTGTGGGAGGCTGCCTAGGGTGCAGTGACCACGAGATAGTGAAGTTTTCAATATGCAGGGAGATAGGGAGGAGCACCAACAGAACCTTCACCTTGGACTGCAGGAGGGCAAACTTCAGCCTGTTTAAGAAACTTAATTTTAAAGTTCCCTGGAACTCCAAGAACCGAGGGGTCCAGGAGGGTTGGAGCTACTTCAAAGAGGAGCTCTTGAAGGCACAGGAACTGGCAGTTCCCATGTGCCGAAAGATGAGCCAGCGGGGAAGGCGACCGGCCTGGATGAGCAAGCAGCTCCTGGAGGATTTAAGGGGAAAAAAGAGGCTGTATCACTTTTGGAAGGAGGGGAAGGCTTCTCGAGGTGTGTTCAAGGAAGTTGTTAGATTATGTAGGAAAAAAATTAGAGAGGCAAAGGCCCAGTTGGAACTTAAGCTGAACACCTCTGTGAGAGACAATAAAAAGCATTTTTACAAATATATTAACACTAAAAAGAAGGGCAAGAACCTGCACTCCTTATTGGACGTGGAATGGAACACTGTGACTAAACATGAGGAAATGGCTGAGGTCCTGAACACCTTCTTTGCCTCAATTTTTAACAGCAAGGCAGGAGTTCAGGAGGAGTGGCCTCCTGAGCTGGGTGATGGGGTCGGGGAGCAGTGTAATGCCCCAGAAATCCATGAGGAATTGGTTTGGGACCTGCTGAGCCACTTGGACACTCACAAGTCCATGGGACTGGATGGGATCCATCCTAGGGTGCTGAGAGAACTGTTAGATGAGCTGGCCAAGCCGCTCTCCATCATTTTCCTCCAGTCCTGGCTCACCAGTGAGGTCCCAGATGACTGGAAACTGGCCAGTGTGGTCCCCATCCATAAGAAGGGTTGGATGGAGGAACCTGGAAACTCCAGGCCAGTCAGCCTGACCTCAGTGCCAGGGAAAGTGATGGAGCAGATTATCCTGGCGGCAATAACTGCGCACCTGAGGGATGGCCAAGGGCTCAGGTCCAGCCAACATGGATTTAGGAAGGACAGGTCCTGCCTCTTCAACCTGATCTCCTTCTATGATCAGGTGACCCGTCTGGTGGACGTGGGGAGGCCTGTGGATGTGGTCTACCTGGATTTCAGCAAGGCCTTTGACACTGTCCCCCATAGCAAACTCCTGGCTAAGCTGTCAGCTCATGGCTTGGACCACAACACTCTGTGCTGGGTTAGGAACTGGCTGGAGGGCCGAGCCCAGAGAGTGGTGGTGAATGGTGCCACAGCCAGCTGGCAGCCAGTCACCAGTGGCATCCCCCAGGGATCAGTGCTGGGCCCCATCCTCTTTAACATCTCTATGGGTGATCTGGATGAGGGGATTGAGTCAGTCATCAGCAAATTTGCAGATGACACCAAGTTAGGAGCAGATGTTGGTCAGAGGGTAGAAGGGCTCTGCAGAGGGACCTCGACCGACTGGACAGATGGGCAGAGTCCAACGGGATGTCATTCAACAAGTCCAAGTGCCAGGTGCTGCACTTTGGCTATGGCAACCCCATGCAGAGCTACAGGCTGGGGTTGGAGCGGCTGAGAGCTGCCAAACAGAGAGGGACCTGGGGTGCTGATCGACAGCCGCCTGAATATGAGCCAGCAGTGTGCCCAGGTGGCCAAGAAGGCCAATGGCATCCTGGCCTGCATTAGGAATAGTGTGGCCAGCAGGAGCAGGGAGGTCATTGTGCCCCTGTACTCTGCATTGGTTAGGCCGCACCTTGAGTACTGTGTCCAGTTCTGGGCCCCTCAGTTTAAGAAGGACATCGAAACACTTGAACGTGTCCAGAGAAGGGCTGGTGAGAGGCCTTGAGCAGAAGCCCTATGAGGAGAGGCTAAAGGAGCTGGGATTGTTTAGCCTGGAGAAGAGGAGGCTCAGAGGTGACCTCATTGTTCTCTACAACTACCTGAGGGGTGGTTGTAGCCAGGAAGGGGTTGGTCTCTTCTCCCAGGCAACCAGCACCAGAACAAGGGGACACAGTCTCAAGCTGTGCCAGGGGAGGTTTAGGCTGGAGGTGAGGAGAAAGTTCTTCACCGAGCGAGTCGTTCGTCATTGGAATGGGCTGCCCAGGGAGGTGGTGGAGTCCCCATCCCTGGAGGTGTTCAAGAGGGGATTGGATGTGGCACTTGGTGCCATGGTCTACTCATGGGTCTGTGGTGACAGGTTGGACTTGATGATCCTCGAGGTCTCTTCCAGCCTTGGCGATACTGTGATACTGTGAAATGCTGAGCTGTAGAGGAGGTTGCTAAGACACCTTCTGAGAACACATGTATCACGCCATGGTGGGTTTGGATTAACTGCTGAGCCATGAGCTGGTATTTGTGTATCTGGCTAGTTAAACCCACCAATTGTGTACACAAGCTCTTACTACAAGAAAAGACAGAAGTAATCAAAGAGGATATAAATTTTTATTGGTATAGTTGCAGCAGGGGATACCAAACAGGCTTCTGAATTCTTGGACCCAATCCAATTAAGACCAGTCAAGACAGACTGGGAGGAAGGGAGTAAATCACTGGAGGTTCCCCAACCTATGAAAGAAGAACGACACTTTGTGGGCTTATGGAAAAATGTCACCTAGATTAGAGCAGCACTGCAGTTCTAGACCACTGCCACAAAGAGGATTACCCAATTTTCAGTCTGTACAGCTCTCACTATAGACAGGATCTAACTTCTGCAGAGCACTAAGACAAAAAGGTAAACTGGGAGACTGGAACACATTGGATTGGAGGAACAGTTTAGGGGAAGGCACCTGCTTATTCCTTTCCCCTGTTAAATATATTTCTCCCCACCAGCATTTCATAGTATCATTGTATCATAGTATCATTCAGGGTTGGAAGGGACCACAAGGATCAGCTAGTTCCAACCCCCCTGCCATGGGCAGGGACACCCCACACTAGATCAGCCTGGCCAGAGCCTCATCCAGCCTGCTCTTAAACATCTCCAGGGACGGGGCCTCGACCACCTTCCTGGACAACCCACTCCAGGGTTTCACCACTCTCATGGGGAAGAACCTCTTCCTCACATCTAGCCTGAATCTCCCCACCTCCAGATTCATTCCATTCCCCCTAGTCCTATCACTACCTGAGTTCCTGGGTTCAGCTGCAGGGCTGTGCAACTGCATTTGTGTCTCACGCTTCCCCTCCTCGTTTCAGTTGTACTGCAGAGCTCAGACATCCCTGTCCCAGTTTTCACACTCTAGGCTACCTCATCTCATAACAATTTCATGGGTGACATGAGTGCTTCCTCAAGCACACCTGTCAGGCTCACAGAGCCTTTGCTAGGAGAGGCCACAAACCTACCCTGAAGCAGTATTTTGAGCACCAAGTGAAGAAGATTCCCAGGGCACTGGAGGGAAAAACCAAAAGAAAGCTAACTCACACACACACATTTTAAAGGGGGTAGGAAAGAGGGGTAGGAAAAGGAGCAGAATGGGAAAAGAGTGAGAGTACAATATGAAATATTGATTTTTAAAAGTTAAATATTTTAAAGCCTTATCTCTGAGCACCAGTACACAGAAGCACAGCAACCCCCTTGATATTCTATCAGGAATGGGCAAGGCTCTGTACCTTGGTTTCCCTTTTCTCCCAAGAGTTTTTAGTGGGTGTAATGCTAATGGAATCAGTAGTGACTGCCCTCCAGCCATTTCCAAACTGAAAGGCAAAGCTGAGAGAACATCTTGTGGTCTTTGAAGCAGGTTTGGGCAGATTATATAAGGATAAATACATCCCATTCATGAACACCCACTGCTCCTTGACAGCATCTCATTTCAGTGAGTGTGGTGTGGTTTATAAAGACTCCTTACCACCAACATCACAATCTCAGCCAATCTAATAACAGGTGGATAATGATTATCTCTATTACAAAAGACTTCATAACCTGGTGAAAGCTTTACAGTGAGGCAGAGAATCACGGACGAGTGACTCTCTTCCCTGTGGCACCAGGGAAGCAGTAAGCAGAGGTTAAGAACTGCTCATTGCTCAATTAAAAGGGCAATAAAGGACCCATTATAGTCCCAGCATTCTGCTGATATTCCACCTTTATGGGGAAGCTTTCAAAGCTTCAGAAAACTCCTAAATGAGTTCTAATTTCACAACAATGCCCTCTGCTGAGGGTACAACTGTGACAGTGTGACCTCTCCTATGAAGACAGACTGAGGGACTGTTTAGTCTGGAGAAGAGAAGGCTCCAAGGAGACCTTATTGTGGCTTTCCAGTATCTGAAAGGGGCCTACTAGAAAGCTGGGGAGGGACTTTTTAGGGTGGAAGGTAATTATAAGACTAGGGGGAATGGAACAAAACAGAAATGGGTAGATTTGAGATTGGATGTTAGGAAGAAATTCTTCACCATGAGGGTGGTGAGACACTGGAACATGTTGCCCACAGAGGTGGTAGAAGCCTCATCCCTGGAGGTTTTTAAGGCCAGGCTGGATGTGGCTCTGAGCAACCTGGTCTAGTATGAGGTGTCCCTGCCCATGCAAGGGTGTTGGAACTGGCTGTGCCCTCCCTACTCTAGTCATGAGGTCTATGGTGACAGGTTGGACTCGATGATCTTTGAGGTCTCTTCCAACCTTAGGAATACTGAATACTGAATACTGAATTGATGTCCCTTCCAACCCTAACAATTCTATGATTGACCTTTAGGCTTCCTAATGCCTTGTTGGGAATCCCTTTGACTCTTCTCTAAAGAACCTCATTCTCACTGGGCTGTTCATTCAGAAGGCTGCTTTTGAAAGTCCTTCTACTTATCATTTGACATTTCAGGATTACTTGCATCATGTGGTTAAGTATGGCACTATCACTTCCAGTGAGATGCTCAGGGAACCAAGCATGACAAGCCAGCTCTAAGACAAAGACAGGAAACTCCTTTTCAGTGACAGGCAGAATGATCAGGAATAAAAGTAACTAGCCCAGAAAATACCTGGCTGATAAGGAAGCCTCTCAATTCCCATATTCCCTGCCTTTGAATTTGTCTTCATTTTAGTTGCTGCATAATTGTAACTTATTGAATAAATTATAATTCATAGAAAACATGCAAAATTAAGTAGAAACCTTTAAGAAATGTGAGGTGTTAATATTTAACATACTTTGTAATCTAAAATGCAAAGAAAAAGTGTTTCTCTTCTCAGCCCTGTCTCTGAATCAGGAAAGAAATAACGTGAGGAATGTAGCAGATGAAGTGCTTCTGCTAAACAGAAATACATCCTCAGTCTCGATTTTGGAATGTGAGAGAGCAAAAATTGCAAATTATTTCCCTTCAGAAACACAAAGTCAGCTGGCCACAGTTAAGGCATTTAAATACTTGAAGAGACCCCCTGAGAATTGATGATCCTTATGTAAGGAGTTCCTGCTCTTTGACCATGTTATGTGATCTTTCACTAGATGATGACCTCACAAACCCGGACAAAGCAGCACAGAGGCCAGGGGCTGAGCATGTCCTTCATCCTCCTCACCACCAGATGTGATCTCCTCCTCTCATCAAGACTGAGGCATATTGGCAAGAGTCACAACTGTCAAGCTGTCAAGCCAAGTGATACCCATTCAGGAGATAAACAGAGAGCTGCTGCATCCAAGGCTGGCAGCGCAGCACCAAATTCGTTTTCAAACACAAGATTAAAAATAATTAAAAAATCCCCTTCACAGACATGTTTTGACTGTAAAATCCAGGATTTCCCACTGCTTACAGTCCAATGCAAACTGCATTTCATCTCATTCCAACATCCACACATGGGGTAGCTAATACCTTTTGCCTCAGCTGATATATGGATGAACTCGGATCTAATTAAAAAGGCTTCAGAAATAGCCCTGACATAAAAGTCATCCTAGAACTGATTATTCCTAATTGACAAATTATCCTGCCACCTCCACAGAGTGAGCAACATATCTATTTCCTGTAATTCTGCAACTTTAAATGAAGGGACCAGAAATTATCTTGCTCAGGGGCAAGATCAATAATTCTGCCCTGGGAAAAGACAATAATAAATAGAACCACTTCTACTGTCTATCTCTTCCTACTCTAATTGAGACCAACTGGCCACCATCATTTGCAGCCACATTGTAGGTGTGTAGAGTAACAAAACACATTCTCAGGTCCTCACTTCTGGGCAGGAGTGGTCTTGAGTTTGGGCAAAGATACTAACTACACCGGACACTTGCTGGAGCACTCTCCAGGATGTCTCTACAGCTATCCACTGGGTAAGTCCTAGTCACAGCTCTGCCTGCAAGCTTGCCTTTAGGATTTAGCCAGGGTTCAGGTACTTACTGCTTGGATGGAGCTACCTGCAAGTCCTTTGCACAAATACCTCACTTTGCCCTCTGTCCTTAATCCCATGGCAAGTATGAGGGAGACAAGATAGATCACTTCTGCCTGCTCCAAATACAGGTGAGATTGCTCTTTGTCTATTTGAAGTCAGTTCTCTTGAGTTTTCTGCACTCCAAAATGTGCAGATAATTCTAGAAGCTCTCCATCACCATCAATAAATACATAAGCTGATAGCATCTCCACCAGATTCAGTAACAATCACAGACTCCATTGCTGTTCAAACTGGAATTACCTGTTGATATCTGTTTCTCTGCTAGTCCTACTTCCAGGCCTCACAATGACTGGAGGTCCTGCCCTGTTCATGACAGTATATGGAAAAGCTACAGGTAGTTCTCCTGTCTCAATACCCTGTGACATGTCACACTTCAGGATGAGCTCAGGAGGCACTGTTTTGTACAAGTTTGGAATTGGAATTGCCCCTGTACAGGACTCTTCTCCACAGTTAACAAGGTGTAACTCCAAGGACTTGCAGCCTGCATAGTCCTGGAGAGAAGGCTCTTCCAAATTAAGAGGGACAAAGGAAGAACATAGCACCAACATTCTCTCCAACTTCTCTGCCACCAGGAATAATCTACAGGTCAGACAAATACCTTAAGGAATACTACAGGTCCATACTCTAGGCCTGAACTAGCATAGTGTTTCTTGGCTCAGCCCAGATGCACATGACTACCAGGCTCCAAAACCAGGCTGCATCATCCAGCTTCTGAGAGGGAATGTCCAAGGGCCTGTTTTATCTCTGATACCTTGTCCACATGAGTGGCAAAACACTAGTCACTATGGGACAGCAATACCCAACTGTCACACCAACCTGCCCACAGTTTGTGGGTGTGGATGGTCACAAGGCACTGCCCAAACCTAGCCTCTTGGGTGCCCTGATATGAGATCATAGATCCTTCTCACCTGGCCTAAATGGGCACAGTCTGCTGGCTGGGCAGTACAAGACTTGTATCTTTCACGGGTCAGTCATAAAAATGCTTGCCACGTTCCTAGGTAGCTGTATTTCCTATCTTTCCCCAAATGTTATTAACTCTGAGGGTCACACCTAGGCCGCAAAAGCAGAGAAGCAAAGCCATTGGATGGGACTGCTGAAAGAAAAGGAGATAATTTCATTTTCACATGGGAAGATTGGTTGTACCCCCGTAGTGAGAGCCATGAGATGTTGGACTGTGAAATTCATCACACTGCTATTCTATTAGTGATGAAGAAATGGCAATTATATAACGCCATTAATCCAATGGTCCCAAAGTAAAGGGCAAACAATCAGCAACATGCCCTGGGGATGCCTCCAGTGGAAGACTGCAAAGAGAAGGACAAATCAATGAAAATTGCTTCTGGCTGTTAACTCACAGCTGCTGAGCTTCCTCCTCCATCCCTGTGGTGCAGACAAGAGCCAAAGCAATAAAAGGCTGAGGATAGGGCCTGAAAAATAGCTAGAAGCAAGACTTCCCTGGGAAGTTCTGTATTCTGTGCAGCCTAAGGGGTGTTTCCTTGTAGACTGTTCTTGAAGTAAAACCTCTCCAGCTTCTACAAGACAGCTGGCTCCATGATCATTAGGCTGACTCCTTAATAGCACACTCAAGATGTAATGTTTGTTTAGCCATCAGTGAATCATAGAATCGTATAACTGTTAGGGTTGGAAGGGACCTCAAGGATCAGCCAGTTCCAACCACCCTGCCATGGGCAGGGACACCTCACACTGTATCAGGTTGCCCAGAGCCGCATCCAGCTTGATCTTAAAAACCTCCAGGGATGAGGCTTCCACCACCTCCCTGGGCATCCTGTTCCAGTGTCTCACCACCCCTGTGGTGAAGAACTTATTCCTAATATCAGTATCAGTATCACAGTATCACTAAGGTTGGAAGAGACCTCAAAGATCATCGATTCCAACCTGTCACCACAGACCTCATGACTAGGCCATGGCACCAAGTGCCACATCCAATCTCCTCCTGAATGCCTCCAGGGATGGTGACTCCACCACCTCCCTGGGCAGCACATTCCAGTGGCCAATTACTCTTTCTGTGAAGAACTTTCTCCTCATCTCCAGCCTAAACTTCCCCTGACGCAGCTTGAGACTGTGTCCTCTTGTTCTGGTGCTGGTTGCCTGGGAGAAGAGACCAACCCCCTCCTGGGTACAACCTCCCTTCAGGTAGTTGTAGAGGGCAATGAGGTCACCCCTGAGCCTCCTCTTCTCCAGGCTAAACAATCCCAGCTCCCTCAGTCTCTCCTCAGAGGGCTGTGCTCAAGGCCTCTCCCCAGCCTTGTTGCCATTTCTGGACACATTCATGTATCTCGATGTCCTTCTTAAACTGAGTGGCCCAGAACTGGACGCAGGACTCAAGGTGCAGCCTAACCAATGCAGAGTCCAGGGGCACAATGACTTCCCTGCTCCTGCTGGCCACACTATTCCTGATGCAGGCCAGGATGCCATTGGCCTTCTTGGCCACCTGGGCACAGTTCTGGCTCATGTTTAGGTGGCTGTCGATCAGCACCCCCAGGTCCCTCTCTGTTTGGCAGCTCTCAGCCACTCCATCCCCAGCCTGTAGCTCTGCATGGGGTTGCCGTGGCCAAAGTGCAGCTCCCGGAACTTGGTCTTGTTGAATGCCATCCCATTGGACTCCACCCATCTGTCCAGTCGGTCGAGGTCCCTCTGAATGTACACATTTCTAGATTTTTTCCATTCCCCCCAGTTCTATCACTACCTGACACCCTAAAAAGTCCCTCCCCAGCATTCTTGTAGGCCCTGTTCAAATACTGCAAGGCCACAATTAGGTCTTCTTGGAGTCTTCTCTTCTTTAGACTGAATAACCCCAACTCCCTCAGTCTGTCCTCATAGGAGAGCTTCTCCAGCCCTCCGCTCATCCTCGTGGTCCTCCTCTGGACATTTTCCAGCACCTCCAGATCCTTCCTGTAATAGGGGCTCCAGAACTGGATGCAGTACTCCAGGTGGGGTCTTAACAGAGCGGAGTAGAGGGGGAGAATTACCTCCCTTGACCTGCTGGCTATGCTTCTCTTGATGCAGCCCAGGATGTGATTGGCTTTCTGGGCTGCAAGGGGACACTGCTGGCTCATGTTGAGCTTCTCATCCACCAGCACCGCCAGGTCTTTTTCTCTAGGGCTGCTCTCCAGCCAGTCCCTGCCCAGCCCATATTGGTGCTTGGGATTGCCCCAACCCAGATGCAAGACTTGGTCTTGTTGAACCTCATGAGGTTGGCTTGTGCCCACCTCTCCAGCCTGTCCAGGTCCCTCTGGATGGATCCCTTCCCTCCTGCCTGTCAGCTGCACCACACAGCTTGGTGTCATCAGCAAACCTGCTGAGGGTGCACTCAGTGCCACTGTCCACAGCATCAACAAAGATGTTAAACAAGCCTGGTCACAGTCCTGATCCCTGAGGGACTCCACTTGTCTCTGGCCTCCACTTGGACATGAACCCACTGACAGCCACCCTTTGGGTGCAGCCATCAAGCCAGTTCTGTATCCACTGAATGGTCCATCCATGGAACCCATCCTGCACTAGCTTGGAGACCAGGATGTGGTGCAGGACAGTGTCGAAGGCTTTGCTCAGGTCCAGGGAAATGACCTCGGTTGCTCAGCCTTCATCTATTAATGTTGTGAGAACATCCTGACTAGGGAAGGTGCTATTTCCCTACCCTTCCCTGTGTATGAAAGCCTAGCTAGCTCTCTATCTGCCTGCTTCTTTGGCTTCCAACTGCAGCTTAGAATTTGAGCAGGTTTTTATGCCTTTGCTTTAAGTTTACAGCACTTCCACATCAAGAACCATGAAATAGTTGGGCTGGGGTAGTGCTCAAGCCCCAAGATTAGGAATCTGGAGTCATTTATTCTCTCAGTGTTGCCTAAGAAATAACAACTCAGTCAGCAGTATATACTTAATGTCATTATCACTGAATGTCACAAATGAGGCCTTAGAAGTTTGGGCACTTTGAAGTCCTGCATTACATAGTGAATGGAAGAAGAGATTTGCTCTGGGGCTTTTGAAGGGCTCTTTCTGTTGTTATTGTTTTTGGAGATCCAGATTTTCAGACTTCTCTTTACAAGGCTGGAAATGTACTTTTAGGAAATGAAGACCAACATCCATACTGGAATCATAGGATATCAACACTGAATTCCAGATATGCAAAAATACAACTCTCCAATACTGCTTGTGATGGGCCACAGAGATTTTCTGTATTCTTCCCTTATTAATGTTATATGAACTTCATAGGGAGGCTTCAGTTCCAGTATTGCAATGATTTTTTAATTTTTTTAACGTTTTTTTAACCAAGAGTAGTTAGGGCCAGTGTGCCTTGAGCACAGCCCTGTGAGGAGAGGCTGTTGGAGCTGGGATTGTTTAGCCTGGAGAAGAGGAGGCTCAGGGGAGACCTCATTGCCCTCTACAACTACCTGAAAGGTGATTGTAGCCAGGAAGGGGTTGGTCTCTTCTCCCAGGCAACCAGCACCAGAACAAGGGGACACAGTCTCAAGCTGTGCCAGGGGAGGTTTAGACTCGAGGTGAGGAGGAAGTTCTTCACCGAGCAAGTCGTTTGTCATTGGGATGTGCTGCCCAGGGAGGTGGTGGAGTCACTGTCTCTGGAGGTGTTCAAGAGGGGATTGGACGTGGCACTTGTTGCCATGGTCTAGTCATGAGGTCTGTGGTGATAGGTTGGACTTGATGATCCTCGAGGTCTCTTCCAACCTTAGTTATACTGTGATACTGTGATAAAAAAGTGGCAGAAAAATGTCTTCCCAAAAAACGTTGTCAAGTCCTGGCATAGGCTGCCCAGGGAAGCTGTTGAATCATCACCCCTGGAAGGAATAAAAACTTTGCAGAGATGTGGTGCTGAGGGAACGTGGCTCAGTGGTGGACTTGATAGTGTTAATGGTTGGACCTGATGATTTTAAGAGTCTTTTCCAGCCTAAACAATTCTATGCTTCTATTAAACTATTTTCAGTTCAATATTGCCAAACAGTTGGCCTTTTAGTGTGGGAATTTACTTGTCTTCATTTTGGTTAACCCACTTCAATAAACACAATAAAAACTTTTGACAATGAAGATGGAGTTACATTTGTGCAATAAAAGCAGCAAAGCTGCTCATGGGTATCTTATTTGTTTTTTTAAGGAAGGGTTATTTTGGTATTCTAGAACATACAGGAAGGCAGCAAGATGTTTGCATAAGTCAAACATGGCAAATATTGTTACAAGCAATAAAATTCCCACAGTATATGAGAAAAATGTTTGTTTTAATGGCATGCTCCTGCAAGCAGAAGTTTAGTATGGGGATGAGAAACTCAGAAGCTGATAAAAGGAGGATCACACTAATCATTAAAATCCTTTAAATATTCCCTTACTATAGAGATTACAGGCCTCGAGTGGCAAAGAAAAACGGTTACACTTTTGGGCTGTCAAACTTCTCTCTTATCTAAAAGGTATTTGGTGAATATACTTTCAAATCACCTGCAAGCAGGAGTTGTGCATCCTCTAAGAACCCTCTTCTCACAGATAAGAAGCCAAGTGCACATCAGAGGTGATTAAGGAGAAATATGTATGAGCTCTTCTGGTGATGAAGGGGGCAGGTGGAGGACAGTGCAGCAAAAGTGTGTGGAAAAGTGGTCTTGGCATCTCTGCATGGCTCGTGCTCAAGCAGCACTGCTGCATGCCTGTTACTGCTCACACCCTCCACAAAATGGCTACTGCTGTCACCATACTCACATGGGCATCAGGCCAGCTCTCCCGCTCTAGAACTAGTGCAACCAGTACATCCTGAATTCAGAATCTCCTGCAGGGCTTCCTTGTTTCTCAGCCAATATGCATTCTCAAGCAGCATCCTCATGCAATCTATTCTACTGCATTCACAGGCTGCATTGATGCCATTAAAAGCAATTCTTACTCCTGCAAACCAGTAACAGCAGCGCTGCCATGCCCATCCCAGCCAGGACTGCTGTTGCTAATAGCCCTCACCCTTACATCCACCAGCGCTGGAATCCAGGCTTTAGACCTGCACTACTCATCCATGGAGCCTCCAGTGACCTGTTACTTCCAACTGTAATTTTTAACTGCATTAGCTCTGGACTGGAGGCTAAGCACATGAGGCAGAGCTACGCAAGGGTTAATGTACTGAGCACAGTTTGTTTCCAATACCTCAGCCAGCTGATTAAAGACAGAATTGGCTATCTCTCTGCAACAGAGCAGTGTGCAGTACAGTCCAAAAAATACAAATCCAACCCTGCAATATGGCATAAACCCATACCTGCAGCAGTGTTAAGGGTGGGAAATGGCCACTAAAAACATCCTGTGAAGTTTTATGTCTTTACTCAGAGGTTAAAAATTAAGTCATTGCTACCAGTGTCAAGGTGTTAGGTTCTCTGACTTTATGAATTACATTCCACAAGCATATACACGATTTATCAAGCAGTATAAACATTTGAGAGAATGTTCTGTTCATCAGCTATCAGATGGCACCAAAAAAAAGCTGAAGTGGAAAACGAAAATAAACATACTCCTTTAAAATGTTAAATTTGCAGCTGGTTATCAAGTTCTACACATTTTTGGTACCCAGGCTGACAACATAATGAAGCTGCATTTGCAGAAGGACGGTGTGGAAAACAGCAAAAGCAATCTGCCTAAAGTTCTCTCTCACTTACTTTAGACATCACAGATGAAGATTTTCTAGGTTTGCATTATTTCCTGTGTTCTCCAAAAGCACAGTCTGAGAAATTAAAGATCTTCAGAAAATGGTGGGGCTTTTTTTTCTTTTCTTTTCCCTTCAGGAAAATTGACTTTTAACTAGCTGGCACTCTTATTAAGAAAAAAAACCCAAAACACCAGCAAGAACTGTTGGGTTTCAAACCCATCCTTTTCCAAAGCCAATAATCAAACTGAAAAATGAAACTAAGAAGTTTTGCCAGAAAAATAGGGGGAGCTTGATTTCTTTCCCTCAGGGCATGAAGATGAAGCAACAAAAACCCAAATCAGCAACAACTTTTCCAAGTTCAGTAATAATTTTATGAAAAAGACATACTTTGGGGGTGGAATCTTTTGTGCCTTAGAAATGATGTTGAGCATTTCCAGTAACGAATAACGTGTTTGCGCAGTGGGTGCAGTTCTCCACTTCTTAGTTCCTTCTGCATTGCCCTGTTATAAAATATGTAAGGAGTTACCTCTGATATAATTTAGCAGCAAGACCAGGTCCCAGCTGTCTGCAAGGGCACACATGTGGAAAGAAACACCTCTCCATCATTCATACACCTTCCCCTACACACACCTATTAGCTCCAAGCCTATGCTTCTCCTCACCCCGTTCTCCTGCCACACATGCCTTTGATCTTGGCCTCGAACCCCATATTCCCACTCACTTTAGTGTCCATGGTACAGGCAGACTATTTTCTTCTGATGGACAGGACCCTAATTACTGACTGCTTTAGTATAGATCTTAAACCACTAATACTGCAATGGATTTCTTCCTAACAGAGTTAAAATGAAGCAATGAAATTATTCTGCAAGCTAAACTCATCTTGTTTATCAATTGTCAAGGACCAAAATTCACTCTGACTATTTCAAATCTGCAGTTCTTTTCAGTTTAAAAACACCCATTTGTAGCAGGCTCCTGCAGTGCCTGCTCACACAGGCACACACCTTCCACAGAAAGTCTTGAATTATACCACATCTGCCATTATGTTGGATCAGAGCTTAGGTTTGTGAGAGCAAAACCAGACAGGAGATGCAGCTGAAGTGCCTTACTGAGTCAGAAGGGATAAAAGAATAACCCACATACAAACCTTTCCCAGGGTTTTTTGTGCAATGTCACTCAAAGTTCAGAAGATCACACAATCTTTCATTGCCCCAGCTCACTAATCCCAACTGGAATGCTTCTGCCCACTGTTGCTTGTTGCTTTCATCTAGATTGCTTGTTGTGGCTGCCTTCTCAGCACTTTGGCCAACATGATGATTCTCTGCTCATTCTAACACTTTATTTAAAGCCTGAGGAATCACTTCATGGGCCTCCTCTTTTTCTTCATTAAACAGAACATTGGTTTAATGTTAAAGGTGCAACATCTAGACAGGATCAAGTATCTCCTTCCCTAAAAGGAGCCTGATGACAGGGCAAGAGCTTCCGGTAAATTAGGAAGTAAAATAACATCATGCTGCTTGCTTAGTGCAGTTTTGTAGCTGTGTGGTGTAACGAAGATTTGCCAGCACATTGTTACTGCAGAGTAAAGTTGAGAGAAATTGACCATGCAGTTCTAAGTGAAGTGGATACTGTGATCTAGAACCAAAAAAAGCCCAAAACCACCCCCAAAAACCAACCAACCAACCAACCAACCAACCAACCAACCAACAAACAAACAAACAAACAAAAACCCCCAAAAAACAACAACAAAACCCCCCAAGGAATTCTAAAGCTTACTCTTCTGCAGGGGGTGACAAAAGCCCTAGCTGCTTACTATCATTGCGACATTTCTTCCAGCTCTGAAGAACTACCAATGTGTGGCATGGACACCTTGACACTGCTGGTCAGACTGCCAGAGTACTTTACCTCACTATTTCAGGTCTTTTTCAAAGGAGGTAAAACCAAGAATAAATGCTATAAGACTATATTTATTCCACACTCCAAGAATTTATCGTTTTGGATTCAAACCCATATCCAAATCCTCTAATGATAGCTATTCCCAGCAATGCCACTGACTTCTATGGCTTCCCGAGGATGTCACTTCACCTTGCATTGTTTGACTCATTTCTAAAGATATATCAAAACCCAGCATTGACCAGAGGTCAGTACCTTAATATACTGACTTGTCAGAGAACCACCCAAATACAGTTCTTGTTTCCAGGGCTCCCAGAGAAGAAAATTTGAGAGGCTTTGTCTCAGACTGCTAAATCCCCTACTGCCCTTGGAAAGAATCAAATTCCTGTTCTGAGAGCAGCTTGTCTGCTCCCAAAGCACCATTTCTTCCCTGCTTTTAATAGCCTGATTATGTTTTTTGAAGGATACCAGCAAACAGATGTTTTTATACTGGAGTAGCATTTCATTTCATCTGTCATGCTGAGTAAGAAGCATTCCAACTCTTAATTTTTTAATTCACGTAACATCACTGTTTTCACGATCCCCCCCTCTCACTTCCACATTGCCATCAGGGCCAGAATTGCTCTAATAATTCACACTGACATTACAGTTGCCATTAAGTCTACATACTTCAATGGAATTGCCTCTTTGCTGTCTCCTTTATGGCTTATAAAGATTCCTCATGGCTCACAAAATCCTATTTTGTTGTGGAATCTGTTGCATTGTCCTCTGCAAGGCATGTCCAAGGCTAAAGTGATTTTTAACATGAATCTTCACGCTGATACCCGGTAAGTGCTACACAGAACAAATCAATGCTTTTTATTTCCTAAATTTTGGCCTCTCATGCAATTCACTCCTGTAATTCAGTGCTGATTCTCGAGAAGGAGCATAAATACAAGTAAACAGTAATTGTGCAGTGTGGCCATATGGAAATGCTCATGAACAACTGATTCTGCAAGAAGCAACGTTCATGGCCATCTGTGTGAATTCTTTGACATACAAAAGCACTCTGCGGGGAAACTGAAAAGCAAGTGGAGCTTCTTCAGCCTTCACTGAAATCATGCATTTCCCCCTTCATTCTTTGCCCTCTGCTGCAGGAATAGAATAGAATAGAATAGAATAGAATAGAATAGAATAGAATAGAATAGACCAGGTTGGAAGAGACCTTCAAGATCATTGCATCCAACCCATCAACCAATCCAACCCACCTAATCAACTAACCCATGGCACCAAGCACCCCATCAAGTCTCCTCCTGAACAGCTCCAATGACGGCGACTCCACCACCTCCTCAGGCAGCCCATTCCAATGGGCATTCACTATCTCTGTATAGTACTTCTTCCTAACATCCAACCTGAACCTCCCCTGGTGCAGCCTGAGACTGTGTCCTCTTGTTCTGGTGCTGGCTGCCTGGGAGAAGAGACCATCATCCGCCTGTCTACAACTTCCCTTCAGGTAGTTGTAGAGAGCAATAAGGTCACCCCTGAGTCTCTCCTCTCCAGGCTAAGCAACCCCAGCTCCCTCAGCCTCTCCTCATAGGGCTTGTATTCCATATGCCTCACCAACTTCGTTGCCCTTCTGTGGACATGTTCCAGCAAGTCAACCTCCTTCCTAAACTGAGGGGCCCAGAACTGGACACAGGACTCAAGGTGTGGCCTAACCAGTGCAGTGTACAGGGGCAGAATGACCTCCCTGCTCCTGCTGGCCACACTGTTCCTGATGCAGGCCAGGATGCCATTGGCCCTCTTGGCTGCCTGGGCGCACTGCAAGTGTGACCTCGCTAAGCAGTCACCCAAAGTGACAAGCAACCAGTCTGGGATCATTCTGATCACAGCTGCTGGCTGCAAAGCAGAGGAGAATGAAGGAACCGTAGATGTCCCTCCTGAGTGCCATACACAGTGACTGGCTGCTGTTTGTACTACTATGAGCTCTTTCCTACCCTGCTACTAAACAAGACTGGCCACCTCAGAAATGTTAGGCAGAGGAGACTTGGACTGCAATTCCCAGAGAACTGGAGTCAGATCTGTCCTTGGCACCTCAGAACCTGGAAACTGTAATACTGATGTGAATTTGGGAGTGAGATGTAACCATCAGGGAAAGAAGAATTGGTGCACTGAGAGAATTTGTCATTTGGATAGTCACAGTGACAGGAGAAGCAGATCACTGCCATGCATTTTGAGAAGAGGACTGTTTTATTCACTGCTTAAGATACGTTGCCTTTACTCTTTTGTTAATACTTCATACAATAAATAATCATTTTACACATACTCCCTTTGTAAGGAAGCTTGGTTTCCTCGGGGTTTTATTTGTTTTCTCTTTGGTTTGGAGTTTTCTTTTACTATTACAGAAATAACTTTAAAAATTTCTTTCTTGAATCTCCTAATAGGCTGATCACAACCTCATTTTCCCTTCACAGTGCCAAAGAGACCTGGAAATGCTGGCTGTTCAAATCAGCTTGTATACCCAGTTTATAATGAGACTCATGTTTGGAGGCACACTCACTAGAGGTCACAATTCTTGCTTGAAGTTCAATCATGAAATGCTTTAAAGCCTCATAAAGAAAACATTCTTTTTCACCCCCCTTTTAAATTAGAAAGTTTAAACAGTGATTAAAGCCCTATTTACACAGTCTCCTGTTCTCAAAATGAAATAGAAGAGAACACTGTTATCTGAAAGCCAGGGAGTGGAAGGATAAATTAGATTTCTGTAAGGGGTTCTATTTTAATAGTCCCATATGTTTTTAGGAAGGCAGGTATGTACTTTTTCTAAGATATCATTTTTATCTTAACAATTCTCCTTTAATCTATTCACTTCTGTCTCTCTGGCCCTAGCCTTTTTTCTCCTACTCTGAGGTTTCACAATGCTTTTTCAGCCATTATCTTTTCACCTAAATAATGCCTCATTTTCTGATTCTCAGAAGCAATGTCTCGGCTGAGAGCCTAATCCTGGCTGCTGCCTGTAATGGCTCCTCAGGATAAGTAATCATCTGAGCTATTTGACATCCACTTAGGCTGACCTTACTGGGACAGTGGGATTGCATTTTGTACCTCCTAACTTTCTTTACCAGCTGCATCTTCCTGCACAAAATCCTGTAGATTTGAATGGTACAGGCAGCACTGGCTCTCAGAAACCATATCCAACCTTGGTAATACTGTGATACTGTGAAACCAAATCAGAGTCCTTGACAGAGTCTTTGTGCTCATAAACCAAAGGCATCATACAATAGGTAAGAATTGTTCCCCATTGTCTTCCTGCTTGGCACATGAGATCAGCCTGTACTACTCAAATTAGAGAAGAGGAGATTTAGATTGGATGTTAGGAACAAGTTCTTTACCATGAGGGTGGTGGAACATGTTGCCCAAGGAGATGGTTGAGGCCCCATCCCTGGAGATATTCAAGGTCAGGCTTGATGAAGCTTTGAGCAACCTGATCTAGTGAAGGACATCTCTGCTGACACAGGGGGCTTGAGCTAGATGCCCTTTGGAGGTCCTTTCCCACCCAAACCATTCTGTGATCCTGTGATTTTATTACACAACATACATTACCATTCCACTATTGTGTGGCCAGCCAAGGCACATTACTTCAGGCTCTCTCAAACAGCACCCACACAGAACAGGCTGATGAAGACCCACTATCTTTTTACCCCTCCACACTAGTGGTTCAGGGACCACAATAACCAATTCTCAAGAAAGAAAACTTATCCTCCCCCAAACCCTTTTACAGTTTTCTCTTCTACTATCCTTTCTGAGTACCTTCCAGTATACCCTTGTCTCAAGTGCATTCGCTGCAGAAACCCAAGGGCTCCCAACACTCCATCCATAGCCTCTACAGCAGCTGTTTCCTTTCAAACGTCCAACCACTTCATGGTTACTTGTTGCCACAGCACCAGGCTTGCAGTTGTAGGCACTGGATTTCAGAGTGCCTCTGCTCTGAATTCTACCAGCCTGTGCCTGATTATGCCTAGAACATATCAGAACAGAGCTGCAGCTTGCTTATGCTCCAAAACACGACAGCAAAAGCTTGTTATTCATGGGATTCTTTGGTAAAGGGCAAAGGGTTTCTTTACTCAGAAATATGGATGTTTGTTATGTCTGTCACTTATTTAAATCCTCTCCCTTTCTCCTGCTTATAAAGTTTCAGTTTTCTAATAAGGCCTTTTTCTTTGGAAAGGAAAGAAACAACACTCCAGGTGACTTGCAGTGATCTGTTGTAGATCATTAGCAGCTGAAATAAGCACCACGAAGGTATGCCGAAAGTAGAGACTGTGCAGACTGATGGACACACACATTTGAAAACTAAAAAATTCTAGTGAGATCAGGAGCAGCTAATGAACAGCCATGACTGGGAGAAAAGAAGGCTAGACCAATAAATGTAAAGAATCAAATAATTCCATCAATTCTTACTGGATGTTTTGAAACTTCATTAAAAATAAATCCACATACAATTATGTACCAGAATCTCACCTATACACCAGAAAAAAAAGCCCCAAATCTCTGCTTCCTGAAGAGCTGGACCTGTTCATTAGTATTTACTAACATGCTTTTGATAGTTAAAAGCTCAAATCTAGACCTTGTTAATCCGAGTTGATTTTATAGACCAAATAAAAATCAAATCCTGCAAAGCTTTTTCAAAGGGCAGTGGTGATACTAAGGCTTAGAGATGCTCTTTGTCTCCTAGGACAGATACCAATTGGTTATGGAGAAGCAGAATACCAGTGGTGAAAAAGAAATGGAAAGCAAAGTAATGAAGCAGGGGCAATGTCTGGAGAAGCAAAGGAAAAATGGCAGCAGAAAAAAAACATGAAGAAAGGCACAGTAGAAGAGTGACTCCCAGCACAGTGGAGAGAAAGGGCTAGCTGTGGGTAAGCAAACCAAGCTGGGGTAACACATCAGTTCAGCAAACATGGCAGTGTGAAGTGTTATCAGGTCTAGGAACTGCCAAGAATGATTTGCAGTCAAATGAAACAAAGGCTTCCAAGGGCTGAGTTTTGCAGTGCTTCATGTTGCTGTGTTGGGAGTCCAGGGTTGAAGCTTCACTAGAAACAGGAGGTCTCTTGCAATGAGCCAGCAACCCAAGCAGGCAGCTGCTAAAGCTGAGGAGTAAACTCCTCAGAGGTCTTCTCTGTCTCTCAGTTACAACAGCATCACCCTGAAAAAAAGGAGAGCTAGGGCCTCCAGACAGCATATGCTAGAAGGAAAAACATCATTGTAGTCTAACTACCAAGATATCAGCTTCAGAAGAAAGGTCAATATCCAGCTTGCTTCCAGAAGCCAGTTACCTTAAACCATACACATGAGTGAAAAACCAACCCAAACCCCTCTTTATTGTCTGCCACTCAACTTCTGGACAAAACTCTAGATGTGTTAGAATCTTTCAAAGGAGACAAATTTCACTTGGAGCAATTTTAGCAATGGAGAGCTTAAGTGCCTTCAGAGTGAGGTGACAATGGGGCAGGTCTAAATGTAGGTACACACATGATGCTGTCAAGTGTCTGTAATGCCATGGACTCAGTCCTACCAGGAGCAAATCAGACTGTGCTTGTGAAGTGCTCAGCAGCTGAACTCCTAGCTCAAGAGCTATGGCTGGAGAGTGCTGAGGCTGCTCTGCTCTAACCTGATGACACTGTCAGCTACCAGAAGTTCATATGGGAGAGAAGGCTCACGAGGCCAGAGCAGTGGAGCTCTCCAGTACCTACTGTCTAACCTTTCAGATAACTTTGCTCTATAAAGCTAGCAGGGATGCCTGTTTTACTCTTTTCCCTCTCTCAATTTATTCCATTTAGTAAATGGCTGGACTATTTTCTCAGTGAATATGAAGTCCCTGCCCATGGCAGGAGGGCTGGGACTAGATGATCTTTAAGGTTCCTTCCAACCTAAACCATTCTGTGAATCCATGAAAAGCAAAGACTAGTATGTAGTACTCAGAGGAGCAGAGCAACACATCCATCTTCTCAGTACCATTCAACACTGTCCAACTTGTTTAAATTAACAAAGAATGACCTCTTTAAAGAAACTGTTCTAAGCCAGCTACTCAAGAAATGGACTAGAACAAAAAGTGTTCATGTATTATCAAAACAAAACCCCACAGGAAATACAACTTTTAAAGGAAATCCTTATACAAAGTGATGATCCAACTCCCAGGAGGAGTGAATGATCCTGTAGGGAAAAAAAAATAGTCCAGACTCTAAAATGCAGGTCTGAATTCAACTGAGAACTGCCACACTTGGTATTGTCACTGATGCTGTAACTGAACTTGGACCAGTTACAGCCACTCCTTGCCTCAGTTTTCCTCACCTATCACCACTCTTCATCCAAGTCAGTGACTAAAGACAGACTGTCACAGCAGATGGTTCTACACTACTGATATGGAAGCACTGTCTTTCACTGATCTCAGTTCCAGCAGCTGACAAACAGCGTAGAGACCAGTTTTGCTTCAAAAATGCAAATGCCAGGAGATAAATCTTGATTAAAAAAAAAAAAAGAAGGAAGATCTGAAAGTTCTAAACCTGGAATGTTTCATCTTTCACTTTCAGCTACAAGCTTGCAGGGACAGAGGGGCTGGTGGCTGCTTGGTCATTGTGTTTTCACAGCAGAGGAGAAGAGAATAATCCTGCAGTACAACAGCATCGACAGGAAAACTCTAGGAGATAGAGACAAGATGCTCCCAAACTCCCACTGCTTTGGAGAGCTACCCCTGGGGAAAAGTAGTGCCTATACTGGAGTGCCCAACAGGGGATTGATACACCAGGCAGAGGGATACTGAAAGTCAGTGAAATCTCAGCTGAGTTAATGAGAACCCCTATGTCTTCATCAACACTTTTTAAGAGTTAATACCCCAAAAAAATTAATCAGACTCCTACTCTTCATAATCCTCAGTAACCAGAAGATGCTTCAAAATGACTGTGCAAACAGAGATTTCCCAGTGGGGAAAACAGGTTGTTAGGTTTCATGCTGAAATGCAGAGCCCAAGTGTCCCTACATGTTTTTCAGTGACTGAGGAATACAGAAAGTTACTCTGAAAGTTGAAGGGCAGCATTGGTACGTTCAGTGAAATTGAAATGCAGCAAGTGCCCAAACCAATGAACTTAGAACCATTTAGTTTTTAATCATGCTACCTAGTTAAGACATAGAGCTACCTGCCACAAGAAATCACTGGTGCCAAAAGCTCTGGACTCTAAGTAGGACTTCACATTTATGTGAAAAAAATAAGATAGTCACAGTCTACTAGGTAAAAAAAACCCAAACCCACAAAACCTGAAAAGGTTTATGAGTCTTCATGCACCAGGACACAAGCAAATCTTGAACTGTTGAGAATTAGGAAGAAGCTTCCACATGGGTAAGTTAATCTGTAATTGCCCACCTTGGGGTTTCTTGCCCTTCCCTCTTGAGCACCTGATAGTAGCTGTTAGCCCAGGCAGAGAGATGACAGCCCTGACTCAACATGATAATTTTTACTCTAAAATGTACTGCAATCCTCTGTACTTCATTGAGAAGATGATAAATCAAGGATTCAGAAACTGGTGTTATAGACCTGTTCAAATGAAGTGCTTCTGCTTCATCACAGCCCTCCAGGGCAGGGTTAATACTGTATACAGTAGCTATCCCTTCAGTCAGGGTTAATTACCTTACCAGTATAGACCAGTAACAGCTCAGCAATGCAATATTGCTTTATAGCCCTGTAGTTACTCTATTGACATTAACAACATGTTTTGGAATCAAAGGATCCCAGCATGATGGGGGTTGGAAGGGACCTCTGTTGATCACCTAGTCCAATCCCCCACTACAGCAGGGTCACCCACAGCAGGTTGCCCAGGATCCCATTGTTCAGGCAGGTTTGGAATCTCTCTAGAACGAGACTCCACAACCTCTGGGCAGCCTGCTCCAGAGCTCCAGCAGCCTCACACCAAAGAATTATTTCCTCATGTTCAGATGAAACCTCCCATGTTCCAGTTTGTGCCTATTGCCCCTTGTCCTGTCCCTGGGCACTGCTGAAAAGAGTCTTGCCCCATCCTGTTATTCTCCTGCCCTGCACCCTTTAGCTCTTGCTGAGCAATGAGAAGATGCCTTCTCAGTCCGCCCTTCTCCAGGCTAAACAGCCTCAGGTCTCAAAGAAATGCTCCAGTCTCCTCAGCATCATCAGATATGTTGTGAAGCTGCAGAGCTAAGAGTGACAGAGTGTAAAAGCAGGGTAAAAATGACCTCTAGCAGGTTTTGGGTGGAGGAAGAAAGACAAACATTAACATCCTTTATCTCCCAGTGAAGGACTCCTCATACTGGTGACTCACTACGCCGATGTTAGAACTCAAAGGAGCTGAGGAAGGGGGAGCACGACAGCAGGAAGAAGGGGTATAAAAGAAGTGTGCACATAACATTTTACTGTATTATTGAGCCTAGTCTTCTTTCTGTGATCAGATGGTCAAGGCTGTCCTCAGCAAGTTTGTAGCTGTGCGTCTCTCTCTCTCTCAATAGCCTATTGTTCAATAGGTACACACCCCATACCATTATAATGTACTTATACACCATTTGGTTTATATAAATTTTGTCAGGGCTCACAGGAGTCTCTTCTTTGCCTATCAAAGCAGACCTTGACCACAACTCAGGGTCTTTACATCCCTTGTATATCAGCCCTGAAGAATATTGTTTAAAGTCATCATAAGGGAGGAAGGAGGAGGAGAAAGAAAAAAAGAGAGGGAAGGAGGGACAGAAGAGAGTGAGCAAGAAAATGTGTGCTAGTCCATGTCATAATTCTCCCAGCCTCCTTAGAGCTGTCATTTTCTTTCCTACAGTTTCCAAGTATTAGTGTTACATAGGAGGAGAGATAAGATGTGTTTATCTGAGGAACAGGAAACATTTACAGATTTTTTTTTTTCCCTCTTGCTGTTCTCTGGAGGCATAAAACTCCCTCGTGGCATTTCTCCAGCACTAACAAGAGCTGAACTGAGAAGCCACTGATGGAATTCACAACTCTTATTTTAGGTCTCTCTCTCCCCAACAGTGTCTCTTTGCAACTCCAAATTCAAAAGACAGGATTACCAGCAACACTTTCCACCGTTTATCATCTCTTGCAGCTTTTCCAAGATGACTAGTACCACAAAAGTTAAAAAAATTCCAGTCTTCTACACTACCACTGACACTAACAAGGCTTAGTAATAGTTCCCTTTATTTAGTCAGAGTGAAAGTCACATTATACTGAATGTGGTGAATCCTGAAGAGGCCCCTTCGTGAAAGGCAAGAATGCTTGATGGAGGAGATAGGAAGTAAAACACAGATTAGAAAAAATTCAATTAAAAAAGATGAAATTGGACAAAGAAGAGACTGGAGTTCAGGCCAACTGCATACTCTTCTAGAAAAGCAGGATCTCTCCTTGTCTCTGATGCAGAGTGCTTGGACACCATCAAGCAAGTCACTCAAAGTGCACCTTTCACAGGTGAATGCTTGCTGTATGTTGTCTCCCTCGTTTCTGTAGTGCCTGTCTTGCCATTCTGAGCCTGCTCAGTGTAAGAGCTGAGCATTTCCAGTTGGAATTGAATTGTGCTTTGAACGTGTAATAGGCTATACAATGCAGAGAGCTCTTGAAAACTAGAGCACAGGCACAAAGTGGACACCCACAAGTGTGGGGCACTCTCAACCTTCACCTTTGTGAACGGGCTCTCCATCAGTCAACTGGAAGAGGAAACCCTTTACGTTGTGAATTACATAATGCTAATGCATGACCCTTCCTAATGCATACAGATGAATTTGTCATGATTACAAAGGGAGGGAAAACAATCCCTGTCTTCACAGCACGGGGCTGAACAGTACAGGGTATATAAATGCCTGTAGAACACTGACTGAGAGCAAAAGCAAACACTGAGTGTTTGTTCACTTTGTGAGCACAGCTCATAGAGCAGACTAACAGATATGGGTGTCTCATGGCAAGGCAGTTAGTTAACCAAGCCAAAGCAGTAACACAGTGTGTCTTTCAGAAGGGGAGCATTTAGTTGTAATTGTAGATGACAAAAGTTTTAGCTATGGAGCATCTTTAATGTCTTTAAGTTGATAAATAGAAAGCGGTGCCTGTAACATCAGATGACAGTTCTGGGGCTGGACTTGTCAGAGCCACCACACAGACCTCAAGCACTTGGGCTTGCGGAATAAGTAATAGCAGCAGGAGCTTCACAGATACTGTACAGGATGCTCCCTGCTGCCTTCTTTCATTAATATATATAAAAAAAAATGTACCACCACTAAATTACTTTTTATGCTTGTGGTCAATCTCCTGCCCCAGATAGACTAGGTCCTACTCATAGCTCTGTCTCCTGTCAGATGGTTTCTTACCCTCTAAACAGACTTTAGTATTCTCACCATGTCAGTTTATCCACATTACACCATTCAGGTTCCTCTCCACACTTTCCTTGCCCAGTCAGTAATGATTCACTGAAGAGATCTCCAAGTCCTTCCCAGCTGTACTGGAGCTGTAAGCACCATGGTTGCCCCATGACGTTTCTCTGTAGGATGAGAGTCACAGCCTCTCCACTCCCACCCAGGCCCAGCCTCCCTCCTGTATGCATATCTTTCATCTGCCAATTTCCAACATATCACCACCCTCCTTCCTTTAGTTTCACAAGTTCTTTTCCTCACAAAACCCCCAAACGTAGCAGATTTTCTCATTTTCAGTGCTTGACTTTACTTCAAACTAAGCAGAAGGTGACTGCATGGCTCTGTGTGCACACTCCAGTCCTGTAACATCGCTGTCAGGCAGTGAGTCACACACATTCCTTCTGTTCAGCAACAAACATGTGGTTTGGACACCAGAAGGAGCTATAAAAGGATTAAGCATGCTGATGAGCATAGCTGTAAAACTCTCAGAAGTTTATAATCCATAATTTGGCCAAATCTGGGCTCTTTTAAAGACGAACTTCACAGCAGCTGTACCCTGTTAAAAATGTTACTACCCTCCTGCCAAATTTTACATCTTTACTCAAAGCATGGATGCAGGAAAGTCTCTGAAAAGAAGCTGCTTTTGAATTAATGTTGCACAAGAACCTGCTTCCCCCAAAATCACTTCTAACAGTTGGCAAAACATTCTAATGAAAAATCCAACTTTTGAGGCCAGAGCTGCCTGATGAGCGCTGCATCTTGTTACAATACTCACAGTGTAGTTATCAGGAAAACAATGCAGCTATCAGAAACTGGATTAATCATAGGTAATGATCATACTGTGCAATCCCTGGAGTATCACTGCACACAAGGAAAAGGATTGCACATGTGTGATATGACCGTGGGAATATATGACTCAGGTGGAGGGTGAAGCCCCAGGATGCACACTCTCATCCTTAGTGGCAGAGAAGAGCTTTTCACTTGACATTTACATAATTTTGCTGCCAAAGTTACCAGGCTGTGTTTCGTTTTCATTTAACATGTATCATACACCTATCCCACAGCAGAGAGCCAGAAAAATCTAGAGCTGGCTCAACTGATGTGAAGCAAAACTGACAGGATGCCAGCCAAATTCCCAGATTGTCCATCCAGCCTGTCATTGAACTGCCCCCCAGGCAAAGGTCTGAGCAAGACAGACGCTGTGGTGTCCCTTGGAGGTCAGTCACCACAGGATCAGCTAGACTTTGGGAAGAGGAAACAGATAGTTTCCAGTAGCTGTTGAGCTCTGGGGCTGTGATGGGAATTTTGACTTGAATTGTAGACTTAGTCCTTGATCTAATAGGTAACTGTTCAAATCCTAAGGCTTTGTTTGAAAGCACATCTGACAGACCTGCACTTCTTCAGGCATATTAATGAGCACAATGGATGATTACTGAAATAGCCTTTCATAAGTTTCCAGGCACCTTGCCTTAGAATGGGAACAAAGCGTGGAATATATTTCAGCAGTGTGTTAAACCCACTTCTGCCTTGTCCATGTGCTAGTAGATCATCCTGCCTAGCTGAAGAGCCACTCTTATGGAGGGCAGTCTTATAGAAGAAGCAGTTACCTGGTGTTTGGGACTAACAGTCCCAGCTACCAAGGGAGTGACACAGAGCCAAGGTGGGAGATGAAAATCACAGAGCATCGCAGCAGTGCTCCCCTTTTGGGTGACTCCTCAGAGCTGTGTGACAATGGGAGACAATGGATGACAATTTCCTCCAAGTGAAAACTGCCTGTTTAACGAGAGAGTGTGCTCATTTAATATAAACACTTCTGAAGCAGATTCATTATGTTGCACAGAAATGAGAAAGACAAAAGCATGTTTTTACAAATTGGATGCATTGTGTTTCCACACAATAATACATTGCCACAGAGCTTTAAAAGGGGACAGTGACTATAAAAGCCTTCAGATAGCTGACAGAAATAAAACATAATTGAATTTAGATTACTGAAATCAGAGATATAAAACCATCAGTAAACCACATAAAAAATTAACCATTCATCAAGCTCATTAACACAAAAGAGAAAGAAAACTCTGGCTTGAGATTGAAATTTGAAATAAAAGGAAGAATCAGAGTGGAGAGCTGTAAAAGGTGGAAGACAGTAAAGGAACACCTGGATTACACAGATGTGAGTCAGAGAGAAGGCAGACACCAAAGTGGGCAAGGAAAGGACAGAGAGATGTGAAATCATCTACAGCAATTCTACAAAGACGCATCCTGGATTAAATGTTGACATAAGTGAGGACCTAGTCAAAGTATTTAGGGAAGTGGTAGCAAGGTTCACTCTTCTGGTAACTGTAAATAGACTAATTCTGTATGTCCTGATGTTAAAAGTGTTAGAAACTGGCAAAATCTGGAAATTCACTTTATGAGACAAGGCCACAGAACTGAAGGAGGACTGCTTGAGGGGTGTGTGCAAGCATTTTGCCTCAGAAAGGCATCTCGCCTCAGAAAGGCATTTCAGGCTGAGATTTCTAAGTGACAACAAGTTACAGAAAGCTGTATGAGGGAGTGGTCATCTAAGGAGCGTATTGAAAGTACATTCAGCCAGAGCTGTGAAAAATCAAAATGAGATTATGGGTTTCAATCTGGTCAACTAAGGATTGGATACCCTGTCTGAAGTGCATTGGCTGCTTCATAATTTTGTTTTACTTTTTTTTTTTTTTCTGATTATGTTGAGCCTACCTGAGCTTAACTACAACACAAAATGGCACTGCATTAACTGCCATTGTCACTGTAGAAAAGGAATCAGATTTGCTCTGTATGATGGAAAACACACCAAATCTCATCAGCAGGTTCCCAGGGATGCAGTTTCCTCACAGCCATTCAAGTAAGCTCCTGACCCTGAGCAACATCAATACAGAGCAGCAGTATGTGAAGCTAAAACCAAATCAGCAGTTTGCTAATTTGGCTAGGAAAAGCAATTGATACCCTAATTGATAATCTAATTGATACTCTGCCTTGGCAGTGTGTCTCCTGAGATTATACTCTTCTTTTAAAACTTCCTGATGCTGAATCAATATGCACAGGGTTTAGTTTACTTTTGCTGTAGGTTTTTTGTTTCTCTGGGGTTTTGGGGTAGGGGGTGCTAGGTTTTGGGGGTTTGTGTGTGTTTGTGCATTCTTCCCCTCCTGATATTTCAAAGGCTTGGAGCTAGGGAATTGTGGTCGTTGCTCTGGAGAAGCTCTGTGCACTGCCATGTTCCAAACAAATTTGCTGCTAGATGACAAAGATGAGAGCAATGAGGAAACCTTGAGTAGCAACAAATTGCCTTTTAACTGTGTTACAGATTGTCTTGTACCAGCTACTGATTCACTTCATAGTCATGCCACAGTCAAATGTTAGGATATCAGCCTGCAGTGCTGTTACAGCCATTCCAGCATAAATACCCCTAACACAAATGACCCACGTGCTCAATAGCAGCTCAGAACACTTTGGTTCCTGCCTGACACATCATAAGACAACTTGGTGCTGTTTTAAAATGGCCAAGAACTTTCCTCTGACCCAGTGCTAAGACAACATGGACCTTATCTTGGCACCATCAGCTCCAGAGAGAAAAGCAGGCTCCTTAAGTGCCCAAACCACACTTCTACTTTCTTTCTGATACATGGACTGCTGTGCTAGAGCTGCAGATGAAGTAGGACAAACTATACAGCAGATTTTTACAAACCTCAATTTTGCTACATGAAAAATGTTTGCAAAGCAATTGTCCTCCTACAGCCCAATCACCAAGTCCTGGACTTAACTCAAGTTTTTCTCGGTGGTATGCAGCCTAAGAGAGCTCTGTATCTGCAAGGGAAGGGTTTTGCTCTTCAATCCCAGCTCCCCAGCAAGAAGTCCTTCAATTTACCCTGAGGAGGTTACTACAATCAAGAAGCCAGGCAGGAAAATTACATCTGTACCCAACGCTGGAACAGGAAATTCTCTTACTTTTTGGTCTTTTTATTTCAATGGGATTGTTCTCCAACTGTTCCATGATTGAGAACACAGTAAGGGCAGCAGGATACTTGGAATAATGGGGGGAAATTTCTTATTTTCTTGGCACACTGAAAACGGCCTTAATCCCTAATAGAAGTTTATCCTCCTTGTACTGCAAAAGGGGAAACGTGACTCGACTTCTATCTAATTAAGAAAAAAAACTGTGTACCTGAAATCTTGCAAACTCCAATCCTCCTGGGAGGGACTTCGAAATTTCTATTCCCTCTCCTCCTTCTTGCATGAATAGACCTATTACCAGGCAGAATAATATTACTCTTCCCTTTTCCTGTACCCTGAAGATCAACAGAAGTAGCAGATCTGCAGTCCTTCAGAGAGGACACATGAAAGAACTGTGTTTTTCACAGCTGGTAAAGAAATACAGGGACACAGACAGCAGTTAAGAAAGTGACAGATCTAGAAAACTATTCAGAAGGGAGAGAGGGATTTAGACACAAAGTCTGTGATTTAGAATTAAAGGGAGGTAGGGTAATGGCAACAAATGGCTGAGGTTTAGAACTAATGTGACAGTAGGACAAGTGCCAGATCAGAGAAGGGCAGGATGGGGTCAATGTAGAGGATTTTTCTAGGAGTTAGAAATCATAGAATCAATAAGGTTGGAAAAGACCTCAAAGATCATCAAGTCCAACCTGTCACCACAGACCTCATGACTACTAAACCATGGCACCAAGTGCCACGTCCAGTCCACTCTTGAACACCTCCAGGGATGGTGACTCCACCACCTCCCTGGGCAGCACATTCCAATGGCTAGCAACTCTCTCTGGGAAGAACTTTCTCCTCACCCCCAGCCTAAACCTCCCCCGGCACAGTTTGAGACTGTGTCCTCTTGTTCTGGTGCTGATTGTCCTCTTGTTCTGGTACTCCTCCAAACTTCTTTATTAAATACCTTAAAATTCTTAAAAGGAGTGTGAGAAAAAGTGTCTTTGCCCCTACCAGTCTCCTTACTTCAACAAAAGCTACTTCCAGTAAAAGCTGCCCTTCACTTTAAATTGTTGTTTTGATTTGTTTTCAGACAGAATGGCTGATTACATCTTTTAGCACTTACTGTATTAACATTCCCATTCCCTTCTTGCAAGAAACAAAACTGCTGTTCCCACTCATGTTTCAGAACAACAATGTTAAGTGTCATTAAATGTCTAAGGCATTGAACTAAAGATAAAACTCAGTGCCTGTGGAAAAAATACTGGATGGGCACAGGCTAGATCCTAGCAGACAGGCCACCTCAAAGTCAGTTATTATCTGATGATTTTACTAAGAAGGTTCCAGGCCTGAGTAAGTTGCCAGTAGGGCTGACACCATACATCAGATTGCTTACTTTGAGTATATCATCTTACCACTGGTGAGCATTGATCAACCTGTTCTAGAGCTGGCTCTGTTTGAGCCTTTTTTAAAGACAGTCTGATATCCTTCATTATCACATGCCACTTTCTTGAAAGAAGTCTGCCTAGGCCCATCTGCAATGAGTTACCCAGTAGCCATTGAATGAAGGTTCTTTAAAACATCATCAACAGAAAACAAAACTTGAGTGACAAAAGTCACTTTAACATGGCATGTAATGTACAGCAGCTGTGGGCCCGTGTTACCAGCAACACTAAGGGGAATAACCAGCAGGAAGGAAAAAAGATTGTGTTACCCTACTAATGAAATAATCTTTTTGTCATTAAAATGGCTACATGTTCAAGGGCTGACACAGCAGGAGAACAGCCAGGGTAAGAAAGGTAGATTGGAGCTCTATGAGTGACCTCCAAATGGGGAGGATCGGCCCAAAGGAAGGTGTTTCCTGCTGAGGATAGACTTCAATTCAGCAGGAAGCCACAACACTCAGCCTCTCTTCAAAAGACTATGGGAATGGAATATAGTCTTTACTACCACACACTGCTGATTTGATGAACCAAGCTTATCACCTCAGGTACACAGACCTGCCAGCTCTGGCACTACTGATCACCACAGTGCCACTTTTGGTAGTATTTTGAGCCATTGCCTGAATTCCATGGTGAAATGGTCACCACAGGTGTGAAAAGCAAATCTGTTTTGTACATGAAAACAGAGCAACACCCTGCCTGTGCACAGGATACACAGTATTGAGCTGCAAGCTCAATGCACCCAGGATTTGCTGGAGATATGCAGATCTATTATAGCAAGTCGGATGCAGACTACAGTGAATTAATGACTTTCAGATTTGCCTCTGTTGGCAGATCTAAAGAGTTCCTCTGCATCAGAAACCCTGTTAAAAGGAAATAAGATAACTTCTAACACAGCCAAACCCATGGAATTTGAGTTATGTCTATTAGAGATGAAGAGCATTCAAATTACAATGTTAGCAAGGTTTGGTATCAGGGCTGTGACTGCAGCACTCAGAGTTACAGACCCTCCCAAGAGGAACTCCCACTGCCCTTCAGACAGTGACCATGTATTAACTCCTCACAAGAGCTTTACCCTGTGGAAAATAATCCAGTGGAGGTTTTGGTTGCTTTTAGACAGAGTGCCTATGCAGCAAGACCAACTGGTTTCTCAACTGGAAAATCCCATTAATCTGCAATACTTCCTTAAATCAAAACCAAGAAGGAAACTACCTGACTAGCCTTTCTTTTCAGAGCTTTTCCCAGTAACTCTACAGAGCAATTTGCCACCTAAAAGGCTGTCAAAGCAAAAGAGTACAGCACAACGCACACCTCCCATGCAGCATCACTTAACCTGCAAGGCTGACGGTATTTTGATGAGGATCAGCTGTTCTTTTTATCTTGAATCCTGGGCAGAAAACCAACATAACACTCTAGGATGGCTGGGTTAGGCAGAGGTGTCCCCAGGCACCTGCACTCAAACCACAAGCCTCTTGTTTAAAAGTTCACCCAGTAAAAATATTACTTCCAAAAATCAGGCTGGGGTCGGAATGGCTGGAGAGCAGCCAGAGACAAAGGGACCTGTTGGTTGACAGTAGGCTGAACATGAGCCAGCAGTATGCCCAGGTGGCCAAAAGGGCCAATGGCATCCTGGCCTGCATCAGGAACAGTGTGGCCAGCAGGAGAGGGAAGTCATTCTGGCCCTGTACTCAGCACTGGTCAGGCCACACCTTGAGTCCTGTGTCCAGTTCTGGGCCCCTCAGTTTAGGAAGGACATTGAGACTCTTAAACATGTCCAGAAAAGGTCAACAAAGCTGGGGAGAGGTCTGGAGCACAGCCCTGTGAGGAGAGGCTGAGGGAGCTGGGGTTGCTTAGCCTGGAGAAGAGGAGGCTCAGGGGAGACCTTCTTGCTCTCTACAACTACCTGAAGGGAGCTTGTAGCCAGGAGGCAGTTGGTCTCTTCTCCCAGGCAAGCAGCACCAGAACAAGAGGACACAGTCTCAAGCTGTGCCAGGGAAAGTTTAGGCTGGAGGTGAGGAGAAAGTTCTTCCCAGAAAAACTAATTGGCCATTGGAATGTGCTGCCCAGGGAGGCGGTGGAGTCACCATCCCTGGTTCAAGAAAGGATTGTAGATGTGTAATGGGTTGGGGCAGACCCCCTCCCCACCACAAGCAGAAACAACGACTCAGACAAAGGGATTGCAAAAGTGATGGAAAGTTTAAATAGAAAAACAATAAAAAAACCAACAATGAAAGTTTTACAGAGAACCACAAGCACCGTGACAAAAGAGAGAAATCCCAGAACATGCCCAAGAACATCCCATCCCCACCTGGGGGTACACCCAAACCCCCCAGGGCTCTTTCCTTCCCCCCCCCCCCCCCCAACCCAGCCTTGGGCTTGGGCAGGCCCAAGGGAGGCGGCTCACGCCATTTAACCTAGGCAGCAGCTGGGGACGAAAGAGGAAGTGAAGACCCCGTGCTGATTATAGGGGAGCAGGGCATTATAGGAAATGGAATACCTGGCTACCTGTGACCACCCCCCGGGCTGGGCCCACCCCTTGGGACCTCCCAGGTGTGGTCTGTGCAGTGGCATCCGGGCCAGCACCCAGCCTAAACCACCACAACATGATACTTGAAGTCATGGTTAAGTTAGTCATGAGTTGTTGGGTGACAGGTTGGACTTGATTTTCTCTGAGGTCTTTTCAAAACTTATTGATTCTATGATTCTATGATACCATGAAGTCTGTTGTATGCCAGAGCAGATTAGCAGACCATAAACTACAAGGTATAGGATAATTTTACCCTGCGTTTCACTTTTCTGTTCATCTATTCCTGCAACACAGGGACGTGGAACGCTGCCAGTAGTGGTTTCAGGTAACAATGAGATGTCAGAAGGGCAGGAGTGGGGGCTGCAACTTTTAAAATCCATCTGTATTTTGGGCTAATCTTAAACAGATGCAGATTCACTCCTTCATGCAAACGCTTTAGAGGAAAGAGGCACTTGATCCCTTCAGCACCCATGAGATCCTGACAGCACCACTGCATCTCCTATCCTACTCTGAAGGAATAATGAAGTGAGGCTGTGAATACAGTGTGTATTTTGGAGTTAAATATGAACATCCAGTTTGACATTATTTCTACTCTGATATAAACACAAAGGGCTTTCATCACTTATTAAAGGGTGTCTGTTGGTTCTGCTGCTCCCTTATTTGATTTTTTGGACAAGAACATGAGGTGAGGAACATCTCCTTCCAGGGTTTGACTTTAGGAACAGTAACACTTAGCATGGAAAGAGTATCTCCTTCAGTAATAATAACACCCTTCTCCCCCCATTCTGTTGGGGGGTGGGGTGGTGGTGGTGGAAAAAGTCACACATCACAAATGTGCCAGGGTAAGTCCACAGCTTAATTTATCTACCCCAACCTGCCACTCAAAGCTGGGTACAGTAGAGCAGGCTGCTCAGGAACCAATCCGACTGTGCTCTCAGTGTCTCCAAAGATGAAAACATCACATCCACACCACATCCAGCTGGTGGCCAGTCACCAGTGGAGTTCCCCAGGGATCAGTGCTGGGCCCTGTCCTCTTCAACATCTTCAGTGATGATCTGGATGAGGGGGTCGAGTCAGTCATCAGCAAGTTTGCAGATGACACCAAGTTAGGGGCAGATGTTAGTCAGTTAGAGGGTAGAAAGGCTCTGCAGAGGGACCTCGACCGACTGGACAGATGGGTGGAGTCCAACAGGATGGCATTCAACAAATCCAAGTGCTGGGTGCTGCACTTTGGCCACAGCAATCCCATGCAGAGCTATAGGCTGGGGTCGGAGTGGTTGGAGAGCTCCCAAACAGAAAGGGACCTGGGGGTGCTGATCGACAGCCACCTGAATATGAGCCAGCAGTGTGCCCAGGTGGCCAAGAAGGCCAATGGCATCCTGGCCTGCATTAGGAATAGTGTGGCCAGCAGGAGCAGGGAAGTCATTGTGCCCCTATATTCTGCTTTGGTTAGGCTGCACCTTGAGTCCTGTGTCCAGTTCTGGGCCCCTCAGTTTAAGAAGGACATCAAAACACTTGAACATGTCCAGACAAGGGCAACAAGGCTGGGGAGAGGCCTTGAACACAAGCCCTATGAGGAGAGGCTGAGGGAGCTGGGATTGTTTAGCCTGGAGAAGAGGAGGCTCAGGGGTGACCTCATTGCCCTCTACAACTACCTGAAAGGTGGTTGTAGCCAGGAAGGGGTTGGTGTCTTCTCCCAGGCAACCAGCACCAGAACAAGGGGACACAGTCTCAAGCTGCGCCAGGGGAGGTTTAGACTGGAGGTGAGGAGGAAGCTCTTCACTGAGAGAGTCGTTCATCATTGTAATGTGCTGCCCAGGGAGGTGGTTGTGTCACCGTCCCTGGAGGTGTTCAAGAGGGGATTGGACGTGGCACTTGGTGCCATGGTCTAGTCATGAGGTCTGTGTTGATAGGTTGGACTCAATGATCCTCAAGGTCCTTTCCAACCTAAGTTATGCTGTGATACTGTGATATTTACATGAAACAATTTATACCAGTAACAATTATAATTATTCAAGCTGGCAATTAAAAAGATAAATGAGTGAACTGGTTTAACTAGTTCTCCCTAGTCTTCACTCAAAGCATAACTTAAAATGTTGGATTCTCTCCAGATGTTCAGAATGATGGGAGGCTGTGAAAAAAAAAAATATGAATTCTCAAAGCTGTGCTCTTTCCAGGCAGCCTCAAAGGTCAAAACTTCCCAAAGAATATAAGAACATTCGACCTCCCAACGTTACTCGCTCGCTAAGAGTTCAAACTTGCTCTGTAATTCTCACACTGAATAGTTACACTGTGGTCACAACCCATTTGAAAATGAAAAAGGAAATATTGGAAAGATAGCCTTTGACATGGAGTTTCTGCACAGATTTGTGAGCAGGTTATAAAGTACTGAACTCCGCAAAGCGTGTCGCGTGTCAGAGGGGTTCCACCCTTGCCCCCCATCAGCATATGTATTTGAAACTGCAAATCTTAGCAGACAAAATGTGCACCATCACTGTGCCTTGCATTAGAAATGTTCTACTTTAGTTCTCTGCCTCCAGTTCGACTCACAACCTGAAGGTACAGAAGCAGCTGCAAAACAGTAATGAAAACAGAGTTAATTAAAAAAATACTCAAAGAACATTTGGGGCCTCATTCTGCTCTCTGTTGATTTGATTTTTAACGTGATTGCCTGGATTAAACAGAGGACACGCTGTAGCCCTTAACTCAGATTTGTTTCATAGAACATTTCCCGTTCCAAAGGGCGCTTAGGGGATGCTCTTCAGAGATGGGAGGAGATGCTGAGGCTAGGTCTGCCTAAATCCGCACTACTTCCCTCTGTCCATATCGGTCCATAACTAGACTACAGGAATTCAATAGCTGTGCTTGGGCAAGTTTTCAGCTTGTTTGTACAAACATGCAGCTCATGCACACGGTGTCTTTTATGGGTAGCCCACAGCAGTGCTCCTCAGCTACACTTTGGCTAGCACAAACTCTGTGTGCAACTGCTAGAGGATTCCACGGTGACCTTGTAATTGCTCACTTTTTAACAGGAGGATTAAGGCAGTGAGTGAAAGGGGGACATAATTATAATTTCCTAGACTCCATTCAGTTTGGATTTAGCCAGGAAGAGCACAAACTTCAGGGGATTTCTTTAGTTCTGCAACCAATTATACGAAGTAATGTTTCTCCATTACACAACACTGGCATGCATAAGCACAATCCCCTACAGAAAGAAGCCTGGAACAGTTCCCTTAACTTCACCAGCTCAGCAAGAGTCTTCTATATATGGAGTATTTACATACACGATGTGATGGTTCCACCAAGACTGCAGAGCAAAATTTCAGAGCTCTGCTCCTGGCTGTGCCATTCACTCTCTCTCTGTTCTTACAGTAGGTATCAAAAAAGTTACCCATTGAGGACTGATGATCAAACCACTTAGAATCATAGAATCGTTCAGGTTGGAAAAGACGCTTGGGATCATGAAGTCCAAACATTAACTCTGCTCTACAAAGTTCAGCAATTTTATTTAGAATTTAGAATAAACCAAACCAGGTTGGAAGAGACCTTCAAGATCATTGCATCCAACCCATCAACCAATCCAACCCACCTAAACAACTAACCCATGGCACTAAGCACCCCATCAAGTCTCCTCCTGAACACCTCCAGTGATGGTGACTCCACCACAGTATTTAACAAATATTTTTCACAGTATCACTTAGGTTGGAAAGGACCTCGAGGATCATCGAGTCCAACCTGACACCACAGACCCCATGACTAGACCATGGCACCAATTGCCACGTCCAATCTCCCCTTGAACGCCTCCAGGGTCGATGACTCAACCACCTCCCTGGGCAACCCATTCCAATGCCGAATGACTCGCTCGGTGAAGAACTTCCTCCTCACCTCGAGTCTGAACCTCCCCTGGCGCAGCTTGAGACTGTGTCCCCTTGTTCTGGTGCTGGTTTCCTGGGAGAAGAGACCATCATCCTCCTGTCTACAACCTCCCTTCAGGTAGTTGTAGAGAGTGATAAGGTCACCCCTGAGTCTCCTCTTCTCCAGGCTGAGCAACCTCAGCTCCCTCAGTCTTTCCTCATAGGGCTTGTGTTCCAAACCCCTCACCAACTTTGTTGCTCTTCTCTGGACTCGTTCCAGCAAGTCAACCTCCTTCCTAAACTGAGGGGCCCAGAACTGGACACAGTACTCAAGGTGTGGCCTAACCAGTTCACTGAGAACACTAAGGCCCAAGTGGTAACCATGACTGGCTCAGGAGGTTTCACTGTTTTCTCGAGCAGCACATCTGTGGCACAGCAAATACTTGTCATCAGTTTCAGGTAGGTATTATGGATGATCAAAACACATAAATCGCAAGGCTTCCAAATCCAACTCTGCCTAATGAGCAAATTTTCTCTCTGGCTAAAGCATGACTATTTTGATCAGCCTAACTTTAAATGCCTCACACAATGGCATTCCTATAATTTTCCTCATGGGGAAGCCTCCAGTCTTGGCCCATTTGCCCAGATTACTATAAGAAGAAAAGATTAATTTTTCAGCTGCTTTACCTGGGAAAAGTCAAGCTCCTGGCACTGCAGGACTTGATAATTATTGAAGTAGAGACAAGCTTGGATTGAGGATTGTGTCTTGCAACTTCTTTAGTTTTGGATGAATGGGAGGGTGTCTGAAGGGAGGAAGGGAAGGAGGAGACAGCTGCTTTGATCTACACATTATAAAGGGTGTTCCTATTTCTTCTTCCAGGCAGCCAGTACCAGAACAAGAGGACACAGTCTCAGGCTGCACCAGGGGAGGTTTAGGCTGGAGGTTAGGAAGAAGTTCTATACAGAGACAGTGATTGCCCATTGGAATGGGCTGCCCGGGGAGGTGGTGGAGTCACCATCACTGGAGGTGTTCAGGAGGAGACTTGATGGGGTGCTTGGTGCCATGGGTTAGTTGTTTAGGTGGGTTGGATTGGTTGATGGGTTGGACACAATGATCTTGAAGGTCTCTTCCAACCTGCTTTATTATTCTATTCTATTATTCTATTCTATTTGGCTGGGTTTTTCTGGGTCTTTAATGTGTATTGCTGATGCATCAGAAGGCTTATTTCCATGGAAAACAAGTCTCAAGCAGTTGCAAGTGCATTACAAAAAGCTCTTCCAAAAGTATCACTGTCCTCTTTATGGACACTAAACAAAGAAGAGTGATTTGGGTCTTAGCAGTCAGCTAATGGCCTACTGGAAGAATATTCAAAGTTTTTGCTCTCACTTGTGTGCCCTCTTCTATGCCCCCCCGCTTCTCTGCTTTTGCCTCTTGACTTTCTCCTCTGCCCATCTCTATAGCTGGCAGCTTTCTCCTCTGACAGCTGCTCCTTGTTTATAGACAAAGAAGACCCATGGCTGATCGCTCACCATTATGAGTTTTCTTCCTGAGGACACTCAGAAAAACAAAATGGAATGATTGGCTCAGAAAAGCACTAACAGAAGCACCGAGAATCTCTGAAGCAATACAGGATTTTCAAGCTCTTCTTTCCATCAGAGCTGGAGAGCTGACATCTGCTGCCCATTTGTGGGATTTATTAGAACAGATCTATCCAGGAGGGGCTCTGTGAAGAGCTTCAGCTCACATCTAACAGCCCCACCTTGTGTAGATGATCTGTAAAGTACCAGGTAATTAGATTGCCATGCTGGTAAATTTTAAGACAATGCTATTGAAATGAAGAATGAGAATAGAAGCTGAGGCTTAAAAACTCATCACATTTAAATGTGTTTCTCTCATTTTTCAAGGCTAGGGCACAACACTAAGGCAACCACTTCTCAATGGATGTCTCCCCTTGAGCCAGTTCACCCTAACAAAACTAAATGGCATATGTCTTCCACTGTGCAATTTCTTCTTCAGGAGGACGGACATCAAAACCAGAGATGCTTAAGTAAGTTTAAGAAGTTGCAGCACCTTAACATGAAAATTCCTGAGCAGCAACATTTAAGGGGAGAAAGACAGACTCAGACAAGAAAGTATCTTAATTACATGCAGATGAAATACAGTCAGTAGAAATACTGCATTAGAGCACAGCCCTGATGTCAGAGGTCTCTGCAGTGTCCACATAGTGTAGCACACAGCCTGTAAATGTGTTCATCAGTCAGTGTCTGCTGTTTCCCTGTATTCAGCATTCTAGAACCAGGAGAGGAAAGCAGTATTCTTCTTATCCTCCATCTGCAGGGCACAAATCAACATCTTATCAATGTCTATAAATATCTGAGGGGTGGGTGTCAAGATGAAGGCGCAAGTCTCTTTTCGGTGGTGCCCAGTGACAGGACAAGGAACACCAGGCACAAGCTAGAATGCAGGAGGTTCCACCTCAACATGATAAGACAATTCTTTATGATGAGGATGATGGAGCACTGGAACAGTCTGTCCAGAGAGGCTGTGAAGTCTCCTTCTCCAGAGACTTTCAAAACCCACACGGACATGTTCCTGTGCAGCCTGCCATAGGTGATCCTGCTCTGTCAGGGCTGTTGGACTTGATCTCTGGGAGGTGGCTTCCAACCCCTAACATTCTGTGATTCTGGGAAATGCACTGTCCAGCCATATCTCAGGCAACCAGAACAAAAGGGGACAGTCTCAAACTGCAGCCAGGGGAGGTTCAGACTGGATGTTAGGAAGAAATTCTACAGAGAGAGAGTGATTGCCTATCAGAATGTGCTACCCGGGGAGGTGGTGGAGTCACCATGATTGGAGGTGTTTAGGAGGAGACTTGATAGGGTGCTTGGTTGCATGGTTTAGTTGATTAGATGGTGTTGGATGATAGGTTGGATGTGATGATCTTGAAGGTCTCTTCCAACCCGGTTTGGTTTATTCTATTCTATCTCAGCTGTTGGAATGGAGCTGAATCATTAGCCACACTCTTGCCTAGCTTTTCTTGAAGTCCTGAAATCCATTTCTACCTGAATATGAGGAGAAACTTCTTTGCTGTAAGGGTGCTGGAGCCCTGGAGCAAACTGCCCAGAGAAGCTGTGGAGTCTCCTTATCTGGAGCAATTCCAAACCCACCTGGACAATATCACAGTATCACAGTATCACAGTATCACTTAGGTTGGAAAGGACCTCGAGGATCATCGAGTCCAACCTGACACCACAGACCCCATGACTAGACCATGGCACCAAGTGCCACGTCCAATCTCCCCTTGAACGCCTCCAGGGTCGATGACTCCACAACCTCCCTGGGCAGCACATTCCAATGCCGAATGACTCGCTCGGTGAAGAACTTCCTCCTCACCTCGAGTCTGAACCTCCCCTGGCGCAGCTTGAGACTGTGTCCCCTTGTTCTGGTGCTGGTTGCCTGGGAGAAGAGGCCAACTCCCTCCTGGCTACAACCACCCTTCAGGTAGTTGTAGAGGGCAAATATGATCCTGCACATCTTTAGAAGGCTTTAGAAGGGGGCTGGACTAGATCTCCAGAGGACCCTACCAAACCCCACAATGCTAAATGTGCTTAAATTGTAAGGGTTCATTTACAGATTTCAGGTGGTTATGTTAAAAAATGCTCCAGTGAAAATTTCCAATCAGCTGTCATGTAATACTAGAAGAACCCAAACTCCCTGGTGGCTGTGGGTTCTCAGATGTGTGCAAGTGGTTGCTCCTTAGCCTAGTTCTGGCAAAGCAAAGAGGGCCATGGGAAACCTTTACTGTTAGAAGTGTATAAATTAGTCAGGGCCATCTTCGCAGAACTAGGCTGAGGAGCAAATAGGTCATCAGCAACTAGGTTGAGTAAGTAACTGCCATGAGCAAGAGGAGTGGGCAGTGATGAGCAGATAGAATAACAATCTCTTTGGCTGTCATTCTGCCCAGGGAAGGGGTTTGCTTGCTGACTAGCACACAGCCATGGCAAATTAAGGAAAAGACAACTAGATGTTTCACTAATTACAGTAAATGCTCCTGGTACAGCTGTTGTACATTGATATGATCAGACTCATGGCAACCACATTTTATAAACATGGCTTGCCATCTTCTAAAATCTATCAAATGGAGAAAGAGGTGGCAGCTGCACCTCATGTAATAACCTGGCACACAGCAGGAGCTGGCAGATGCAAGGCTGGCTTTTTGTTTGTTTTCTTTTGAGGAGGTTAACCCTCATGTCCTATTTCCTGACACAACAGTTGATCAGCAGACTCAGTTCCTCGTGGTGGTAGTGTCTGCCACCCTCCCTTGGGAAGCTGTCACAAAGCCTAACAGGATTCAGGATTACTAGAGCAGATATTGATCTACTTGAAGATCCACAGCTGGAACACATTCCTGGAAGGGGCTCACTGCCTAAGCACTGTTTACATTTATGCACTGACTGTCTAATAAAACACAGAAACAATCTTGGTAATAAGAACCCTACACTCCTTCCCACCTAGGTCAGTGAGCATGGTAGTGACTAGCCAAGCACACACCGTCTTGTGCTCTCCTTTTGATCCCCATATCTTATGGTGAAGCTCTGCACCAAGACATGGCTTTGGGGAAAGGAGTGTCATTGGCACACCAGGTAGAGAACTTTCTAAAGCCATGGGATTTAGACTCCTTGAGGCTGAGGCAGTAGATCACACATGTTGCACTGCTTCCACTGCAGATACATTCTTTTTCCATGTTGTTCTTCAGATCTCAGAGCTGACCAAACCCAATAGGTGCTCCCAGCAGCAGTCCCCAGAGAGCTTTCAATCCCAACGGGAGGACTCCTAACAAACTGCAGGTTTCACTGGGTTAGGCAACACTGAAAGCTCGATAAGAACAAGCACAGGGTCCTGCACCTGGGCTGGAATGATCCTCTCTATCAATACAGGCTGGGGAATGAGATGACAGAAAATAGCCCTGCAGAAAAGGACTTGGGGGTGCTGATGGACAGGAAGCTGGACATGAGCGGTGTGAGCTTGAAGACCAGAAGGCCAATGGCAACTTGGGCTGCATCAAAAATAGTGTGGCCAGAAGGTTGAAAGAGGTGATTCTGCCACTTTGCTCTGGTGAGACTTCACCTGGAGTACTGTGTCCAGCTCCAAAGCACTCAACACAGGAAATACATGGACCTGACAGAGTGTATCCAGAGGAGGGCCACGAAGATGATCAGGGTGTTGGAACATCTCTGCTATGAAGACAGGCTAAGGGAGCAGGGGTTATTCAGCTGGGAGAGAAGGCTCTGGGGAGACCTAATAAGAGCCTTTCATTACCTGAAGTGGGTCTGCAAGAAGAGAGAGAGTTTACAAAGGCCTGCACTGATAGGATGAGGAACAATGGTTTGAAATTAGAGAAGAATGGACTTAGATTGAACGTTAGGAACAATTTCTTTAGCATGAGAGTGGTGGAACACTGGAACAGGTTGCTTAGGGAGGTGATTGAGGCCCCATCCCTGGAGATATTCAAAGGTGAGGCTTGACAAGGCTCTGGGCAACCTGATCAAGTTGAGGATGCCCCTGCTTACTGGAGAGGGGGTTGAATAAGATGACCTTTGGAGGTTCCTTCCAACCAAGACCATTCTGTGATTCTACAAAACAACAACTTTTGGATTTATGAAATATTAGATTTAGGAGCAGATCTAAAAACTATTGAAGTGAGCTGCAAGTATGTAATATTCAATCTTTAACTTTTCCTCTCTATTGATTTATCCATCAAACACACTAAGGCTGATAAATTTGTAGTCTGAACTATAATTAGGGCCTACCATCTGAGAGGGGCAGAGAAACACTGGCAAAGGCTTTAAAGGTGTTGTTATGTGTGTACGGTTTCCCCACTCTAATAGCAGAAATCATTTTTAATTGACCTTGTCAAACGGAGTAATTACTTTGGTGATGGCAATTACAGCAAATACTGATCTCTCTCCCAGGGTATGTGGTGAGAACCACTTTAATTTTTTGTTGGGTTTTTTTTTTTTAGATCTATCCTTAGATTAACTTCTCATTTTTTCTCTCTTGGGTAAGGTCAGAAGCAAAACTTCAAAGCTCCCAAACTCTAACACAAATTGGCAATGCCTCCCTGTTTTAAAGAAGCCCCTCTTGGCTTTCAGCAATTTGAATACTGCCTTCACACCTTTTCATATGAACTAGTAATAGGAAATGTTTCCCATGAATTACAATTCCACAACAAGCCTATTATTAGCTCAGCTCTGCTTTCAGGAAATAGGGTTTTGCTGGCTTGACACGGCAGGTATGTTTCCAGTGCAGAAATACCCATATCCTGCTAGAATGTAACAGTGACTTTTGCTAGAACAGGATGCTTTGCCTCTGCAGGCCTGGAGATACCGCTTTCTGGACTCTTCCACTGTGTGGCCAGCAGGAGCAGGGAGGTCATTCTGCCCCTGTACACTGCACTGGTTAGGCCACACCTCGAGTCCTGTGTCTAGTTCTGGGCCCCTCAGTTTAGGAAGGAGGTTGACTTGCTGGAACGAGTCCAGAGAAGAGCAACAAAGTTGGTGAAGGGTTTGGAACACAAGCCCTATGAGGAAAGACTGAGGGAGCTGGGGTTGCTCAGCCTGGAGAAGAGGAGACTCAGGGGTGACCTTATCACTCTCTACAACTACCTGAAGGGAGGTTGTAGACAGGCGGATGATGGTCTCTTCTCCCAGGCACCCAGTACCAGAACAAGAGGACACAGTCTCAGGCTGCGCCAGGGGAGGTTCAGGTTGGATATTAGGAAGAAGTTCTATACAGAAAGAGGATTGCCCATTGGAATGGGCTGCCCGGGGAGGTGGTGGAGTCACCATCATTGGAGGTGTTCAGGAGGAGACTTGATGGGGTGCTCGGTGCCATGGGTTAGCTGTTTGGGTGGGTTGGATTGGTTGATGGGTTGGACACGATGATCTTGAAGATCTCTTCCAACCTGGTTTGGTTTATTCTATTCTATTCTTATTCTATTCTATTTGGCCAATTCCAGGCTGGTATCCTCTGGAAGCCAGGAGACACCCATTTTTGGACAAGTCCACTGTTGTACTGACAATTTACAGGCCAGTGTGCTCAACAAACCAGCCATGAAAAATGGCCAGCAGGAGAAGGCAAGGACAGACAGTCCTGGAGAAAGCACTGTAGAACAGACAGATGTGAACAAGCCTTTCTGAAAACCACTCAACAACTGGATCTTCCCAAGTTTTGCTTTTAAAATTCAGCTGCAACATTCCCCACTCAAACTTTATCTCAGAGTAATGTGTTTTATATAGACTAAACTAGAAGGTTTTGATCTGAATGACAATGATTATTAACTAAAATCAAGCATTATGGTGGAGAGCATTCAACAGTAGTAACCATGGTGGTACAACCATCTCAATCAGATACCAGAGATAGTTCATCCTCAAGATATTCATGTTCATCCCAGCAGCAAAAGGGCACCACTGAAATACAGAACAGGAGCACAGGAAAGGGAAGGGCAGCTTCAGGGTGACAAATTGCACACACACAGTAACCCACACCTGGAATGAAGTGACCTTTTGGTGCTTTCAGAACACATCCTTTGTGGGAATACCTAGTGCACCTATTCCTAACTTTGTCCTTCAGTATCCAAGCTAACCAGCATGCCAGCAGAGCTGCAGCACCCATACTCTCCCCATGGCATGGGGTGGTTTGCATCTGATGTCATTTTCCCCTTGGGCAAGACCTGGTTGCATTGTCTGCATGTTTGGGTCCCCTCTTCCACCATCTGTGAAGGGCTTCCATCCAGCTGCATGTTTCTTAATAGGCATCAGGAGATCTGCACAGACACAGGTAGAAAACAAACAAACAAATCCAAAACCATAAACAGAATCACAGAATCACAGAATCACCAAAGTTGGAAGAGACCTCAAAGATCATCAAATCCAACCTGTCACCACAGACCTCATGACTGGACCATGGCACCAAGTGCCACATCCAATCCCCTCTTGAACACCTCCAGGGATGATGACTCCACCACCTCCTTGGGCAGCACATTCCAATGATGAATGACTCTCTCAGTGAAGAACTTTCTCCTCACCTTGAGCCTAAACTTCCCCTAGCACAGCTTGAGACTGTGTCCTCTTGTTTCGGTGCTGGTTGCTTGAGAGCAGAGACCAACTCCCTTCCTGGCTACAACCTCCCTTCAGGTAGTTGTAGACAGCAATAAGGTCTCCCCTGAGCCTCATCTTCTCCAGGCTAAACAATCCCAGCTCCCTCAGCCTCTCTTCGTAGGGCTTGTGCTTGAGGCCTCTCCCCAGCCTCGTTGTCCTTCTCTGGACAGGTTCAAGAGTGTCAATGTCCTTCTTAAACTGAGGGGCCCAGAACTGGGCACAGGGCTCAAGGTATGGCCTAACCAGTGCTGAGTACAGGGCAGAATGACTTCCCTTCTCCTGCTTGCCACACTGTTCCTGATGCAGGCCAGGATGCCATTGGCCTTCTTGGCCACCTGGGCACACTGCTGGCTCATGTTCAGCCTACTGTCAACCAGCACCCCCAGGTCCCTTTCTGTTTGGCAGCTCTCCAGCCACTCCGACCCCAGCCTGTAGCACTGCATGGGGTTATTGTGGCCAAAGTGCAGCACCTGGCGCTTGGACTTGTTGAATGCCATCATGTTTGACTCCACCCATCTGTCCAGTTGGTCAAGGTCCCTCTGCAGAGCCCTTCTGCCCTCTAACTGATCAACACCTGCTCCTAACTTGGTGTCATCTGCAAATCTGCTGATGACTGACTCGACCCCCTCATCCAGATCATCAATGAAGATGTTAAAGAGAATGGGGCCCAGCAATGATCCCTAGGGGACACCACTGGTGCCTGGCTGCCAGCTGGATGTGGCACCATTCACCACCACTCTCTGGGTTCAGCCCTCCAGCCAGTTCCTAACCCAGCTCAGAGTGCTGCTGTTCAAGCCAGGAGCTGACAGCTTGGCCAGCAAGTTTGCTGTGGGAGATGGTGTCAAAGGCCTTGCTGAAGTCCAGGCAGACTACATCCACAGCCTTCCCCACATCCACCAGGCAGTTCACCTGCTCACAGAAGGAGATCAGGTTGGAGAGGCAGGATCTGCCCTTCCTAAATCCATGTTAGCTGGACCTGAGCCCTTGGCCATCCTTCAGGTGCTCCATAATTTTCCCTGGCACTGAGGTCAGGCTGACTGGCCTGTAGTTTCCGGGTTCCTCCATATGACCCATCTTGTGGATGGGGATGACATTGGCCAGTTTCCAGTCACCTGGGACCTCTCCAGTGAGCCAGAAGCCAGTCCTTGGCCAGGAATCATTTATTTTGACAAACAGCTGTTCCTCCACAGTGCTCAGTCCCATCCATTCTCCACCCACCTACTGTGTGCTTTCACCCCAGGACATCTGCAACCTTGCTAGGTGACAAGACAAACTTCTACAGAGGAAATTTTACATCCTGGAACATATATGAATATAAATCAGAACAGAACCAAGGGTGGCACAATAAAATTTAGGATGCAAAACCTGGCCTAGATTCTGCCTGTGATTCAGTCAGCTAGGTCAGGCTTTCATAGCAAAGGAGATCATTTTGGACCAGGACAGAAAGTAGACCTAGAAAACTAGATAAGCCAGAAATGGGCTGGTTTAGAACATTTCAGAACACACCTCTGCCTGCATCCTACCCTGATTGAGATGCTTATGCTGATAGCATTCCCATCTTGGTTTCCAGACTGGTCCAGCAGAATGTAGAGTTACTTCTTTTTTCTGATCAGGTTGGGTATTAGTTTTACAACCAAATACTGTTGGCATAGCTGCGTGGTTAAATCAGGAGCTTCTCCAGAGAGGGACCCCTCCAGATCTTTTGTATTTCCTTTGCATAAAGCACTAGTAGTGAGGGACTGAGACCTCCTCCACATGTGTTGGAGTATTACATGATGGACAAATACACACAAGTTTGGAATGGTAGGGGCATAAGGAGACCTCAAAGTATCAAACCTGTCTGCCAGAGCAGGATCACCTAGGGCAGGTCACACAGGAACACATTCAGGAAAGCTTTGAATATCTCCACCTCTGCTCCATCTTGCACTCATCGCCCCTTGTCCTATCATTGGACATCACTGAGAAGAGCCTGCCTCTATTCTTCTGACACTGCCCCTCACATCTTTACAAACACGAATAAGATTACTCCTGAGGCTCCTCTTCTTCAAGCTAAAGAGACCCAGCTCCCTCAGCCTTCCTCATAATGGAGATGTTCTGCTGTCTTGTGCAGCCAAGGAAGACAGAGTCCACAGGCTCTGAAAACTAAGCCTGTGGACTAAATGAATCTGAGACTGAGGAAAGGTCTTCGTGTAGCAGGAACAAATCTGTGCTCTTTCCACAGTCAAGTGTTACAACACATCCTGTCTCCTGACCAGATACTCTATTCCACTGGCATACAGAAATCTTAACTAGTGGCCTGTGCCACATACTTCAACAATGATTGTCTCTCAGAGAAAGAGTCTGGATATTATCAGCTGTGGGGAAATGATGGCAAAATGCATGTCAATGCACTCCAGCCTCATCCTGCACCACAAAGACATTCAAACAGCCTAAAGACTGTCAGGATGGATACTGGCAATGGATCTGTATGGGATATGGGCCCAGATAGAGCCTGAGGGAGCAGCACAGAAGGCTGCCACTAGTGCAGTCCTTGGTAACAATCTGATCGAGCAGAACAGATGCATAATTGAGATAATACAGCTGGTAATGGACTAAAGCAGCACCTGCTGATTGCTGTGCAAACAGGACCAGTCCTGCAGAAAAAGAAAGCCAGGCAACACGAGACACAACGTGAGCTGGGGTGAAACCACCGCAAATAATGCAGGAGGGCATCACGGGAAAATATGAAACAGGGACTTGAAGAGTTTGTGTCAGCAGAGAGCTTACATAAAGTTGTCCCCAGTCTAACAGATGGTGTAGAAAACCCCACAGAGTTAAGAAAGGGGAAGAGAGGCTATGGAAGCACAAGAAAAAGATGTGTGCTATCAAGGGAGAAAGAGAATGTGTAGGTGGAAATGTGATCAGTGTTGTACAGGGGGGCAGAGAAATGTTTAAATAAACCACGTCTGGCTGGTTTATTCTGCTGCTGTTCCTATGAAGTGAAACCACCGAGACAGAAGCCCTGTTCCACGCATTTCATCATTTCACAGGGCGGGTGATATTTGAAGCTTTGAGAAAATACATCAGAGACAGACACAAAAAAAGATTCAAGGAAACAGCATGGGATTGAAAGAGATTTAAAACATTTTTCAGGGCAAGACAAGGCTGAGCATTTGGAGCGTGCAGTTGTCTTTGGAGATGGATGTCTCTTTAGTATGCTGTTACTCAGCTGCATCTTTCAAGCCTGATTACTTCTTAATATGATTGTCTTTAAAATCTGTCAGCATTTGGCACAGATCAGATAAGTGACTGTGACAGAAGTGCAAATATTTGCACTGGAGTTTCTCTACTCTGCTGTGGTTACGATTAATAAGTTTTGCTTATGCACCTCCAGAGATTGTTTTGTAAATTACCCTGCTTGATTTAGATTAAATCAAACTGCTCAGAGATGTTTTCCTGTGGGTTTACTCTTAAATAAATAGGTAGCAACATTGCTCAGAGGACCTAGCTGGCATATTTTAAAAGGTACTTAAAATTCATGCTGAAGAAGTTGAACAGGTACTAAATTGATCAGAAAGGGATCCAGTCACAAGAGACGCCCCCTGATCAGGGCAGGAAATGAGTAAAACAATCCTTAGAAACAAGAATATTCAGCAAAACAAAAGAGGTGAAAGCGATCAGCCAAGACAGTAATACATTCCAAAATTCACACCTGTAAAAATCATTGTATTTTTGCAGGGGGGAGGGAGGGGCTGGGTGTGTGCACAAAGGAAGAGAAAGATGCTAACTAAAACGGCAGTGACGGGTCAGAGAAGTTTAATGCCATCACTTTATGTGAAGGATAAAGACCAATGGGGTTTTCTCAAAGTGGGATCATTGTTAAAGTTCACAGGGGAGGAAATAAAGCAAAGCTTTGGTTTCACCTTTGTTCCTCTAAACGCGTGCAGCCTCCCGTTACCACAGGGGTGCAATGGATCTTTGTAACGTACATAAAGATGTAGTCGCCACCTACTCTAGGTAGGAACAGAATCCAGGACTTGCTCCAAAATCAGAGCTCAAATTAAGCTAAAGCAGCTGAGGAGAGTGGCTGCAGAAGACGTTTGGTAAAAGGTGACATCTCCTGCAGACATTCTAGACATTTATCAGATTATAGATTCTAATTAGACTATCTAGAGAATTAAGGAAACTGTAGAGTTAGAGAAATGAAAAATCCCCACTCCCTTTAGAGTAGGGCACCCAGGTCTTACAGGATTTAGTCTCAAAGGAAGATAAGGGGGGCTACAAAAAAGCTGAGGAGGAACTTGTTAGGGTGGAAGGTATTTACACGACTAGGAGGAATGGAACAAAAATAGAAATGGGTAGATTCAGATTGGATTTTAGGAAGAAATTCTTCACCATGAGGGTGGTGAGACACTGGAACAGGTTGCCCAAGGAGGTGGTGGAAGCCTCATCCCTGGAGGTTTTTAAGGCCAGGCTGGATGTGGCTCTGAGCAACCTGATCTAGTGTGAGGTGTCCCTGCCCATGCAAGGGGGTTAGAACTGGCTGATCCTTGATGTCCCTTCCAAGCCTAACAATTCTGTGATTCCATAATCACAGCTTCCTGAACAGAAATATTTGATTCAATGTCTGAAACTACCCAGGCAGAGGAAACAGGGCAGGAAACATTGATGCCCTTGTTGGGTTTTCGGCCCAACTGTTACCCTTCTAACTCTGATGGTGAGCTGCTTCTCTTCCTCTTCTGCACAAGCTTTCACTTTCTTCTTTTTTTTTAACCCCTCCACACTTTGATCCTGCAAAGGACCATTTCCCACCACAGTTCCACCTCTGAATATATATCCTTCACAGTTATTTTCCCACTTGTGTTTTCCTTCTGTAAATTCTCCTAAAAGTTTTTACCACGTGCAGCTCACACTGAGAAGGTACAGACAGTGAAAAAGCTTGTTAGAATGAAAATGTCAAAATGAGATAAGACACTTGGCAATAAATGAGATTGAAATAAAATACATCTGATGAAATAAACTGAATCTGAAAAGAAGGTCCACATTAAAATAATAGTAGTCTGTTTCTGCCTAGCAGAATAACTTCAGCCTGGAGACTTCCCAGCTCCCACATCAGGCATGACATCACCCGCAGCTGATGTCAAGATGAAGGCACCAGTCTCTTTTCAGTGGTGCCCATTTCTAGGATGAGCAACAATGGGCACAAGCTGGAACAGAAGAGGTTTCACCTCAACACAAGGAGACAGTTCCTTACAATAAGGGTTACGGTGCACTTGAAGAGGCTGCCCAAAGAGATGATCCTGCTTTGGCAGAGAGGATTGGACTAGATGACCTCCAGAGGTCCCTTCCAACTCCTAACATTCTGTGATTCTGTGCAGACAGACTCCCTGTTTCACAGAAATATTAACACAATTCCTGTCCACATTTGATTTCTTCTTGTAAGGCTGGAGAATTCTTCCAGGAAAGATATTCAGATGATATCACAGAATGTTAAGGGTTGAAAGAGACCTCCAGAGATCCTCTAGTCCAAACACCCTGCCAAAGCAAGATCACCTAGAGTAGGTCATACAGGAACATATCCTGGTAGGTTTTGAATATCTCCAGAGGAAACTCTACAACATCTCTGGGCCGCCTGTTCCAGTGTCTTGGCACCCTCACAGTGAAAAAGTTTTTGTTCATGTTGAACCTCTTCTGCTCCAGCTTGCATCCATTGCCCCTTGTCCTATCACTGGACATCACTGAGCAGAGCCTGGCTCCATCCTCCTGACACTCACCCTTCACATCTTTATAAACATGAATGAGGTCACCCCTCAGGCTTCTCTTCTGTGGTGGTTTTAGGCTATGCCTTTAGAATTCAGTTACAGATTCTGAGCAGAAAAGTAGAAAAATATAAATAAATCACTACTGAGTGCGAAAAGGAAAACAAAAGACTATTTTAAACAGCTTCATTTGCTTCTAACTGAGTTGGTCTGTTCTTGTTAATGCTGGGGGGAAACTTCAATCCACCACATCTTCTGTGAGCTAGAGACACCCAGCTCCCTCAGCCTTTCCTCAGCAGGGAGATGTTCCACTCTCTTAAGAACGTTGTGGCTCTTCATTGAGCTCTTTCAAGCAGTTCCTCAAAGCAAACATTATTGCCATCTACAACTACCTGAAGGGAGGTTGTAGCCAGGTGGGGGTTGGTCTCTTCTCCCAGGCACCCAGCACCAGAACAAGAGGACACAGCCTCAAGCTGCTCCAGGGGAGGTTTAGGCTGGATGTTAGAAAGAAGTTCTTCACAGAAAGAGAGATTTGTGGTTGGAACATGCTGCCCAGGGAGGTGGTGGAGTCACCATCAGTGGAAGTGTTTAAAAAGAGCCTGGATGAGGCACTTAGTGCCATTGTTTAGTTGATTAGATGGTGCTGGGTGATAGGTTGGACTCGATCTCTTTTTTTCAACCTGGTTAATTCTGTATTCTGTATGCTAGGCCAGAACTCCTCAAGGGGTGGTTGTCTTTTATCACACAGGCACCACAACCATTTCAATAGGTAGAATTATGTGGCAGGTCAGGTTTGTTGTTGTTTGTTTGGTATTTTTTGTGGTGGATTTTTTGTGGTTTTTTTTTTTTTGTATGTTGTTTTTCTACCCTTCAAAGTTCTGCTGTTTCTTTGAACTGGGGACCATGCATGTTTGCACACAAATAGACTGTGGGATGTCGCTACATTCTTGTGTACGCGTTGGTTAGAAATACCAAGATGCTTAAAACTGCGCCTCAAACTACAGCCTGCCAGGAGCGATTATTCCTCCCCAAACAGAACGGCACAATAATTATTGTCTACATTTTAGTGATCTAAACAGTAATAAGAAAAGCATCTACAGAACTCAACTAGCCCCATTCTAAGTCTGCAGGCAACAGGCTGTAGGCTGTAACTAAATCACACTGCACTTACAGGACGGCCAAGGCATCAGGACCAGCCAGCATGGATTTAGGAAGGGCAGGTCCTGCCTCACCGACCTGATCTCCTTCTATGCCCAGGTGACTGCCTGGTGGATGTGGAGCAGGCTGTGGATGTAGTCTGCCTGGACTTCAGCAAGGCCTTTGACACCCTCCCCCACAGCAAACAGCTGGCCAAGCTGTCAGCCCGTGGCTTGGATAGCAGCACTGTAAGCTAGGTTAGGAACTGGCTGGAGGCTGAGCCCAGAGAGTGGTGGCGAATGCCACAGCCAGCTGGCAGCCAGGCACTAGTGGTGCCCCCTAGGGATGAGTACCGGGCCCCATGCTCTTTAATATCTTTATCAATGATCTGGATGAGCACAGCCCTGTGAGGAGAGGCTGAGGGAGCTGGGGTTGCTTAGCCTGGAGAAGAGGAGGCTCAGGGGAGACCTTCTTGCTCTCTCCAACTCCCTGAAGGGAGGCCGTAGCCAGGAGGGCGTTGGTCTCTTCTCCCAGGCAACCAGCATCAGAACAAGAGGACACAGTCTCAAGCTGCACCAGAGGAGATTTAGACTGGATGTTAGGAAGAAGTGCTTCCCAGAAAGAGAGATTGGTCATTGGAATGTGCTGCCCAGGGAGGTGGTGGAGTCACCATCACTGGAGGTGTTTAGGAAGAGACTTCATGGGGTGCTTGGTGCCATGGTTTAGTTGATTAGATAGTGTTGGATGATAGGTTGGACTCTTCCAACCTGGTTAATTCTATTCTAAAAATCCTTGTCTTGTTTCTGGGACTGAATTATTGCAACTGCAGCATTCAGCTTCTGGTTCTACTGCTGTGTCATCCGGTTTCATCACGCATTCTACTGAGAGATGTCAAACTAGCACACTTTGAACCCTGAGAGGGTTTCTCTTGCCCCAGAGGAAGCTGTTCTCTGTTGCAAACTGAGAATAGGACCCCCAAGCCTGCTATTTTAAAAATCAAACTACTTGAAAAGGTAACTGTACTGGTGGAAACTGATAAACCAAGCAGCTCTCAGGCACTTAAGCTGTGAGGCAGGGTCTGTGGATTGGGGCTCCTAGTCTTGGATGCCTAAATCCTATCTAAATTCTATTTTGAGTTCAGCACCTTGATATATTATGCTCCATTTAAGAAGTGACTTAAGGTATATCTTCTCTGCTGATCTTATTTTCAACTCTTCCTGGATTTCAGCCCAAGCCATCCCAATATGCAAGTCTCAAAGTACTTTAATCTCTATATGGCCTGTCAGATACACACAAGGATTAGAGAGTGGTTCTTTGTTGTTTATTTTTAACTCCAGCTGTTATCTGCCTGCTCTGGAGTAAAGGAGCATGCAAAATACCCTTGAAATTCTGATATACTTTCAATGCCTTTTCCAAATATTTTCCCTGCTGACAAGCTCACAAAAGCTGGGAGGAAAAGCAAAAAGCCTTCAAAGAACCATGGGATATGTACTTAGGCAAACAAGGACCAAAAGAGTAATGCAAATAATACCTTGTCCTCAAATTCTGGTCAGAAAAGTGCATTTTGGCTGCTCTGACAGGGGCAATAAGCAGTTGCAATGAAAAGATCCTTAAAACCTGACTTCCCTCTCCCTCACCTCTTGGTTGTATCTAATGTTTTCTATTAGGACACCAAATAATACACATAAAGCTTTAACAAATTTGTTTGGAGTTTTCCCCTGTCCCCAGAAAAAAAAAATTAATAAAAAAAAATGCCAAGATTAGCTGTAGTTATTTATTTACCAGGTTGGAAAATACCTTTGAGATCGAGTCCAACCTACCAGCCAACTAATCAAATAAACCATGGCACCAAGTGTCTCATCCAGTCTCTTCCTAAACACCTCCAGTGATGGTGACTCCACCACCTCCCTGGGCAGCACATTCCAATGGCAAATCTCTCTTGCTGGGAAGAACTTCTTCCTAACATCCAGCCTAAATCTCCCTTGGCACAGCCTGAGACTGTGTCCTCTTGTTCTGGTGCTGGTTGCCTGGGAGAAGAGACCAACCCCCTCCTGGCTACGGCCTTCCTTCAGGGAGTTGTAGAGAGCAAGAAGGTCTGCCCTGAGCCTCCTCTTCTCCAGGCTAAGCAACCCCAGCTCCCTCAGCCTCTCCTCACAGGACTGTACTCCAGACCCCTCCCCAACTTTGTTGCCCTTTTCTGGACACCTTTCAGCAACTCAACATCTTTCCTAAACTGAGGGGCCCAGAGCTGGACACAGGACTCAAGGTGTGGCCTAACCAGTGGACATTTATTTCATCATTGTCAATGGCCTTCTGTGGTGGAGTGACTACATATGTGGACTAGAGAAGAGCTCTGGATGTGAACTATCTGGACTTCTGTAAGGCTTTGGCACTGTCCTCCACAGCATGCTTCCCTCTAAAATGTAGAGGTATTTGTTGGGTGGAGCTGTTTGGTGGATAACGAATTGCTTGGGTGGTCACATCCAAAAGGTAGTCATCAGTGGGTCAATGTCCAGATGGACTATACCAGGAGCAGTGGTATTTAGTACCTTCACCAGTGACATGGATGGTGAGATTGGATGCACCTTCAGAAAGTCTGCAGGTGAGTGGTGCTGTTAACACACCTGAGGAATGGGATACACCCAGAGAGACCTGGACAGAATTGAGAGGTTTGCCTGTGCAGGCTTCACGAGGTTTGACAAAGCCAAGTGCAAGGTCCTGGATCTTGATTGAGGCCATTGCAAGCACAAATACAGTCTGAGGAAGGAATGGATTAAATACAGCCTTTCAGATAAGAAGCTAAACCTGACCCAGCAACATGCCTCTGCAACCCATGAAGTCAATCATATGCTGGGCTGCCTCCACACCAGTGTGGGCAGCAGGTGGAGAGATTCTACTCCTCTGCTTTCGTGAGAGTCCCACCTGCAGTGCTGTGTCCAGCTCTAGAGCCCCCCAGTGTAAAGCACGTCCAGAGCAGGGACAGGAAGATCTGCGGGGTTGTGGTGGTGAGAGAAAGTTCAGTTCTCCCCCCAAACACAAAGAAACCACAGCTAAATCAGAGAAGTGAAAATGGATAAGAGCTATATTTACAAGCAGAACAAAATGCAGATAGATATATACACAATATACAGTATCTACAATACATACAGAAATACACAGCAAAGAATGTCATACAGAACAAAACTCCCTCCTCCAGCCAGGAGGGTCCCCCCCTGTACCCCTCTCTCTCCCCCTACCTCCCTTTTTTCCCAGAAAGGGTTAGACAGAGAGAAAAGGTAGTTATTTAGGAGGAAATTCTGTTAGCTCAAAGTGAGGACAGACTGAAGGAGTTGGGGCTGTTCAGTCTGCAGAAGAGAAGGCTCCCAGGTGACCTCATTGTGGCCTTCCAGTATCTGAAGGGGGCTACAGGAAGGCTGGGGAGGGACTGCTCAGGATCTCAGGGAGTGATAGGACTAGGGGGAATGGAATGAAGCTGGAGGTGGGAAGATTCAGGCTCGATGTGAGGAGGAGGTTCTTCCCCATGAGAGTGGTGAAACCCTGGAATGTGTTGTCCAGGGAGGTGGTTGAGGCCCCGTCCCTGGGGGTGTTTAAGAGCAGGCTGGCTGAGGCTCTGGGCAGGCTGATCTAGTGTGGGGTGTCCCTGCCCATGGCAGGGGGGTTGGAACTAGCTGATCCTTGTGGTCCCTTCCAGCCCTGAATGAAACTATGAAACTATGAATTAGTTTCTTATCTGTTAGTTCAAGGTTAACTCCGTCCAGCACAGCTGTTGCTCAGAGAGAGACTGAAAAACAGACAGTGTGAAAAAGATAGAGTGAGACCGAGATTCAAACTGAACTAAAACTTGAAGTTGCATTCTACCAATGAAATTCCTTTAGAATATCTTGTTTTCATTATTTCACCAAACCATTCAGCCAGAGTGTTCCAGCAAATGTCCCTTTCTTAAAGGCACAGCCTAAAATGGTCACAGGGGTGGAACATTTCCCCTGTGAGAGAATAGAATAGAATAGAATAGAATAGAATAGAATAGAATAGAATAGAATAGACCAGACCAGGTTGGAAGAGACCTTCAAGATCATCGAGTCCAACCTACCATCCAACACCACCTAATCAACTAAACCATGCAACCAAGCACCCCATCAAGTCTCCTCCTGAACACCTCTAGTGATGGTGACTCCACCACCTCCCCAGGCAGCCCATTCCAATGGGCAATCACTCTCTCTGTGCAGAACTTCTTCCTAACATCCAACCTAAACCTCCCCTGGCGCATCCTGAGACTGTGTCCTCTTGTTCTGGTGCTGGCTGCCTGGGAGAAGAGACCAACCTCTGCCTGTCTACAAATCCCCTTCAGGTAGTTGTAAAGAGCAACAAGGTCACCCCTGAGTCTCCTCTCCAGGCTAAGCAGCCCCAGCTCCCTCAGCCTCTCCTCACAGGTCTGTGTTCCAAACCCCTCACCAACTTTGTTGCCCTTCTCTGGACTCATTCCAGCAAGCTGGGGTTGTTCAGCCTGGAGTAGAGAAGACTTTGCTGTTTGGTCTTCTACGAGGCTGTGGAGTTATGCTTACTAACACTAAGCATTTTGCATAGTCCACCTCTGAAAGTCAGCAACAATCACTGAGTCCCTGGCAACGACACACTGACACCCACTGGCAACAGCGTAAGGCAACCACCACCTAGCACTGAAACACTCCTAGGAGGTTGCCACATCAGAGCACTTGTGAATGACTTTTGAGAAATTACTGACCACAGGCCAGCAATAAAGCATGGATGCATCACTGATTGCTACCAGAAATTAATTGCTGATTGTTATTCATTATTAATTAGGGAGCCCAGTTTTTTATAAGCCAGCAACCACCAGTATATAGGACTAAAGATCATTTGCTTTGTCTCTGTGTTTAATTGCAGAAGCTGACATGTTTTATATAGGTTAGTTCAATGAGTTCAGCACATCCCTTACTCCCCACAGAGACAGAATGCCACTACAGCCCTGGGCACTCTGTACTCTTCTACTTCATCCAGAATCCCAAATCACAAGAATTCTTCACAGTGCCATTTGTCACATGTCCAGTCACTGGCCATTTCCGTTTAGGAAAGATGTTGACTTGCTGGAACATGCCCAGAGAAAAGCCACAAATCTGGGGAGGGGCCTGGATCACAGCCCTGTGAGGAGAGGCTGAGGGAGCTGGGGTTGCTTAGCCTAGAGAAGAGGAGGCTCAGGGGAGACCTGCTTGCTCTCTCCAACTCCCTGAAGGGAGGTTGTAGCCAGGAGGGTGTTGGTCTCTTCTCCCAGGCAACCAGCATCAGAACAAGAGGACACAGTCTCAAGCTGTGCCAGGGGAGATTTAGGCTGGAGGTTAGGAAGAAGTGCTTCCCAGAAAGAGAGATTGGTCATTGGAATGTGCTGCCCAGGGAGGTGGTGGAGTCACCATCACTGGAGGTGTTTAGGAAGAGACTTCATGGGGTGCTTGGTGCCATGGTCTAGTTGATTAGATAGTGTTGGATGATAGGTTGGACTTGATGATCTCAAAGGTCTCTTCCAACCTGGTTAATTCTATTCTAAAAATCCTTGTCTTGTTTCTGGGACTGAATTATTGCAACTGCAGCATTCAGCTTCTGGTTCTACTGCTGTGTCATCCGGTTTCATCACGCATTCTACTGAGAGATGTCAAACTAGCACACTTTGAACCCTGAGAGGGTTTCTCTTGCCCCAGAGGAAGCTGTTCTCTGTTGCAAACTGAGAATAGGACCTCCAAGCCTGCTATTTTAAATATCAAACTACTTGAAAAGGTAACTGTACTGGTGGAAACTGATAAACCAAGCAGCTCTCAGGCACTTAAGCTGTGAGGCAGGGTCTGTGGATTGGGGCTCCTAGTCTTGGATGCCTAAATCCTATCTAAATTCTATTTTGAGTTCAGCACCTTGATATATTATGCTCCATTTAAGAAGTGACTTAAGGTATATCTTCTCTGCTGATCTTATTTTCAACTCTTCCTGGATTTCAGCCCAAGCCATCTCAATATTCAAGATGTTAGGAAGAAATTCTTCACTGAAGGTGATTGGTCATTGGAGTGTGCTGTCCAGGGAGGTGGTGGAGTAACCATCACTGGAAGTGTTTAGGAAGAGACTGGATGGGGTGCTTGGTGCCATGGTTTAGTTGATTAGGTGGTGTTGGGTGGTAGGTTGGACTTGATCTCAAAGGTCTTTTCCAACCTGATTAATTCTATTCTATTCCACAGATAAATTGCAAGCAAACAGAGAAAGGGAGTTCTACCAAGCACTTCAGTTTTAGAACAATACTCACTGGTTGCCCTTTAGGCCTTTAGTTGTTTATAATGTAAATCACTTGTGTACGAGATGGCAACCAAAGGCTTTAGCAACTGTCAACATAGGTGAGAGCATTCTAAACATTCATGAGTGCTGTGTACACACTGGAAAAACTTATCAGAACAGGTGAAAAACAAAACAAAACAGTGGTATGGAAAAATGAGCGACGGCTAGAATATTGCAAGGGGTTGTTGAGCTGCAGCAGAATGCCACCTTCTAGTTCACTGGAAATCAGACTCAGGCAGACAAAGAATACCAAAACTGTTGGATGGTTGAGTGTAAGAACTTCTCACTGAATCTCATATCCTCCACCTTCCTGAGTAAAGACAAATCTGTCAGAAAATTAATAAGCTCCCATATTCTGACATTTATGGATGCAATCAGATGCCATTCTGCTCTGTAAGGGGTCACCATTGCCTCCAATCAGGCAGAATTATTCCTCTTTGTAACAGAGCCTACTCCCATTATGTCCTGCTTGACATTAGCTCTTCTGATGACGGACACACATTAGGTACATGAGCATTAAAACACCCCTCCTTGCTAGTTGCATATATTCTTACAGATTTAATGCAGGAAATAGCTATGTAGGATACTGGCAACTATCAGATTCTTATCCCCTGCAGCTTAACAACCTAACCAACAAAAGAGCTGGCCATGATCTGTACTAGAGTCTCTCCTTCCTGCCCTTCTCTTCAACTTCTCCCATCTCTCTTCAGAGCTTGTTGATATGTGCCTGTAGAAAGTGATCTGGAAGCATATCCAGCAAGAAGTGGGAACCATATCCATGCCAAGTGGACCTCAGAAAGAATGCATCACTCAGGAGAGGGCATCTGGTAACTCCAAATCAATCCACTTTTTTTTTTTTTTTTGTCCCCAGTGATTCTCAAAAAGTGCTTTCACATGTTAAGGGGCAAAGAACCAAAAATCACAGGTGCAGTTCCTGCAGCACTGCATGATTTATGGTTTGCTAAGGTCAGTAACTCAGAACAAAATTTGTGTGGTTTTAATCCTACTCTGCAGCACCTCTCAGGCTTATACAATATTCTGTTTAGGCTTGTTAAATGTGAGAAATATTAGCAGCATCATATCATAATGACAACAGAAGGAGATCAGGTTCCTGAGTACTGATTCATTGTGGCCCCATAATCTGCAATCTTCAAATCACAGCAGCAAGATGTTTTGACTTTGCAAACTTCTGTTCTCACATACTAGACTATAAGCAGAACTGGAGCATATGGCTGGAGAAGAGTTGAGAAGCACTGATAGAAATTTTGTTTTAAAGGAAGCAGTAAAAATCGTTAAACATCACCTTCAGTTTTGGTTTACATCACATCACAAAAACTGTTTTTGCACCGTGTTACACACCACGCTCTGTGTTGCAGGAAAAGGAACGGTGAAAAACCACAGCAGTATCACTCCTAGTCCATAGGGCTTCACAGCACAGGGCTGTGGGGAGCTGCTCTGTAGACATGGCACAGAACTGACTTCATCTGCCTCAAATTAAAAACATGTCATTTTTTAGTGCCAGATTCCTAGCTGGTACCTCAGGCACTTTGAGATCTGAGCAGACATTTATGTGAGGTACTGCCCAAGTTGTGCTCTTTATACCAAATGCTAAAACCCATTTCATTCATCTCAACAGTGACTGAAACAGAACCTCAGCAGCTGGGGAGAGGGTGATAGAGCTGCAGAGACAAAATAAACTGTGGCAAATAACAACAGTGAAGCCAACAGCTTCCAGTTTACATTTTTTCTTCCAGCAGAGCACAATTACAGCCTTTGTAAGCTTTACCTTGAGTACCTCTGGCTAGTGAAGCCATGTCATCCATGTGCTGCTTCTCACACTGCAAACAGAACTGTAGAAGGCAAATGTGATTTGCAGCAGTACAGTGACTCAGTGGTGCATGTTTAAGGGGCAAAATATGATAGACCATTGATTCACCCTCTGAAAAATACACCTGCTTTCCACAATTCATTACAGAGCACTGAAATACATCCAGACAAGACAAGTGGTGGATAAAAAAGTAAAATTAAACAAGCAATCGCCTTAAAGGTTGGTCCAGGCAGCAAATGAGATGGAGCAAGTTACTAGTTTGAGTTGCTTTTCTCTGCATTAGAAGTGTTTGTGAAAACAACTCCTTTAAGGTAGAAGCAGATTAAATGGCCAAAGAGTACTTCCTGACAGTGAGAGTGCTAGATGCAAAGTCATCTCCCCAGCGAAGAGATGTCAGCTAACCACTGGGATTATTTCAGACCTTACATTGAATAATGAGTTATTTAATGTAATATTCCCGGTTTTATTCCTCTGCTGCTCTGGCTGTAAGACAACAGATGCAGGCTCATGGAACTAACCATTTCTCTCTCTCTTTTTTACTTTTTTTTTTTTCCAGCTAAACTCCAACAGGCAATTTCTAATTTGGTGGTTTCTTAAGGTAACTGTTGAGTATTGGGGAGAACCTGGATTTAATGACTGGGCAACCTGATCCAGTTGAGGATGCCCTTGCTTACTGCAGAGAGGGTTGGACTAGATGACCTTTGGATGTCCCTTCCAACCCAGACCTTTCTATAACAGAATCATTTCCATTCCCAGCTGAGGGATTATTTAACTGATGCTTTCTCAAAGTTTGTTTGAATTCCTATTTCTGCACCTCACACCCAACATGCTGTGAGAGTCTAATAAGTTTATCTCTCTCTATGTGAGTCAACAAAGATAAAGTGATAGCAGAGCCACTGGAAAGAAGGTGGAAAGAATCCTGTCCACCAATCCTGGATGCAAATCAGCTTGTGATTGCATCGTGATAACACGGGACTACAACAATGGACCCAAGGACCCAGCCATCACACCTTTAGGGCAAGATAATCTCCACCTGTTTCCTGAGCCTTGTCTGGATGGAGACGGGGTAGACGGAGATTCCCCCCTCCTCCAGCCAGGGTCTTGCCCAAACACACAGCAATACACAGAACCTAAGGATTATTTCCTGCCACTGGAATTCCTGAGGGACAATATTTGAATACATACCTAAGGACTAAAAACTGTATAAAAGACTGGAGCAACTACTGGGTTGTAGAGAGAAACAGAGGAGAAAAACGGGGAGAAAAACGGAGATGAAGGCAAACACAGGAGACAGGCCAGGCCACTGAGAAGAGAAAGCTGGGACAATGCTGCTCCGGAGAAAAGAAGCTGCCCAGAGGACCAAGCCACAGCACCCTTTCTCTACAGACCCAGGCTGCCCAGAGGAGCCTCAGCACCGTTCCTGTATCAACCCAACACCTCCCCAGAGGACCACAGCTGTTCTCCAGAAAAAGCCTCACCACCGTTTCTCTACAAACCCAACATCTCCTGCAGCACCTTTCCTCCACACACTCAAACTGTCTTGGGGGGGATGAGGGGTGTGGTAATATAATTCCTTTTCTCTTCTCTCTCTCCCTCTCTATTTTCTCCCTCTCCCTTTCTTATGTCCACTTTCTCTATTTTCTCCCTCTCCCCTTCTTATGCACACTTTATTTATCTAATAAATAGTCTAGCTGTTGATACTTTGGCCTCGTTTGTGCCTCTAATTTCACAACACGGGAATATTTAAAAGAACTGTGTCTCCGGACCGAGACATCTAATGTCTCCGGACCTTGACACATGCGTCCCAAGACCATTTGCACGGAGAAGCGAAGAGCTCTCCCAACCAAAGCAGAGGTTATCAAATTACTGTGCCACTCTACCTTCACCTAGATCACACACTCATGCAGCAGGCCTTCCCAGGTCACAGCATTTCCTTATGGAGGAGTAAAATTGTTAAGAATATTTCATGCATACTAAGAGGGTCTCTAGAATCAGCTAGCAAAAAACTCGCTTCCAATGATCTCTTGTCCAGTGATCACTCTCTTATTAGTAACTCCATATCCCCTTGATGTTTTTTGTACATGTCTACATTTAGCCCATATCTGGAGATAAACTACAATTGTTGCCCTAACACCCCGTGACCCCTGCCCAGCACAGAATGGGGAACCAGGCAAAGAAGGAGATATGTGGTTTGAAATGAAAGCAGGTTTAATGAAACAGCAAAACTAACAGCAAGGCCAATATAAAGCATAGGAAGTTATACTCACCCAGGGTAGAATAGTCATAACGAACAGGAAAACAGCACTCAGGAGCAGAAAAGTGAGCAAGACCCTTCAAGGACAGAGAGAAGCAAGAGGAAGGAGATGCTCCAGCCCTTAGCAACCTGAGGGAGCTGGGATTGTTTAGCCTGGAGAAGAGGAGGGTCAGGAGAGACCTTATTGTTCTCTACAGCTCCTGAAGGGTGGCAGTTATAGCCAGGAGGGGCTTGGTCTCTTCTCCCAGGCAACCAACGCCAGAACAAGAAGCCACAGTCTCAAGCTGTGCCAGGGGAAGTTTAGGCTGGAGGTGAGGAGGAAGTTCTTCACAGAGAGAGTTGTTAGCCATTGGGATGGGCTGCCCAGGGAGGTGGTGGAGTCACCACCCCTGGAGGTGTTCAAGAGGGAATTGGATGTGGCACTTGGTGCCATGGTTTAGTAGTTATGAGGTCTTGGGTGACAGGTTGGACTTGATCTTTCAGGTATTTTCCAACCTTATTGATTCTATGATACTATGATTCTCCTTTTATACTGAGTGTGATGTTTCTGGTATGGATACACCTGTGAGCCAGCTCGGGGCAGCTGCACTGGCTTGCATCCCTCCCAGCTTCAGCTCCTAGCTTGACTGGAAACTCTTAACAGCCTTCAGACCATGGCTGACCCAGCATTCTGTTCTAGCCAAACCAGGGCAATACTTGTGTGTACTTTGGCCCTTTAAACCAAACACAATATTGGTAATTTTCCCATTTTATACTCTAAAGAATGCATTTTCAAACAGATACTTTATATTTTATATAAATATAAAATGTATCTGGCTTAGGATAGGTGAATATATTTGCACAGTGAAGATAAGAGATTTCAGTCTAAAAAGACATGTCTAATAATTAAGGAGTGTACCTTAATTATAAACCATATCCCATAAGAGGCTAGAGAATCCTCATTCTCACAGCTAGGTAGCATAAATATCTGATCAGAATGTTTATCAAAGGAGGGAGAACAATGACAGCTTCTAATTAACCTTTAATGCTTAAATGCATGCCTGCTATCAAAGTGCGCTATAGGACACCAAAATCACTCACCCCTGTCACAAGTGTTTCACAGGACATCAGGTGAGCCTTGTTCTTTCAGCTGATGGGTATTTGTGCAACCCTTTCACTCTATGGAATGAGCAGACACAGCCTAACAGGGAAGAAAAGGAAACAAACAGGTATGAATCTAAAAGCCACATCCTGAAGTCTGGTGGCAGAGCACTGTCGATGAACAAGGCTGGAACACCATGGTTTGACTCTGGACATCAGGAGGCCACTGCTGCAGTGTGAAGCCACCCTGTCACCATGATAGATCTGCTTAGCTCCATGCACTGACCAAGTGCCATTCAGCTTTTCAGGGCTCAGGCTTGGCAGCTATGCAAGAAACAGGAATAAGAACATGCCACCCTGGTTTGAGCCCATGCAGCAAAAGCAGTACCACTGTACTCTGCCTCATAATAAAAATATTTCAACTAGGTTCTGAATGAAAGGGGGTTTAGACTTTGAGACTTTGTTTTTCTTTTGAGGTGTTAAGTCTTTTAGCAAAGGCTTCCTTGATGCAAAATGCTTGCTACTAATGTTAAAATACCTGACAAAAAGCCACAACCAAACGACAACAACAAAAAACAAGGGCTCCAACTAAATAATAGCAAATAAATTCTTCTCTTTAAACTTGGTTTTCCTGCTGACAAGCACTGTAAAGGGTGGAGCACTTGGGCAGGTGAACATTGCCATCTTTACAAAGTCACTAAGCAGTATGGATGCACTAGTGATATCATCCCACACATCAAGGCCAACCAATATCTAACTCTACCAGGTCTGGTGCTGAGCCATGTCCCTGAGCACCACATCTCCCTGAGCGGCGGGAGCGGCTGAATTTAAAAGGCTCTGCTGCGGCTCGGGGGGTTCACTTCGTCGGGCAGCTTCCTCGAGACAGCACCCAGACCAGCAACCGCCGGGGACCAGCCGCTGCTCTCCTTTTCGGGCTGCGGGAATCGCCATCGCTGCCGAGTTTTGCCGAGGGGAAGGAGCAGCCGCTCTTTCACGTGGTCAGACTCGTGGTCCCAGCGGCGGGAGCGGCTGAATTTAAAAGGCTCTGCTGCGGCTCGGGGGGTTCACTTCGTCGGGCAGCCCGTGTTCTCTTGTACGCTCACGCGCCGCCCTTTTTTTTTTGTTTGTTTGTTTTTGTTTTTGTTTTTGTTTTTGTTTTTGTTTTTGTTTTTGTTTTTGTTTTTAAATTGGCAGTAGGTGCTGTGGCCAGGGACAGCCATGGTTGTAACCCGCAGCAAAATCTCCCTAAAAAAATCAGTGTCGACCCAGACCGAGGTAGAACAGAAGCAGGTAGCTGTCCAGGTATCTGGCTGTAGAGAATGCTGGAGCCTGGCCCTTGAGACGCAGGGTAGTGGGGGCAACTCTTGTATAAGGTGTGAGCAGGTTGACTATCTGCTTAATATGGTGGCCAGACTGAGGGATAAGTTTGCTAGCCTTAGAAATGTAAGGAAATGTAGGAAAGAGATGAACCAGAGGAGGAAGGAGATGGACCAAAGGAGGAAAGAGGTGAATCAGAATCAGAAGAGGAAAGAGTTGAATGGGAGTAAGCAGGCTCTGCAGGCTTCCCCAGCAGAGGCTGGTTATTCAAAAAGCAGAGGTGAATGGACGCAGGTTACTCTCAAAAGACGCAAAGTTAAACCTCCTTGCCTCCCCTCACCTTCCCCGCTGCTATTAGAAAACAGATATGGAGCACTGGAAATTGAGGGTGAGGTGGTCCTGATGCCGGAGGACACACCATCTGGGGTTCTCCCTAAGGCTAAGCAGCCTAAGATTAAACAGCCTAAGGCAAAGCAGCCTAAGGTCAAACAGTCTTCTGCTGGCATCAGGACCTGTTCCCTCAACAAAAAGAGGAGGGTAATTGTTATTGGTGATTCCCTTCTGAGGGGAATGGAGGGCCCTATATGTCTGCCTGACCCATCTCATAGGGAACTCTGTTGTCTGCCAGGAGCCCAAGTTAATGATGTTACCAGTAGGCTGCCTAAACTGGTACAGCCCTCTGACTACTACCCCTTACTAGTTATGCAGTTAGGGAATGATGATGTTGCAACCAGAACTCCCAGGGCTATCAAAGATGACTTCAGGGCCCTGGGAGACCTGGTTGAGGGGTCAGGGGCACAAATAATTTTTTCATCAATACCCTTAACTGCAGGAGGGAATACAGTAAGGAACAGGTCAGCAGCTATAGTTAACAAGTGGCTTAGAGGCTGGTGCAGTCAAAAGAATTTTGGGTTTTTTGATATTGGGAAACTTTCCACTGCACCAGGCCAGCTGGCAACAGATAGAGTACATCTGTCCCAGAGAAGGGGAAAGATCACTGTATATGAGAACGGACTGTCCCCCAAAGATAAAAAGATCCTGGGTAGGGAACTGGCGGGTCTCATCAACAGGGCTTTAAACTAGTTTCGAAGGGGGAAGGGGCTGAAAAGAGTCCTCTCAGACAAGAGTCTGGGGGCGACAAGCTAGAGTCAGAGGTGAAACCAGCAGCCCAGCTGAAGTGCATGTACACTAATGCACGAAGCATGGGTAACAAACAGGAGGAGCTGGAAGCCTTGATGCAGCAGGAAAATTATGATATAGTTGCCATCACAGAGACGTGGTGGGACGACTCACACAACTGGAGCGCTGCAATTGATGGTTACAAGCTCTTCAGGAGAGACAGGCGAGGAAGAAGGGGTGGAGGGGTGGCCCTTTACATCAGGAAGGCACTAGATGCCATTGAGATGGAGATTAGGGACGATCAGGTTGAATGCTTGTGGATAAGAATTAGAGGGAAGACCAGCAGGGCAGACACCCTGGTTGGAGTCTGTTATAGACCACCCAACCAGGAGGAAGATGTTGACGAAGCATTCTATAGGCAGCTTAGGGCTGTCTCAAGATCTCCGGACCTTGTTCTCATGGGCGACTTCAACCTGCCTGACATCTGCTGGGAACTCAACATGGCAGAGAGGAGACAGTCTAGAAGGTTTTTAGAATGCATGGAGGACAGCTTCTTATCCCAGGTGCTGCGAGAGCCTACCAGGGGCAAGGCTATGCTTGACCTCCTCTTCACCAACAGGGAAGGACTGGTGGGTGATGTGGTGGTTGGAGGGTGTTTGGGGTCCAGTGACCACGAGATAATTGAATTCTCGGTTTTTGGTCAAGCCAAGAGGGGCAGCAAGAAGACCTCCACTCTGCACTTCCGGAGGGCAGACTTTGGGTTACTCAAGGAACTAATTCAGAGGGTTCCTTGGGATAAAGCCCTTAAAAACAAAGGGGTCCAGGAGAGCTGGACCTACTTCAATGAAGAATTGTTGAAGGCTCAGGGACAGGCTGTGCCAATGTGCCGGAAGATGAGCCGCCGGGGCAGACGGCCAGCCTGGATGGTTCATGAACTTTTAATGGAACTGAGGGAAAAAAAGAGGGTGTATCACCTTTGGAAGAGAGGGGAGGCAACCCACAGAATGTTTAAGGATGTTGCTAGGTCTTGTAGGAAGAGAATTAGGGAGGCAAAAGCACACTTGGAGCTTAAACTGGCCTCTACTGTGAAGGACAACAAAAAGTCCTTCTATAAATACATTAATAGCAAGAGGAAGGGGAAGGAAAACCTCCACTCCTTGGTGGATACGGAGGGGAACATTGTAACCAAGGATAAGGAAAAGGCAGAGATACTTAACACCTTCTTTGCCTCAATTTTTACTAGAAGGGCAGAACGTCTTCCTGACAGCTGGACTGCAGAGCTAGCAGAAGGAGCCAGGGAGCTGCACAGTTTCCCTATGTTCCATGAGGCAGTAGTTGGAACTCTCCTTAGCAGCTTGGATCCCCACAAGTCCATGGGACCAGATGGGATTCATCCTAGGGTGCTGAGAGAGCTGGCAGATGAGCTGGCCAAGCCACTCTCCATAATTTTCCAGCAGTCCTGGCTCACTGGCAAGGTCCCAGAGGACTGGAAGCTGGCCAACGTGGTGCCCATCCATAAGAAGGGCCGGTTGGATGAGCCAGGGAATTACAGGCCTGTCAGCCTGACCTCAGTGCCAGGCAAGATCATGGAACAGGTCATCCTGAGTGCAATAACACAGCACTTAGAGGATGGCCAAGGGATCAGGCCTAGCCAGCATGGATTTAGGAAGGGCAGGTCCTGCCTGACCAACCTGATCTCCTTCTATGATCAGGTGACCCGCCTGGTGGATGTGGGGAGGCCTGTTGATGTAGTCTACCTGGACCTCAGCAAGGCCTTCGACACCGTCCCCCATAGCAAACTGCTGGCCAAGCTGTCAGCCCATGGCTTGGACGGGAGCACACTGTGATGGGTTAGGAACTGGCTGGATGGCCGAGCCCAGAGAGTGGTGGTGAATGGTGCCACATCCAGCTGGCAGCCAGTCACTAGTGGTGTGCCCCAAGGATCAGTGCTGGGCCCTGTGCTCTTTAACATCTTTATTGATGATCTGGATGAGGGCATTGAGTCCATCATCAGTAAATTTGCTGACGACACCAAGCTGGGGGCAAGAGTTGATCCGCTGGAGGGTAGAGAGGCTCTGCAGAGAGACCTCGACAGGCTGGACAGATGGGCAGAATCCAACGGCATGAGATTTAACACATCCAAATGCCGGGTTCTGCACATTGGCCACAACAACCCCATGCAGTGCTACAGGCTGGGGTCAGAGTGGCTGGAGAGCAGCCAGGCAGAGAGGGACCTGGGGGTGCTGGTTGATGGTAGGCTTAACATGAGCCTGCAGTGTGCCCAGGCAGCCAAGAGGGCCAATGGCATCCTGGCCTGCATCAAGAACAGTGTGGCCAGCAGGAGCAGGGAGGTCATTCTGCCCCTGTACACTGCACTGGTTAGGCCACACCTCGAGTACTGTGTCCAGTTCTGGGCCCCTCAGTTTAGGAAGGAGGTTGACTTGCTGGAACGAGTCCAGAGAAGAGCAACAAAGTTGGTGAGGGGTTTGGAACACAAGCCCTACGAGGAGAGGCTGAGGGAGCTGGGGTTGCTCAGCCTGGAGAAGAGGAGACTCAGGGGTGACCTTATCACTCTCTACAACTACCTGAAAGGAGGTTGTAGACAGGCTGATGATGGTCTCTTCTCCCAGGCACCCAGTACCAGAACAAGAGGACACAGTCTCAGGCTGCGCCAGGGGAGGTTCAGGTTAGATATTAGGAAGAAGTTCTATACAGAAAGAGTGATTGCGCTATGGAATGGGTTGCCCGGGGAGGTGGTGGAGTCGCCGTCATTGGAGGTGTTCAGAAGGAGACTTGATGGGGTGCTTGGTGCCATAGGTTAGCTGTTTGGGTGGGTTGGATTGGTTGATGGGTTGGACACGATGATCTTGAAGGTCTCTTCCAACCTGGTTTGGTTTATTCTAATAAAGGTTTATCTCTCTGTCTTTTAAACACCTCTGGGGATGGTGATTCAACCACTGCCCTGGGGAGCCTACAGGGAAATTCCTGGAAATCAGGAGAATGCAAGATTTGCTAGTCAAATATACAAATAAGTGTCTTCAGGATTAAGTCAATACAAACTATATTGACTGAATAATACAGTCAGTGGGGAAATTCCAAGCAAATGCTTCAGCTTTTTGGCATGGGTAGGACTTCAGCTGCATTTTGACCTTTTTAATTTTACTCTTAGCAGAAAAGCTGTATAATTGAAGGACCATCAGCCTTGGGGCTTTTTCCTTTCTGCTGCTTCTTTGTAGTTTGTTCATGTCAATGAGATGTGCCTCACCTAACCTGGATTGTAACAGGAGGGGACTAACCTGACATCTACATACCAAAAAGAACTCTTTAGCACAATCTAGAATAAATAAACATTTATTTAGAATAAACCAAACCAGGTTGGAAGAGACCTTCAAGATCATCGTGTCCAACCCATCAACCAATCCAACCCACCCAAACAGCTAACCCATGGCACCAAGCACCCCATCAAGTCTCCTCCTGAACACCTCCAATGACGGCAACTCCACCACCTCCCTGGACAGCCCATTCCAATGGGCAATCACTCTCTCTGTATAGAACTTCTTCCTAACATCCAATCTGAACCTCCCCTGGCACAGCCTGAGACTGTGTCCTCTTGTTCTGGTACTGGGTGCCTGGGAGAAGAGACCATCATCCGCCTGTCTACAACCTCCCTTCAGGTAGTTGTAGAGAGTGATAAGGTCACCCCTGAGTCTCCTCCTCTCCAGGCTAAGCAACCCCAGCTCCCTCAGTCTTTCCTCACAGGGCTGTGTTCCAAACCCCTCACTAACTTTGTGGCTCTTCTCTGGACTCATTCCAGCAAGTCAACCTCCTTCCTAAACTGAGGGTCCTAGAACTGGACACAGTACTAGAGGTGTGGCCTAACCAGTGCAGTGTACAGGGGCAGAATGACCTCCCTGCTCCTGCTGGCCACACTGTTCCTGATGCAGGCCAGGATGCCACTGGCCCTCTTGGCTGCCTGGGCACACTGCAGGCTCCTGTTCAGCCCACCATCGACCAGTACGCTCAGGTCCCTCTCTGCCTGGCTGCTCTCCAGCCACTCTGACCCCAGCCTGTAACACTGCATGGGGCTGTTGTGGCCAATGTGCAGAACCTGGCACTTGGATGTGTTCAATCTCATGCCGTTGGATTCTGCCCATCTGTCCAGCCTGTTGAGGTCCTTCTGCAGAGCCTCTCTACCCTCTAGCAGATCAACTCCTGCCCCCAGCTTGGTGTCATCAGCAAATTTACTGATGATGGACTCAATGCCCTCATCCAGATCATCAAGTATCAATCTAGTGATACTTAGGAATCCCGTAAGGATTCCCTTTTTTTTAACACTGCAATGAGCCTTCTGTTATGATAGTTTTCTAGTGCACATGAACACAGCAGCGCACAGAGCTTTACAAGTCCTGAGGAACTCTTCAGCTACGCCTGGGTACAGCAGTTCTCTTTGGCACCTGCTCTAAACAGTTCTCATTTCCCACTCCAGAGAAGGCTGCCTTTTAGTTTGTTGAAGTACCTAATGAATATCAAATACTCTTTGACCCTTAGGGAAGAAAACAACTTGCAAAGTTCAATGTTTTTTGTGATCCACTTAAAGAAGAGCATATGAATAAATAATTCGTGCACTAGCTCTGTAGTGTTCCTGTTACAACTGATTGCAGTTGTCCTCCTGCCTGCCTCTGCTGTTTCAGGCTGCAGAGAAAATCAGCACATTCTGAGTCTCTAGCCAGTGTGTCACCTCATCGTTGGTTTCTGCACATGAAAGAGAAAACCTGACATGTATTTGTGAAGACACTATCTACCCTGAAGCGCATGTTTGCTCACTGGCTTCATCTGAAGCACTGGAAACCTGTGTGTTGGAAGAGGCATTCCTCTCACTTCACAGAGCCCCAGCCTCAAAGCAGGGAGAAAGGCATCTGCCAGTGCAATTGCAATCAACTGTTCCTCTCCTGCCCCAAGGAAAATAAAACACAGTGTCTGTCTGAAGTAGCACAGAGGCTGCTGTTTCTTGCAGGATTTATATTTAGGACTGAAAACATCTAAGCAAGTTAGCGCAAGAAGCTGGAGGTACCTCTGCAGACTTCAAGAATGTGAGCATTGGCGTAGCACACGATGATGAAGCTGGGAGTAAGCAGCTGGGATTCAGGCTGGAGACCAGCAAGTCCTTCGGAGCGGTGGAATTAATAAGGCAGAACTGCCTCTCAAAGATGTAAACCAGCAAAAATTGAACCTGGCATAAAATAATCCTGTCAGACAGGAATTCACTTGTCCCTGTACGGGCAGACTATGTGAATTGAGGAGCTTCTCAGTCCTTTCTGTGATCAGCTTTACCCTTTGTCAGCACATAGGGACAGTTCTGTTATAGGAAGATACAAGCTGGAGAAAAAGCATCACATTTGTTTCATGTTCTATTTGTCACTGCTGTGGGGATCTGCAGGGTGTTTGGGACTTCTGGCTTCTACACATTCATTGCCAGCTGCTGCACACTGAGCTTGGCTCTTTCACCAGTGTCTTTCTTGGGTTGTCGGTTCAAATCTTACTTGGTGTTGCACATAATACCAACAATACTAAGACTGAATTCTCAATCTATAAAAAAGCCTAGTGACAAATAATTGTTCAGAGAGTACTTTGGATATTGCATCCTGTATGAATCTGCAGATTTCTCCACGGTGGCTGCAGGCAGCTGAGGGCAAAGCAGAGCCATGTCTTGCAGTTCAGCCATCTTGACTTGGCAATCCTTTGGCATATGCTTAACACTCTGACACTGTCTCACATCAGATCATTGTAGTGGAGATAATGCAGATCAGCAGTAATAGATTCATGCATACATCTAATTGCAGAATGCTTAACTTCACTGCCAAAACATTATCACCCCACTCTAAGATGTTATTGCCTGAGGTGTATCAGCTCTAGAGAAACTGGAAGTGCATAAGCACCTGTTTAACTGTGACCTGCTCTGCAAAGGCCACCTCACAGACATTAAAATGTCCTCTAGAGCCTGTCCTGCTTCAAGGACTGTACTTTTGTGACACTGTCAACATGGAAATTCTGCTGGATTCCACTTGTGGTTTTGCAGGTGACAATGCTTCAAAGCTTCCTAAGTGTTCCTGCTCTTCAATTCACTTTTTGGACCTCAGATGATCTTTATGGAATTTTTTCAATCTTAGTTGTGTAACACTTTGATGATCACATAGCAGTCCTGAAAATTCTTCTCCTAAACAAGTACAGAATAGAATCATAGAACTGTTCTGGTTGGAAAAACCCTCTAAGATCATTGAGCCCAACCACAGACCAAACACCACGATAGCCATGTGTACACATTTCTTGAACACCTCCAGGGATGGTGACTCCAGCACCTCCCTGGGCAGCCTGTTCCAATGCCTGCCTACTCTTTCAGTAAAGACATTTTTCTGAATATCCAACCTAAACCTCCCCTGGCACAATCTCAGGCCATTTCCTCTCATCCTATCAGATGATAACAGAAAGGACTGACCCCTACCTCACTCCAACCTCCTTTCAGGAAGCTGTAGAGAGCAATGAGGTCTCCACTCAGTCTCCTTTTCTCCAGATTAAACAACCCCAGTTCCCTCAGCTGCTCCATACCATACTTGTTCTCCAGACCCTTCACCAGCTTTGTTACCTTTCTCTGAACCCACTCCAGCACCTCAAGGTCCTTCTTGGAGGGGCCCAAGATGGTACTCAAAGTGTTGCCTCACCAATGCTGAGTATAGGGGCACAATCACTTCCTGGTCCTGCTGGCCACAGTATTTCTGATCCTTCTTGGCCACCTGAGCACATTGATGGTACATTTTCAGGTGGCGGTCAACCAACACTCCCAGGTCCTTTTCTGCCAGGCAACTTTCCAGACACTCTGCTCCAAGCCTGTAGCATTGCCAGGCGTCAGTATGACCCAAGTGCAGCACCCAGCACTTGGCTTTGTTAAACCTCATGCCACTGACCTCAGCCCATAGATCCATCCTGTCCAAATCCTTTTGCAGAGCTTTCCTACCCTCAAGCAGATCAACACTCCTGCTAAATTTAGCGTCATCTGCAGATTTACTGGGCATGCACTCAATTACATCATCCAGATCATTCATAAAGATATTAAGGTACTAAAGAGGTATTATTGATAAAGACATGAAAGAAGGCCCCAAATTTTCCAGATCTCATGCTGCTAATAATTCCATTTACATCTAGCAGACTCTCAATTCTCAGCATTAGTACTAGGACTCTTATTTCACATTTTGTCCCAGACAGAATAGTGTTCTTTGGAAGGAAGAAGAATGCTCCTGCAATCTAGATTGCTTTGCTCTCCCCATATTCTGTATTTCAGCTACAAAGGATATTGCACCCTTATACTACAGAATCACAACATGGAGGATGTTAGAAGGGACCTCTGGACATCATCCAGTCTAACCCCCCTGCTAAAGCAGGGTCACCCACAGCAGCTTGCCCAGGAGCACAACGGCCAATGGTTTGGAACCTTGCCAGAGAAGGAGACTCCACAACATCTCTGGGCAGCCTGCTCCTAGACTCCAGCATCCTCAAAAAAAGAAGTTTCTCCTGGTGTTCAGATGGAACAGTTTGTGCTCATTACCCCTAGTCCTGTCACAGGGCATCACTGAAGAGAGCCTGGCCCTCTCATCTTGCCCCCCACCCTTTAGCTCTTGCTGAGCATTGATCAGATCCCCTCCAGGGCTCTCAGCCTTTTCTTTTCACAGACATACTCCAGGCCCCTCAATTTCTTTGTAGCCTCCCCTGGACTCTCTCCAGTAGTTCCCTGTCTCTCTTGAAGTGGGGAGCCCAGAACTGGCCCCAATACTCCAGATATATGGCCTCCCTCATGCAGAGTATAGGGGAAGGAGACCCTCTCTCTATCTCCTGACCACATTCTTCTTAATGCATCCTTTTATTTAGAGAACATATGTGTGTTTAAAACTAATCTCTATTCTTATGAGATCGCTCTCTGTCACTGGCAATAAGTGGTTTATGGACAGCTTCAGCCAACATGGACTTTTGGGGATAGGAAACTTCTACTCATGGGTTAAGCATGAGATACGCATCAATGTAATATTAGTGTCCAGTTCAGACCATACTGACATCCATGTTGTAATGAGCTTAGTCTTTACTTCCTAATGACATCAAAGTGAAAGCTTCTTTAATAACTTAATCTCATTTAGCTCTATTCACATGTGACCATACTTCCAGCAGAGTACTCAGAGGCCCCTGTTTTAGCATCTATAATAGGTATTAGTTTCCCACCTTGTTAGTGACTATGTCTAAGAATCATAAAAAACCACTCCCAAATGCAGGTAGGCTACAACAACAGAGGTTTTTCTGACCCCTCTTCATCCCAGGCCTTGCACAGGCAATGTCCCACATTAAAGATATCTTTACTTCTCTGCAAAAGCTTCTTTCCCTAACACTACCAATGAAGTGCCATCCCAAATGTACAGAAGGTCCAATGCTCATCACTGCCTAACCACTGCCCTCTCATTAGCTTCCATTCACAAAGGCAGTGGCTGAGGGAACACCACTGTGGTGGTGAGAGAAAGTTCAATTCTCCCCCCACACACAAAGAAACCATGGCTAACTCAGTCAGAGAAGCAAAGATATGAATAAGCTATATTTACAAGCAGGATAAAATGCAGTGAATATACACAATACACAATATTTACAATATGTACAGAAATACACAGCAAAGAACGTAATGCAGAACAAAGCTTTCCCTCCTCCAGTCAGGAGGGTCCCCACCCTGTACCCCCTTTCTCCCCCTACCTCCCTTTTTTCCCAAAAAGGGTTAGAGAGAGAGAAAAGGTAATTATTCAGGAGGAAATTCTGTTAGCTCAGAGCATATGCAAGAATTATTCTTATCTGTTAGTTCAAGGTTAACTCCATCCAGCACAGCTGTTGCTCAGAGAGAGACTGAAACAGACAGGCTGAAAAAGACAGACTGACTGAGATTCAAACTGAACTAAAACTTAAAGTTGCATCTTACCTATCTACCAATGAGATTCGTTTAGAATATCTTTGTTTTCAAAACATTCAGCCAGAGTGTTCCAGCAACTGTCCCTTTCTAAAACGGTCACAACCACACAGCTGAGGATCTACAGCCCTAAGAAGGTTGGTAAATAAAAGCTGGAGATTAGCCCAATATTATCGAATCCTGCCATTTAAAGTCTCTTCTGGCAGACTTAATAGGCAACATAAATCAGTTTTAGAAGAGGGGCTGGAATGAGCAGCATCTAAATCAGCATCACACATAGCCAAGCGTGCTGACAGAAATCCATCTTCTAACCTGGTGGCAATAATGCCTGCAGAAGTTGGGGAGATTTATGCCAGGACTCAAGGAATATAATATTCCTCTTGAATTAACTAATTTTTGCAATCAGTGTACTGCCAGTGATACACTGCTGCCAGGAGAGATTTGTGGCCTGCCTGAAGTAGTGACTGCCTTCCATTTTCTACAGTGAAAGTGTCTGGCAGCATGAGTGATGGCAGCAAGTGTTACACACTGCTAACGATGGGAAGGAATGTTCTTTCCATCATGCCCACAAACAACATTTGTAAATAACATACAACAAAACACAGAGAGGGAATCACTGCGATGTGTGCAAGAAAACATTTGGCATTTCTATATTTAATTGTTTTCTTCCAATGGTACTTTGCATTACAACTGACTTTTCAACCTTAGGTCACCCTAGGAAAGAGGCACCACTGGGAGAGGCTAATTCTGTTAGGGGTGAGCTAAAATAATCTAAAGCCAGATCAGTATGAAGTAAAACTCTACCAAACCCAGTCATCAGTCTCAGCAATTACCATGGAAAATATCTCGAATTTCCTAGGGTCAGGCTGGTTGCCGTCCCAAACAGAGAGGGACCTGGGGGTGCTGATCGACAGCCACCTGAATATGAGCCAACAGTGTGCCCAGGTGGCCAGGAGGGCCAATGGCATCCTGGCCTGCATTAGGAATAGTGTGGCCAGCAGGAGCAGGGAAGTCATTGTGCCCCTGTACTCTGCTTTGGTTAGGCCACACCTTGAGTCCTGTGTCCAGTTCTGGGCCCCTCAGTTTAAGAAGGACATCAAAACACTTGAACATGTCCAGACAAGGGCAACAAGGCTGGGGAGAGGCCTTGAACACAAGCCCAATGAGGAGAGGCTGAGGGAGCTGGGATTGTTTAGCCTGGAGAAGAGGAGGCTCAGGGGTGACCTCATTGCCCTCTACAACTACTTGAGGGGTGGTTGTGGCCGCGAAGGGGTTGGTCTCTTCTCCCAGGCAACCAGCACCAGAACAAGGGGACACAGTCTCAAGCTGCGCCAGGGGAGGTTTAGACTCGAGGTGAGAAGAAAGTTCTTCACCGAGCGAGTCATTCGTCATTGGAACGGGTTGCCCAGGGAGGTGGTGGAGTCATCGACCCTGGAGGTGTTCAAGAGGAGATTGGACGTGGCACTTGGTGCCATGGTCTAGTCATGAGGTCTGTGTTGATAGGTTGGATTCGATGATCCTCGAGGTCCTTTCCAACCTAAGTCATACTGTGATACTGTGATACTGTGATACTTGTCAAGTCCCAGCTGCTGACTATGGGGCTCTCCTGTCTCATCAGTCTAATCATGGATTCCCACAACAGTCAATGGCTTCTCTCCTGCCAGGTTCAGCTCTGAATAACTCTAAAGCACTGATTTTGTACATACTTTAAAAATATTTTTTCTAAGAGGTATTTGAGTGAAAAGACAGTCAAGAAAACTACTCTTTTCCACCCCATTTTTAAAAATCCCACAGGTTCTGTGTATAAAAAAGGAGGTTGAAGCCAAAATGTAGGTCAGACTTGCAAAATGGCATGGAAATAACACCAGGCACAGAGCAGATTACTTTGAGCATTTGAGAAGCTGTGAGCATTTGAGATTTGTCTCTGGAGCATACCCAAAGGAAAACTTTAGCAAGGTCTTTAAACATGCTCCTGAGACTCAGTGGGCCATAGGGGAATGCAGCAGAAGTGCCCAGAGGTCCCAGGAAGGAATTCCCAAAGGCTGACACACATAAACACGTGGCTCTTTGGAAGCTTGCTGCAGAAAGTGGGTGATCCCACAAGCATGTGCGGATGGAAGCAGTGGGATGGCCCAAGCTTCAGCTGCGACAGTTAGAATTCTTAGCTGATTTATTTCTCCCAAACTGCAGATATAGAGTCTATGTTGGAGTTTTAGCCTGATGAGTGCCTTCAAATCTGAAAGATATTCCTCTACACTCTGGAATAATGCATTCCACTACACAGCTCACTGCACTGCAGGAATCCTGTTTCATCATTTTCAACATTTCTGCCCTTTGCAGAACAGCTTTTGGCTCACCTGCTTAGAGATTGCTACAGGGTGTCCCAAACCAGACATGAAGCTGTAGGTGAGCATCTGGGTTGAAGAGAGAGGAGGACCACAGATGCGATTTCTCATCCATAGGCAGTATCCCCCCTGCCCCCAACAAGCTAACTCAGAGTTGCACAAACATTACTTTTTTCCTGCGTTTTAAATAGAGAGACAATGTTTACCACTGTGGTCTCGAGGAAGTTTTACACAGAGAGAGATATTGCCCATTGGAATGTGCTGCCCGGGGAGGTGGTGGAATCACCATCACTGGAGGTGTTCAGGAGGAGACTTGACAGGGTGCTTGGTTGCATGGGTTAGTTGATTAGGTGGTGTTGGATGATAGGTTGGACACGATGATCTTGAAGGTCTCTTCCAAACTGGTCTGGTCTATGCTTTGCTTTGCTTTGCTTTGCTTTGCTTTGCTTTGCTTTGCTTTGCTATTCTATTCTATTCTATTCTATTCTATTCTATTCTATTCTATTCTATTCTATTCTATTCTAATACAGACTGCCCTGTGCCCTGCTATTAGGCTCACACAAATGTTTTCCATGTTTCAGTAGTAAGAGGAATCTTCTGCTCAGAGGAAAACTTGAAATGGGCAGAGGTGTCTTGTGGGAATCATAAGGTGATCCAGGCTCACTGCTCACCTCTGTGCTACTTCAGTTGTCCTTGGAGGCTACTGAGATGAAGCAGCAGGTGAAGCAGCTGAGAAGTTGAATGTGACTGTACCGAGTGAAGCAAAAGCTCCCATCCCTGGACTATCTTACTGGAAGTAATTCCATAAGCTTTTGACAAAAGAAGCAATGATCAGAAGATCCAGACATTAGATCTAGGATCCAGTGACTGTAAGATGAGGTGAAAATAGACAGCCTACACCTGATTTTCACTGGATCAGCTGTCCACTTGGTATAAGCCAGGGATGGGATGGAATTGATTCCTTTTTCAGAAGGGAAAGATTTGAACAACCAGGACTTAACTTAAGGAGACCCTGACCTCAGTCTCAGCTAAATCTTCCTTAAAGAACAAAGAATATAAGATCTTACATGCCTTTGCAGCCATAATGGCACTACTTAGTACAAGCCAAAAATCACAGGAGCAAATGATAAGTACGGTAAAATACTTTCCTTTGTGGGTAGCTGTGCATAGCGAGATCAATTAAAAGGACAGTATGGAGCCAAGTGATATCCTGCAACCATGCTAGAAAACAGTTAATGGCCTGTTAAGTAGTTCTCCTGTTGTAGCTGTTACCCGATTTAACCTTCCTCAAATGTTAGGGAAAAAAGGGGGGGGGAAGGCAGGAAACACCTCTTCAATGAGATGTTAGAAAAGCTTTATTCGTTGTGACAACCTGACACTACTGAGACTGGGAGGAGTGAAAATGTGGCAGAGAGTGTGGCCTAAGAGGCCATTGCATGCTTTAAGCAGTGTGGGAGGAAACCCTGGAACTGACAACGTCAAGCACTCACCAGAAAATCCTGAAGAATTGAAGTTGACGGAATGCCCAGCTTCATCCGGGAGAGAAGGTCATTAGGAACACTCATGAAAACTCCTCTCTGGAAGAGATTTAGCATGTTGGGCAGGGAGACAAGATTTTCCACTCTGTTGGAACAATCAAGTCCTTTGTATTGAAATTGGTGGAAGACAAGAGCTTGGATCTTCCACTCCTCTGAATGCTCTGGAGTCACTTATTACCAAGTTGATTTTGCAGCAATTTATTGCTACTTTGGACTATTATGGGTTAGAGGCAGTGAAGAACACCCGGTATAACTGAAGACTGGAGAACTTTGTCCTGATACCTCTTTAAAACCTCTTGGTGTTTTCTACATCCAGATATCCCAACCAGGCTGGGGAGAAAAGTAACAGGGGCTGGTAACACCTCTCTCCCTATTCTGCTATCTCTAAATGCATCAACTCAGGTGTTGGACCTTGTGGTTTTACATGTCTCAAGGCAGAAATTCACAGTCCTCCACTCTCAGATCAATCTCTGCCCTTACTCATTCAGTATGAGTGGGTTCAGGCTCCTCTTCCATTGCCTTGTGTGTAAGCTGCTATTTAAGAATGTGGATCAGACCAAAGGCCCACCTAGCCTACTACCCTCTCTCCAGCCAAGGCCAGCGATAGATAACATGGAGATAGTAAAAACACAAGGGAAGCGTGCAGGGACCCTTTGCTAGAGTTGTCAGTGAGAACACAGCTGTTTTCTGTGCCAAAGGAGGTGTACATCAGTTGCATTTCCCTCTGAGTCCCAAACACTCCGCAGCTATGCCAGCACTGTTATCCACTGTTCTGGAGAAAATCCCTGACTTGCCTGTGGCAGAGAAGTATGCAAATGAGATGGGAATGCTAAATTTTCTTCTCTGCTTATGTTTCTTTTTAAAGCAGAGCACTAGCCTTACGCATTTCTCTAGGTCTAACTTTGTTCTGCTTATTTTGTTGACAAAGGGGGAGAAGGGCCAAAAAGGCAGAAATTGCACTGTGTCTGAAATATCACTGTCCCTGCTTGGAAGAAAGCAAATATTCCAGCTGCTGATTTTGCTAAAAAGGACCTGACTTAGCTCCTTTGCAGATACCTGTGGTTATGAAAACATAATTGTCTGTTTATGTGGCTGTTTTCTTTTCGAAATAGGGTTTCAGGAACAGTGAAGTAAGAATTATGTTAATGAAAAGAAGAAAACCAACAGAATTTCTCCTTTCTGACCTCTGGCCTCTCTCAAATGATGTGCAGGTAATAACTGAATCGTTGGTTACACAGTTATCTGAAGTGGATCATCATTGCACAAAGATGTGAAAATGGAATCAAATCTGCATCAAAATGAGGTCATGGCAGTTTGTAGGAGATTTGATCTCAGATGGATTATCACCTTCTCTTCTCCAACTTGATTTACAGTCCTGCGATAAAAGCTACAACACATAAAAGCTTTTTGATATGGATGATAATAACCAAGTGAACCATTTTATTTCTGATTGTCAGAGAGATCTGCTCTAGCACCCACAGTGCATGGCACTCATGTAGGCTGCATTTCTGTTTATGACCTTGGATGGTTGAAGGCACCTTGCAGCCTTAATAAGCAAAGACCTCAGATCAAGTGAAATCCCAAAGCCTTTGCTGTTTGCCATCACTGGTAACCTATTCGGAGAAGAGCCACAAACTTCAGCTTTCCAAGCACAGCAGAGGATGCCATTCCTAGTGTTAAACTCAGCCAGTACACAAGCCCAAATTCAGTATTCAGTATTCAGTATCACTAAGGTTGGAAGAGACCTCAAAGATCATCAAGTCCAACCTGTCACCACAGACCTCATGACTGGAGTGGGGAGGACACTACTGCCCACTGCAGTCTTGAACTCACAACCTTCCCATTGTCAAATATTTTAATTATTTTCTGCTGGCTCTGGTACAAAACTAGGGCAACAGACTTCAGAAGGCTACCCGAAGGCAGATTACACCCCTTCATGCAGAAATGCCTAATTTTGTGTTATTTCTAGTGTTTAACTGTGAAAGTTAATTTTATTCCAAATCTCTTAAGTGCCTTATTAAAGCACTCAGGATCGCACTGAAAATTAGAAGGCTTTTAGGAATAGTAACAGTTCTGCATGTTCCCCTTTCCCTCTTCCCTTCTCCTTTACTGTTGCTACTTTTTGCCCTCTTAATTTTCCTCCCTGCAGCAATTTCACCCACAATACTTTTACTCATTTGTCTCTTCAACAATTAGCCATTAAATATCCACGGTTGAGTTTTAATGAGTGTTACTTCCAAAAGAGATAAATAGGGAACCAAGATATTCATATTTCAAAACTGCTGGTTCAGATTGGATGCTTATTGCATGTACCACTAAAAAGTCTGTCTTCAGTTCCTTCTAGGAAAGCCATCTTCTGAACTAGATGAAGGCTTGAAGAGGGGAGAAAGGAGGCAAGTTCCAAACCCCTGTCAGGGAATGTCTTGCAGCTGATTTAGACTTCATCAAGCACCTTCTCATGTGAACAGAGCCACTGACATTACCAAAGCATTTTGTCCTCTTGCTTTTAGATTTCTTAGACTTTTTTTTTTTTCCTTAGAGTTTGTATATTTATACTAATTCACCACTGTTACCATCTGGGGGTCCCTAATCACCTTTTGCAATACAAAGTTAAAGAACAAAATTCTGTCCCAATCTGTTATTGTGCTGTGACCGGTTGATGCTGTCCCCTTAAGAAAGGGAATATGGTGGATGGAAGTTGGTAAATGAAAAGAACAATCTAAACTAATTTCATTGGTAAAGTGGGAGGAAGCACCTTCTGAACTGGGAGTGCAGGAGGGTATCCTGGGCATTCCGGCACTTTATCTTTAGTCTTGCTTCCGCTCCTCCGCAGGGCAGCAGCTCTCTGTCCTGGGCTTTCGGCCAAAGCTTTGGCCTTCAAACTGACAAACCTGATAAAGGCCTGTATTAACTCCTTTCCAATTACCACAAACTGCTTCTAACTTTCTTTCCTCTTTCTCTCTCTTTCTAACCCACTCTGGGGAAAAGGGGGAGAGAGGAGGAGAGCGGAGGTGGGGAACCCCCTCAGCACGGGGGGGAACTCTCATTTCTGTGCTACTTTATTGTATATCTTTGTATATATTGTAAATATTGTAAATTTGTATATATTCCCCTACATATCCTACATTGCTTTGTAAATATACAGCTCCACTGCTTTGCTAATTCAGCTGTGAGTTTTTTTTTTCCCTTTCCCTTCAATTTTCTTTCCCTTTACTTTCCAGGGGGGAGGGAGGAGGCTTTTTGGCCTTACCCTTCCAACCTTCTCTCTGGCTTCCTTAATCTCTCTCTTCTTCTAATGCTTTCCCACACAAACATTTCTGAGTGTGAGTAATTCTCCTTCCCATGCCTGGTAGGCTCAGCAAGCTGAGCTCTTTCAAGATCACTGTGCACTCACCAGGCTCAGCTCACTCACACTTGCCTAGTCCTGCACATTTGACTCAGCAGAGCACTGTTCCTGTGCTCATTAGTGCTGCCACTCAGCACAGTCAAGGTGGCTCCAGCAGAATGCTTACACCATTGTACTGCTTCCACATTTAGAACAAACTTTCCTGCAGCTACTCTGGTCTCTGCAGAGTGTGCACTGCAGTGTGCGTGTACTCTGAGCATCCTCCTGTGGAGAACATTATCTTCCCCTGAGGGTCCAACTAGCCTTTCCTTGCACTACTTCTACTTTGGACCACCCCTCTTTGACAAGGGTAACCATGGCTACACTCTCTAGAGGAATTCTCAGCAGGGTCTTGAACAATGGCATCAGGTCTTTCCTACCTGTGCTGGAAACACCATACCTCTAGGAGATACCAAAAATTAAATTGGACTGCTCTCCAGTTGCCTGGTAGCCATATTTCAACCTGAGCAACACTTCTCAAACCTGAGGCTTATACAAGAAAAAAACAAAAAAAAAAGAAAAAAAAAAAAAAGAATTGTCATCTCTTCTTCTCTTTCTTTCCCCTTCCACCAAGTAGGGGAAAGCTTCTTTCCAGCCTTCAGACTGAGCTGTTGAGAACAACAAAGTGAAAGGCAAGGGGGACTAAAATTGCTAGTCCAGTCATGGACGCAGTGGCAGCAGTCATCCCACTGCTTAGATGTGAGGCTTTCTCCCTTGCTTCCCCTTTCTGGGATGGGATGACAAGACAAGGGGTGATGGATGATACAGCTATACCAGCACCACAGCAAGACCAGACTCATCTTCCCAGGAAAGAAGGGAGCTTGGTGGTGGTGAAGCTGTCAGGAGGCCAGGTTGCAGGTTATGCTGCTGAGATGGTCGTCTCAGAGGGCAGTAGTGAGAAAAGAGCCCTGAGAATATAAGGAAGGCCATGGCATGGAGCAAGGCATGGGAGCAAGGGTAGAGAATTTAGGGATAGGATTCAGTGTAGTGAGACCGCTGTTGGGTTTACTATAGTTCAGGGTGAAAGGAGTTTGAGATACAGAGACCCAGCCTGTAGAAATTCTCACAGAGCACGTGGAAAGGCTGAAAAAGCTGAAAGAATGTCCTTCCCCTCCTCTGTCAGTCTCCAGGCTATAGTTAACAGCAGTAAATCCTGCCAGTGGTCCCTAAACACATGCCATTGTACTCTGTTTTAAGCACAGTCATTACATTTCTGTTACTCCAGTTTCACACCAATACCTCAGGTGGAACACCGTCCCTGTTGTATCCCACTGGGAACACAGCCCCTGTCTGCTGCAATCCAAGGTCAGAAACCAATATTGCAAAACTAGAGAAGAAGGGTTCAGAAGAATTTCCTCCTCAGGGGAGGAATCACTACCAGCAGAATGAGCTAGAGGAACAGTTTTACTCAGAGGAAGCTGACAGAAAAAACAAGGCTTCAGAAAATCTGATAGTTGTAGTACCTGCATGGAATAAAAGTTGCATCAATTACTACAAGAGATTTGAACCTGTGGCCTTCATCTTCGTATAATTAACCCAGCCGCTGATTTCTAGCAGCAGGCTATCAAATTACCCCGAGCTAAAGAATGTTTAGCTGTGTATATGAACCATATGAGCTCTGAGAGAAGGACTTGGTAAAAGGAAGTTGACTTAAGGAACTGCATTTTCCAGTGAGGGAAAAAAGAAAAAGAAAAATCCCTCCCCATAAAAAACAAATAAATGATAAAAAAAATCACCTGATAAACCTTAGCTGCTGCTTGCACTCCTGACAAATAAAGGAAACCTAAAACCAAGCTCTGGGCATTTTTTCGAGCACAGTTACTCACCCAAACAAAATGTGATCAGTAACAACAGCTCCATTTAGCGTTAACAAGAATTATTATGCATATGTGGCATAAGCACTCCTAGCACACCATGGCATTTGGCTGAAAGCCTGATGATATTCCTCATATTTATTGTGCACTATCTGAACATTCCCTCCCTTCCCCCTCCATCTTTCACACTGTAAATTATTCAAGCTTTATTTCTCAGCCCTGGAAAAACAGTCCTGGCCTGGGCTGCCATCCAAGAAAGACTTCTTAGATCTGTGAGATAGGAAGGCATTTGATTATTCCAGAAAGAGAAATTAATTCAAATCACTTTAATTTCTCCTTGAAGGTTGTGGCTTGGTAGAAGTGTTTGGTGGTTAACTCAGGACGGCTGAACCCTCACAGCACATGTGTCACAGGCACCTTGCTTTGGCTTCTTTCAGGAGGAATGAGAGTGTAAGAGGTCTGGAGAACCTCTCCTCCTTCTACTAACCCATTCCTTTTGATCCCTTCTAGCACTGTGAAACAGCTGCTACCACCACAGCCTTAGGACTTCTATCCTAAATTCTCTATAAATCCAGGAATATCTCCCTTATGAGTCAAGGCTGAGGGAGCTGGGTCTCTTTAGCTTGGAGAAGAGGAGGCTGAGAGTGACCTCATTCATCTTTATAAAGATGTGAGTTGTGAATGTCAGGAGAATGGAGCCAGGCTCCTCTCAGTGATGTTCAATGACAGGATAGAGGGCAATGGGTGCAAGCTGGAGCATAGGAGGTTTCATGTGAACATAAGAAAAAACCTTTCCAGTGTGAGGGTGACAAAACACTGGAACAGGCTGCTCAGAGAGGTTGTGGAGTCTCTCTCTCTGGAGACACATTCCTGTGTGACCTACTCTAGGTGATCCCAGGAAATAAAAGAAGCCAAAAAGGTAAGAGGCATGGGCAAGAGAGATGATATGGGCAGAAATTATTTGTTCATGTTGGAACCTGTAGGTACAACATTAACCCACCGCAAGGTTTTAGAATCTCTGATATCTACAAAAATCAATGAACTAAACCAACCATCACCTTGGGCTTTTTTTACTGCTCTTATAAGAGTCCCAGATCTGAATGTCACCATACTACTACTTTGTGGCATTAGGCATCTTCATCTTCTCATTCTAGAACAGCAAGTGGAATTATTTCTGCCTGCAGCAAGTAGAATGATGTGTTATGTTGCTTCTGAGTATAACTGATCTCTAGTGATGTGCACCAGCTGGGGCCCTGGGGCTAGCTCCAACTCAGGACTTGGGTGCCTGAAGCTAGACTTGAGCAGAAGTGCAGCTCCTCAATCCAAAATAGCCACAGAGAGCTGCTCTCCAAGCTTGCAGGCATCCAAACTAACTTGCCATCTCCTTGTTTAACCTTCAAGTTTCCTAAAAACTTTTGCTTCCAGATGTCTCCTGGAGTGCCCCAGCAGGAGCAGTGCAGTGTTTGGTCAATCTGACATTATTCATCCACCCTTGAGTGTCTTGGTTTGGTGGCAGCTCCAGCGCACACTGTCATACCAGAACTCTTCCTTTCATCAAACACAGCAGTAACTTCTTTTGAAAATACAGATGAAAGAGGTCATGCCTGTCTCCTATATAAGATCCATGTAGTTAAAGTACTCACCCAGGTGGTGGGAGAATTTGATCCATTTCTCTATGGGCAGGAGAGTTTGCCAGCTGCCATGCTGGGCCAGAACCCTCTCTGCTATTCTTGTCAAAGCTGTGACACTATGAGCAGTAATTCCAGGTTCACACAGCTGAAAAAAAAAGAGTAGAAGGCTGAGCATTATGCTTTGTCCTATGAACCAGATGGAGTTTGTTGCAGGAGGTATGTCTTTGATAATGTGTCTATCCTTGGATCAAGCCACTGTCCAACATTTACCAACATGAAGAAGGATCCTTTGGGATGAAAAGTGCAAATGTAAATACTCTGTCTTTACTGATTATTGTGCTTGAGAGCCAGCCAGCAGCTGAGCTCCAAGCAGCTGCTTGCTCACTGCCCCTCTACACCCTCACCTCCCAGTGAGATGGGAAGAAAATTAGGAGCAAAATGCAAAATGCCAGAGGTTGAAATAAGAGGAATTAAACAGAACACCAAGAGAGGAGAAACAACAGGAAACACACTATAGAATGAATGCCATAAACCACAACACCAGGATGCCTGTCTCTGCTCCCACTGTACATCTGCATTGCTTCCAGCCCTCCCCTTGTGCAGTAGGCATGGCATCAGTATGGTATGGGACACCTCACTAGCTGGTTCAGTTGGCTATCCTGGCTGTGGCCCTTCCCAGCTTCTGAAGAAAATGAACTCTGTTCTGATGTAACAGGAGTTGCACTCAAAAAGTAAAGGGCAGTTTAGACCTCAGATTGGGAACTAAGAGAAATCTCTCTGGGCTCTGGTAAAGGAATTATCCAGGAAGGCAATGAAACTGAGGAACAACCATAAACCTCTGAGTTAAAAACACAGGGTGCAAAAAATGGAGCACCCACACTGAGAAAAGTGGAAATGCCAGAAAAAGCTCTGCAGAGAATAAACCAAACCAGATCTAAGAGAGTGACAGGCACTAGACACAACCAAAGTCAGTCAGCAGCAGCAAATTGCATCTGTGTCTCCCCCAGTGATGTGTTCAATTACTGAGACAAGAGTTTCCTGCCAAGTGAACAGCAGAGTCAGTAATTAATTGTAGTGCAGATACTTTGAACTCTGAGAGGTGTGTTATGTTCCGGCTGTCACCACTCATTCTGCAAACATCAGAGGATTTCACATGTCAGCTTCTGCTGAACACAGAGGTTCTTTCTGTCTTTCAAATGAAAGTCAGACAGACGCAAGATCTGCTCAAAAAGGCTTTACTCAAAAGTTTTGCACCAGCTTTGTAGGTGTGTTAGACAATTCTGTATCAAAATCGAGTTACTGGTCAAGGTGGGTTTAGTGGCAGCTGTATCTAGGCTGTGTGCCAGGAGCAGAGAGCATAAGGGCTTAGCACTGGGGCAGGGATCACACCCAGGAGGAAGTTCCCAAAGCAAAGTGGGATAGTAGTGACTGATAAGAACTTACTTCTCTGAATGCAGTTAAACTGTGAGTAGAAGTACCAACTGCACCTAATCATCACTGCCAGAGCCTCCTGCTGCTCCCTCAGATCAACTGACAGCCTACACTTGCTGCCCCAGCCTAGTGTAGTATGTAAAAATGACCTGGCCTAAAGGGCAACACTAACTCTACCAGACACACAGTGTTGTGGATACATTGCACTGATCTGGATCATTGGATGGATGGAATTAGCTTCTGACCAGTAGAACTTGCAGATCTGGTAGAGAGAACACTGCTGAACAGTGTCTGTGCTATGCCAAGGCTTTCTCTTCCACCTGCCCCTGGTACTGAGTATGCTGGGGTGAGCAAGACATTGGGAGAGGACACATCACAGCTGGTGCTGCCTGAAGAGATATTCCATGCCATAAAATGTTATACTCAGCCATAAAACCTGTGAGGAGGATGTTTTGTGTAGGCAGCCAGGGCTCAGAGACTGACTGGGCATCAGGCTGTGTCTGGGAGGTGCTGAGTGACTGCCTTTGCATCACTTGCTTGGCTTTGGTTTTCTTCCTCTCTTCTTCTCTCCTTAAGGTATCTCTAGACTGATGCAAGAGTTTCTTGCTTGTTCTCCTGTTATTCTCTCTGCTGCCTCACTTTTTGTGGGGAGTGTGAACAAGGAGCACAGCGGTGCTTAGCTGCTGGCTGGGGTCAATCCATCATAACATCTCACACATCTGATTTTTTTATATCATACTCAAGGTCTTAGCTGCTGAAGGTGAACCATTATTTTAGAATCCAAACTTTCCTATTCAAAGAAGAAGTGAGGAAAGAAGAGATAAGTTTCTTGTCCATGATGTTACAAAAAACCTCTTTAAAGTTTGGTCTGTTTTTAAGCAGATCTACTCAGCAGTGTTACTTTGCCCATGTGCAGGTCTCCTCCATTCCACACCTGAAACACATGCTGACTTACATTTATACTGCAATTAAAGTTCTGCCTGCAATGTGAGAGTCTACCTCTGAAGATCCCTGGTGACCTTACAAAAGCAACACCGGGGGTGGCTGGAAGCAGTTTTATCCTTTTCGTTGTCATGCTGCTGTTGCTAACAGTTTCTGTCTGCCGGTGTAAAGATTTGTACCTCTTCCTTCAGGAAGTTCTTCAAGATAGGTGAGGAGTACTCTGGAGCCTTGTGGGGGTGTGGGAGATTGAAAAGGAGAGACAGGTCTCTGACTTTTCTAACGATAGCACATTGATGTTCCTGAAGTAGCCCATAGAGCTCCTCTGTTCCTTGCCTGTCTGAAACAGGCAATGGACAGGACACAGAAGACAGAAATCCAAAGCCGATTTTAGGGATCAGTCAACAAGGGAAGCACGTTGCTGCCTCTTCTGGAAAACCACACAGCTGCAGCCATATAGGGGGAAACTGCCAAAGATGGGTCTAAGTCACGTCAGCCTGGTTGCATTCCTACATTATGTGTTCCAGACTGGTGAGGTTTCGGATTCTAAAGAACAAAGATCATTCAAGAAATGTCAATTGTCTTTACTGAGCCCTTGTCCCACCTAGGAGAGGAATTCTCTGCTGGAAGTACTGTATGTGACATGTAAAAAGGGTTGCTAAGCAGTCACAGTAATTAAACATCAGCAAAGGCATCATTTCAGCTTCAGCACCTTCCTCATTCTCTGCTGTGGTGGTGGGAGAAAGTTCAGTTCTCCCCCTACACAAAGAAACCACGGCTAACTCAGTCGGAGAAGCAGAAATGGATAAGAGCTATATTTACAAGCAGGATGAAATGCAGATGATTATATACACAGTATGCAGTATTTACAATATATACAGAAATATACAGCAAAGAACATAACACAGGAAAAAAAACTTCCCCTCCTCCAGCCAGGAGGGTCCCCCAACCGTACCTCCCTCTCTCCCCCTACCTCCTTTTTTTTCCCCAAAAGGGTTAGAGAGAGAGAAAAAGGTAATTATTAAGGAGGAAATTCTGTTAGCTCAAAGCATATGCACAAATTAGTTTCTTATCTGGTTAGCTCAGTTAATTCAAGGTCAACTCTGTCCAGCACAGCTGTTGCTCAGAGAGACTGAAACAGACAGGCTGAAAAAGACAGACAGACTGAACTGACTGAGATTCAAACTGAACTAAAACTTCAAGTTGCATTCTACCAATCTACCAATGAAATTCGTTTAGAGTATCTTGTTTTCATTATTCCACCAAAACTTTCAGCCAGAGTGTTCCAGCAACTGTCCCTTTCTTAAAGGCACAGCCTAAAACTGTCACATCTGCAAAGCAGGAATACGTTGCTATGATTTCAAGTCTTTCCACTGAGGTCTACACTACTCTTAGATTAGGGGTACTCTGTTACCAACCCTCCCCCCACTTAGTACAGTATCTGCAATTTCAGGCATATTCAAAGCTCTTTAGATTCCTTTAGGATGAAAATCAACTGGGTGCAAGTGGTGCTTGTTAACAATCACAAACTGCATAGATCCCAAAGAAAAAGGGATATTTTACAGTATTTTGTAAGCTCACACTCTCCACATTTTTCACCTAATTAGATAATTATTCTCTCACTGATATAAGCTTTGCACAAGGAGTACTGAACAGGGTTACAGAAAGGTGATACCAATTAATTACTAACAGTAATTGTCATTTCATAGCCACGTTAAATTTTAATTTGCTGCTGCCAGCTTGTTAAAGTGCCAATTACACACCTCCTTTTTCATGTGTTAAGAAAAAGAGTAATCATGCATTTACTGCTTTTATAATTCCTGAGTTAATTCTGCAGCAGCTTGAGGTATGTCTTCAGTGCTCCGGAGCCACGCTGAGCTCTCTGAAGAGCCCAGTGAATGGGGAATTACCACACCAGAATGGCCTCACAAGAACCACATAAAATCCTCCCTCAGAACACTTTAGTCTCAACCATCTAGAAATATTCAGTGAGAGGAGATAGGAAGTGACACCACAGATCAGAGCACACACTGTGCACACAGTGCTCAATGTGATATGATGGTTTTGCTAGCTCTCTCCTCTTTGTGGGGGGAAAGAGGCGAGAGACAGCTTCTTGCAGGGAGGCTGTGCTTCTTACTTGGTTATGGAGTGAAGACTTCTCCACCATCACTCAGCTGAGGGTGACAGAGTCATAACTGCTTACATCAAATGCAACAAGCCTTCAGGAACAGCAGTATTAACAATAGTGTATTCTCAAGTGCACAGTGGAGAACATGCTTCTGAAGTGAAATGACTAGCATTGGGTTCTTTTTAAAGTGGAGATGTGTCCTAGATAAAAGGATCCAGGTGTGCTACAGTTCTATTTACATGCTCTCCAAGATTTGCTAATGTTACAGAATCACAGAAAAACATCTGGTTGCAAGAGACCTCCAAGCTCATCCAGTCCAACCTTCCACCCAGTACTGACGGGTCAACACTAAACCATGTTCCTAAGCACCAGGTACACACACTGCTTAAACACCTTCAGGATGGTGACTCCACTGCTGCTCTGGGCAGATCATTCCAATGTCTGAGAACCCTCTCTGTGAATAAATATTTCCTAATATCCATCCTGAACCTCCCCTGGTGCAGACTGAAACCATTTCTTCTAGTTCTGTTGCTTGTCATCAAGGAGAAGAGGCTGGCTCCCTCCTCACTCCAACCTCCCTTCAGATAGTTGTAGAGAATAATGAGGTCTCCCCTCTGCCTCCTCTTCACCAGACTGAACAATACCAGCTCCCTCAGATGCTGCAGGCCCTTCATGAGCCTCATTGCCCTTCTCTGGACTCTCTCCAGCCCCTCGATGTGCCTCTTCTAGTGAGGGGCCCAGAACTGAACACAATACTTGAGATGTGGCCTCACCAATGCTGAATACAGGGGGATGATCACCTCCCTATTCCTGCTGGCCACTCTGTTTCTAATACAAGCCAGGATGTCACTGGCTTTCTTGGCTTCCTGAGCACACTGCTGACTCGTATTTAGTCAACTGTCAACCAATACCCCCAGTCACCAAGTAGCCTGAAAGACCAGATCATTTATTTACCAAAGGAGGAGACATTATATATTAATGCATATCTACCACGAGGGTAGTGGAACACTGGAACAGGTTGCCCAGGGAAGTGGTTGGGGGCCTGTCGAGGGTTGGAAGGGAAAGGCCTCCTCCCCCCGGAAAAGTGGAAGGAAAAAAAACCTCACAGCTGAATTAGCAAAGCAGTGGATGCTGTATATTTACACAGCAATATAGGATATGCAGGGGAATATACAGAATTTACAATATTTACAATATAGACAAAAATATACAATAAAGTAGCACAGAAATGAGAGTCCCCCCCACTCTGCTGAGGGGGTTCCCCACCTCTGCTCGCCCTTCTCTCCCCCTTTCCCCAGAGAGGGTTAGAAAAAGAGAAAAGAGAAAAAAAATAAAAGCAGTTATGTGTTAATTGGAAAGCAGTTAATACAGGCCTTGCAGTTTATCAGTTTCAAGGTCAAGCCTTGGCCAAAAGCCCAGAATGCTGTGAGCTGCAAGCCACCAAGAGAGAGGAAGACAGACTGACCAGAAAAGTGCAGGAATGCCCAGGATACTCTGCTGTACTCCCAGTTCAAAAGGTGCTTCCTCCCAATCTACCAATGAAATTAGTTTAGATCCGTCCTTCGTTTACAAACATCCGACCACAATATTCCCTTTCTTAAGGGGACAGCCTCAAACGGTCACAGGGCCCACCCCTGGAGATATTCAAGGTGATGTTTGATAGAGCTCTGGGCAACCTGATTGAGTTGAGGATGCCCCTGCTGAATGCAGAGGGGATTGGACTAGATGACCTTTGGAGGTCCCTTCCAACCCAGACCATTCTGTGATGATAAACAGTTTCTTCAAGCAGAAACCATCTAAATCCCTGCCAGTCTCAGTCCTCAATGGGAATTTTCTAAGATTTCTGTGTGCCACAGTGCAATGAAATTGTGGAAGGCAGTCAGAAGGTGGCAGAATTTCACCTACTGAAGAAAACCTCTAGAAACCCACTGGCAAGGCCCTTGTTGCAATAGCAGGTGGAGTTTTGTTTAATGGCATCTGCCCACTTCAATAATACTCAAAGAAAATGCAACGTGAAGAGCAGCAAAACCACTTACAAAGCTGATTCTTTTTGTCATGTCCTTAACTTGGGAAAAATAATTTTGGAATATTTGTCATGTTTAATTGTTTTATAATCTACATGCCTGCTTAAATAATTTTTCTTTGTTCAGGTGGCATGATCTAATCAGTAGCTTCTTTCAGTATAACAGGGAATTGCTTGGATGGTGTGAATAGGGCCCATGCCACTATAAATTGAGCACAGGATATGAGAACAAGCACACAAGGATAAACAGAACAGTAAGATCTCAAGGAACACTAATTGGGGTCGGAGGTGGTTCCTTCAGACAGTTTTCATTGTGTGGGCCTCTCAAATGGCTTTGAAAAAGATGTATCTTGCCATCACTGAGAGGTAGGAAAAACATACTGGGTTATCCCACCAAGGTTTCAAGCCAGCCAGCTCTTTGAGTAATGTACAGCAGGCTTGCCCAGTGCCCAACTGGAGTGAAATACACAGTTATGTACATACTATAACTGGTGCTTATTGTGCTTTAAGTCACCCAAATCCATCTTTACAAAATAAAACATTTTCATTTTATGGTGGCCCCTCTTTGATTGGAATAAATTACAGAGGCTCTGCTTCTCCTGAGCTTCTAGCACCCAGTGCTTGAAATATTCCTTTGGTCAAAGAGTATCATAGTATCATAGTACCATAGTATCATTCAGGGTAGGAAGGGACCACAAGGATCATCTAGTTCCAACCCCCCTGCCATGGGCAGGGACACCCCACACTAGATCAGGCTGGACAGAGCCTCAGCCAGCCTGCTCTTAAACACCTCCAGGGATGGGGCCTCGACCACCTCCCTGGACAACACATTCCAGGGTTTCACCACGCTCATGGTGAAGAACCTCCTCCTCACATCTAGCCTGAATCTCCCCACCTCCAGCTTCATTCCATTCCCCTTAGTCCTATCACTACCTGAGATACTGAGCAGTCCCTCCCCAGCCTTCCTGTAGACCCCCTTCAGATACTGGAAGGCCACAATTAGGTCAGCTCGGAGCCTTCTCTTCTCTAGACTGAACAGCCCCAACTCCCTCAGTCTGTCGTGTTACTGTTTCAACAATAACCAGATTATAATTCCTAGTTCCCTTGCCATGGCAATGCAGAAGGCAGGTTTGGTGCTTTTAATACAAGTACTGCTGACTGGAGATACCATTTTGCAAACATTGCACATCATATGCTGCAACATGCTGATGCAAAACTGGGGCAGCTCATCAGTGTATTTATGAACTCATTTAAAATAAGAATAAGGGTGGGTACAAGGATTTGCTTCTGTGTCCTTGTGGATGGGATTCAAGGCTTTCATAGCTCTAGAGGCTGGTTACTGAAGCCGATCAGAGGTACACAGTTAACTAGTTCTTGATAATGATCTCATCTGAATTTCAGGGATTTAATCCAGAGAGGAATGTTTGCTCTGTCTGATATTAATTAGGAAATTTTTATGTTCTCACACAGAAGCAAGAAGTAAGAATTAAACTAACTTTCCTATGCTAATAAAACCTTCCAGTCATTTTTAATGTTGTTATTCAGTAGAAAACCAAGTTACCTTTAGGATCTTTTTATTATTTCTTTTCCATCTGCACATCCTTTTCTGTATTTGTCCCCTTCTACCATCAGGCCTTAGTCCTGTTAGTCTGTCTCTTTGTTTCCCTTATTTTCCATCACCTAAATGGGAGAAGGGCTCTGTGAGGAAAAAAAAAAATAAATCACACAATCATGTTACTAAAATCTATGCCTGACAGCATACATTATGATATCTAAATCATAATGTATATGCACTCAGGCTACATCCAGCTTTCATCTAGAACTTGAACTGTCAAGTTTCTAACATTTGAGGACTTGACTTTGAAGCTGTAAGGTTATTTTAACATTATGTTTTAAAAATTCATAGTGAAGACTCAGAAAGATAGATGCCTCTAAAGACACAGAGAGAAAGAACCCATTCATCAACATAAGGAACAAGAGACTCACCATTTTCAATCACTACTGGAGCCACTTGGCAGGTCTGGAAAGAGAACATTGTGCTACTTCACAAAGAATTTACGCCTAAAATGTCACCCTTTCAGTGGCCAGAGCTAAAAATCTCCCTTTCAGTGATCAGACACATTCTCAATTTGCCACGAAGGCTATTAAAATACTCCAGGTGGACAATACCCAGACCATGATCCCAAGTATTTGATACCTGTAATTCAGACAGGTTTTGGGAGCAAGCATGAATATCTAAAATGGTATCATTCTGCTCTTAACTGAGGTTTCTTTGGGTTATTGTCCTTTAAACGTTTAAAAATGAAGAGGAACGTATTGTCTGTGCAGTCTGTCCCACATCTATCCTCGCACTGTGCTTAGTTCTTCACGAGAATCCTCACCAGGAATGCTTATCTGCCACCTAAACCTGAAACCCAGCATTTCAAGTAATGGCCCTGGTGTGTAGCTCCCTCCAAAGCCGGCGCCGAGGAACTGCTGCTCTGGAAGAATATCTCATTGCTTACACAAAGGCATGCCAGGTTTCCCAGCCAGCATGTGGTATGGGCACTTAGAAAGAAGCCTTTGCCTTGCTACAGTCCAATTAATCATATGCTCAGATGAAAGACAGCTGCCAAAAGCCAATTCTCCTTCTAACAGGCAACACTTGGAACAGGTCAGTTACATAGAAACATAAGACATCCCTTGTTGTAGCCAAGAAACTGAAGTGTGCCTTCGTTGCTGGTCAGCCTCTCTTGACAATTTTTAGTCCTTAGTTCAACAGCTTCTTACAATCTTGTTAGCTCCTTTCCAAGAAAAATGCTAGAGCAGACAGCTCCAGGCACTAGGGCAATTACATTGCTGCAGAAAGTCTTCTCCAAAAGATGCAATCACAGTCCTGAGTCCCTGTAGAGTTTGGTTGCAAAAGGTTTCTGGAAACCATGCCATGGAAATAATCCCTTCATGAAGTTTTTTAATGGTAATATTTCATTGCTATCTCAAAGCTAGCATTAAATCCTGTGCTGGGTCCTGCTGACGTGCCTTCCTCACCATTCGTGTTTGGAGATGATTTTTGCACCTTTTTCTGGCCTGTGGTGACAGGTGGTAGAGGAACTATGTGGGCAGGAGCATCAGGGGTCAAGTGGGGAACTGCCGGGTGGGGGGCAAACCCTTGTGTCCGGAGCTGAGGCTAGGAGCAGGCGGCCCTTTTCCCTGGGCAGCACTCACTTCAAGCCGACCCCTCCCTCTTTGCGTCCCTGTTTTACACAGTGCTTACAGTGTTCACAGCACCCCAACCCTCGGCTATCAGAACTTAGGAAAGATCACATTGCGCCCATTGTTCCTCTGCAGAGAGTTCTTAATGGGTTAGCACTGTCAAGGTCCGGAGACATTAAATGTCTCAGTCCGGAGACACAGTTCTTTTAAATATTCCCGTGTTGTGAAATTAGAGGCACAAACGAGGCCAAAGTATCAACAGCTAGACTATTTATTACATAAGAAGGGGACATAAGAAGGGGAGAGGGAGAAAAGAGAGGGGGAGAGGGAGAAACGAGAGAGGGAGAGAGAGAAGAGAGAGAGAAGAGGAAAGGAATTATATTACCACACCCCTCATCTCCCCCCAAGACAGTTTGAGTCTGTGGAGGAAAGGTGCTGCAGGAGATGTTGGGTTTGTAGAGAAACGGTGCTGAAGCTTCTCTGGGCAGCCTGGGTCTGTAGAGAAAGGGTGCTGAGGCTTTGGCTGGAGCTGTGGTCCTCTGGGGAGATGTTGGGTTGGTACAGGAACGGTGCTGAGGCTCCTCTGGGCAGCCTGGGTCTGTAGAGAAAGGGTGCTGAGGCTTTGGCTGGAGAAGAGCTGTGGTCTGGGCAGCTTCTTTTCTCCTGAGCAGCATTGTCCCGGCTTTCCTTCTCAGCGGCATGGTACGTCTCCTGTGTTTTCCTTCATCTCTGTTTTTCTCCCCGTTTTTCTCCTCTGTTTCTCTCTCCTGTTTCTCTCTACAACCCAGTAGTTGCTCCAGTCTTTCATACAGTTTTTAGTCCTTAGGTATGTATTCAAATATTGTCCCTCAGGAATTCCAGGGGCAGGAAATAATCCTTAGGTTCTGTGTATTGCTGTGTGTTTGGGCAAGATTTTGGATGGAGGGGGGGGGAATCTCCGTCTCCCCCGTCTCCACTCAGACAATTCCCCCACATTCCTTACACATCACCCTGCCCAGGGTACTTGATGGGTGGAGATTGTCTTGCCCTGAAGGCATGAATGGCTGGGTCATTGTTGTAGGCCAGCTGTGGCCCAGTGAGCAATGTTATCTTTGCACCTTCCAAGAGTCCTTAGTGGCTCTGCCCAATACATATTGTCTGGGCAAACAGCAAGTGATTTTATCTTTGTTGAGTACACCAAGAGAGACAAACTTATTAGTCTCTCACAAGCACCTCCCTCCTCCCCACATGGCCAGAGTGAATGCCACTATAAGGATTACATTTAAAAATGTAGAACATATCGTGATATAATGCGATTTTCCCTCAAAGACATTTTTATCTACATGGTTAGTTTCATAGCCTGCTTCAGAAAAATTCTCTATGTCAGAGGACTTATCACTGCCAGTGAATAGAATTAAAGAGGTACATGCCCAGCTGCATTAGTAAAGCTTTTATCCAATCAAGCAGCACCTCTGTCATTAGCCAAACCACATGATACATTATTAGATTATAGATATGGGTCCAAAAGATCCAGCCAAAGACCCATGCAAAAGTTTGGAACATTAGTGTCTTCAAAATTAACACCTCTACTTCCAATCCTTTCTTTCCAAACAATGTATTACTTTTCATATAAAATAATATTTTTAAAACCCCACAATGGGAGCACCAAAAATATTGTAGTGGTTTGAGCCTCAAGTGGAGTTCAAGAGATCAGATGGTAGCAAAAAGATGAGAATTCCTCCCCTCTCACCATTCCTTTTTTCCCACTAAGGAAAAAAAGGGGAAGAAAAGGGGAAAAGAAAAAAAAAGGAGAGAGTGGGGGAGTAAAAAAAAGAGAGGGAGGTAAATCTACCAAAAATAATTTGGGGTCAGTTTGGAAGTAGGATATTTTTTTTTACTTTATTAAAAAATAACTTATATATATAAAACAGTAACAGAAGGGTTTACAAGGGTAAAGAATGGAATGGAATGGAATGGAATGGAATGGAATGGAATTAACCAGGTTGGAAGAGAATTTTGAAATCATGGAGTCCAACCTATCATCCAACACCATCTAATCAACTAAACCATGGCAACAAGCACCCCATCCAGTCTCTTCCTAAACACCTCCAGGGATGGTGACTCCACCACCTCCTTGGGCAGCACAGTCCAAGGGCCAATTACTCTTTCTGTGAAAAACTTTCTCCTCACCTCCAGCCTAAACCTCTCCCTGGTGCAGCTTGAGACTGTGTCCTCTTGTTCTGCTGCTGGCTGCCTGGGAGAAGAGACCAACCCCCACCTGGCTACAACCTCCCTTCAGGGAGTTGGAGAGAGCAAGAAGGTCTCCCCTGAGCCTCCTCTTTTCCAGGCTAAGCACCCCCAGCTCCCTCAGCCTCTCCTCACAGGGCTGTGCTCCAGACCCCTCCCCAGCTTTGTTGCCCTTTTCTGGACACCTTTCAGCAACTCAACATCTTTCCTAAACTGAGGAGCCCAGAACTGGACACAGGACTCAAGGTATGGCCTAACCAGTGCTGAGTACAGGGCCAGAATGACTTCCCTCTCCTGCTGGCCACACTGTTTCTGATCCAGGCCATGATGCCATTGGCCTTCTTGGCCACCTGGGTACACCTGGGCTCCTGTTGCCTCCCAGGAGCTAGGGTTGGAGATGTTACCAGAAGGCTGCCTGGTCTGGTGCAGCCCTCTGACTGTCCCTTAATAGTTACGCAGTTAGGGAATGATGATCACAGTATCACAGTATAACCAAGGCTGGAAGAGACCTCGAGGATCATCGAGTCCAACCTATCAGCACAGACCAACCTGATCTCCTTCTATGATCAGGTGACCCACCTGGTGGATGTGGGGAGGCCTGTGGATGTGGTCTACCTGGACTTCAGCAAGACCTTTGACACTGTCCCCCACAGCAAACTCCTGGCCAAGCTGTCAGCCCTTGGCTTGGATGGGAGCACACTGCGATGGGTTAGGAACTGGCTGGAGGGCCGAGCCCAGAGAGTGGTGGTGAATGGTGCCATAGCCAGATGGCGGCCAGTCAGTAGTGGAGTCCCCCAAGGATCAGTGCTGGGCCCTGTGCTCTTTAACATCTTTATTGATGACCTGGATGAGGGCATTGAGTCCATCATCAGTAAATCTGCGGACAACACCAAGCTTGGGGCAGGAGTTGATCTGCTGGAGGGTAGAGAGGCTCTGCAGAGGGACCTCGACAGGCTGGGCAGGTGGGCAGAATACAACGGCATGAGGTTTAACACATCCAAGTGCCGGGTTCTGCACATTGGCCACAACAACCCCAGGCAGTGCTACAGGCTGGGGTCAGAGTGGCTGAGAGCAGCCAGGCAGAGAGGGACCTGGGGGTGCTGGTTAATGGCAGGCTGAACATGAGCCTGCAGTGTGCCCAGGCGGCCAGGAGGGCCAATGGCATCCTGTCCTGCATCAAGAACAGTGTGGCCAGCAGGATCAGGGAGGTCATTCTGCCCCTGTACACTGCACTGGTTAGGCTGCACCTCGAGTACTGTGTCCAGTTCTGGGCCCCTCAGTTTAGGAAGGATGTTGACTTGCTGGAGCGTGTCCAGAGAAGGGCAACAAAGTTGGTGAGGGGCTTGGAACACAAGCCCTGTGAGGAGAGGCTGAGGGAGCTGGGGTTGCTTAGCCTGGAGAAGAGGAGACTCAGGGGTGACCTCTCCCAGGCAGCCAGTACCAGAACAAGAGGACACAGTCTCAGGCTGTGCCAGGGGAGGTTCAGGCTGGAGGTTAGGAGGAAGTTTTACACAGAGAGAGTGATTGCCCATTGGAATGGGCTGCCCAAGGAGGTGGTGGAGTCACCATCGCCAGAGGTGTTCAGGAGGAGACTTGACAGGGTGCTTGGTTGCATGGTTTAGTTGGTTGGGTGGTGTTGGATGATAGGTTGGACACAATGATCTTGAAGGTCTCTTCCAACCTGATTGGTTTATTCTATGCACTGCTGGCTCATGTTCAGCCTAGTATCAACCAGCACCCCCAGGTCCCTTTCTGCCTAGCTGCTCTCCAGCCACTCTGATACCAGTCTGCAGCACTGGATAAACAGGAAAACATACAAAACCAAATTTGGATGGCCTTCTATCTCCCTCGATGTATGTTGATTTCAGTCCTTTAGAGAAGCATGGATGTGGCAGGGAGAAGACCAGGCCTGACCACGTGGCAGAACCAGAAGGCTAGCAGCAGCTGTTGGTCCTTTTGAACAGGCGAGGCAGGAGCAAAAAGAGCAAATGTTTGCAGCATCTTCCTTTTTATAGGCTTGCTGGACAGGAAGGGGGAGTGGAATAGACCACCTTCGACCCAGTGGACCCTTCCTCCTAGGAGGGGGAAGCCAAGTCCCTCTCTGTTCCCCTGGATCAGGTTTCTTTTGTGCCCTGGGAAAGCAGGGCTCTCACAGTCCTCCCCCAGGATGAGTGTAACACAGTACAAATCCCCAATGGGAAAAATAGATAAAACAACTTACAAAGACACTACAAGAGAGAACTCAGCTTAAAACACCTTATTTGGTAAAACAAATCAGTTAAAATGCAGTATTTTGATGAGTTCTTAGAAGATTTTCTGGATGGCTTCAAATGATGTAAGACAGGAGCATGTTTGCCCAAGGGAGAGTTGCTGGAATAGTGTGACACAACATTCCTTTTCAGACAGCTGGTAAAACAGCAATCACAGTTCCAAGGACTGAAGCTGTCTCAGGTAACACCTAACACCCAGTAGACTCCCAGGTGTCCTACTCAGCCTACAACTCATACAGAAGGATTAGTAAAATCAGCAGAATATGCCAGGGTATAAGCTCAGTAGTGTAAACAGTATCAATAGAAGCCAAAAAGTGGATAAATCCAAACTTCCCCTGAAGTGTAGTGAACGGGGAATTAATCAGTTTTAAAAGGAATTGAATTTCCTAAACTAATTACTATGCCACAACACATTCCATTTAGCACTACTAAGAAGCAGCTACCTCTAAGGCAGCTGGCGTTCACACCACTGTTCCAAACAGCGAGCAAAGGCAGCTCTGGCTGCAAACTGCAGCAAACTCTGCTGTGATTACCAAGGGACACACAGCACGCTTCAAGGGAAGCTTTCAAAGAGCTGCTGTGTTTTAGCAAAGAGGACTCCTTGGTTATTAAAATCTTAACAGGAAAAATCAACACAGTACAGTGTACAATATTTTGTTTCTTTTCTGGCAGTCAGTGTTCTTTGAATCATGAGGAAGTTAAGATTAAGAAAGTTAAAAGGGTCTAAAGTCTGCTTTTTTTTTTTTCATTTGAGACCAAATACTTCATCCACAGATAGCTGCTGTGCAGTGGATGCTCTATGTGAAGCCACATGCCCTTTTTAGAGAGCTTTTAGTACTTTACAAAAGTACTGTGTACTTCTGGGAGTACACAGATGGCTTTCAAAACACCCAGAGATGCTGGTAACACCTAGACAACCAACAATCCCTCTGCTTCTTGTGTCTTAGTGCTGGAGTGCATGCCTCCAGAGACCACCCTTTTCCTTTGTGCTGCTCTGGGTTTCTGTGGCAGATGTAGATCAGAGAGCACTGTATGTGAATAATGGTCAATGGTGGAAAAAAAATCATACTTCAGTATTCCACCCTTCAAACATTGCATTATTTCCTCAGCTTCTTCATTTGTGTTCAGTGCAGAAAAAGCATCCCACAAGAAAGTCAGTTTTTTAAAGATACCTCAAAACTAGTGATCACGGCTAAGCTGTTGAAAAGGCATTAATCATAAAAGACTTCAGGCTCATGACTCCTTGAGCTTCTCAATTAGGAATTGGGCTGCAATATGCTCCTTTCAAGCCTCCATAGAAACTATGCTGCAGACAGGACTCACACATGGTTTTCTCAGGGCCCTGACCAACCATATCTGAAGCTCTTGTCCACATCAACTCCACTCCTCCCCTGGGATCTGCACTTAAACTTTGGCCTTGGCTTTGGCCCATGCCCAAGCAATGTTGCAGGTATGCTGTGCCTCTGGCTGTAGCCTCTTGCCTTGATACTACAGACTGGGGATAACTGGACCAACTGACCTGGTCTGCTCTTCTTCCTTTGGTATGTTGGGCTTGTGCCCTGCCTCCATGTTGTCATCTTGGGATTCTGGCTGCCTGTTCCTGCTGGTCCCCAAAAATTGAGTCTCACGGTGAAATGGATGTAAGCTGTGACAGAAAGAGATGTCAGCTTTTTGCCCTTTTGGTGCCTAATCTCTTTTCTGAAGAGATGCCTGTATCATGCTAATATCTGACTGTAAATGGATGAATTTAACACTGCACAAAGAGTACAAATGGGCATTTAAGGCTCAGTGATTCTCAAGAGCAGGGAAGGAAGGAAAGCTGCAGAGGACAGAACACAATGACACACTTGGTAGCATTTTCAATCCAAAATGAACTGGAAAAAGCATCTGTCTTACATCTGTGCCTGAAGAAGGCAAGGATTATTTAATGGTGTCTGAGAGCAAGAAGCATGTAATGGTATCTGGAAGCCACACACGTTCCACTTTCATTGTCAATGCAAAGAAAACAAAGCACATGTCAATAATTTTGCAATTACACAGCTAATAATGCAATCTCTCTTCAGTTTCAAAAGCAGTTTTGTTGTGAAACACCATGAAAACACAATGACAGGTAAAGATTCATCTTGCTACTCACCTGGGGCAGGTTAAATCACTAATCTAGAATTAAGAGCCTCTATAATTTTTTTTAGCTTCAATGACCCACTCTGTTGCTTTCAGATTCTGATAGTATCTGCCTATGTGACTATCAAAGAAATGACTTCCTTTTCTTAAACATATTCACTAGAACCTACCCTGTCAGCCTTTGCTAAACAATCTGTATCCTGTTTCTTACTCCTCCAGCCGTAGGGCTGCAGACCTATAGGGCTGTATGGCGGTAGAGTTGTAGAGCTGCAGGACTGTAGAGGTATAGTACTGCAGGACTCAGCAAAAGAGAGCCCTCAGCTCCCAGAGAAAGGTCTCAGCGGCAAGCGTGAACCTAGTGTTTAGAGGTTGCATTGTAAGAAACTGAATGTTTCATGCTTGGGTTTGTGGGTTTTTTACATCTTCACCTTTTCTGTTAAAACCTCTGAAGGTTAAAAACAAACAGACACACACCTGCGTAAAGCTCAGCTTTAGAAATGTCTCTTTGTAACTGCATAACTTTGTATCTTACCCCGAAATCAGACTCAATTCCTTGGCACCAACAACTCACCATCTGAGAGCTGCTGTAAAATACACCAAGAATTTAAGTAAATGAGATGCTGTTAAGAAAGGAGCATAAACCTGGACAACAATTCCTCAAGATCTATCTACTGCTTCTTGGGAAAGACCAAAGGAAGAAAATCTACTGCAGAAAGAGTGAAAAATGGCAGAATTAGGGGAACAATACAAAGGGGTCGTCTGGGCAGTGAAGAGGTACAGCAAAATTTTTGCCATCTGGTAAGGAAGAAGAGATGAAAGGGCTGTGGAAAAGAAGAGGAGCAGCTTCATTCACATTGAGACAGATGGTCAGGCAGATAAAAATGAGTCTCAAAGAAACAAAGCTTGGAAGCCAAAAACAGGAAAGTCTAGATACCGGCAGAGAAGAACAAAGAATTAACTCATCTTTGCAAGGCTGAAGAAGTCAGATGTAAAGAATAAAATAAAAGAAAAAGGAGCAGGGAAGAAACAGGAATGCAAGAGATAGGGATTTCCAAATATTTCACCTTCTTTTACTATTTATAGACAATTTCATTGCACATATGATAATTTCTGCTGGGGAGAAGAGCAGCTGTTGTGGTCAGTACTGCACACTGAATGCAGGCAAACTCAAACTTAGGCAGACTTTCTGATTAACCTCTGGCAGTGTTTGGGCATTCCATATGAACAAATACAGACTAAGCACCTCTTCTGGGCCACTTGGTTTCTATCACAGTTACTGTGTTGATCCCCAAATTTGAACTGAACTGGAACTGATACATTTTCATCTTTTACTTCAGTACCGTTTCCGTTTCATTAGGTATAATTGAGCCTGAGGTACCAGCAACCAAAAGGAAATCTTTGCAGTTCAACACATTCTGATATGATATAAACAAGCTGAAGCAACTCCATAGAAGTTATCAGAAAAAAAAAATAAATAAAATAAAAAAAAAAATTCTATAGCAGCTGTGTGAAACAGCATTGGGTGCCCACCTGTGAGCATACACACCCATGACCATGGTTATTACTAGGGTTCCATATTAAGCTGAATCTGCTCAGTCTTCAGAATTGAGCAGCACCAGAAGCTCTCCTAGAACGACTGAATATTTTGTCCAGTCTTGCACCACATACAATATAAAGTCTGGAATTAATTCCTCAAGAGCCTGCCGAGTGCAATCTTTCTGAAGCCTTGTTTGACAAAGGAGAGAGGAATGGGCATGTTCCCAGTGATAGCTAAACCTCTGAAAATGAAAAGACAGGATGAGATGTATTAGAACGAGGGAAGTATGTAATTAGACATTCTGTGAATTATCCTAAGCAGAATGATCAGAAGCAGAAGACCATTGCACACCCCTTCACAGCTAACCCGAGCACGTGCAGGGAAGCTCCCACACAGTGACAGTGACTGGACCCCCTTACGTTTCATAGTTGCATAGTTTCATTCAGGGTTGGAAGGGACCACACGGATCATCTAGTTCCAACCCCCCTGCCATGGGCAGGGACACCCCACACTAGATCAGCCTGGCCACAGCCTCATCCAGCCTGCTCTTAAACACCCCCAGGGACGGGGCCTCGACCGCCTCCCTGGACAACCCATTCCAGGGTTTCACCACTCTCATGGTGAAGAACCTCCTCCTCACATCCTGCCTGAATCTCCCCACCTCCAGCTTCATTCCATTCCCCCTAGTCCTGTCACTACCTGACATCCTGAGAAGTCCTTCCCCAGCCTTCCTGTAGGCCCCCTTCAGATACTGGAAGGCCACAATTAGGTCACCTCGGAGCCTTCTCTTCTCTAGACTGAACAGCCCCAACTCCTTCAGTCTGTCCTCATAGGAGAGGTGCTCCAGCCCTCTGATCATCCTTGTGGCCCTTCTCTGGACATGCTCCAGCACCTCCATATCCCTCTTGTAATAGGGGCTCCAGAACTGGACACAGTACTCCAGGTGGGGTCTCACCAGGGCTGAGTAGAGGGGGAGGATCACCTCCCTCGACCTGCTAGCCACACTTCTCCTGATGCAGCCCAGGATCTGATTGGCTTTGCAGGCTGCAAGTGCACATTGAGAGCTCATGTTGAGCTTTTTGTCCCCCAGCACCCCCAAGTCTCTCTCCTCAGGGCTGCTTTCCAGCCAGTCCCTGCCCAGCCTGTATTTGTGCCTGGGATTGCCTCGATGTTCTTGGCTTTCATCTAACAGCACAGCAACAACTTCTCCTGTGAAATGTTTGTTTGACAGGAGAAGTGATGAATTAGAGTTGTTTTCTTTTAAGAAAATCCTGTAAGATCTCAACTGCTGGAAAACCTTCCCCTGGATGGGATCTACACAGTGTACTACTCCCCAGTGGGAGGAGGCCTGCTGATGCTGTACAACTCAGGGTTCCCAACATCCAAAAGGGATGTAAAATTATCTTTACTATCCTCTTTCTATACAGTGGTACTTTAAGTAAACAGTGATTTAAGAGATAGCTATGGAGTCTGAGTGCCTTTCTTACTGGGATCATAAAAAAGTACCAGGAGCACCTGGGGTAGAACTTTAAGAATACACCACTGAGGATAGGTCAGCAGGGCAACAGGTTATTAAAAAATAATATCTATTATAATGTAATGTATCATTTTAATTCAAGTTATTATCTGCCTTCAAGAGAGTCAAACTCACTTTGGGTAGGTGACAAGGTGCCACGCTTTCACCAAACCTAAATCTCAAGTTTTTCTCTGTGCAAGAAAAACTTTACGTGAAGCTCTTCACTAAAACCTCATTCACTTAAAGCTCAAGATTAGTCCATCCATCAAGCAAGCTGTAGTTTGAACCATCAGTTCTCAGAAATATAAGGTAGCTGCCCTCTTTCCCTGCATGCACCTCTTCTGATTCATCAGTGGAGGAGGAGAGAGAGGTGAGCAGTCTGCATCTGTGCTGCTTGGGAATGATCAGGCATAGCCCAATGCACTGGGCTTCACAGGGGAAGGCATTTTAGGAGTTAAAAAAAGATCATGGTTTACACCTGGCCATGTACAGAATCCTGCTCTCCACTTCTTTCTCGGTGGCTCTGTCATTTCACACCTCTGCCTTTCCAGGCCACATTGCCTATTGCTCCTTTTTTTATTTTTTTTGCACAGTGCTGATGGAAGATGCAGGCTCAGCCAACATGGATTTAGGAAGGGCAGGTCCTGCCTGACCAACCTGATCTCCTTCTATGATCAGGTGACTGCCTGGTGGATGTGGGGAGGCCTGTGGATGTAGTTTACCTGGACCTCAGCAAGGCCTTTGACACCGTCCCCCATAGCAAACTCCTGGCCAAGCTGTCAGCCCCTGGCTGGGACAGCAGCACTCTGAGCTGGGTTAGGAACTGGCTGGATGGCCGAACCCAGAGAGTGGTGGTGAATGGTGTCACATCCAGCTGGCAGCCAGTCAGTAGCGGAGTCCCCCAGGGATCAGTGCTGGGCCCCATCCTCTTTAACATCTTTATTGATGATCTGGATGAGGGCGTTGAGTCCATCATCAGTAAATTTGCTGATGACACCAAGCTGGGGACAGGAGTTGATCTGCTAGAGGGTTGAGAGGCTTTGCAGAGAGACCTCGACAGGCTGGACAGATGGGCAGAGTCCAACGGCATGAGATTGAACACATCCAAGTGCCGGGTTCTGCACATTGGCCACAACAACCCCATGTAGTGCTACAGGCTGGGGTCAGAGTGGCTGGAGAGCAGCCAGGCAGAGAGGGACCTGGGGGTGCTGGTTGATGGTAGGATGAACATGAGCCTGCAGTGTGCCCAGGCAGCCAAGAGGGCCAATGGCATCCTGGCCTGCATTAAGAACAGTGTGGCCAGCAGGAGCAGGGAGGTCATTCTGCCCCTGTACACTGCACTGGTCAGGCCGCACCTCGAGTACTGTGTCCAGTTCTGGGCCCCTCAGTTTAGGAAGGATGTTGACTTGCTGGAACGAGTCCAGAGAAGGGCAACGAAGTTAGTGAGGGGCTTGGAACACAAGCCCTATGAGGAGAGACTGAGGGAGCTGGGGCTGCTTAGCCTGGAGAGGAGGAGACTCAGGGGTGACCTTATCGCTCTCTACAACTACCTGAAGGGGGGTTGTAGACAGGCAGAGGTTGGTCTCTTCTCCCAGGCAGCCAGCACCAGAACAAGAGGACACAGTCTCAGGCTGCGCCAGGGGAAGTTCAGGCTGGAGGTCAGGAGGAAGTTTTACACGGAGAGAGTGATTGCCCATTGGAATGGGCTGCCTGGGGAGGTGGTGGAGTCGCCGTCACTGGAGGTGTTCAGGAGGAGACTTTACAGGGTGCTTGGTGCCATGGGTTAGTTGATTGGGTGGTGTTGGGTGATAGGTTGGACGTGATGATCTTGAAGGTCTCTTCCAACCTGGTTTATTCTATTCTACTCTAATATTTGGAAACCTTTTGGATGTGTCTGGAGCAGTGAACCTGAATATACGTGGTACAATGTGCATCAGTCCTCCAGATCTACAATAGCTTCTTCCTGGGGACTCCCCACTGCCAGCTCATTTCTGGGTCAGGCTTGGTATTCCAAGACCTGCAGCTGTTTTCCACCCATCAGGTTTCTCTGGAATATCTTCTAGTTTAAGCTGGTGTTAACTGTTGCTCTGGCATGCTGAATGCTTTCCTTCAACATTTATCACAGTATTACAGTATAACTTAGGTTGGAAAGGACCTCGAGGATCATCGAGTCCAACCTATCAACACAGACCCCATGACTAGACCATGGCACCAAGTGCCACGTCCAATCTCCTCTTGAACGTCTCCAGGGACGGTGACCCCACCACCTCCCTGGGCAGCACATTCCAATGACAAACGACTCACTCGGTGAAGAACTTTCTCCTCACCTCGAGTCTAAACCTCCCCTGGCACAGCTTGAGACTGTGTCCCCTTGTTCTGGTGCTGGTTGCCTGGGAGAAGAGACCAACCCCTTCCTGGCTACAACCACTTTCCAGGTAGTTGTAGAGGGCAATGAGGTCACCCCTGAGCCTCCTCTTCTCCAGGCTAAACAATCCCAGCTCCCTCAGCCTCTCCTCATAGGGCTTGTGTTCAAGGCCTCTCCCCAGCCTTGTTGCCCTTCTCTGGACACGTTAAAGTGTCTCAATGTCCTTCTTAAACTGAAGGGCCCAGAACTGGACACAGTACTCAAGGTGTGGCCTAACCAGTGCTGAGCACAGGGGCACAATGACTTCCCTGCTCCTGCTGGCCACACTATTCCTAATGCAGACCAGGATACCATTGGCCCTCTTGGCCACCTGGACACACTGCTGGCTCATATTCAGGTGGCTGTTGATCAGCACCCCCAGGTCCCTCTCTGTTTGGGAGCTCTCCAGCCACTCTGACCCCAGCCTATAGCTCTGCATGGGATTGCCGTAGCCAAAGTGCAGCACCCAGCACTTGGACTTGTTGAATGCCATCCCATTGGACTCTGCCCATCTGTCCAGTCGGTCGAGGTCCCTCTGCAGAGCCTTTCAACCCTCTAACTGACTAACATCTGCCCCTAACTTGGTGTCTTCTGCAAACTTGCTGAAGACTGACTCAACCCCCTCATCCAGATCATCAATGAAGATGTTAAACAGGACGGGGCCCAACACTGATCCCTGGGGGATGCCACTGGTGACCGGCTGCCAGCTGGATGTGGCACCATTCACCACCACTCTCTGGGCTCGGCCCTCCAGCCAGTTCCTAACCCAGCTCAGAGTGTTGTGGTCCAAGCCACAAGCTGACAGCTTAGACAGCAGTTTGTTGTGGGGGACGGTGTCAAAGGCCTTGCTGCAGTCCAGGCAGACCACATCCACAGGCCTCCCCACGTCCACCAGATGGGTCACCTGATCATAGAAGGAGATCAGGTTGAAGAGGCAGGACCTGTCCTTCCTAAATCCATGTTGGCTGGACCTGAGCCCTTGGCCATCCCTCAGGTGCGCAGTTATTGCCGCCAGGATAATCTGCTCCATCACTTTCCCTGGCACTGAGGTCAGGCTGACTGGCCTGCTCACAGTCACTTTCTTCAAATTGTTTCTCAGCCTGTCCACTTTTTCTTGTAGGCCAACTTCTTTTTTCCCTTTTTTATTTTTTCCCTTCAGAATGTGTGGCAGAACATGCGCTTTCCATAAACTGTTTAAATCTCCTGGCAGTACTAATGCAAGTCCAGGATGGCGCAGGCAGTACAAGGGCTTGGTGCTGTACCAGAGCAGCAGCTCAACCATGTGCTTAAGACAAACCCTCCTTGTTTTGGCTTCTTGACCAGTAATAGATTCCAAAGCATAAGTTTGATTCTACATCAAATTTCTACAGGTGAACATCACCAAACCTGGACAACATTTGGATACTGGTTCTTCTTTGGATCCAGCTGCTTCCATCTCAGTAGAGAATTCTCCCAGACCATGGGAACACAAAATGGAAAACTTTGAGATGTAAGTGCACATCAGGCCAACCATCCCATCATTTCTTTGTAATTCTGTATTTAGTGAGGAGCCACGTGCCCTTCCCGAGAGTTTAACTGTCCCTGGACACACCATTCCATTCAACAATATTTACATCCCACATGGCCTCTGTCAGGGTCACCTGTGTCTCCTGGCTAATCACAGAATTGTCAGGGCTGGAAGGGACCTCAGGGATCATCTAGTTCCAGCCCCCCTGCCATGAGCAGAGACACTTTATACTAGATTACTAGATTATCTGAAAACAGTCTCCTCAAGGGATTTTTTTTCTTATTATTATGACAGCCTATTCCTTAGCTGTGAAATCAGTTCCTGGACTACTTCACCAAACAAAACATTATTTTCCACACCATTCAGGGAGGGCAGCAAGGGGAGCATATAAACACAAATATAGATATATGTGTAAGCAAACATCTGTAAAAAGAGACCCACCTTGTGGCAAAATCTGACTGCTAAGGCTTGTCAAAGGCCATTTCAGATCTTTCTGAGCTTAATTGCTCTTGTCTGTACCAAGAGGTGGTTTCATTAATACCTTCAGATCCTGCATTGCTACTGAATGGCTGCTGTTGTTGCCTTGATGCATCACAAATGTTTTGTTACTCTATATACTTGTCTACCCAGCTCTACAGTCTACTCCTTGTCTGCTGCTTCCATCCTTGTCAGCTGCAAAGGGGGTTTCTACCTTTAAATTGTGACCAGTTCTCAGCTCTGGCAGCTGTGGTTCCATTCCTTGATCACAGCCTGGTTTTATTTTGCAGGTGTCTCCAATTCTCTGGTTCATCTAATAGTATGCTAACAGACATCATGATTAGTGGGCAGGTATTCAGGTTAGCTGTTGCTCAGAGGCGCTGGTGATGCCTTTGGTTGGGTCACATTGCTGGGTCTCTGCAGACTTCCAAGTACAGCTATTTATACTCTTGCTTTTGTTCATTTTTCCTGGCCGTTCTGACTGCTAGCTTTCCGAGAAGTGGCTATAAGGTAGTGCAGTGTTACATTCTCTCTGTGTCACTGACATGAACAGAAACCAACTAGAAAGTTTTCCAAGTGTCTGAATCCCAGGATTCCCTTATTTTAGGCAGCTGAGTGCCATTTGTTTCTTTCTTTGTTTTGTTGTGGTTTTTCTGTTGTTGAGGTTTGGGTTTTTTTCTTTTTGTTTGTTGGTTTGTTTGGTTCTTGGTTTTGTTTGTTTTTCAGTTGTTTGGGTTTTTTTTAATTAATATTCTGCTTACTCTGTAGTTAAGTCACATAATGACAGATTTCCTTCCACAGCTTTCCCCCTCCCCGTTATCCTAGCCTCTTATGCAATATAACCCAGCAAGTGGGAATGCCCTGGAGAGCTATGGCAGCAATCTACCACTGTGGGAGAAATGATTTGCTGTAGGAGCAACAGACCTCCAGTAGAAATGAATCCACATGCTTGAGTGACGATAGCTGAAGATATTTTCAGCTGTTTTTTTCTCACATTACCTCTTTGCTGTTTTGCCGTCAGGGGGAAGCCAGCCAGTCAGAGCCACAGCATCCTCTTAAGGCTGTTATGAAAACAGCAAATGCCACCACTGGTTTTGCACTGGGAGCAAATTAAGTGTTCAGTAAACAGAATGGTCCTACCTCAGGCAAGGTTTATATTATATTGGGAGGTAAATGCCTTTCCCTCACTGTCTTTCATCAGTTCACAGCACACGGAACAGGGAAGCTGGTAACAATTTACCTAACACCTTTCATCTTCAGGCATCCCAAAGGCTTTGCTGGGATCATTTTCCTACTGTTAAACCACCATAATCTCTAGCACCTGGTCACACTACACAGGAAATTGAACACTAACCAAAATCCCATGCCCAGATTACATTTGAAGGTATTTAGCTATATCCTGAGCAGATTTTAGCAGTTAGCAAAAGTTTACAAACTTAGAGAAATAAACTTGAACAACCCAAGAGAGCTGTCTTACCCACAAACTTCAGAATTGCTCTTGAGACACCTACACCTTGGAATATAGAATGGTCTGGGTTGGAAGGGACCTCCAAAGGTCATCTAGTCCAACCCCCTCTGCAGTAAGCAGGGACATCCTCAACTCAATCAGGCTGCCCAGAGCCCTGTCAAGCTTCACCTTGAATATTTCCAGGGATGGGGCCCCAACCATCTCCCTGGGCAACCCGTTCCAGTGTTCCGCTACCCTCATAGTAAAGAACTTGTTCCTAACATTCAAATCAAATGCACATCCAATCTTCACAGACCATACTTACCTAGGCTGCCAGTACACTATTTCATACTGCATCTTTTTTGGATGAAGCACAGTATAAGCACAGAGTTCAAGTAATCCTAGTGAAGACAGTAGCCTCTTCCTTGAAGAGAGAGAATCACAGAATCAATAAGGTTGGAAAAGACCTCAGAGATCATCAAGTCCAACCTCTCACCCAACACCTCAGGACTAACTATACCATGGCACCAAGTGCCCTTCTCTGGACATGTTCAAGTGTCTCAATGTCCTTCTTAAATTGAGTGGCCCAGAATTTCTAGTGCATTTGTTTCATACACTGATTTCTCTCTGGAAATGCAGTGACTGAAGGATGAAGTGCCTTTCATCTGACTGGAAAAAAGTGCTGACTCAAAACTGCACATGGAGTTTTGGGCTTTAGTGCAAGATCTGCAAGAGAAAACGTAGAAGCAGGTCTTCCATGGCTACATTCCAGCAGTTCCAATCCTTTGTTGCTCAGCTCACAATGGAAGACCTCCATTTACACCTCCATCAACTCCACACTTGTCCGGCAAGCTGCTGTTCTGCTCAAGGATGTCTCCCTTACTTATACCACAGTCAGCTGTACTCTGGGGTTTGCCCTGCAGGGCAATAGATCCTCCATTTGAGTTAAGTTTTTCTGGGCTTTTCACACAAGACGGACAGCAGCCTTTTTTGTGTAGGAATATTGATACTCCTATGACTGTTAAAAGCATTAGAACCACATAGAATGCGGTAAGATCAGGTCTGCGGGCTCCTTCTTCAGCTTGCAAGCACAGATCCAGACTGATTTGAGCACTCTTTTCTTGTCCAGACAAAACACTGAAACATGTAAATACTGTGGAAGGAGGGAGATTCTTAGAGATGGGAACTTCTGAGCCCTGACCAGGTAGTGTCTCACTACCAATCATGCACGTGCAATCCACAGGCAGATGGGAATCTGTTGTACATGTTATCTTAGCATTATCAGTGCTGTTGCAATTAATTTCAAGTTCTAAATGGAACTCTGCAACAATTCAGTTTTCTTTCCTTCAATTTTTTTTCCCTTTACTTTACAGGGGGAAGGGAGGAGGCTTTTTGGCCTTACCCTTCCAACCCTACGACAGTACAGTGCTTGACTCGTGAGATCCCTTAGTATCCGTCCACTCCAACATATATGTGCCTGAATCATTCTTTTCCAGCTGAGATGCAGTGACAGTCCCATTTTCCATGTTCAGTGACATTCTGTTCTCAAAAGGAGGATAATATTGCTCCACATTGCTTGAGCTGTCCCATTCAGCCAGTTTATCCTTGCCTTTCTTCAAAATAATTTCAGACATTTCTCCTTGGTGTTTTGCTTCAAAAGTACGACATCCTCCTATGAAGGCGAATTGCTGCTCACAGCAGAAGGAACAGCCAAAATACTGAAGTGAAGTACAAAGACAATGGGGACTATAAAGTTAGGTTTACCTTCATAAGGTTGCCATTGATCATTATTCTTCTGGATTTGTTTCTATCTTAGTGAAACTCAATGTTAGCAACTGCAAAGGGGCGATGAAGATGTAAACACGGGAAACAAATTACAAGATGGATTAGCATTAGTGAGAAAAGGAGGAAAAAGAGATAAAAGCATTCATTTGAGCAAGGAAGAAACAGCCTGTGCAGCATGACAGGCTCAAATCAGCTTAGGTCAACAGAGCTAGTAAAAGGAAGGGAAACAATAGTTCATATTCAAGTGGATTAGCAGGGATATCTTTTCAGGTATTTGGACCCATCTGTTTATCCTCTTTCTTATGTGGTATCTTTAGAGCTAGGTATTTGCCACTATTTTGCTACAGCTGAGCTGGCTATTACAGAGGGATCAGTGTGCTGTGCTGCTCCAAGCCAGCAAGATCAAATTCCTGCTAGAAGCCTGAAGGATGCAAAGTGTTCTGGAAAAAAAAAGGCCACCTGCAATATTTGAAACAGAGGGGTAAGAGGTGTCTGCATTGGGAACTCAGGAGGATTCCACAAGGCTCAAACTCATCCCTCTGCTACTTGACAAGTATTAAACCTATCCTCTTTAAACTGGGAAGAAAAAATAAAAAAGAAAAGAAAAAAAGAAAGAAAGAAAAAAAAAAGAAAGGGGAAAAAAGCATCAGTAACATGCTGACTAGCAGCAAAACGCATCACTGCAGCAGCCTCTGGAAATCGGTTAAGTGTCTTCGCTGGGGCTTCTGGCTCAGGCTGTACCAAGCTGAAATTTAAAGCACTGCTGCCATCTGCAGGGCTTATCCTTGAGGTCACCTCAGATGCGGTGAGTCTGTGGGAATCCAAATGCTCTCTGGAAACTGCCTCACAGAGCATTACGTGGTGGACTATATGTCACATTCCGCCATGGCTTTTTAATGGTGTCCTGTGAAAGGAAAGGGGCAATGAATACAAAGTAGAACACAGGAAGTTCTACCTCAGCATGAAGAGAGGTTTTTCTACTGTAAGGGTGACAAAGCCCTGGGACAGGCTGCCCAGAGAGGTTGTGAAGTCTCCTCTAGTGACTTTCAAGACCCATCTGGATGCATTCCTGTGTGACCTGCTCTAAGTGCTCCTGTTTTGGCAGGGGGGTTAGACTCCATGATTTCCAGAGGTCACTCAAACCCTTGTCCTTCTATGATTCTGTGACTCTGCTTTTGCTTACACCACCCTTACCTGAACACAAAAAAGCAAAATACTTTCAATGTTAAGCTTCAAAGACGTCAAAGGTAAGTTTGGTCTACACTTGGCAATTTCAGCACAATTGCCCTTTTTAGCCTACACCCTTCCTGTGAGATTGTTTCTGGTACTGCATGAGATCATACCAGCCTATGAAGATAAACTTTATCAAAACATAAATTACCTGAACTCCTGTCTGGCATTTGGACTTGTTAAATTTTATTCCATAATCACTTCTCAATGCTCCAATCTATCTAGATCCCTCTGCAAGGGATCTTTCTCTTGTCCCTTGAGTCAAGATGATTCTCCTCTAAGTGTGGGATCATCAGCCAACCTGCTAACGGTCCAGTCCAACCCTGTATCCAGATCATGGATCAAACTATCAAATAGGGCTGGCCCTAGGATTAGCACATGAGGAACACATCTGCAGAATTAACTGAAGCTTATTAAAGCCTATTAATATTTATTGTTGTAGGTAATAAAGCTGCTGCTCATGGTCAACGTTTACAGCACCTGTACTGCATTCCTGTTAGCCACTTTGGTCTTGATTATCTCAAAGCACTTGATGAACTTAAGCTTCCCAGCACCTTGAAATGAAGGAGGTTTAAAATGTACAGCCAAGGACACAGTTCTGCTAAGACTAAATGCCTAAATACCACCACTTGAATTTGCACTGACTTCAATAAGTGTTAAATGTTTTTGTCACTAACGTGAAAGGAACCAGAAGTCAAGCTAGTGTTTAAAAAACCCATTTCTGTTCACTCATATGAATACAGACAAATATACATCCAGAAATGCCTCATTTTGAGCAATACATACCCAGATTAAAGGGAGGTTGATTGTCATCTTTAGAAAGCATATGGAAAAAATCTCCCATCTTGAGTACCTTTCATCACAGTATTCCAAAGTGCTTCTCTGGATAAAGAGATTTCACTGGAATGAAGATACCTGCAGTGTACTGTAACAAATCCTTCCCTGTCCACAAGAACTTTTCATGATAGTCTAAAAGATGAAGAGAAAAGGCTGTCCTTAATTGAAACTGCTGAAACTGCAGGGAAAATCTAGGGCAGCAAAATTCCTAGAGCTGAGTAAACAAGGGGAGAGAATCCACTAATATTCATTAGAATGAAAAAAAAAAACCCACCATGCCTTACTTTAATTTGCACAACTAAATTTAAATGTGAAAGCTTAAATAGGCACAAAATAGATGTGAAAATTATTATTCACATTTTATATTCTAAATGGGAAATGTGTGGATAAGCTGCACAAGTCTCAATGACAGTGCAGAACCCACAGGACTTGGGCACCCTACCATTCCAGCACCAAATTAATGCCCTCATTTGCATCACCCATATCCACCACGAACTGCTCATAAAATATTCACTCAGGGAAAACATTTCCTTACAGGCTCAGGCAACAAAGTTATGTGAGCATTTTGTGAAGAAGGAATTATCCATCACCCATCAGAAATAGCCTTTTGTGATTACCAACTAAGATTAGTGAGAGTAACAAAAGGTTTCATGGAACCAACTACCAGCATCTCATTGCACACCTGATTGCAGTGGAAACATGCAGATTTTAGAAGTCCTTTAACCTGTGAGTCTACCTAATTTTACACAGCTGAGGTGGACCTATTGCTACCACCCTGGGATAGTTTCATAGTTTCATTCAGGGTTGGAAGGGACCACAAGGATCATCTAGTTCCAACCCCCCTGCCATGGGCAGGGACACCCCACATTAGATCAGGCTGGACAGAGCCTCATCCAGCCTGCTCTTAAACACCCCCAGGGACGGGGCCTCGACCACCTCCCTGGACAACCCATTCCAGGGTTTCACCACTCTCATGGTGAAGAACCTCCTCCTCACATCCAGCCTGAATCTCCCCACCTCCAGCTTCATTCCATTCCCCCTAGTCCTATCACTGCCTGATATCCTGAGAAGTCCTTCCCCAGCCTTCCTGTAGGCCCCCTTCAGATACTGGAAGGCGACAATTAGGTCTCCTCGGAGCCTTCTCTTCTGCAGACTGAACAGCCCCAACTCCTTCAGTCTGTCCTCATAGGAGAGGTGCTCCAGCCCTCTGATCATCCTTGTGGCCCTTCTCTGGACACGCTCCAGCACCTCCACATCCCTCTTGTAATAGGGGCTCCAGAACTGGACACAGTACTCCAGGTGGGGTCTCACCAGGGCTGAGTAGAGGGGGAGGATCACCTCCCTCGACCTGCTGGCCACACTTCTCCTGATACAGCCCAGGATCTGATTGGCTTTGCGGGCTGCAAGTGCACACTGAGAGCTCCTGTTGAGCTTTTTGTCCACCAGCGCCCCCAAGTCTCTCTCCTCAGGGCTACCCTCCAGCCAGTCACTGCCCAGCCTGTATTAGCACTCTCCTAAATACTGTTCTAGGGGGAGAAGAACTGCATGTCCTGCAAGGAAGAGTTGGTTTTAAGCATTACTAGCAGGTGCATTCTGTGGAACATGTTGAACTGGAGTGCTGCCCATTGGCTGAGAGCTGTGTATGGCTTAGGTACAGCTCCAAATTTGTGCTAAAAATTGCACATATTTGAGCTAAAAATAATAATGTCTTCTTCTGGAATTAAGTCAATGAGGAGCCTGAATCTTACTGTGCTGGTGTTACATCTGTCAAAATATCTTGCCAAGTCCTGTGAAGAGAGGCAGGATTAAAAACAGATCACATTTGATGGGCTACTTATTTTGGTTTTAAAACATACCGACAACATTACTGCTGGTGAAAATCAAAACTAGGTTTTATACAGGAAGGGGTAGTTTAAGCTTTCTTGCACATCTGCATTCCTACCAACAGCTATTTTAGTTCCATGACCTTAAAAGTATTACATTTGGAAGTTCAAATGTAACCACAACACCCATTCTTTCTCACTTTGGGTCATTCTACATTGCACTGCTACAAACAAGTCATATTTCAGATTACAGAAACATGTCTCAAGCCTCACCTGCAATAGCTTGCATGGTTTGAGGCTTGTGGTCTCATGCAGCTTTGTGTGTTCATGTGAACAGCTTCTCCTTTTATTCATCTTACAAAATATAATCCTGTGTTTACAGTGTTGAATGTGGGTTTCCGCAAGTCCAGTCCATCAGCCACCTCTAACTTCACACCTGTACTCAACAGGTCAACATCATCATCCCATTTTACTGTAATCAGTAACTTATGAATGTGATAAATTACACCTAATATGTCAGGAAATCTAATTAGCAACATTCATAAGTACATCTGACAGGTGGATCTATACAAGCTAGTGAAGGAAAAAGAATAGGACAATAAATATCCACTGATATTTAGAAGCTGAGGGCTTTCAGGCAGTTTTGCATTGTTTTCTGCTACAAAATGACTTCTGAATTTCCATAATAAGATGATCATGCATCTTCCTAAAATGCCTAAGATTCATAGCTCCTTTTGGCTAAACCAAATAGATAAGCATCTCCAAGACTGCCATATACAAGAAGGACAATTAACTATATTGCAAATGGAAGCTTAAAAAGTCAACAGAAGATAATTGTAAACATGAATCTCCCTGAATGCATGCTCTCTTCAACTGCATTTCTTTCAATTTAAAAAGATTATACACAGGCAAGTATGACTGAATTCAATCATTACAATCCCATAACACAGTAATGTAAAAGGAAACAGCTATACATTAAAATCATGAGAAAAGATGCTCTAGAAGACAACTGTGTAACAGTTATAGAAATCATCAAAATACATCAAGGCAAAGGACTGGAAAGAAAAGCAAAAGCTTCTTCTGTCAAGTGGCTTAATATACAAGAGTCAAAACAAGATTGATAGCCACACAAAATGCCATCAGGACAAGGTAGCAGAACATCACAGAAGGATCAGGCATGGCCTGATGATGTTCACAGGTTAGCTTTCAATACTGGTATAGCACTCAGCTGTCATAAAAAATAACTCCTGTCATATAGCTACTGCTTAAAACAAAACCTCACAGCTCTGGTCTGTAATGCAGGCTGCACTTTGAGAGAGATGGAAAGCATTAGAATTAATCAAACAGCCACCTAAGCATTCTTGTGTCAAAAGCTCTTATTTCGCTGCTAGAATAGCACTTCCATTAATCAATGTAGCACTTGCTGTCTGGTCACCCTGGTACCCAGCTGCAGAACCAGCCTAAGCCTCTCCCAAACCACCCTGCTATCTCAGGAACAACCACCCCAGCACCATTTATCCCCTTCTCACAGGTCCTTGACTGCACTAACAGACTTGAATTGTCCTGATCAGCCTGACCTGGGACCTGAAAACCTTCTGCTTATGGCCCCTTACTTAGCTCAAACTAACACCTTCAGGCACTGGCTAAGCTCTCATGTGCTGTAACAGCTGTGCCTCTCTTTGACTATGAACTCTATTCTGAGCTGTGATTGACTTGCCGGCTTGATCTCAGACCTGCCTTGTCACTGTGAACTTGTTTGTGACAGTGTCTGACTATAGTTGTGGCGACCATACTTGATCCTGGTGTGCTGACTTGCATTCCTGGCTTGATCATGGCATCTGCCTCATCACCATGACCCTGTCTAATGCCATGGGCTCTTGGTTGAGCTTGGCCAACATTTCTAGTCTGTTCTCCTTGTATCATCCAAGTACCATGGGTCTGGACCCTGTCAGCACAAGGCTGCACTCTGCTGCCTTCACAATCAGCTCAGGGAGTTGGAACAGTCTAGAACTTTCTCTGTCTCTCTAGGTGCCAAGTCAGAACTTTAAGGAATGAGCAAGTTACACTTTGCTAGAGCAAAAATGAGCCTCAAAGCCCAGTGATTAAATGTGAAAGGCTGGAGTTGGACTGAAAGTCTCAGTGAAATATAGGATTTTTTCCACAAATGCATCATTTTGCCTTAAAACTTTAGTTTCCCAAACGTGCAAGGGCTACTGCCCCTCGCCCCTCCCTGACTAAGATGGCACCGAGAGGGGCTAGAGGACGTCGAGGTGTGCTATTAATGGCAAGGGGACGATAGTGGGTTGACCGCAAGGGCCAAGTCTCAGCCCAGGATTTGAGCGTAGGAGGGGAGCTGCCCCTAAGGGGATGGCCAGCATGCAGCGACCCTCCCATGAGGGAGAAGGGAGAAAGGCCATGCAGTGGCAGCACCCGAACTCCATCTGGTTGGGGAGGCTTGCGTCGGGTTTCGCGCTCGCTGTGAGACGTCTGTGGGACTGAGAGCCGATAGGGAGGCTGGAGTGGTGGAAGAAGGAAGAAAAAGGAGAGCGTGAGATTGTGTGGGTGAGGATGGGAAGGTTTGGGGTTTGGGGTGAGGATGGGAAGGTTTGGGGTTTGGGGTGAGGACTGATCAGTGTGAGGGTGGATGGAGTCCTTTACGGCCCGCAGAAGCCCAGAGAAGCAGAGAAGTATCCGTCTGGAAAAGGATTAAAATCTGCCTAACCTCCCCCCCATCACGCAATGGTTTTTTTTTGCCGCTTCCAGTGTGAATTGTTTAGATACGGGGTTAAAATTGGGTACCATATGGTTAATGTTACAGAAGTTAAGGATCAGAGGCTCGTGTCAGGAGGGGAATTAAAGTTGATTTTTGAAGGAGGTTTTATGTGGTTGGGAACGAAGCTGTCAGTGACTTGGGCACAAGAGGGTCATCAGAAGCTATTAATGGCTCGGGTGCAAGAAAACCATCAGAAAGAGCAGACTGCTTTAGAGGAGAATATTGTGATGTGTACGTGTGTAATGCATGTGCTGGTAAAGAACAGAAACCTGCCAAGGCACAGGTGGCATGCAGAATGCCATCATGCTGGTGTGAATGGAAAAAGGTTGCAAAGATGATGGCTATTCTTAGGCCTATCCTAAAGCCAGCTAAATGGGGTTTTGCATAAGTGGCCATCAGTGTGGAAGTATTGTTTGCTGGTGTATTGGCATGCCTATAGCTGGTTAATTTTTACTTGTATCTTTTTAGGCAAATAACACTCTATCCATAAATAGACAGCTGTTCTCTCTCCACAAATAGCACTTTATATGATTTTATTATTCAAGGTGACATTGAATGTGTGCATTGGTCCATATTCCTCCTATTATCATCTCCTCATACCCCCTAGAAAACAAGAAAAGGATTTTACTTCTTGTCTGCTGCTAGTACCCAGGAAGCCAAATATTCAGGTTATTCAAAACAATAAATGCAGAAAGGAATAAAAACAATACTCTCCAGAAGAATCTTTTGTATACAGGATGGCTCTTCCATGTTCACAGCTTTTTAAGAACCCACTTGTCATTGTTGTCATTGTCAGTTTCACTGGACTTGCCTTTTAATTATTGGGCCACAGTTAAGATACTGCACAATTACAGTACCTTGACTGAACAGTAAAAGTAATATATGTCAAATATAACGGAATTAGGTCAGTAACTTCAAAATGTATGATTTTCTGCATGCTTGCCCCAGGAGTTTATAAATAAAAATGAAGTTTACACTCATAAAATACTTCTCAGCTGTAGGTTGTGGATTGCTTCTGGATTAGAGCACTTGCTGGTCACATAATTCTAGTTGTGTTTCCAGGTGTAAGCACGCAGGCGAAGTTTCTTTAAGTGATTTCAGGAGCAGCAGTCACTCAAAAATAGTGACTCGTGCTTAATCTGCAATATGTTCTGCCAAATTGAATGCTTCTGTCTCCTATTATCAATGCTGAAATGAATTAAGAATAAGAGAATTAAAATGTTCGGGGTTTCTCTAAGAAAGGAAAACATACTCAAACAAAACAACAATAAAAAACAACAACACAAAAAGGGTATTCCTTCTAATACTGGCTTTCAGGCAACATCTGTTTTGCCCATTAATGCTTAATTTTGATTTCCACTGTCAAGTGTCACACTCATCTGTCCATCAGGTATTCATTAAAGCTGTAGCGTGACGTTATTGTTTAATGAAGTTCTGGACATGCTTTGAGCTGTAGCTATTTTCCTAGATTCTCCTGGCAGAGGAGAGTTTTTTTTTCACCTCCAGTACTGTGTCCAGTTCTGGGCCCCTCAGTTTAGGAAGGAGGTTGACTTGCTGGAGCGAGTCCAGAGAAGAGCAACAAAGTTGGTGAGGGGTTTGGAACACAGCCCTGTGAGGAAAGACTGAGGGAGCTGAGGTTGCTCAGCCTGGAGAAGAGGAGACTCAGGGGTGACCTTATCACTCTCTACAACTACCTGAAGGGAGGTTGTAGACAGGCGGATAATGGTCTCTTCTCCCAGGCAGCCAGTACCAGAACAAGAGGACACAGTCTCAGGCTGTGCCAGGGGAGGTTCAGGTTGGATATTAGGAAGAAGTTCTATACAGAGAGAGCGATTGCCCATTGGAATGGGCTGCCTGGGGAGGTGGTGGAGTCGCCGTCATTGGAGGTGTTCAGGAGGAGACTTGATGGGGTGCTTGGTGCCATGGGTTAGCTGTTTGGGTGGGTTGGATTGGTTGATGGGTTGGACGCGATGATCTTGAAGGTCTCTTCCAACCTGGTTTGGTTTATTCTAAATAAAGGTTTATTCTGATACCAATTGCTCTGAAGCTAGAATGAAAGGCAGAAAGGCAGAGTAAAGACTTAAAATGTTTTCTAGAGAGAAAAAAAAAAAAAAAGAAAAGAAAGAAAAAAAAAGTTTATTCTCCACGTAATCATTATAAAGGAATTTTCTTCCCTGGCATAGGAGGAAGCCTGCAAGGCAGTAAAAGAACCTCCTCTTGATGACCATTCTAAATTTTTTTTCAGATGTATTGCCCTGCATCAGTATGTACCAGCGAGAAAAAAAATCAAGGAGAAGATTACAGAGAAAGTGGAGTATAACCTCAAAGGAAAATGCAATCTGTATATGTAGAATTGATCTTAATTTGTGCTGTGAAATCCAGATTGTTACGGTTCTCTTTTTATTTAGGGCTCTATACCAGAGCTGTTTACAGGGCTTCTTTATCCCTTGGGCAGTTAGATGGATTAGAATAGTGTTTGTTCTTCCCTAGTTCAGTTAGCTTTAAGAGGTTTATCGAAAGGTTAGCCTTTGATCTGTAGGACAGAACTTTCTGGGTTCTGTGGAATTACTCTGCATATTGATGCTAAGGTACAGAGCGCTCCACTACCTTTCCAGAAAGCAGTATTTCAGTTTTCCCTTTCAAGCACTGTGCCTTAACCCAGGTGGCAGCTGCTTAAGAACAATTGGCTTTCAATAAGGTAACAATTTCCACAGAAATGGATAGTTCAATGAAGACGTTAGCTTAACTGAATGGAAAGGAGAATTGCAAATAGTGCTGTTGCTGAGAGGGCTTGGCCCATCTACTCCTGGGGAAAGGGCCGAGGGGATCTCGATAGCTGATTGGGACCGCTGCTTCGGGACCGCTCCGCTTGGATTGTGAACTTTCTGCTCGGCTTTTCGCCTTGCTTTCGGGGTTTCGCGGGTGGGGAGGACTCCTGGTAGGCAGGGGCTCCGGCAGGATCGTGCTCTCAGGAGCGTGCGTGGGAGCGGGAGCCTGACGTCAGCTGCGGGAGGTTTAAATACCGCCCGGCCTGTGCGTGCGGCACCATTTTGGTTTGAGAGCCTATTGGCTGCTTAAAAACAAAAACCAACAAAATAATATATATATATATATTTTGTTTTGTTTTGTTTTCACTCAAACGTTGCACCATGGTCGTCCCTCAGATGAGGGGTAGAAAAACAGCATCTACCTAGACAGAGTTGCTTCACCAGCATGCTGGAGTCCAGGCTGCCAGCTGCAGAGAGTGCTTCAACCTGGCACTTGGAATAGAGGGAGAGGGAGAGGACACCTGTGTCAGGTGTGACCAGGTGAACTTTCTCCTCAGCCTGGTGGCAGAGCTGAAGGACGAAGTGGCTGAGCTGAAGGAGGAGGTATCTAGGCTAAGAACAATAAGGGAAAGTGAAAAGGAGTTAGGTTTGTGGGAGAAAGCTCTGCAGATCTCCCCTGCTGAGGGAAGGGTCCCTGGAAACTCAGAGGGATGGATACAGGTCCCTGCCAGGGGTGGCAAGAGAAATCCACCCTGGCCCTCTCCTCCTCCTCCACTGCCCTTCCATAATAAGTATGAGGCCCTGCAGGCTGAGGGCAGTGGGGATGAGAGGGCTCAGGAGCAGCCATCCAGAGGGGAGCCTGAGGCCAAGCGGTCCCCACCAACTATAACAACCAGTTCCAGGAAGAAGCCTAAGGCCAAGCGGTCCCCACCAGCTATAACGACCAGCTCCACAAAGAGAAGGAGAAGGGTTATAGTTGTTGGGGACTCTCTCCTGGGGGCTACTGAGGGACCCATATGTCGTCCCAACCCATCCCACAGGGAGGCCTGCTCCCTACCAGGGGCACGGGTTAGGGACATCACAAGGAGACTCCCTAAATTAATCCAGCCCACTGACTATTACCCTCTGCTGGTAATACAGGCTGGGAGTGATGAGATTGACAAGAAGGGCACCAGGGCAATTAAAAAAGAATTCAAGGCCCTCGGACAATGGATTGATGGGGCAGGAGCTCAAGTGGTGTTCTGCTCAGTTCCCTCAGTGGCAGGGGTGTACACTGAGAGGAATGGGAAAACCCACACCATCAACAATTGGCTCAGGGGATGGTGCCAGCAGCGGAACTTTGGTTTCTTCCATCATGGGGCAACTTTTATTGCACCCAACCTGCTGGGTCCTGAGGGGGTGCATTTATCTAGAAGGGGTAAGAGAGTCCTTGCACTAGAGTTGTCAGGGCTCGTTAGGAGGGCTTTAAACTAGGTCTGAAGGGGGTGGGTGAGGATATTGGTCTCTCTGCAGAGGAAAGAGTAGGGCACAAATTAGGGTCAATTGAGAAGTCGAGAGCCCAGCTGAAGTGCATGTACACCAATGCACACAGCATGGACAATGAGCAAGAGAAGCTGGAAGTCCTGGTCCTCCAGGGTGACTATGATGTAGTCACCATCTCAGAAACATGGTGGGATAACACACATGATTGGAGTGCTGCACTGGAGGGTTACAGGCTCTTTAGGAGAGACAGGTGAAAGAGAAGAGGAGGAGGGGTGGCTCTGTATATTAGGGAGTCACTCTCTGCCACACAACTTGAGGTGGAAAAAGAAGGGATTGAGAGCCTGTGGGTTAAAATCAGAGGGCAGCCTAACAAATCCGACATCCTGGTTGGAGTCTGTTGCAGACCACCCAACCAGGATGAGGAGGCTGATGAATTATTCTACAAACAACTGGAGGCTGTCTCAAGATCATCAGATCTTGTCCTTGTGGGCGACTTCAACCTGCCAGATATCTGCTGGGAACTTAATTCAGCAGAGAGGAGGCAGTCCAGAAGATTCCTGGAGTGAATGGAGGACTGCTTCCTGATGCAGCTGTTAAGTGAGCCTGCCAGGGGTCAGGCTCTGCTTGACCTGCTGTTCTGCAATAGTGAAGGGCTGGTGGGAGATGTGATCGTGGGAGGCTGCCTAGGGTGCAGTGACCACGAGACAGTGAAGTTTTCAATATGCAGGGAGATAGGGAGGAGCACCAACAGAACCTTCACCTTGGACTGCAGGAGGGCAAACTTCAGCCTGTTTAAGAAACTTCTTTGTAAAGTTCCCTGGGTAGCAGCCCTCGTGAACTGAGGGGTCCAGGAGGGTTGGACCTACTTCAAAGAGGAGCTCTTGAAGGCACAGGAACTGGCAGTTCCCATGTGCCAAAAGACGAGCCGGCGGGGAAGGCGACCGGCCTGGATGAGCAAGCAGCTCCTGGAGGATTTAAGGGGCAAAAAAGAGGCTGTATCACTTTTGGAAGGAGGGGAAGGCTTTTCAAGGTATGTTCAAGGAAGTTGTTAGATTATGTAGGAAAAAAAATAGAGAGGCAAAGGCCCAGTTGGAACTGAAGCTGGCCACCTCTGTGAGAGACAAGAAAAAGCCTTGTAACAAATATATTAACACTAAAAAGAAGGGCAAGAAGAACCTGCACTCCTTATTGGACCTGGAGTGGAACACTGTGACTAAAGACGAGGAAAAGGCTGAGGTCCTGAACACCTTCTTTGCCTCAATTTTTAACAGCAAGGCAGGAGGAGTTCAGGAGGAGTGGCCTCCTGAGCTGGGTGACGGGGTCAGGGAGTAGTGTAATGCCTCAGTAATCCATGAGGAATTAGTTCAGGACCTGCTGAGCCACTTGGACACTCACAAGTCCATGGGACCAGATGGGATCCATCCTAGGGTGCTGAGGGAGCTGGCAGATGAGCTGCCAAGCCACTCCATCATTTTCCTCCAGTCCAGGCTCACTGGAGAGGTCCCAGATGACTGGAAACTGGCCAACGTGGTCCCCATCCACAAGAAGGGTCAGATGGAGGAACCTGGAAACTCCAGGCCAGTCAGCCTGACCTCAGTGCCAGGGAAAGTGATGGAGCAGATTATCCTGGCGGCAGTAACTGCACACCTGAAGTATGGCCAAGGGCTCAGGTCCAGCCAGCATGGATTTAGGAGGGGCAGGTCTTGCCTCTCCAACCTGATCTCCTTCTAAGATCAGGTGACCCATCTGGTGGATGTGGGGAGGCCTGTGGATGTGGTCTACCTGGACTGCAGCAAGGCCTTTGGCACCGTCCCCCACAGCAAACTGCTGTCTAAGCTGTCAGCTCGTGGCTTGGACCACTACACTCTGTGCTGGGTTAGGAACTGGCTGGAGGGCCAAGTCCAGAGAGTGGTGGTGAATGGTGCCACATCCAGCTGGTGGCCAGGCACCAGTGGTGTGCCCCAGGGATCGATACTGGGCTCTGTCCTCTTTAACATTTTTATTGATGATCTGGATGAGGGGATTGAGTCAGTCATCAGCAAGTTTGCAGATAATACCAAGTTAGGAGCAGATGTTAGTCAGTTAGAGGGTGGAAAGGCTCTGCAGAGGGACCTTGACCGACTGGGCAGATGGGCAGAGTCCAATGGGATGGCATTCAACAAGTCCAAGTGCCGAGTGCTGCACTTTGGCCACGGCAATCCCATGCAGAGCTACAGGCTGGGGTCAGAGTGGCTGGAGAGCTCTCAAACATAGAGGGACCTGGGGGTGCTGATTGACACCCACCTAAACATTAGCCAGCAGTGTGCCCAGGTGGCCAAGAAGGCCAATGGTATCCTGGCCTGCATTAGGAATAGTGTGGCCAGCAGGAGCAGGGAAGTCATTGTGCCCTGTACTCCGCATTGGTTAGGCCACACCTTGAGTCCTGTGTCCAGTTCTGGGCCTCTCAGTTTAAGAAGGACATCGAGACACTTGAATGTGTCCAGAGAAGGGCAACAAGGCTGGGGAGAGGCCTTGAGCACAGCCCTGTGAGGAGAGGCTGAGGGAGCTGGGATTGTTTAGCCTGGAGAAGAGGAGGCTCTGGGGTGACCTCATTGCCCTCTACAACTACCTGAGGGGTGGTTGTAGCCGGGAAGGGGTTGGTCTCTTCTGCCAGGCAACCAGCACCAGAACAAGGGGACACAGTCTCAAGCTGTGCCAGGGGAGGTTTAGACTCGAGGTTAGGAGAAAGTTCTTCACCGAGCGAGTCATTCGTCATTGGAATGTGCTGCCCAGGGAAGTGGTGGAGTCACCTTCCCCTGGAGGTGTTCAAGAGGAGATTGGACGTGGCACTTGGTGCCATGGTCTAGTTGTGAGGTCTGTGAAGACAGGTTGGACTCGATGATCCTCAAGGTCTCTTCCAACCCTAGTTATACTGTGATACTGTGATCTGGTTGAGGCTGATCCCCTCACTCTGGGGAGTCCTATGTGTGTTTAAGGCCTGATCTGAACACAGCTCTGTGTCCTGCAACCAGCAGAGCTGGCACTGGGGAGCCAGAACTTCTCTTCATGCATCCCCCTACTCTGTGAAGACCCCAGAAATAGCTCAGTGGAAAGGAGGGTGGGAGTGAACCAAGGGCAAGGCAGTGAAATAGAGCACTCCAGGTGGGAAAGGAATTGAGGGTGTAGATGACGGATCCCCAGCTCTCTGTATAAAGAGCACAACTCTGAACACAAAGACCCCAGTGAGGGGTTCTGGGCCACTCACTTTAGGAGGGGTGCTGGAGCAGGTCCAGAGGAGAGCAATGAGACTGGTGAGGGGGCTGGAGGGAAAGTCTGATGAGGAAAGGCTGAGGGAGCTGGGGGTGTTCATCCTGGAGAAGAGGAGATTGAGGAGGGACCTTATCACTCTCTACAACTATCTAAAAGGAAGCTGTAGTCAGGTGGGAGTCAGGCTCTTCTCCCAGGCAACCAGTGACAGGACAAGAGGGCATGGTATGAAGCTGTGCCAGGGGAGGTTTAGGTTGGATCTTAAGAAGCACTTCCTCACAGAAAGCCTGATTAGGCACTGGGATGGGCTGCCTGGGAAGGTGGTGGAGTAGCCATCACTGGAGGTCTTAAAGAAAAGATTGGATGTGGCACTTGGTGGCAGGATTTAGTGGATATAGTGGTGTTAGGTCATAGGCTGGACTTGATGATCTCAGAGGTCTTTTCCAGCCTCAATAATTCTGTGATTCTGTGATTCAAGGTGACAATACAATTGTCCTATGTCTGCATGGTGCCTGGTAAAGAAGAGTCCAGACCATGAGTGGGAACCATTGCTGAAACAAGTGTGGGAAATTACAGCTTTGTGCCTCCCCAAAGAAGAGCCTCTAGTGTTGAAACAACCTGTTTGTCATTGCTGGAAGGTTATGTCTGTTTTCCTGCTGGCCTATCAGGAAAAAGGAATGGCACATGCAGTAGCTGCAAACTGGCTTGCACGTGAGTGCAGGATCTTCCACTGACAGGTGTCTATGCTGTTGCCTGAATGGAGTCTAGACCCTCTGGTCATGCCCTAAACAATGCATTCCTCTGTGATCCTCCTAGGTGCAGTATCATGGGAGCAGTGTCATGGGAGTGGTGTGCCTTGTTATCGATACAGGCTGTTCTGGTAGCCCTTGTTCAGCTGCTTCTTCCCATGCTTTCTCACACGTGCATGTTTCCATCCCTGCAGCATTCCTGCCAATCTTTTTATTTCTGTTAAGAATCTCTCCAGAGGGGCTGGCTTGGCTGGATTGCACTGGATGTAGTTTGGGGCAAGAGCTGGTTTCCTAAAAGAGGTGTTCTGTCACATCCCTGGGGGCTTTGTGTAGGTGAACGTCTCCATGTGCCCAGAGTAGATCTTACCCAGCACCAAAAGTCCCAGCTTCACCCCTCTGGGGCAGCATCTCAGAAACAGAAACCTGCCTCCCAGTATGCTGGGTGCTCTGTCTTGCTGGAAGTTTCCACACTAGGATTGCTTGAGGGAGATACTCACTGATGATGACATGGATTGTCCGGAATACCCCTGGCTGTTGTTTATATCGCTGCTCTCCCTTGCCCAGCAGGCATTTTCTATGGCAAGATGGTGTCTGTGGAGGTGATGTTCTGCATTATCTGCTGCTGCTTCTGGAGATAAAGTGTGTTTGGATCCACAGCTGGACCCACTCAGTAGTAAGTAGTCTTATGAAGCCATTCCTAGGCTGAGTTACTCAGTAGTAGTCCTGTGGCCCTGTCTGTAGCCTAATGCATGTTGGTGAGAGAAAGATTATGTTGTGCTGTAGGATAATAGGTGGAGATGTTATCCCTCTGAGCAGAGTGGCTTCTCCCCTCAGATTGAAATTGGGGTGGTCTCATCTCGGATTGAAATGGCCACAGCAAGGGGATGTGAAACTCCTTAGGCTTGAAAGCATTTCCAGACACAGCCAGGTTGCCCAGTCTTGCTGCCCCTGTACACTCCTATGTACTACCCAGGCTAGGTGGGTTTGGTCCTGGGCTGCTTGGTATCTGTGGAGAGTTGTCCTGGAGAAAGAGAGTGGCCATGTGTTCAGGCTGAAACTTAATGCAGTCTTTACCCCTGTCCAGCTTTACCTCTATCCTGTGCAACAGGGATCAGAGCAACAGAGGCCTAAACTCTGCTGGTTGCTTCTTGGCAGGGAAGTGGCAGACGAGTTAGAAAGGAAATTAAAGTCTTAACATGCACTAACTCTGGGGTTTTTTTCAACACAGATTAATTTCCCTTACAAAGAAAATCTCCTAATTATTTTAGCAATACATGGATAGTCACAGCTTAGTAAATTCTTAGGCATTACCAGCATTATTTTAGAGCTCTTTTCACAAAGCTCATCTATTGAAATCACTGTCCTTCCTTCAAGGATATGATCCTAGATCACCTGGAACCAGTTTATCATCACTCTCTGGAAAAGCTGAATCCCATCTGAAATTTCTCTCCAAAAAAACCTGTCTTGGATGTTGGTCTTCATAGATCCATCACCAGATTCTAGCTTTGCAGTATTATTTCCTCCTGTTTTGTTTTGCAAGAGATCAGGCATCACAACAGTCAAATATTTTTCTCTCAACTCAGTATCTAAGACCTTTTCATGCTCTAGACTGTGAAGATCATGAAATGAATTTGTGAAGTTTGGAGGTGGTCTCCTCAGCCGACTAACCAAACCCATGACGACATCAGTGGTATACTTAAGAGAGACATACTCCTGTGGCTAAGTCAGGGTGGGGGGGACTAAGAAGTGATAGTGCAGTGGTCATGTGTATGGAAGAGACAGCACTGGTTAGGCCACACCTGGAGTACTGTGTCCAGTTCTGGGCCCCACAATATAAGATGGACATTGAGACTCTTGAAGGTGTCCAGAGAAGGGCAACAAAGCTGGGCAGGGGTCTGGAGCACAGCCCTGTGAGGAAAGGCTGAGGGAGCTGGGGTTGCTTAGCCTGGAGAAGAGGAGGCTCAGGGGAGATCTTCTTGCTCTCTACAACTACCTGAAGGGAGGTTGTAGCCAGGTGGGGGTTGGTCTCTTCTCCCAGGCAACCAGCACCAGAACAAGAGGACACAGTCTCAAGCTGTACCAGGGGAGGCTTAGGCTTGAGGTGAGGAGAAAGTTCTTCACAGAGAGAGTTGTTAGCCATTGGAATGTGCTGCCCAGGGAGGTGGTGGAGTCCCCATCCCTGGAGATGTTCAAGAGGGGATTGGACGTGGCACCTGGTGCCATGGTTTAGTAGTCATGAGGTGTTGGGTGACAGATTGGAATTGATGACCTTGAGGTCTTTTCCAACCTTATTGATTCTGTGATGATTCTACGAAAACAGAAATGGAAACCATGGAAACCTTTTGTTTTTTAATATGAAGCTTTTTATTCAGTTGTTAAATAGAAAGAGGCAATAACTTAACTGTGCAGGCAAAAAGAGGAGCACATTCAATGTAGAGAATTCATACATTTATATGGCTTGGGCAGTAAACCTTCAGGGAGATGAAAACTTTGATTCTTATTAGAACTAAATTTTGTACCAATCCAAGCCAGGATATGAGCAAAGTAGGAAACACATCATTTTGATCTTCACAGAATTGGTTCTTCTTCATCAAGTCAGTTGCGGGTGCTGGGTTTTCTTTGGATCCTCACTGCAAGTGAAAGTAGAGAATATTTAGCTGTCAGAGCTCCTGAAGAAACTGTAGTATCTCTAAAATATGTAAATGTTAAATGACATTTTATCTGACAACTGAGATTGCTTTGTAGTTGCTAACATAACTAGTTAACAACGGATCATTAACACAAACTGGTACAGAGATGTAAGGCTCTTTCCTTCCATAGCTGCAGTGGACAGGATATATACTACACTGAGGCAATGCAAAATTGCTGCTTGGGTATAGAGTTAAGTCACTGGACTTTGTTGGATTTATTTAAACTCTGTGCTTGTTTTTGTCCCATGGCAAGTACGATGTCCTGTAGCTGATGAATACTGACTGGGAATCTTGTGGTAACTTGTGTGGTTGTCGCCTCAGTTATTGATTAAATAGGACTGAAGGGAATGTATTTTGAGTAATCATGAGGATCCTGACCATTGAAATGCTGGCATAGAGCTGAGTGACCTGGTTCACCCTCTGAACTGTGTCTTGACAAACCACATCTTTTCCAGAGGAGCAGTCCCTTTAAGCATCAGCACAGCAGAAATAAGTCCAAATGCAGCATCACTAGCAGCCACATTAAACTGCTGCTATCCTCAGTAGCCTATGCTTTGCCATGGCATATATCTGAGAGGCAAGGCAAACAGAATCACCTGGCTAATGCCCTTGTCCTGAGCATGGCCCCACCTGTCTGCATGAATAAATGATCTCGCTGCAGATCTGATCCTTTATGTTGAAAGGTAGGAAGAGATGGAGTCTTGTGTAGAGGAGGAGTTCCTCAAACTGTGGTTTTTCCTCTGTGAAGAGGAGGGTTGATGTGACACAGATTGTTTTTCTGAGCCACTCTTGTTCTCAGACCTACCGGAAGTAAAGGTGGCTTTGAAACCAGAAGCTGTTTTGGCGCCATCTGTGACGAACTCTACAAGCATGAGATTGCTTGAAGCAACTAGCTCCTTGGGTATGTTTGATCCACAGGTCTTGTCCATGAGAACTGGAGAAGACTTGCTAGATCCATCATAAACTTTAACATAATCACCCTGACAGTCTGTGGTTTTCTGCAGATCAAAGGCCTGAAATTGCAGAGAAATCTGGAAGGGAAGAGGAAAATCAGCCTTTAAGACATATGTATATGACTTTTTTCATGGAGCATTCTTTAAGAGAGACTGAATCCAAGCTGCAGCCCGTCCCAAACTAGAACTGTTTGCGCAGCCTTGCTTGAGGGGTTCAGATCTAAGTGGCCTGTGACTAAATGCTCCCAATCTCAGGTTTCTTTGACTTGATTTTGCAAACCTGAAGTCCAACACAGGGAGGTTTTCCAATTCACAGCTCTGCAGCTGTCTTTGCCCATATCTGGCTTAAGGACATGAAGTAGGGACTGATCAGAAATCTCTCCCATGGAAAAGATCTTATCTGGCAACTGGCATGCAAAGTGCTTTACATAGAAAGAAGTAAGTTGAGCCATATCCTAGGAGCAATGTTAGCCTGTGTTTACCTTTTTGGACCGGGTTCGGAGGAGCCAGACGCAGTTGGTGTTATCTGAGTAATTACTTGGGTAGTTGGCAGAGCTTAGTGAACCAGATGCTGCATCGAGAATAGTGCTGCAGCGATCTGAGGAAGAAACAAGGTTTGATTCAGCAGCCAGGCTTACAGAAGCTCCCACTCATATGATTGCAGTCTCTTGAGAATGGGCTGGTCTTGATTCACTGATCTGCTAGCATCTGTGCCAGAGTACTGGTACATCTTGGTAAGCATGAAGAGCAGTGTTGTCCTCTTTTTTGCATGATGCATAAAGGAGGCAAGAGGTTTCAGTTCATTGCAAATGGTGACAAGTGTTTGTGACTGAGATGGGAAAATCAAGTGGTGTTTGAAGAGTGAGGTGCAAATGTGATGTCACTGTGGTGTTTTAGGCTGAAGAGGACTTGGGCTTTCCTCTGTGCAAGGGCTAATAGTGATTCATCCTATTTTTTTCCCTGTTGACCAAATAAACCCCTTGCAATTGTATGGTAGAGCTTCTTCTAGCAGAGGTTAAAGAGTTAAAAATAAATACAAATTTAGAACATTAGCTTCAACGTTTGAAAACAGGACAAGGCATCAGGAGACTTCCAGCTCAGAAGAGCCTACAGCTGGTTTGGCTTAGGCCTTAAGTACAAACTGCAATGAGGAACAGGGATGTCCAGCTCTGTGGAGTTTATAGTTGTCTTCTGAGCTGTAAGAAATCAGATTACTGCAGTGAAGTGTACAACATGGTATGCAGCTAGGCCTGTTGCACAGCAGCCATTTGGGCCAATGGTGAATGTGTTTGGTTTAGCCTGGAAGCAGAAAACATTTTCTCACAGAGCACAATGTGCCTCCAGCTTCACCTTTGCATTCTCTCCCACAGTAACCCTAGCAGCACCATGAATTTAGGAGAATAATCTCACAGTTTTGGGTTAGAAACTACTGCCTTCAGAGTGTGTCCAAAGTTCCCTGTGAAGGATCTGAGTAGAACACAGAAGGATGACTTTGAGATACTTACGGCAGCTGTAAAGTTTGTTGATTTTAGCCACATCCAAGTTGCTCAGTCCCTGCCTTTGTCCAATGTGGACTGATTGGTCAGGAATTGGGACAATAGTTGCTTTTCCAGTGGTATTAGAGAATGTATATCTGCACACACACACACAAAAATGATGTTCTTTCAATACAATAATTTCTTTTAGGGTTTAATGTTATGCTTTCAATGGAGAACAGGAGTAGCACTTGAGTTTTGGCTAACAGTGCTGTTCAGATAGGTTTGATTAAGATCATAGAATGGTCTGGGTTGTAAGGGGTCTCCAAAGGTCATGTAGTCCAACCCCCTCTGCAGTAAGCAGTTGACATTGTCAACTAGATCAGGTTGCCCAGAGACCTGTCGAGCCTCACCTTGAGCATCTCCAGGGCTGGGACCCCAACCACCCTGGGCAATCTGCTCCAGTGTTCCACTACCCTCATGGTAAAGATCTTGTTCCGAACATCGAATCTAAACCTACTTTTCTCTAGTTTGAAGCCACTACCCTTCATCCTATCACTACAGGCCTTTGTAAAACAGTCTTTCTCCATCCTTGTAGGCCCCTTCAGGTACTAGAAGTGGACTCAATCTCAAGATGCCTTCTGCATCCGAGCTCCAAGTGGAAGGCTAAAGGATAATGAGTTAACCTTAGGGAGCACCTTGTCTGAACTACCTTGGTGTTTTTCTCAGAAGGGGAAAGAGGGAAGCTGGGAATTAGGGAGCTAGAGAAACTGATTCTAACATGGGATTTGAGTTCCAACACAAGCCTTATGTGCTGCTACTTACGGGCCATAGTGCATTACTGAGGAATAGTCATATGGAAGATCCAGGTTTTTGGAGTTTTCAAATTTCTTGAAGTCTGGTCTGTCTTCTGCAATATATAACATTGTACTTAGAACATGTTTCCTGTCTTCTCCCTTCAGGGAAGAAGTAAGAGCTGGCAACAGCAGGATGTTTCTACACTGAGGAGTTCAGAGGTACTTACGTGGACTGATGTAATCCCACATGATCTTCACGTAGTTATCCCTGTCGCTTCGAGAATGTTCATGCAAAAAGCCCAGAGCATGTTCTAGTTCATGCTGAATCACTCCCTTCCATGTGCACCCTCCTTTCATCACAGACACAATCTGTCCACCTCCTACTTTCCCATAGTTGGACCAGCAGCTGAGGGAGATATTGCACACCAAGAGAAGACTTAGGGGATATTTATTGCCAGGAAGGCAAAGGAGCAGTACAGAGGACCTTGCTTCACATATCTTGTGGAAGTAGGAGGTCTCCTTCCTGCCTACTCTGGTTGAGTCTACAGAAGGGCAAAAGTGACTATATCATAAAGAACCACAAACAATATTGTTATGACTAAAGCTTCCTGGCATGGAAACTCCTGATTCTGTCTTTACTCAAACAGTGACTTTGACTCTCTAGAAATAATCTCTTCCTTCCTCCCCCCCACCCCCCCAATACTGAACACTGTAGCAGAGCTGGATCTACAATGAATAGCACTTTTGATGCAATAGGTTTTGAACATTTTTCTCAAAGGCTTTAATTCTGCCCTTGACAGCCAGTGTGATGCAGAGAACTGCTTATTTCACAAGTTGAACTTGGGTTTGCCTGCCCAAGTAAGACTCACAGTTATCTGTGAATACAAGACCTTAGATAAATCTTCCACCTTAATGGTGCTTTTCTTGCATCACTTTGGTGTCTTTGCTGATTCTCTGATGTCATTCCTGAGTCCTGGCACTAGCAAGGTACCCAAGGCACTGTGATAAAGTTTCACCTCCAAATGCATTCTGCTTCCCACTCTGAGGTCTCAGAGAATGAATGAAGAACAGAAAAGCAGCGTAGAGAGAGCTCATTGATTTATCATTCAACTCACCCATCAGCAGATTGAATGTTGAGGTAGTCACGCTCTTCGTTGCGCTTCACAAAACTTATGCAAGTCAGTGCTTCAAATTCTGCCATGGCATCCTGGATCCCTTTGATGTGGCTCTCCTCTGGAAAATAAAGGGTTCATTTTGGGGGTCACACAAGGACAATGGCAGCTGTCGTTAAAATCTCTCATACGTGCTCAAAACCAGGGTAAATGAGGGATAGCAACATTAGTCTAGGCTCTGTCACTCATGTCAATTCATTGCAGAGCTTTTGCTCAGTAATGACTTTCATTTAAGATATCAATAGCCTGGCACAAGGTCCCTTTTATCCAGATATTTGTCCAAATGGATTCAAATGGGAGCATTCTTTTTCTTCAACTTCCTGTTTTAAGGTGAAGTGGTGATTGGTGATGCATCTTCTGACTGGACACTGGAGACAGCTACGGGAAGTTAACTTGCTAATTAAGTCCATTGGAACCACACTGCTATAGACAAGACAAAGGCAGGGAATCTGTCAGGTACCAGTAAAGGGAATGACTTGTCTTAGTCCAAGAGACCAGACCCAAAACATCGTGGATGCACACTTCAAAGTAATTGAACCTCTTCTTTTTCCTGTCCAGGTCTTTGTAAATTGTTACTCTCAGGTGCTTGCACAAGGAACTCCTAAGAGTTGATTTAACCAACTATTTGTGTGGCCTCTAGAAGTAGGTTTCTACCTGAAGTAAGTTTCTACCTAAAGCTTATTGGATAAAATCCATTCTGAAAAGAAAAATTAATTGAGATTTACACCTACCGTAGGTCGGATCCAAGACATAGGGGATACGAACAATCCCATCGCTGGACTTGGGCCAGTTGCACTGGCGACAGCTGAAGGCACTCCGTACCCTTTGTGGAACTATGTCACCTTCTAACAAGTACCTAGAGCTGTCTGTGGTGAGAGAGAAAGAAGAGAAGTGTCTGAGCTATAGATTGCTCGGTGCCTGCTAAGCACCCTTGGAGAAGTGTCACTCTCTATTCATCCTTCTCTTCAGTTTGTCCCTCATCATCTGCTCCTGGCTAGCATTATAAATGGTCTTTTGGGCTAGGTCATCATTATCTGCTTCTCCACCTTTGCGGCTGTGTCCTTAGCTAAGAGGAGAGATGGGAAGCTCCAGCTCTGTTGGATGGAGTTGAAGGAAGATAGGGAGCAATTGAAAGCAATTGCAGTAGTGAGAGGGATGCTGTATCTTGGTACTGTTTCATTGTCCATTAGATGACACTGAACAAATGGCATCAAATATCTGCCCAGGAAGGGTGCTGGGCAAAGGCAGCAGGTGCCAAGAAGGCAAAGTAAGAAGGCAAGCAAACTAAAGAGAGGGTGAGTATTGTCTAGAGAAAAATGTAGGAATGCTTGGTGTCCATCTCTACAGACAGTAGTAAAGCTTCCTGAGTGACTGCTGAAGAGGAAAACAGGAAAACATCCAGCTGATTGAGCAGGGAATGTTTGGAAGCATCAAGGAAGAGGAAGTCTGCAGCAGGGCACAGGACTGTACTACACAGTCATGTGACTGGAAATGATGCTTGCAGTCAGAAGAAAGGCAGTTAAATAATAAAGCATCCAGATAACCCAGTTCTCTTTTTATGTCCAAAAGTTGACAGAGATGTCAGGAACTAAAGCTGAAGAAGCTACCTGGATGGTTTAGTTGCTTCAACAGCTGGTATCGTCTTCAGGATTGACACTGTGAGATGGCATGGGGTTTCAGCAGACAACACAGTCCCTGTGGCCTGTTTCTGGTCATCTTTTACGTGGTGGTATGTAAGATGGGCAAAATATTTGCACAGATTGTGGCAGGACATTGTGCCTCCCACATCGCCCCCAAGAAGCAACCAAGAGGCACCCGTTACAAGTAGGGCATTTGTGGTATTACCTTTGTTAACCTCCAGAATCCTGTTAAAAATAACTTCATCCTCCAAGTCAGATTCTGTAGTAGGTGGAGATTCTGTGCAGAAAGACAAGAGTGTCACTTTCTCATTCCCAGAGAAAAGAGGCATCCTATTTTTTAACCTGAGCTTCCTGGAATTCACTTGGATCACATTCTGATCTAAGGTAGAACTTGCAGAGCCTATTTTCAGGGACCGGTGTAGTGTTCAGCCATGTAAACGTGTTGTGAACCTCCTGGCTGCAGTTTTGTCATGAATCCAGTGCCAAGAGCATTCTCTTTCCTTCTCTTCTGTTTTTCACCCTAGACATCCCACTTTAGGGTGAAGATGTCTCTTCTAACTCAGTGGTGTCCCAAATTCCTGCATGGCTCCTTTTGCACACTCAGCACAGTTCTGCCCACACACTTCGCCCCCAAACCCCCAACACAAGTCACTAGGAGCAAGAAAGGATGGAGAGTGTCCTCCTGCTCGCTGCTGGATGTGCTGGGCCTCTTGAAAACCACTTAAAAGCAATTAAATCGGTTTAACTGCATTCCTGTTCCATGGGTTAGACAGATCTCCTCAGCTAGGCCCAGAGTCAGGAGCAGAATCAGCCAGCTCTGAATGTTATGCAGTAAGTCTTGACATCAATAAAGAGCGCAGGCACATGGCCTCTGTGCTTGCCCTAACTTTTGCAAGTGACTTAAGTCAGGACATTATCCAAGCAGAGCTATTTTTGGTAACAGTTAACAGCTGAAGATTTTCAGCAAGTCCAAACAACTGGCCCAAGAGACTGCTTTGCACAAAGTGTTACAGGGAGTGTATTGATCTAGCATGTCTTCTTTAAGATCAATCTGGGTTAAGCATGAGTTATTTTCAGGAGTAACTGGGTGGCTAACAATCACTACATCGACACTGAATAATACATACCATATGCATCCTCTTGTGTAGTTACCTGCAAGAATTATCTTGCATTAGAATTATCTCACAGTTTGCATCAAACATAAATGGTTAATAACATAACATACAAGGGATCCACATTGTGCAGGCTGCCACTGAAAGTATCTTTCACCAGTGCAATCTTGAGCTTTTATATACTGCACCATGTGTAGCCATCTACTGTGGTATCATATCTTGGCAAATATGGATATAATAAAGGGATCATCCTAGGAGACTCTGGAAACATAATCTGAAGTGTGGAGTAAGCTTCAGATCTTTTAGCTTTATTAATGTCCCCACTAGTAGAAGTGAAATGTTAATGAAATGACCAATGGAATCCTCCCAGTATCACCTCACAACACTGTAGTAAATACTTGCCTATGCTTAGCCCATATCTGGGGCTTGACTACAGGAGTTGCTCTATCACCCCATGGCCCCTCCCCAGCAGAGAAGGGGCATCTGGAAAAAGAGAAGAGCCCCCGGGATGAAATTAGAACAGGTTTAATTAAACAGCAAAGCTCACATCAATGCCAGTGTATAAAAGTTGTACTCAGCCCAGCAAAAGTCATGCTAGATGGAAAGGCAGTCCTCAGGAGAGGGAAGAGGAGCAGGGTCAGGATGATCTCAGCAAAATTCCCTTCATTGAATGTGAGGTTTATGGGATGAGATAGACCTAAGAGGCAGCTCGAGTCACCTGTCCTGGTTGACTACAAACTGCCAGTGGCCTATATGCAGCCAATGGCTGGCTTGGGATTCTGTCCCAGCAAAACTGGGACAGTATTGCTTCAAGGGAGCTGTGAGGGTGGGTGTCCAGCTGTGGGAGCCATGGCTGTACAAAACAGATTGCCACACTTCCTTTGCCTTGCAGAAATGAAAAAACAAGTTTTGTCTATGACCCCAGAGAAGGCAAAAGCTTCCTGGGGCATGGGAACTGTGGAGCAATAAATGGAAGATGAATGGAAACTGCTCCTTGTTACATTGTTGATCTGGGAAGACATTCCCGCTCAGGGTGGAGCGTGTGAGTCTTGACCTCAATTTAGATAGTGCTGAACCCCAAAGTGATCAAAAGAGCTGCTGTAGCTGTCCTTACCTCAATAGTAGCTTCTGTTGCTGCAAAATGCAAGGAAGAAGAAGAAAAGAAAAAGGGAAAAATTAGATTTTGAATGCAGCTGCACAGCGTTCGATGGCACAGGTCCCCTCAGCCATGGGAACTCTTTTGGCAGGTCCCTTTGCCTGGAGTAGAGCCTGGTGCAATAACCAATGCATAGGCATAGAAATTAAATTGACATTTATAGCAACAGCTTTGAACACTCCCAGTAGATGGTGCTGAGGGACAGAATCCTTGCCATTTGCTCTCTGAGAATCAGCAAAGCATTTTATCAGCTCCAGTGTGGAAAATGACAAAGGAACCTGGATTTCCTTGCTGCAGTTGAACCAGCTCTACAACCCTCTCTGTTTTCATGGTGTCAAACTGTAAAGCTATAAAATGGGATGAAAGCCCCAATTTAACATAGGGTAAATAACCTCAGCAGTTTGAAACCATTCTGAGTCCTGAGGTCTCTTTCTAGTGCGAGGCCTCTTACTTCTACCAAATGCTGCTTTCTAGATACACAGAAGTGGAAAGTCTGGTCTGATATATAACTTTCTGAGCAGAAACTTCATTGTAACAATTATCACAGACGTTTAGAAGGTTATCTTGTTTGCCTTCCCTAAGGTAGAAACAGTTTTATCTGTGTTATTCTTTGACTACAGTTAATGAGACCTGTTCTGCTGCGTGGTGGATATGCTGCAAGCCTTTCTGGCAATCTCTTCCACCTTGCCACTAATTGCACTCTTCCTTGTCACCGACACAGAAAATGGTTAACCAAAACCAAGTAGTTCTTATTTCTAATCTTTTTTTTTTTCTCAAGGGAAGATGTGGCAAGCTCTATGCCCCCTTGCAGTGCCTTTTCCTTTTCACACTGCTTTATTAACCAGACATACTGAGAGGACCTTCTCCTAGCCATAATCTATCTAGAATACGCAACAGGATCACTTCTGTTGAGCCAAGAAGACTTCAGTCTCTCTGTCCAGACTGTTCTTTGATTACATGGCAATGGAAGTCCACAGCAGTGCTGGTGGTTTGTGGTAGAGAAGCTCAGTTAGTTTCTACCAGCTGCATCAGAGAGATCTGTGGCATTTAAAACACCTCTGGAAGGAAGAAGGTTTTTGGTATGAGTTGACTGGATTCAGAATACATGCACCCAAGAGGCACTGGATTGACTAACTGATCAAAGTCAGTGGAAATTCAGCTCCAGGTTCCAAGCACATATAGCCTGAAACCCTTTTAAAAGCTCAGCTGAGAGCACAGAAGGATCTGCCTTGCTCTTGATCAGACGAACATATGGCATGGTGCACCTTTCAAAATGGCACAGTTCATCTCCTCCCTGCACTGCAAATACTGAGAGCTGTCTCAAAAAGCACAGCAGTTAACAATGGTACATTAAAACTCATTGCATGCCTTTGTCCCAGCAACTACTTTGAACCTGGGCAAGCGTACCCCTCAGTTGGCTCCAGATACAATGAACTATGATTTTTACATCATCCCTCTGCTTTGATGCCATAAGTGACACCTCAAAAGAACTGATCAGTTCTCATTAGCCATTTATTTTCTCTAAGTCAAGCACATTTTTCCAAAGCCTCTTTCTCCCACAAGACATTACACCCAACCTGGCAGTTTCTTGTTGGGGTTCAAGTATACTTTCAGAGGTATCTCTACAGATCTTCTCTGGAGATCTGCAGTTCCCTCTTGCCATTTCCTGAGCGGACAAAATCTGTTTAGCTAAGGCTGTACTACTTGTTTTCTGTCCCAGCACAAAGCCTAGCTTCCTCTTGACACCTTTTACTGCTGCACTGAGGAGGCAAATGAGTAGCAGTCTTTTGTAACACTCAAAGTAAAGGCATCAAAATGGCTTATTAAAAGGTTGTTTTGAAGGCTGTTCAAGCACATCTCAATTAACCTAACAAATCATGCCCCAAAGTATGTGTAAAACACCTCAGTGCTCAGCCCAGGAACAAATCAGGAAGCATGGCCTTACCCAAAAGGCCTGAGAGTGCTTTCACAGGCTGCAGAGCCAGGTCATTCACACCCTGACAAAGAGCATGGTGCACAGGCAAGAATTAACAGTTGTCTTTAGAATACAGGATAAATCCTACTTACTTGCTGTGCTGTTTTCATAGTTGTCCTGCAAAAACCAAGAGGTAAAAGGCATTATTCTTCCATAGGTCATAAATGTAGCAACAAGAGCATCAAAATCAGGCCGAAGAGAAGCACTAAGTTACGAGATTGACTTTATGTTATATTGCTAATAGTTTTCAGAATTTATCAGAATGGGTCTATACTGCTTCATCCCAGGTCAGTTAGAAGACTGCGTGGAAGTGCTCTCACCTGAATGGGGAAGCTCAGGGTAGTGTGCAGCAGAAATGCAGCAAAGACAAGGAACATCTTCAGATCCATTCTCCAGACCTGCAAGAGCCCCAGTTCAGGTCCTTATCTCTGCCCGTGCAGGAGTGCTGCTGCTAGATATACCATCAGATCTGGCTGAGTCACCAGCACTAGCCAATGGCGATCCAGGCAAGAGGAAAATGTCTGCAGCCTCAACTAGTTTAGCCTCTGGGCATCTCCTGATCGTGTGCTGTCGCTGTCACTGTGATCTGCTGGGAGCTACAGCATCCCTTAGCTTCATCCTGTCATCCGTGCTGCCCTCTGGAGCCCGATCAGCCTCATGTTTGTGCTGCTTCTGTTTCTTGGAGAAACTTTCCTAAAGTGATTAGTTTGGCAGCTACCACCTAAGACCACCTTGTTCCTAGATATCTTGCCAGTGTACCATGTTGGTGGATTTCAGATGGTAGGTGGCTTTTTTTTTTTTATGGCACAGAAGAGGCAAGTGTACATTACTATGGAAGACACAATACTCAGTCTGTGTCTTCCCTGAGAGGATACCCTTCATCTGCTCAGCTTATGGTTCTAGAAGTTTTCATTTTCTCCTCTGTGTTTCATATTTTCATGTGTTTTGTAATTTCTGGCAATCTGATGGCTGCAGAGTGTAGAGGAGGGCAATGAAGCTGGTGAAGGGCCTGGAGATAAATCTTATGAGGAGGTAAATCTTATGAGGAGCAACTGAGGGAGCTGTGGCTATTTAGTTTGGAAAAGAGGAGGGTCTGAGGAGACCTCATTGCTCTCTACAGCTACCTGAAAGGACATTGTAGAGAGGCTGCTGCTGGTCTCTTCTCGCAGACAATCAGTGATACAACAAGAGGGAATGGCCTCAAGCTGTGACTGGGTAGGTTTAGACTGGACATTAGGAAACATTTTTTTACATCAAGAGTCATCAGGGATTGGAAAGTGCTGCCCAGGGAGGTGGTGGAGTCCCCAGCCCGGGGTGTGTTTAAAGGTTGTTTGGGTGTGGTGCTTGGGAATATGGCTTAGGGGTGACCCTTGTAGAGTAGGGTTCTGGGTTGGACTCAGTGATCCTGGGGGTCTTTTCCAACCTGAATGTTTTTATGATTCTGTGACTAGTAGTGGAAAAGGAGAAAAAAGCAGCAGCATAAGCAGCAGTTAGCTGACTTTGAGAATGATCAACAGACCTGCTGCTTGCTGGAGGGCCCTTGTCCAGATGTGGATGTGGCAGACAGTGAGCAAGAAATGCTTGTAGGAAGTAAACCAGCCACTGAGGTTCTTGTCACAGCAACCTCTTGTTGAAGCCTCTTCTTGCAGCAAAGCTCTGCTTGGTGAACCCTAAAGGTACCATACCAGGGGAATTTTTTGATGCCTGATAAACACTTGTTTTGTGTCAGAACACTTTTTCCATGCAGGAAGAAGGAAGCTGAATTACAGACTGTCCAGGTTCTCTCTCTAGACCATGCCAGTGTTCAGGTACCTGCAGAGTAAGTTTCAAACCCACTCATGCTGTTATTCCCTCTTTTCTGCATTGAAGAAGATGTTCTAGGAGTTACTCATGTAGGTGGATGAGCCAAGAAACAGCAGAGGGCTCTCCACTTGCCTGTCTCCAAGTCATGCCTAGTTACATGGTACATAACTGGAATTGCAGGATTCTTCTTCATTTCACTGAGGGGAAGTTCACACACTACTGAGTATTTTAGGGAGGTCTGGACCGACAGAGCCCAGTCATCTGTCATTACCCCACAGGGTGGCACCACAGGGGAATGTGCTTCTCCCTCTCTGACCCTGGGTGAAGTATGGTGTGCCCTGGGCACCCGGCAGTGAAACTTAGGGTGGCACATAGTCCTTGTGACCACAAAAAACCAGATCAAGCAGGTGTTTTCAGCCTGCTGACACGGGCTGTTAGTGTTTCCTCTATTTGCAGAAATGCTTGCGCTAGGCGATGCTGAGTACCTTTCTTCCTGCTTGTGTTTCGTAGGGGGGAGCATCTTGTGCAGCTCTGCAGTCCTACAATGGTTCTCCAGATTGCTCACTCAATTCCGAGGCAGAACAAATATCCCTGGTGTCAGGTGTCTTGGTATGCCAAAACCATACCAAAAAGACCCTGCAGAATGGGGTTTGTGTATAATCTGCTCCCATTAGAGTTCATTAGGGTATAATCTGCTCCCATTAGAGTTCATTAGGGTATTATCTGCTCCCATTAGAGTTCATTAGGGTATTATCTGCTTCTATTAGAGTTCAGGGGGGAAAGGAAAGGAAAGTCAGGAAAAAACAGTCCAGGAGCAAAAAGAGGGATCAGAAATAGTGAGGGAATAAAACAAAGTTAAAAGCTTAGGAAAGTTGGTAACCTTAGCATCTTTGCAGCATGTTGTTGGGAAAGTCCTACATCCTCCTGAGTGACTGATTAACTACTTGTGCTCAGGAAAGAGAGAGGGAACTGGGCTGGTGAAAAGGATGATGCCCAGTTTATGCTGGACGTGCTAATACGGTGACAGAGCACTGCATGCCACCTGTTCTATATGCAGACACTCTTGATGACAGGGAATATTGCTGTTAAGATCAAGAATGTGACATAGCACACGCCACCAGAGCAAGAGGGATTCTAGCTCCTGTCAGCAAAAATAGGACAGAGGTTTTACCATGTACAGTGAAGCAGGTACCTCTAGCAGGCAAAGCACCACAGGAATAGTCTTCAACCTTTAGGAACCCAGCTAGGACTTAGCAAAGAGAAGCTGTCTGCATATGTAGGAGAAAAGCACATGGGAAATATAGTCAGGCTCGAGTTCCATCTATATGTTCCAGTTTCTGGTAGACAGTAGGGACCACACACATTTTGCAGCTGGGAACAATAATTGGCAGGTGTCCAAAATGAGCAACAAAACACCAAGAATGACTTGAACAGTAGTATAATGTACAAGAAGTCTATCAGCAAGAAGTACACTGCTCCTGAAAGACCTCTGTGAAACTTGAGTTACTCCTGAGGACATACACTTCCTCTGCAGAGACCTGTGTGCAGAACCCAGAACGGCTTCTGTTCACTTTCGGGCCTCTCACTTATGAGATAAACATTTTGATCCCCGAGGGTGTCCACAGAAGGGCAACAAAGCTGGTGAAAGGTCCAGAGAACAAGACTTATGAGGAGCAGCTGAGGGTCCTGGGGTGATTTAGTCTGGAGAAAAGGAGGCTGAGGGGAGATCTCAATTGCTCTTTACAACTTCCTGAAAGGAGGTTGGAGTGAGGTGGAGGTTGGTCTATTCTCCCTAGTATCAGAGTGAGATAAGAGTGAGAGTAACTGGCCTAAAATTGTGCCAGGTAAGGTTTAGGCTTGATTTTTAGGACAAAGTTCTTTCCTGCAAGAGTGGTCAGCGATTGGAACAGGCTGCCCGTGGAGAGGGTGAAGTCACCATCCCTGGAGGTGTTCAAGAAATGTGTGCACATAGCACTTTGGGGCATAGTTTAATGGCCATAGTGGTGTTGGGTTGATTGTTGGACTCAGTGATCTTAGAGGCCTTTTCCAGCCAAAATAATTCTATGATTCTGTGACATAGCAGTGAAAAAAAGCTGTTTTCTCTTCTGTTGCATATGAGAGTGCTCTGTAGAGTGTTTGCAGCAAAATCCAAAACAACAGATGTCTAAAAGTCACAATGCTTCTGTAGCCATTGTTCAGATTTAGCTCAGGCATGTGCCTTTTAGTCATACGTGTTATGCAATTATTACTCCCTTTGGAGTGTTTCAGTGTAAGCAGCTCCCACAATATAATGTAAAGCATCAAGAGCTAGTTACAAAAAACATAAAATTACTATTACACTTCACTGCTAACCTCTGTAACTACTAGCTGCTAATTGCTGAGCAGTAAAATGCAGGCAAAACCCCACAACCAGACACGTTGCTGTTGAATTTACGCAGTAGTCACCATTCTCAATTCCTAGTAAGATGTCACCAAATCCTAAAGGTGTAAAGGCTTTCCCAAATCAAACCACTGAAGCAGTGGTATGTCCACAAGGCAGAACTGCAACTGCTGTGGATCCACATCACATGGGTGAACACCACACAATTTCATTTAGAGTCCAGGATTTATGGCAAATCTGGACCAGGAATATATTCCTTAGGACAGAACTGCTCAGTATCCTTTCTCAGGAATGTCTGCTTTTGGGGAGCCTCTCAGTGTTTTGGCTGACTTTGATGTGGAAGACAAATTCTGCTTTTGGCTCACCGATTCTGAACCCCAGTTCTCTGGCCAGAGAGTCTGCTCCCACACACTGCTTCCAGCTCAGTGCTTTTTAGCCTCCTTCTCACCAATTCCAGGTGTTGTTAACACTGTTACACAGAGATTGTGTCCTTTTCTCTGCTGTCTTTATTATCAGATACTTCTCAGATATAAATCAATCCTCACATAAGATTTTTCCCTGCTGGCTTGAAAGGACTTTCACCCATTCATTCTTCCTTGTGATTCAAGTTGTCTTGGTTCTACAATCACATATGAGTACCTTCCAGGTTGCCTGTACCTTTTTGGTAATGCAGTGATGATGGGTGGATAATTTCAGATGAACTCATCTCAGCCAGCACTGTGCTCTGAGGGCTGAGGCTCTTCTTGAAGCACTGGCAGCCCTTGAAGGTTTTATAGGTAGGCAGCACAGACTTCAATTGAATGTCAGTCTTCAGTCATAAAAGACTACTCTAGATAAGGCAAAGTGCAGTTAGAAGCTATTTTCCCACACTCAGAGCATACTTGTTGCTTCTATGTATTTACTTGTCCTTCATGCTCCTCTCCACAATTCTTTGGATCCTACCTCCCAGAAAAGATCTGGATTTGCTCAATGTGATTCTTGTTCCATTGTGCTTCTAGTTGCTGAGGGGCTTCTGAGGGATTCCCACGTCCTTGCTACCACCATCCATATTGATGAATGCGCATGGTCCTTGGTAGAGCACTTACACACCGTCTCCATTCATAGTCCTTGCCTGGGCAGTGAGGGAAATCATGTAAATGGTGACCATTGGCACGCTACTGATTAGTCACTGTTGATTTTGATATTGTGGATGTTGATTTCTATTCTAGGAACTCTGATCTTCAGTCTGTCATCAGAAAATAAGCAATTAAAATAAGAAAACAGATTCTGGGGTTGGGTTTTTGTTGTTTGTTTTGGTTTGGTGGGGGGTTTTGTTTGCTAGTTTGTGGGGGTTTTTTTTGTGGTAGATTGTGCTTCACCAAAGAAAACTAAGTAGTTAGCAAGACCAGTGCCTAGTACGGTAACAAATTGGGGAAGTTAAAATGTTGTCACTTCTAAAGTAAATGTTGAAACAGAGATGATTTTGATTTCAAAATCAGCTTTCAAGGCCAAATGGAATGAAACAAAATTTATCAATTAAGGTAGCGTTTGTAATGATCCAGTGATTATGTAGGTTGGAGGGGGGGGGGGGGAGTGGAGGTGATGAAACTGGGACTTGAACAACTCTAGTAATGATTTTCTGATTGTCTTGAAAGAAACAGCAAATTCCTTTCTGCTATCAGAAGAAGCCATCTCATTTGTCTGCTGCCCTTAGGTGAAGAATGGAGGGATCAAAGGTTTTGGCTGATGTTTCCAGCCAAATGCTATGCTGATTGCAAAGGAATCCCTGTGATGGGGTAAGGTGCGAGCTGCAGGAGCAGTGCCTGGGGTTATCTCTGGTCCCTCTGCCCAGGGAAGGGAGACATGCCATCACACCCAGCTGCACACGTACAGCTCTGGGGAGGCCTCCTGGCCCTGCTTCTGTGTGACAGGTTGTGCAATGCCAGCCAGGTCTTGGGCTTGGTTTTATCTTCTGTGAGAAAGTCAGCTTTTAGTCACACTAAGTGTGCCATGAAAGTTACCTTGGAGAACACTGCTTTGGTGATATAACTAGGGGAATCAAAACTCATGGGTGCCTCATGGGTGCTTCTAAGATGATGCACTGGAGCCGACTGTATGTGAAAAGCCCACCTCTGCCTTCCTGGTACACAGATCTGCTTGATAAAGAGTCCACTGGTAATTCTAGCCATTGTCTCTTACCCTGCAGCACATATGCTCCCGTACTCTTATCATCACCACCAGCTAGCCACAATCCACTGACTGGTTTCCCCTTTGTACCTCATCAGAGAGGCTGGCTGTGCTGCCTGTCTCTTTCCCCTTGCTTTTTATTCACTCTCTGGCTTCCCAACTGTCCTATGCAGTTTTGAGTGTTTCAAAGAGGATCTCCAGGAGACGCTTCCAGTCTGACTGTGCAATTATGAATGCCAGGTCTGTGGGCACTGTGAGACTCCTGTGAATTACACCTGTTGACCATGTTAGCATATGGCTTTGCTTCCTCATCTGGGAGGATAAGCTGTAGCTCCTCTCAAGCCTCCTGGGCAGGTGAACTTGCACACCTTCCTTTGCTACTTCCGACTTTAGCTGGATCCAGAGAAATGCACTTTAGGAAAGGTTAAAGCATGGCCTATGCAGCCCCTGCCTTGTTCTAAGAGATCTGCTATCCAGGCAGACAGCAGTCACTAAATAATTGACATTGGAAAGATGGCAGCATGGGTTCCTGCATGTCACAGGACAGCCAACAACTTTGTTTTGCTTGTTGTCTGAGTATGTTAACAAAACCCAGTGGGTCTCAGACAGCCAGGCTGGGGGGATAGGGGCCAGGGGTCCTGAGCTGGACCTACAGGTTCTGGCAAAGGTTCTGCAGTGGAACTGGGGACAAAGGGCAAGTGAGTGGACTAGCAGGTTTGCAAGTGAGCAGCACTGGCAGAGCTGGACTGGGCTGTTGGGAAGCCGAAGGTTTCCCTGCACCATGATGCAGAGAAGCCCTGGGGTGGTTTGCACAGTGCAGCACTGTCCTGGGCTGAACACCTCTCATGCCTCTCTTTGCAGCAGTATAGCTTTTACAGGGAAATAACTCATATTTTAAAAGCTCTAACTTCAACTCAAGATTTACCAGTGTCATCTGTCACAGGAAAACCCCTCTTCATCCTCTCACAATTTCTGATGGCTGCCTTGTTCCTTGAGGACCCTCTTCCTTTGTACCATGCTAGGGCTCCTGCTACCCACATGTAAAAATGCACCATAAATTGTCATGGATTCACCCTTCCAGCACTCCCCTCTGGAAAGGAAATAAGGGTTGAATGAGTAATGAGTACACACATGTGCACACACCCCCCCCACACACACCCCCTTGCCCCTACTGGTTTGCTCCAGCTCACCCAGAAATTGTAGGAGGAAGGATCCTGGAGGAGGTGGGTGCCAGTCTGGTGCCTTCATTATTCCCTTGGGGCAGAAGGGACCTAATAGGGCATGGAGCATGACTGCTACCTGAGCCATGGCCAGTCTATCCCTGATGCTTCCCAGGGGAGCTGTGCCTGCATTAAACTTGGCCTGCAGCTGTGATTACATTAAAGAAAAAGCTTCCAAGGGGTCTCTCTTTCCACTCATCTGCAGTAACTCTGCCATCAGATTCTGAACATGTTAATGGGACATGGCCACATTACCCACCATTACCATTTGTCAAGCACTTAATGTTCTCTCTGTTGCTCAGTGAAGATGTACCTCTCTTTAGAGAACTTGCAGTGGAAATATATTAGAGAGGCTGTCTTGAGGCCTGCTGCAGGAGAGGAAAGCCTAGCTATGTTTGCATAGGTAATTTTTTTTTGGTTTAAGTAATTTAGAAGTGTGCATGGCCAAACTTTGATCTGAGGGCTTTCAGGTCTAGCCTTTTCGCTTCAGGTTGGGCTTTGCTGTAGTTTCAGTTGTCAGTAGACTCAACTTTGGCCTTCAGTTCACAGGCTTGAATGCAGGAAAACCATCTATTTGTACTGGGAGATTTGAGGTGCAGTTCTGGTTTCTTGCAGGGATGGTTCTGTTACGGATGTGCAGATGATACAGTGTGAGTTGAACAACAGCTCAAGGTTGAGACACTCTGAGAAAGCTTCTGCTTAGAGGTCTGCTCCCATCCTTTCTGCATGTATCTGCCTTCTATCCCTGATAAGCAATGTCATAAATGGGAGGATATTTGTATTATTCCTCTAAATAAGTAAATTCTTTGTGTAGAAAATTGAAGAAGTTGATCATGTGGAATATTCAAAGCTGTTGGTTTCTGGAGAGAAGAGAAGGGTGGAGTATTTATCACTTTATTCTGATAATCTTTGCTGATCTAGGAGAGAGAGAGGCCCATGTGTTACTCATTTTGGACCATCATCAAAAGGAGAAGAGAATGCAGAGTTCATCTCTCCAAGAATTTATGAGGGCCATAGAGACAGTCTTTGTGGCCTGTCATTAGATGAATTATGGCTCTACCCTCAGACCTCTGCTGTTCTGGTATCTCGAGGTTAGGCAAAGAAACAAAAACTAAGGGGGGTCACATAGCTTGAAAAACAACAGTAAAGTGCAAACAGGAAAAAAAAAAAAGTATCAAGTGATCAAGTCAACCTTTTTGCCTGATTAACCAGGAAAACTCTCTCACCTTTTGCCTGATTGTGCAACTAACTGGACAGCAGTGGTGATGACCTGCAGGTCAGACCCACATGCATCTATGCTGATGGATGTACTTGACTAAAGCCCTCCCAGATGGAAACTAATGGGGATGTTCTTTGCTGGCAGGGAAGGCAGTTGGCCCAAATTAGGAGCTGTTATGAGACAATGATAGCTTTTGCACACTCCAGTGTATTATTGCTGTAGCAGATGGTTTAACTGCTGTCCTAGGGTGATCTAGAATAGCCTTTCATTAAGCAGTGTTTTCACTTAAATTCCTCACTCTGCTGCTTACACACACATCTTTCCTATCAGCTGTTTGCTGGGGGTTACAAACCAAGCCCAGGAAAGGGAAGCCATGGTGTTTCTCCCGTGATAGACCGGCACTGTCACACTTACAGATCATTTCCTCTGGGATCACATCAGAATGGGTCATTTCTCCCCAGGCAACTCTCCTGTCCCAGCCCAAGTTCCTGCTGGTGGTCAAGGGGCTGCTTCACTTCTCTCCAGAGCTTCTCCTGCCCTGTGCCATTGAAGCCACCAAGGACTTACAGCTCTTCTTCCTGGTATTGGGAACTGAAGCAGGGAATGAAGATCTCAGTACATTTGAAGCCTGTATGGTGGTTGTGTGCTCCTCTCTTAAGTAAAATTGTGGAGGCTGATCACTGTAGTATACAACTGTCTAGGTCCACAACCCTCCACTTATGTCTGAATGTGCTCACCTGGTCAGGTCTGGAAAGGAAAAACCTGGGGAGAAAATAAGACACTGCCATCTCTACCTTCAGTTTTGGAGTAGCTGCTTCTCATCTGCCTTCCTTGCCCCTCACCTTTCCTTACGTTGTCAGGTATGGGGAAGGAGGCCTTCTTCTAAATGAGGTCTGCCCTACCCAACAACGGTGCCACCAGAGGCAGTGGTGACAAGCTGTCCTGTGCTTGTAGTGCAGCATGGCAGAATTTGCTGCCTGGTAGCTGTAGCAGCATTTAGCACTATGATCATTCTAGGAGCTCAATGTCTGATTTTGCAAAGAGACAAAGATGATTGCCATGTTTTGAAGTGACCCTGTTCTGTGGAAACAGAGGCAAGAGGGTTTTTAACTTTCTCATGAGGTGCCAGAGATCTGGTTTAGAAAATCAAGCTATAAGCTTTGTACCTTTAGGTGAAGGAAGTCCATGTGAGCTCCTTCTCACCTAGCAGACTGTAGAGCATACCATTAGGAGGGGTGTGTGTGGCACCACACTGTGCAGAGACTGATGTCTTTTTGCCTTATCTTTTCTCTGCCTGTGACATGAGAGGAAGGGGGTTGAGGAGCTTCCAGAAGGCACTGTATATTCTACTGTGAATGGAACAAGCCTTCCCAGATTTTCAGACTGTTTAGGCCACCTACATTGTTTTAAGTAAAGAAGTAGCCTTTGAATTGTGTAGTTGCTGTGCCCTGATCTGTGCAGAACTAGCCAGACTAGGAAAAGAAGCTGTAGGCAACTGTCTCTCCCTACACACTTTGCCACCCAACCCTTGAAGATTACACAGCTGTTTCTGTTCCAGAGACAGGAGCCAACCTTTCTTTCCAAGTGTCTACTACCAAGCATGACTCAACTTTGGACAGAAATTTTGACATAAGAGTAATGTGTTTTGCCACAATTTAGGTGAAATGCAAAGCTTACACTTTGCTGGAACAACAACAAAAAAGTAGTTCTCTCTTCAATTATAGCTCTGTGGTGAGCTAATCTTAACTGTGTATTTTCATCTGATAATCCCAGGAAACATCTTTAGTGGATTTGGTACCTCTGAGGAGTTTAGTTGCATGGACAGCAAGAAGAGCCTGGCACTGAGCAAGGAGATGCAGCCTGCTGCTGAGATGGGGACACCTGAGATTTATGGGCATAAGCAATGAGGGCATTTGATATGTTACTAGTGGTGTGGCAGAAGGTGTTGAATGGTGAAGGCAAGTTGGATGGGGAAATCATGAGGTTTAATATGACTGTGTTATGCTTAAGCTCATATGAAGTCTCTTGAGAGAAGACATGAGTGTCAACTTCAGATTTCACATTTGAGGATCAGTAAGATATTGCTATGGGCTCTGTAAGCTGTGAAATAGGACAGTGGGAATGGCAAAAATAAAGTGTAGAGATCCCTGTTCTCAACAGATAATTGATTCTCATATTCTGAGAGCAAGAGAAGACCTCCAAACTGAACATACAGAAGAAGTAAAAGGATAAAGAGGAGGGAAGGGTTTATGAAAATAGAGGGAGGATATAACTGGCTTCAAAAGTCACAGATGTATCCAGGAAAAAAGGACAGATTGATCTGGCCAGTGTAAGCACAGCAATGGACTAGGGACTGGGGAAACCAGAGTGAAACAGCTGGCTCAGGTAAGGGAATTTGCCATAAGAGTTTCACTCTTTGCTGCAACTGTGCCAGATTTCATCAAGTTTTACCTTGGCAAGGCCCCTGTGGAGAGTGAAACACCTGAGTCAAGTAAGGGAACTTGCATTAAGAGTTTCACTCTTCACCATGAGTGCATCAGGCTTCCTCCTGTTTTACCTTGGCAAGGCCCCTGTGGAGAGTGAAACACCTGAGTCAAGTAAGGGAACTTGCATTAAGAGTTTCACTCTTCACCATGAGTGCATCAGGCTTCCTCCTGTTTTACCTTGGCAAGGCCCCTGTGCTCTTCCCCATGGAAGTGCCAAAATGCTGAAGGTGGTGGCTATTTCGAGATGATTATGATTAGACCTGACTGTAAAGCTGTCAGCCATGGTGCTTGCTGGAGTGCAAACTGTGACAGACCTGTTGCTCTATTCCATGCTGGACACCATTGATTCTGGATAGCAATTATGTGTCAAACTTGATCAGGATGAGTTCAGATCTCACTGCGATCTTGATCTGAAAAGCTAAGAATAGCACAGATTTCTGCAGACAGCAAAACCTATTCCTGTTCTCAGTTATTTCAGAGGAAGGCACAGAGGTCACAGCAGTGGAGCAGTAAGAGTATCATGAGCATGAACCTATGGCACTCTTTGCGCTTAACTGTTTGTCAACAAACTTGATGGAAGACATTTGTCCTGATAGCTGGAGGCTCTTTGCTGAGAATGCTATTTTTGTAGAGGGTGTTTGTAAGGTCTGAAATGTGTATCCTGGCATTTCTCAACTTCAGGACTAGAAATTGCAAGTCTCTCTTATCTGTGATGATTTCCTCTGTTCTTTCCTCTGTCTCTATGTCAAGGAACAGGTTTGAGCAATATTGTCTTAGGGAAAATTGTTCGTGTGCTGTTCTTGATTTGGTAAACAGTACAAAAATCCCTGCAGCCATATCTCAAATACTGGGTTCAGTTTTGGGACCCTCACTACAGAAGGACATTGTGGTGCTAGAACATGTCCAGACAAGGGCAACAAAGCTGGTGAAGGGTCTGGAGCACAGCCCTGTGAGGAGAGGCTGAGGGAGCTGAAGAACTTCATAGGGGACTGAGGGAACTAGGATTGTTAAGCTTGGAGAAAAGGAGGTTGAGCGGAGACCTTCTTGTTGTCTAGAACTCTGAAAGGAGGTTGGAGCCAGGTGGGGGTTGGTCTCATCTGCCTAATAAAAAGTAACAGGATGAGAAGAAACAGTCTCAAGTTGTACCAGGGGAAGCTTAGTTTGGATGTGAGGAATAATTTCTTCACTACAAGTCAAGACCTGGAGCAGGCTGATCAAGACAGTGTGTGGAGTCTCCATTCCTGGAAGTATTGAAAGGCTGTGTAGATGTCTTTCTGAGGGACATGGTTTAGCAATGGAATTGGCAGTGCTGGTTAGACTTGATCTTAAAGGCCTTTTCTGGCCTAAACTATTTGGTGATTCTATATTTGGCACTAAGACTTATCACTGCTGAAGGACTTGTAGATGCTGCTGATGGGGATATCTGTGTTGGAGAGTGGACTGGTTCCTGATTTTTGCCTCAAGTTGATGCACAGACTAGTGACTGACACCATCACCATGACCACATAGCGTGGGGGCAGGAGTTTTCCTGTTCTCCAACCGCAGGACTGGGCGCTTCCTGTTTCCTGAACATGGAGCCAATTATGAGAAACCAGATCTAGCCCCTGGGAGACAGAGGGGCTCGAAGACCCTTGGAGACCCCCAGTGATGGTACTGATCACACACATCACCACTGGATGGTAGGTGTGGCTAAGCAAAACTGTTCTTGTAGTATGCTAAGTGGTGACATGAGTATACAACAAGGCAGCCAGATAAAAGGAGAGAGACTGTCAGCTTTGGAGGGAACATTCCCCCGCTGTGCTGGAAGAGGAATTGGCCTTTGGGATGCTGAAGGTCTGTGGTGGTGGTAGCTATTGCACCTGAACTTTTTTTTTCTTCCTTTTTTGCCAAAGGTGGAGATTTTGCAGTGGCATGGGTACCCTCCCCACCAGGAAGGGGGCACTCCGGTGGGTGAATGGAGCAATAGGGGGGATGAGCTAGCTAGGGATAGGCTCTTGAAATGGCTGCATGTTAAATGTGGCCATACAGGATCTAATGATTTATACAAGGAGGCACAGGCCAGAGGCTGGCCTGTCACCCAGGAAACTTGCAAGACTTGTATTTCAGCTTGTGAACAATGCGGGCATCGACTGGAGCGACAGCCCATGGGGGAATCTTCCCTTCAATTAAGAGATAAGGGAGCCTCTGGGAAACCTGGCAGGTTGATTACCCTGGGCCTTTTCGGAAATGGGAAGGGAAACAGTATGTATTGGGGGCACGAAAGTGATCCTGGGCCCAGTCCAAGCCAAAGCACTTCCACGAGCACTTAGGGAAAATACAGTGCAGACCCTGACAATCTGGTTTATCTTTCTCCCAAAACCTTATTCCATTCAGTCAGGTAATGGCAGGTATTTCACCGCTGCCAAAGTGCAGGAATGGGCAAGGCAATTAAGTGGGTATTCCACACCCCATATTATCCCCAACTAATAGGATAGTAGAACGAAACAATGGGCTCTTAAAATGATTTCTGAAACCTCATGGACAGAATGCCTCTGGGATGCAGTTACTTGGGTCAGTGATTGCAGTGGAATAGGTGGAGGTCCCCACCTAAATACCTTTTGTCCTAAACCCCTGACTTTAACCCCAAAGCCTCTGTTTTTGAGCTCTTCTGAAGAACCAGTTTTTCCCCCTGAACAGATGGTATTGGTAGAACCACCAACCATTGGCACTGCTCCTCTCATGCTCGCTGAACCCCTTAATAAATAGGCTTTAGTGGCAATGGTTTAGCAGTAGTGGTGGGGTTCTGAGCTCTAGGCAAGCATTTGGACTTGATCTCAAAGGTCTCATCCAACCTTGGCATTCTATGAAAGAAGCACAAGATTAACTCTCTCCTCGTTTTAGTGTCAGTTCTGCCGAGGGCTACACAAGTGTCTGTTTTGTCTTTCAGATCACCAGACAGACCTCACTGAGGAAAAATATATGCAAGAATTATATGTTGCACTGGGCCTAGCCAGTGTTCTTATAGGCCTTTTGTTCTGTTAATAGGGCTTTAAACTAGATTTGAAGGGGGAAGAGGCTGGAACCAGTCCCCCCAGACAGGAGTCTGGGGGTGGTAAGCTGGAGTCAGGGGTGGTAAGCTGGAGTCAGGGGTGAAACCAGCAGCCCGGCTGAAGTGCATGTACAATAATGAACACTAATGCATGAAGTATGGGTAACAAACAGGAGGAGCTGGAAGCCTTGCTGCAGCAGGAAAGTTATGATGTAGTTGCTCTCACAGAGATGTGATGGGATGACTCACATGACTGGAGTGCTGCAATTGATGGCTACAGGCTCTTCAGGAGAGACAGGCAAGGAAGAAGGGGTGGAGGGGTGGCCCTGTACATCAGGAAGGCACTAGATGCCATTGAGACGGAGATCAGGGATGATCGGGTTGAGGGCTTGTGGGTGAGAATTAGAGGGAAGACCAGCAGGGCAGACAGCCTGGTTGGAATCTGTTATAGACCACCCAACCAGGAGGAAGATGTTGATGATATAGGCAGCTTAAGGCTGTCTCAAGATCACCTGACCTTGTTCTCATGGGTGACTTCAACCTGCCTGACATCTGCTGGGATCTCAACACAGCAGAGAGGAGACAGTCTAGGAAGTTCTTAGAGTGCATGGAGAACAGTTTCTTATCCCAGGTGCTGCGTGAGCCTACCAGGGGTAAAGCTATGCTTGACCTCCTCTTCACCAACAGAGAAGGGCTGGTGGGTGATGTGGTGGTTGGAGGATGTTTAGGGGCCAGTGACCGCGAGATAATTGAATTTTCAGTATTCAGTCAAGCTAAGAGGGGCAGCAAGAAGACCTCCACTCTGGACTTCTGGAGGGCAGACTTCAGGTTACTCAAGGAACTAACTCAGAAGGTTCTTTGGGAAACAGCCCTTAAAAAAAAAGGGGTCCAAGAGAGCTGGACCTGCTTCAAGGAAGAACTCTTGAAGGCGCAGGGACAGGCTGTGCCAATGTGCCGGAAGATGAGCTGCTGGGGCAGACGGCCAGTCTGGATGGGCAAGGAACTTCTAAAAGAACTAAGGGAAAAAAAGAGGGTGTATCATCTTTGGAAGAAAGGTGAGGCAACCCATGGAATGTTTAAGGATGTTGCTAGGTCTTGTAGGAAGAAAATTAGGGAGGCAAAAGCGCATTTGGAGCTTAGCCTGGCCTCTGCTGTGAAGGACAACAAAAAGTCCTTCTATAAATATATTGATAGCAAGAGGAAGGGCAAGGACAACCTCCACTCCTTGGTGGACACGGAGGGCAACGTTGTAACAAAGGATGGGGAAAAGGCAGAGATACTTAACACCTTCTTTGCCTCAATTTTTACTAGCAGGACAGAACGTCTTCCAGACAGCTGGCCTCCAGAGCTGGCAGAAGGAGCCAGGGAGCAGCATAGTTTTCCTCTGCTCCAGAATGGGGTAGTTGGTGATCTGCTCAGCCGCTTGGATCCCCACAAGTCCATGGGACCAGATGGGATCCATCGTAGGGTGCTGAGAGAGCTGGCAGATGAGCTGGACAAGCTGCTCTCCATCATTTTCCTCCAGTCCTGGCTCACTGGAGAGGTCCCAGAGGACTGGAAGCTGGCCAACGTGGTGCCCATCCACAAGAAGGGCTGGTAGGATGAACCAGGGAATTATAGGCCTGTCAGCCTCAGTGCCAGGCAAGATTATGGAACAGATTATCCTGAGTGCAATCACACAGCACTTACAGGATGGCCAGGGGATCAGGCCCAGCCAGCATGGATTGAGGAAGGGCAGGTCCTGCCTGACCAACCTGATCTCCTTCTATGATCAGGTGACTGCCTGGTGGATGTGGTCTACCTGGACTTCAGCAAGGCCTTTGACACTGTCTCCCACAGCAAACTCCTGGCCAAGCTGTCAGCCCTTGGCCTGGATGGGAGCACACTGCATTGGGTTAGGAACTGGCTGGAGGGCCGAGCCCAGAAAGTGGTGGTGAATGGTGCCACAGCCAGATGGTGGCCAGTCACTAGTGGTGTGCCCCAGGGATCAGTGGTGGCCCCCATCCTGTTCAACATCTTTATTGATGATCTGGAGGAGGGCATTGAGTCCATCATCAGTAAATTTATGGACGACACCAAGCTGGGGGCAGGAGTTGATCTGCTGGAGGGTAGAGAGGCTTTGCAGAGGGACCTCGACAGGCTGGACAGATGGGCAGAATCCAACGGCATGAGGTTTAACACATCCAAGTGCCGGGTTCTGCACATTGGCCACAACAACCCCAGGCAGTGCTACAGGCTGGGGTCAGAGTGACTGGAGAGCGACCAGGCTAAAAGGGACCTGGGGGTGCTGGTTGATGGCAGGCTGAACATGAGCCTGCAGTGTGCCCAGGTGGCCAGGAGGGCCAATGGCATCCTGGCCTGCATCAGGAACAGTATGGCCAGCAGGAGCAGGGAGGTCATTCTGTCCCTGTACACTGCACTGGTTAGGCCACACCTCGAGTACTGTGTCCAGTTCTGGGCTCCTCAGTTTAGGAAGGAGGTTGACTTGCTGGAGTGTGTCCAGAGAAGGGCAACAAAGCTGGGGAGGGGTTTGGAACACAGCCCTGTGAGGAAAGACTGAGGGAGCTGGGGTTGCTTAGTCTGGAAAAGAGGAGACTCAGGGGTGACCTTATTGTTCTTTACAACTACCTTCAGGGAGGTTGTAGACAGGCAGAGGTTGGTCTCTTCTCCCAGGCAAGCAGCACCAGAACAAGAGGACACAGTCTCAGGCTGCACCAGGGGAGGTTTAGGCTGGAGGTTAGGAGGAAGTTCTACAGAGAGAGAGTGATTGCCCATTGGAATGGGCTGCCTGGGGAGGTAGTGGAGTCACCATCACTGGAGGTGTTCAGGAGGAGACTTGATAGGGTGCTTGGTGCCATGGTTTAATTGGTTGGGTGGTGTTGGATTATAGGTTGGATACGATGATCTTGAGGATCTCTTCCAACCTGGTCTATTCTATTCTATTCTATTCTATTCTATTCTATTCTATTCTATTCTATTCTATTCTATTCTATTCTATTCTATTCTATTCTATTCTATTCTATATGTGTGTGGCTATGTATGCTGTGTGTGTCTCACATCCAGCCAGCCCCAACAACCTCCACCACTGCACCTAAGAGTGCTCAAAACCTCATGTGGGAACTGATCATGGGCTTTGTAAGGGTATGAAATTGCACGGGTCAAGGGCTGTGCATAGCATTGCCTCAGTCTGCAGAGCAAGCCTGATGAGCAAGCTCTGGTGAGACCTCACCTGGAGTACTGTGTACAGCTCTGGAGCCCTCAATATGGGAAGAACATGGACCTGATGGAGCACGTCGAGAGGAGGGCCACGAAAATGATCATGGGGTTGGAGCACCTCTGCTGCAAGGACAGGCTGAGGGAACTGGGGTTGTTCAGTCTGGAGAAGAGGAGAGTCCAGAGAGACCTAACAGCAGCCTTCCAGTACCTGAAGGGGGCCTACAAGAAGGGTGAGAGTCTGTTTGCAAAGGCCTGCAGTGACGGAACAAGGGGCAATGGCTTTAAGCTGGAGAAGAGCAGATTTAGATTGGATGTTAGGAACAAGTTCTATACTATGAGGGTGGTGGAACACTGAAAGAGGTTGCCCAGGGAGATGGTTGAGGCATCAGCCCTGGAGATATTCAGGGTGAGACTCGATGAGGCCCTGGGCAGCCTGATCTAGTTGGGGATGTCCCTGCTGACTGCGGGGAGGTTGTACTAGATGACGTTTGGAGGTCCCTTCTGGCCCAGACCATTCTATGATTCTGTGATTCTTTGTGACACCCACAGCTGTAAGCTTTGTGTTTGAACTTTACAGAAACCAGGCTGTCAGTTCCTGATCATCAGGAAGGTGCTTGGTATCACCGAGAACCAGACACATTGCTTGAACTGATGGTCCTTGGGGAGTCAGTTGACCCTGAGGGAGTCAACACCATCTGGCATCCCAGCCATCTGAATATTTGGAACATAACAGGGCCAGAACTTGGCCAGAGTAATTGTCCCATCACAGAACCCCCCTGGAACCTAACTATACCGGACTAAGGAATATTGGCATGGCCCAGATTTTTCTATATTAAAGGGAGCCAGGCAGGGGATGTAATAATATTTTTGAGGAGGTGCATAGCAACCAGACCTGTTTTTCATATCCCTTTGATCCTGGCTTTAACCTGGTATTGTTTCCTGACTATTATGAAGTCTCTGTATCCCTTGACTTTGTGGTTCCCTGGTGTATCCACATTCCCTTGGGAACTGGGACTCACAAACCCAATTTTGACTTAAAGATGTGGAGATGGTCACAATTGAAAAGAAGCTTTATTCCACTTTCTGTCAGGAAGCCACAAAAGCAAGGGGATTCCTCTCTTTCCCATTGTCATGAGGTAATTAATTGTTCTGCTGGAATCAGGGCTAATACATGAGAACTCTGGCACCTGGAAACATTGAGAGCTTTGGTCTGGGATATGTGTACATGTAATTGCTTTCCCTGGCTCGGGTAGGAGATGAATGACACCATCAACTGTAATACTGCTTTTACTTCTAAAAACCTATCTTAAGCAAAGAAATGTGGGTTACCCAGAATACATTATCCCATGAAGTTTTTAAGGAATGCTCTAAGCTCCCCACCTTTACAATTCCATAACAATATAGGACAGGAAGAATTGCCACACTGTGATGTACCCAGCTCCTTTGGGACTGGCATGGGGTTGCTCTGATGGGAACTTTCGATCCATGACCAACTTGGTGGATCATGCAGGGCTGAAGCGTGCTGTTGTATTACCATCCTTATGTCCTAATAGGATAATTAATTGATCTATCAAAGCCATGAGCAAACAAGATGCCACTCCTGTGTCACAAGCATCCATGAGTTACCCTGACCAGTTTACAGGGGGGCAAAAATGGGGACTCGTCTTGCAATCCATTTTTGTTCTTGGTTCTGTAGTTTTTCAAAGTCAACTTGGTCTTTTAAATTTGACTGGCCAGGTTCATGTTCTGTCCAACTGGACTGAAAATGAGGTGAGACTCAACTACAACATGTGAGCAAGAAGGCACTGCAAAACCAACTTGCCCTTGTTATGTCATTGGCAAGGGATAATGGTGTTCACAGAACTTTAAACCTGTCAGCATGTGAATGTTGTGTTGTTAACCACAATCCAAGTACCACCATTGAGGAAGCAACAGCCAAATGCCTGAGGAGGTGGTGGAGTCACCATCACCGGATGTGTTTAGGAGGAGACTTGATGGGGTGCTTGGTGCCATGGTTTAGTTGATTAGAAGGTGTTGGATGATGGGTTGGACATGATGATCTCGAAGGTCTCTTCCAACCTGGTCTGGTCTATTCTATTCTATTCTATTCTATTCTATTCTATTCTATTCTACTCTACTCTACTCTACTCTACTCTATTCTATTCTATTCTACTTCTATTCTATTCTATTCTATTCTATTCTATTCTATTCTATTCTATTCTATTCTATTCTATTCTATTCTATAGGTTTCCAACCACACAGGTGGACTCCTTCACGTCCTGGCACCTGTGGACTTGTCTGACCAAGGCTTTCTGTCTGGACTCTTCAACACTGGGACTGACAGGGTGGGGAGAATGATTCACTCAGATTGTAGCAATGATATTAGTTGGATTTTTATTTGCAGTGGTTGGCATTGCAGTAGTGAAATGTATGATCAGGCATTTACTGAGGTCAGTTTCTCCCTCTGTATGTTATATTCCAGTTGCCACCAGGGAAGAAGACTATGTTGATATGCCCTGGGACAGCGGTGACTGACAGCGGTAGGAAAGGTGATTGGCACAAACAAAAATTGTAATACTAACCAACAGCCAATTTACAGCATTATTGTTTACTCACCTTTGTTCAAACCTGAAAGAGAAGCTTCTAGGCCCAGAGGACATGTGTACTAGGCTAGAGGGGGAGTAGAAATTGATACTCCCGCTGCTGATTCCAACTCCAATTCCTGCTGATCCTGACTCTGGCAGAACATGACAGCAGGCTGCGTGAAGCACGAGGACCTCACCCCCTTAGCTTTTTTCCATAATTCCATGGTTTGGTATCATTAAAATGGTAGATATGTATGTGCTTGTTGCTGTATTTTATGTATCTACAGCTTTGTTTTTTATTACTTTGAGTTTTTTGGGAGTTCTTGGTTGTTTTTTTTGTCCCAATCTATGTTACCGATCTATGTTCCATGCGTAACCAATCACCCTCTTCCTCCTCTGATCCTCCTGTTTCTTCTCCCCATCCTGCTCCCCCACCTCAAGTAAGTAAGTTTAAGTAAGTTAGCTCTTAGCTAATGTTTAACAAATGTTATTCACTGTTATGTTGTTAACACAGAACTGTTTAGACTGTTAATGAATGCTAACATAGAACAGTAATTGTAATGGTTTTTTGTAGCGTTAACTGAGTTATTGTGCACCCCCCTATGCCCCCCTGCCTCCCCTTTTACCTGTCAAATAGAATAGAATAGAATAGAATAGAATAGAATAGAATAGAATAGAATAGAATAGAATAGAATCAATAAAGTTGGAAAAGACCTCAGAGATCGTCAAGTCCAACCTCTCACCCAACACCTCATGACTACTAAACCATGGCACCAAGTGCCACATCCAATACCCTCTTGAACACCTCAAGGGATGGTGACTCCACAACCTCTCTGTGTAGTACATTGCAATGGCTAACAACTCTCTCTGTGAAGAACTTTCTCCTCACCTCAAGCCTAAACTTCCCCTGGCGCAGCTTGAGACTGTGTCGTCTTGTTCTGGTGCTGGTTGCCTGGGACAAGAGTCCAACTCCCAACCCCCACCTGGCTACAACCTCCCTTCAGGTAGTTGTAGAGAGCAATAAGGTCTCCCCTGAGCCTTCTCTTCTCCAGGCTAAAACAACCCCAGCTCCCTCAGCCTCTCCTCACAGAGCTTGTGCTCAAGGCCTCTCCCCAGCCTTGATGCCTTTCTCTGGACATGTTCAAGAGTCTTAATGTCCTTCTGAAATTGAGGGGCCCAGAACTGGACACAGGACTCAAGGTGTGGCCTAACCAGTGCTGAGCACAGGGCAGAATGACTTTCCTCTCCTGCTGGCCACACTATTCTTGATGCAGGCCAGGATGCCATTGTCCTTCTTGGCCACCTGGGCACACTGATGGCTCATATTCAGCCTACTATCATCCAGTACCCTTAGGTCCCTCTCTGCCTGGCTGCTCTCCAGCCACTCTGACTCCTGCCTGTATCACTGCATGGGGTTGTTGTGGCCAAAGTGCAGCACCTGGCACTTGGACTTGTTGAATGCCATCCTGTTGGACTCTGCCCATCTGTCCAGTCTGGCAAGGTCCCTCTGCAGAGCCCTTCTGTCCTCTAAAACAGATCAACACCTTCTCCCAACTTGGTGTCATCTGCAAATTTACTTATGACTGACTCAATCCCTTCCTCCAGATCATCAGTAAAGATGTTGAACAGGATGGGTGCCACCACTGATCCCTGGGGGACACCACTGGTGCCTGGCTGCCAGCTGGATGTGGCACCATTCACCACCACTCTCTGGGTTCAGCCCTCCAGCCAGTTCTTAACCCAGCACAGAGTATCAGAGTATCACAGTATCACTTAGGTTGGAAAGGACCTCAAAGATCATCGAGTCCAACCTATCAACACAGACCCCATGACTAGACCATGGCACCAAGTGCCATGTCCAATCCCCTCTTGAATGCCTCCAGGGACGATGACTCAACCACCTCGCTGGGCAACCCGTTCCAATGACAAACGACTCGCTCAGTGAAGAATATCCTTCTCACCTCGAGTCTAAACCTCCCCTGGCACAGCTTGAGACTGTCTCCCCTTGTTCTGGTGCTGGTTGCCTGGGAGAAGAGGCCAACCCCTTCCTGGCTACAACCACCTTTCAGGTAGTTGTAGAGGGCAATGAGGTCACCCCTGAGCCTCCTCTTCTCCAGGCTAAACAATCCCAGCTCCCTCAGTCTCTCCTCACAGGGCTTGTGTTCAAGGCCTCTCCCCAGCCTTGTTGCCCTTCTCTGGACACGTTAAAGTATTTCGATGTCCTTCTTAAACTGAGGGGCCCAGAACTGGACACAGGACTCAAGGTGCAGCCTAACCAATGCAGAGTACAGGGGCACTATGACCTCCCTGCTCCTGCTGGCCACACTATTCCTAATGCAGGCCAGGATGCCATTGGCCCTCCTGGCCACCTGGGCACACTGCTGGCTCATATTCAGGTGGCTGTCGATCAGCACCCCCAGGTCCCTCTCTGCCTGGCTGCTCTCAGCCACTCTGACCCCAGCCTGTAGCTCTGCATGGGATTGCTGTAGCCAAAGTGCAGCCCCTGGCACTTGGACTTGTTGAATGCCATCCTGTTGGACTCTGCCCATCTGTCCAGTCAGTCGAGGTCCCTTTGCAGAGCCTTTCCACCCTCTAACTGACTAACATCTGCCCCTAACTTGGTGTCATCTGCAAACTTGCTGATGACTGACTCAATCCCCTCATCCAGATCATCGATGAATATGTTGAAGGGGACGGGGCCCAGCACTGATCCCTGGGGGACGCCACTGGTGACTGGCTGCCAGCTGGATGTGGCACCATTCACCACCACTCTCTGGGCTCGGCCCTCCAGCCAGTTCCTAACCCAGCACAGAGTGTAGTGGTCCAAGCCACGAGCTGACAGCTTAGGCAGCAGTTTGCTGTGGGGGACGGTGTCAAAGGCCTTGCTGAAGTCCAGGTAGACCACATCCACAGGCCTCCCCACGTCCACCAGATGGGTCACCTGATCTTAGAAGGAGATCAGGTTGGAGAGGCAGGACCTGCCCTTCCTAAATCCATGTTGGCTGGACCTGAGCCCTTGGCCATCCTTCAGGTGCGCAGTTATTGCCACCAAGATGATCTGCTCCATCACTTTCCCTGGCACTGAGGTCAGGCTGACTGGCCTGGAGTTTCCAGGTTCCTCCATCCGACCCTTCTTGTGGATGGGAACCTCACTGGCCAGTTTCCAGTCACCTGGGACCTCACCAGTGAGCCAGGACTGGAGGAAAATGATGGAGAGGGGCTTGGCCAGCTCATCTACCAGCTCTCTCAGCACCCTAGGATGGATCCCATCTGGTCCCATGGACTTGTGGGGATCCATGCAGCTAAGGATGTGTGATCTTTCTTGTTTCTCTCTTCCTCTTATCTGTCTCATTACTCTGCCACTACAGGCAGCCTCCTACAAGGCAGCAATATCAGTCCACAGGGTGCATGTAAGAGACTGGACTGGTTCCTGATTTTTGTCTCGAGTTGATGCACAGACCAGTGACTGATACCATCACCATGACCACAGAACTCATTTCAACTAGGCAGTGAGGTGGGAAGTTTCCTGTTCTCCAACCACAGGACTGGGCGCTTCCTGTTTCCTGAACATGGAGCCAATTATGAGAAACCAGATCTAGCCCCTGGGAGACAGAGGGGCTCAAAGACCCTTGAAGACCCCCAGTGATGGTACTGATCATGCACATCACCACTGGATGGTAGGTGTGGCTAAGCAAAACTGTTCCCGTAGTATGCTAAGTGGTGACATGAGTATACAACAAGGCAGCCTGATAAAAGGAGAGAGACTGTCAGCTTTGGAGGGAACATTCCCCTGCTGTGCTGGAAGAGGAATTGGCCTTTGGAATGCTGAAGGTCTGTAGTGGTGGTAGCTATTGCACCTGAACTTTTTTTTTCTTCCTTTTTTTTTTCAGCCCCTCTTTCTCCCTCTCCTTCATGTTTGTGTATTTGTTGGCAGGAAAATAGAGTTCTTCAGTGCTTGACTCTGTTTTGAGTCTTAATTCTGTTCCTGAGAACACCAACAGAAGCATTGCCCTGGGTGGCTGGAGTGTGACACCTGGCAAAAGACCCCAGTAAACACAGTGAGGGTCTAGGCAGAGCAGATCAGCTCTCAGACTTTTTTTGCTATGATTTCCTGCTTGTGCCCCTTTGACAAAAGCTGCTGCTTTTAGGCTTTTACCTAAAAGCTGTGGGAAACAAAATTCATACAGGATGTGATGTCTACTGCAAGAGCCATCCAGGATTAGACCACAGCCCCCTCAGACTGAGTCCTCGCTCTGACAGGGGCCAACTGTGCCTTCCTAGAAAAGCACACTAGAACAGGATGTATATGATACTTCCCCTTTGTTTGTTTTGAACTTCACAGAATCACAGGATGTAAGGGACCTCAAAAGATCATCCAGTCCAATCCCCCCGCCAGAGCAGGATCACCTATACCATAGCACACAGGAATGCACCCAGGCAGGTCTTGAATATCTCCAGAGAGGGAGACTCCTCAACCTCCCTGGGCAGCCTGTTTCAGTGTTCTGTCACCCTCACAGGGAAATCATTCTTCCTCCTGTTTCCATGGAATTTCCTATGTCTCAACTTCCTCCCAGTGCCCCTTGTGCTGGCATTGGGCATCACTGAGCAGAGCCTGGCTCCATCCTCTTGGCACTCACTCTTTACATCTTTATCAATGTGAATGGCGTCTGCCCTTAGTCTCCTCCTCTCCAAGCTAAAGAGCGCCAGCTCCCTCAGTCTCTCCTTGCAAGGAAGACGTTCCACTTCCTTAATCATTTTTGTGGCTCTGTTCTGGAGTCTTTCAAGCAGTTCCCCAAGGTCTTTCCTGAACTGAGGGTCCCAGAACTGGACACAATTCTCCAGATGCAGCCTCACCAGGGCAGAGTAGAGGGGGGTGCTCTCCAGCAGGTCAGTCCCCAACTTGTCCTGCTCTATGGGGTTGTTCTTTCCCAGGTGAAAGACTCTGTCCTTGCCCTTGTTGAATTTCATTCAGTTTCTCCCTGCCCAGCTCTCCAGCCTGTCTAAGTCTGGCTGAATGACAGCACAACCTTCCACTGTGTCAGCCACTCCACCCAGTTTGGTGTCATTGCAAACTTGCTGACAGTGCACTGTGTGCCCTCACTCAGGTCATTGATGAGTATACTGAATAGCACTGGTCCCAGTACTGACCCCTAAGGGACTCCAATAGATACAGGTCTCCAACTAGACTCCATCCCATTGACCACAACTCTCTGACTTCTTTCCAACAACCAGTTCCCATCCACCTCACTCCCTGATCATCCAGACCACGCTGCCTCAGTTTAAGCTGCAAGGATGCTGTGGGAGATGGTGTCAAATGCTTTACTGAAATCAAGATAAACCACATCCCTTGCTCTACCATCATCTATCCACCTGGTTATATCCTCATAAAAGGCTATCATGTTGGTCAGACATGATACCCCCTTGGTAAAGCCATGTTGACTGCTCCTAATGACCCTCTTGTCCTTGATGTGCTTAAGGATAGTGCCAAAGGTCAGTTGCTCTATTACCTTTCCAGGGATGGAAGTGAGGCTGCCTGGTCTGTGGTTACCTGGGTGCTCCTTCTTACCCTTTTTGAAGATTGCAGTGACATTTGCCTTCCTCCAGTCCTCAGGGACCTATCCTGCTCCCCACAACTTACCAAAGATAGTGGAGAGTGGTCTGGCAAAGACCTCTGCCAGCTCCCTCAGCACCCATGGGTTCAAGCCATCAGGACCCATGGGCTTATGGATGTTCAGGTTGCTTAACTGTTCCTTAACCCTGTCCTCATCAACCAAGGAAAACTCCTCCTTTGTCACGCCTTCCTCTAATGCCTCAGGGTCTGGGGCTCCTGAGGACAGTCTGCAGCAGTACAGATGGAGATGAAGATTGTTTAGTAACTCTGCCTTGAGTCCTTTGTCACCAAGGCACCCACTTCATTCAGCAGTGGGCCCTACATTGCTTCTGGTGTTAGCTTTTCCTGCAATGTATTTGAAGAAGCCCTTTCTGACCTCCCTTGCAAGGTTGAGTTCCAATAAGGCCTTAGCTTTCCCAGTTGCCTCCCTACATCCTCTGACAACAGTCTTATACTGTTGGCCAAGTGGCCAACCCTTCCTTCCACGATCTGTAAATTCTCTTCTTCCACTTGAGTTTGCTCATCAATTTCCTACTTAACCATGCAGGTCTCCTGGTTCCCTTTCTCAATTTTCTGCTTGTTGGGATGCTCTGATCTTGAGCTTGGAAGAAGCAGTCCTTGAATATTAGCCAACTGTCATGGGCCGCTTTGCCTTCTAGCACCCTGTCCCATGAGATTTCCCCTAGCAATTGCTTGAAGCCGCCTAGTGGTTGCGAGGCTGCTGCCAGCTGCCTGTAGAAGGCCTCATCAACTTCCTTGTCCTGATCAGATCAGGTAGTCTGTAATAAACACCCACAGCTCTATAGGTCATGCTAGCCTGCCCCTTAATTTGCACCTTGAACCTTCCTTGCAGTTCTTAGGCTGGAACTGGGGAATTGATCCCTAGTCAGTTTCCCCAGCACGCTCAGGATTTCAGAGTCCTTCCCTCGCAGTCTCTCTTTTGCAGACAGGAATTGTCACTTGCTTGTATGTTCCTTATGCAGAAGCTGTTCCACTCCTTCAGTCACCCTTTCTAATCCATCTATGAACTTTTTCCCAATTTAGTGACATCCTTTTTTACACTGGAGAGACAAGAACTGCACAAAACGCTTGAGGGAAAGGCAGTCTGCTCCCAGAATCAGCTCATGCAAAAGCAGATGCTGCTTTGGCCGTTCTGCTGCTAGTTTGCTGCTTGCATTTCAGTTAAAACCACAACAGCGTGGTTTATGTGTCTTCCCTTCCTTTCTCTGAAAGTTTCTCCTGCAGTGAGAGTGGTACCTGCAGTCTGAGAGGCAGTGGGATGAGTGATGCAGCAGGGTAGAAGACACAGCTTCCAAGTCCTGCTGCAAATTCCTGCTTGCCTCCTTGGGCTTTCTGCCATAGTGCTACCTCCCACAGACCTGATGTAGCTTATTTTTTCAGAATGCTTACATCACAGAGTGCAGGCACTCAGCTCCTGTACAAATCAGACCACAAGGTACCAGGCTGAGTGTAGAGAAAATGAGAAAGAAACGTGTAATTATTGTGTATCCTCTCAGCTCCTTAAACATAAGTTCAGCCAGCAACCTGTACTCTTATTTTTCTTTATCTACTCCTTCGTTGGAGGGGGATACACATAAAAGCCAGCTGGTTTCAGTATATAATCCTGATTCATTCCTCAAAAGAGTCCATTTTATCAGCAAACTATTCAGAGTTCATTTGGAAACAAAACAGTGTGTCATCCTGGACTTGGAGCTATAAAGATAAGGCTGACATGGAAGTGGGTAGAACTAAAGCTGGAGCCATAGAACCATAGTTCTTGAATTTCCTGGCTTTGCAGCCTTAACGCAGCCAGAGTGAGAATTTTGCTGCAAATATCTGATCTCCAAGCTTCTCTTTGCAAAAAAAATAGAAACCAGCAACTCTGGCTGCTCTTTGGGAAGGACATGGTCACCTCTGGGAGGCAGCATTTTATTGCAAATACACAGTGTATGATTTGGTGTTTGAGGCTTCTCGAATCAGCAGTGATTATATGAAGAGTCTAGCAGAAAAGAGATGAATGTACACTTGCCCGTGCAAAAACAAGATCTGCTTGCTTGCTCAGCAAGAACCAGTTCTCAGGTGGAATGGAGGTAGGTGCAAAATCCACCCTCTTTTCCGGTGTTTGCTATAATGAGGTAGCAGAGTTTGATAGAAAAGCAGAATATCTGAGCTGTTCATCTGCTCTCAGCAAAACACTCCTCTCCAATTAGGAAAAGACTCGCACATTTGCTTAGCTTCACTTGCTAATTGGGAGCGTGCTTCACCTTGTGCTTGCCACTTTACTGCCTATCACTTGCCTTTCAGTTGCATATGCAGTGATTTGTTTTTCTTTCTTGCACCCAGCTCTGTCCTGAGCTGGAACCGGCATTTTACTTCCTGAATGTCCATCACCGAGGTGCTTAGACCTCACACTAAAGCATAGCCATTGTTTTTCTTCTGGGCTTTGTGGTGTGACCCGCTAACTCCTGAACACAGCTGCCCTTCCCTTGGCAGGTGGCCCTTCGGTGCTCTCAGGGGAGTTGTGAATTTTGAAATACACTCTTAGAAAGAACATCCCGATCGGGCCCTGTGTAAACATGAAACAACAGAGGGTACCACACTGGTGGTGCAATGGGGATTAAACCCCAGTTTAACGTGTGACTGAATGAGAATAGATCCCATCAAAATAAGCTGCACAACACAAGCCTTGATTAGTCTGGAGAGTGACTTGTTTACAAAGACCTGCAGTGACAAGTGCTTTACCATAAGGGTGGCTGGGTGCTGGACCAGGTTGCCCAGAGAGGTGGTTAAGGGCCCATCCCTGGAGATATTCAAGGTGGGGCTCAACAGAGTTCTGGACAACCTGATTTAGTGGAGGAGGGCCCTGCTCACTACAGGGGAGTTGGACTAGTAGATCACCTTTAGAGGTCTCTTCCAATCTATGTGATTCTATGATTTCAAGGCTCCCCATGATGATGAACTCTACACAATCCCTTGGAAAATGGTCCCACCAGAATTATGCCTGGTGTTGGAAATCTGCAACATGTTGCTGTTCTGAGGTTCTCTGGCATCAGCTCTGGCCATTATCTCCTGTGTTGCCACAAGGGATGCAAGAACCATGCCACAGCCAGGTTTACAGTGGTTGCTGGCCACAGAGGGTACATGGCAGCTCCCTGAAACAGGTACACAGCCAGATCTCCTGGATCCCACAGATCTCGGTCCCAGCACGTGTAGTGCCCTAGTCCAGAACCACCTACCAGGAGCCCTGCGCACAAGCAAATAGCTGTACCCTCTTGCATGTGTGCTAAATCCTCCTCCTGCAGGCAGCAGAGCGGCAAAAGGCTGCAGAGGCAGCTGGCAGGTACTTTCTGCCAGTCTGGAGCTTTCAGGAGCTCTATATCCAGTAACACCAGCTGAAACACCACAGCTTGAAGCTCATTTTCATGAGGTATATCATCATATATCTCCCTTTCAGAAAATGATTCTTTGTTCTTTTCTTAATTACTTCATGTATTTGATTTATATCAGTTTCAGTGACAGTGATGGAGAGGCCAAGCCCACATTCCTCTCACAAATCTTCCTCTTTTTTTTGGCATATAAATATCTGGGGGCAACTGTAATACTTCACCATCTGGAATACTTCACCCCTTGAAGGGAGGCAAAAATCCCTTTCTTAAAGCATATACAACCTGAGGCAACAGCATACAAAAGCATAAGGGGGTGGAGGTAGGCATTGTAAGCACAAGCACTTTCACCTTCACTTTTGTTTTCACCATGCTTCATTTTCTGCTTGAAAAGCAGTGCATGATGTGAAGAGCCGTGTGTGCTCTTCTGTCATTAGCTTGCTATTGCGTTGCCCGAAGCTGGGCGGTGTAAACACCTTGCTGTGTGATGCAGCAAGCTATTTTAAACTATCATCCTGTTCAAATCCTGTCCCAGTTCTGTAGCAGACCATCTCAGAATCTCATCACAAGTCTATACAAGTGAAAATAGCAGCCTACAGCTTCCGGCTAAACCTGGCTGGCACAAGGATTTCCCTGCAGAAAAAAAACACCTCTTCTGCCGTTCTTGTCTGTTGGCTCACGCCTGGTGAAATGCCTCGGTGAGAATCAGAGTATCTCTGACAAACACCAGCCCCTGACAGAGTGGGCTGAGTCAGAGAGTGTAGTCTGCTACCATCTTTCATTCAGACATTTGTTGGCTTTTCCTTGTGCTAGTGAGGGATTCCAGAGCTTTAATTCCTGTTGTCTAATGCTGGAATAAAAGTGGCAAATCCCTGTCCTGCTTCTTCAAACGGTTGGCAATTGCATTAAAAGGCTTCATTTTTCTGGTAAGGCATCAGCTCCAGCCAGGCAATACAAAAGCCCTTGTAATTCTCCATCTGATCTCTACTAACAATTCTTCATTCACATAAAGCCTCTTTCATATAGCCAACAGACAGAAAGGCCCAGAATAGCAGTGGCAAAGCTCAAATCAGGAACAAAGAATCCATAAGCACCAAAGATTGTCCAGTGCCTTATATTTTGTCAGAATATTGACATCTGAAGTACCAGGACTTGAAAACCATGTAAAGGCTTTTGCCATATATATGTGTACCTTGTATCAGAACCTGGAGAAAATCCATGGAGTGACTGTAAAATATGTTGTCAGGCCTGAACCTGCCCATAGAGTTTAGCTTGCAGAACCAGGCTTTCATCTGTCTGCCTTGGCAAGTCTCTTTGCAGTGGCAGAGGTGGCAGATACAAAAGCTGTGTGGTTCTGGATGCAATCAGTGTGACTGACCACTGGGAAAGGTCACTAACCTGGCCCCATTTGAGCTTGCTGCTGCTTTGGAGAAAAGGGAAACTATTTTATTACTGGGTATTAATGCAAGCAAGGATAAAGCTGGTTTTGAAATACATTCATGGTCCAAGTTTCTTAGACCAGGGTGGTTAAAAATAAGGGACCGCAATAGATAGGCTCAGTGACTGTGTGCACCAAAGCCCAAAGCTGCAGTTAAATCATAGACTCACAGAATGATAGGGGCTGATCAAAAAGATCAAGCAGTCCAACCCCCCTGCCAGGGCAGGATCACCTACAGGTCACACAGGAATGCATCCAGATAGGTCTTGAAAGTCACTGGAGAAGGAGACTCCACATACTCTCTGGGCAGCCTGCTCCAGGGATCTGTCACCCATGCAGTGAGAAAGTTTTCCCTTCTGTTGCTGTGGCACCTCCTCTGCTCCAGCTTGCACCCATTGTCCTATGATTTGACATCACTGAGCAGAGCCTGGCTCTGTCCTGCACATCTTTATCAACAGCAATGAGGACACCCCTCCAAGCTAAAGAGCCCCAGCCTTTCCTCAGCAGGGAGATGTTCCACTCCCTTCAGCATCTTTGTGGCTCTGCACTGGACTCTTTCAAGCAGTTCCCCGAGGTCCTTCTTGAACTGAAGGGCCCAGGACTGGACACAGTATTTCAGATGTGGCCTCACCAGCATAGAGGAGAGAAGGAGGAGAACCTCTCTTGACCTAATATCCACATCCCTTCTAATACACTGTATGTGTACCAGTTACAGGCATTGGTGCTCCCAGACATTTCCAGTCTGTGGCCTGTCACTGGTAGAAGCTCACATCCTGCCAGTGTTCAGTGATTAGCAAGGGCTGGTGTGCTTCCTAGCAAGAGCAGCACAAGGCTGCTCTGTGGCTAGTCTTATTAAAACATGGTATCTGATGGTGATTCCAAACATCTTACCTTTCACTTTCTGGCAAGCAGCTAGGAAACAACTTGAAGAGGTATAATATTAAATTAGTGTCTTGCAGAGAGATTTCAATGTGACCTTGCCAAGTCCCTTGTCAAATCCCTCCTTCTTCCTCTTCATCTATTTCCCAAATCCCAGGGGCCTCTGATCTAGCTAGTAGATTTCATTAGCACCTTGAGGAAGAGTTCATCCTGTGGAGGAAACTGAAAGCATCTGAACAGTGTGTCCATCCTTTTAGTCCTCTTCCAGACTCTCTCCTCCTTGTCTTGAGTGCTGATGGAAGTCCATAATGATACAGTACAGTCTTGAAATTCAAGATAAGATTTGATGGCCCTGTGATGATGATGCTACTTGTTGAACTAGGGGCTGGATAAAGTATTTGTTGGGTAAATCAGCAAATGGTTGCCATGGCCCACATAGCAGAGAAAGTTCAGATCAGGAGCTGTAGGTGCGAGGATGTTACTCAAGGTTTCAGAAGCTCCTGAGACATGAAGAGCAGGAAGCAAATGGAGCATTTAGCCAGAGTTCTCAATCCCTTCTGTGGGATGCTCTTCTTTCTACTGACCATAGTGAGAGATGTAGCAGACACACCGGAGGGAAGGGAGGCCATCCAGAGGGACCTTGACAGGCTGGAGAGGTGGGCACAAGCCAACCTCATGAAGTTCAATAAAAGCAAGTGCAGGGTCCTGCAGCTGGGTCGAGGCAATCCCAGGCACAAATCCAGGCTGGGCAGGGACTGGCTGGAAAGTAGCCCTGAGGAGAGAGACTTGGGGGTGCTGGGGGACAAAAAGCTCAACATGAGCTCTCAATGTGCACTTGCAGCCCGCAAAGCCAAGCAGATCCTGGGCTGCATCAGGACAAGTGTGGCTAGCAGGTCGAGGGAGGTGATCCTCCCCCTCTACTCAGCCCTGGTGAGACCCCACCTGGAGTACTGTGTCCAGTTCTGGAGCCCCTATTACAAGAGGGATCTGGAGGTGCTGGAAGGTGTCCAGAGAAGGGCCACAAGGATGATCAGAGGGCTGGAGCACCTCTCCTGTGAGGACAGACTGAAGGAGTTGGGGCTGTTCAGTCTGCAGAAGAGAAGGCTCCGAGGTGACCTCATTGTGGCCTTCCAGTATCTAAAGGGGGGCTACAGGAAGGCTGGGGAAGGACTTCTCAGGATCTCAGGTAGTGACAGGACTAGGGGGAATGGAATGAAGCTGGAGGTGGGGAGATTGAGGCTGGATGTGAGGAGGAAGTTCTTCCCCATGAGAGTGGTGAAACCCTGGAGTGGGTTGTCCAGGGAGGTGGTCGAGGCCCCATCCCTGGAGGTGTTTAAGGCCAGGCTGGATGAGGCTCTGGCCAGGCTGATCTAGTGTAGGGTGTCCCTGCCCATGGCAGGAGGGTTGGAACTAGATGATCATTGTGGTCCCTTTCAACCCTGAATGAAACTATGAAACTATGAAACTATGTGCCAGTGTTTCAGCCTGGTGTGGCTGTTCTCAAATAGACAGAAGACAAAGCTAAAGGTTTTCCTTCTGTGGGCTGAGCTGCAAAGGCCAATTTCCAAAGGCTCAGCAGTGTACTGGGGGATTGCTTCTGCTTAAGTAGTCTGTTGTGATTCTCTTCTTGATAGGTAAGGTCAAGAAGGTTGTAAGTATGGGGAAGGCATATGTCTGACAAGTCTGGTAGGGTGAAGAGAAGGCAAGATGATGGAACGTGCACTGTATCCCTAAGGATGCTGCTGTGCTAAAGAGGAATCTGCAACAATTAAAGCAGGAGCTGGATACATGAGGGAGGTGAATATGTCATCTGTATTGGTACAAAGCTGAGTGAGTCCTCATGAGTAAGATGGGAAATGTACCAAAAAGTAAAAGTCAGGAAAAATTCCATGGCAAAACTTGAGCTGCAGAAACTAAACCCCCCCTGAATTTCTACATACTTCCCTGCCCAGAGCTCATTTTGTTCCTGATCCACAGACATAATCTCTATTCCCAAACAGAAAGACAATGGCTCTCCCAGTAAAATTGCATTTTTTTCCAGACCCTTATAAGGAATATTTTGCTTCTTGCTCACTAGTTCCACTCTGGCCCACATATATAGTGACCCAAACTTGTAATCATTTGCTGGCCATGTGGTCCTCCTTGGAAACTGACCTGGAACACAGTTGCATGGTCACAAGAGGTGTCATTTAATCCCCTCTTCCCCAAGCTGGACAGCCTGAGACATTAGGCAAAAATAAATGAGTCAGAGAAAGTTAATCACTCCCTCAGCTCAAGAGGAAGCTGAGAGGGAGGTGTAGCCCTCCAGGTCCGTTCATGCAGGTTCTTGCACAGCCCACCACCTGACGCCAGGGTGGTGAGCAGTGTGACTAATCCCCAGCATACATGGTTTGCTCTCTCATCCTCTCCTGAGGATATATGCCACTGCCTCCTGTTTGGTAGGACTTCCTGCTGCCTTTGGAAAGACAAGTGCTGCTCTGCAGCACAGAAAGCAGCCCCAGAAGGTTCAGACCCTATGCTTTTGAGGGCCAGCCGGTGAGGTGCTCAGTTCTGGTCTGTGTTTTGTTTCCCAGCCTCTGGAGCACGAGGAATTTTTGCCTGGCTTACACACAGGCTTTATTCTGACTGCAGTGCTGTTATGCAGCGCTACCTTAACAGGGCTGCTCAGGCCAGCACCTTTTGGCCAGCACTGTCTTTGCCTTAAGACAGAAAAATTCAACTTCTTGAGCAAATCAGCCAGCTAGCCCTCAGAACTATTGCTAGAGCTGATCCAACATTTGGATGCACTTTTCTGTGAGTTAGCCAGCAAGGCCCAGCCCCTTCTGCTGACGTCTTTCCTCTCTATCACACATCAGACTTTTCCCAGTGGAGCTGGAGAATAGGCTTCAATGAAAACTGCCTGTTTGCAGCCATATGAAGACTGCAGGTGCCACGGGCACTGTTTCTTCCACCTGACCTGGAGCAGAAACTCCACCATAAGGGTGGGAAGGTATCCTTGTTGCCTAGCAAAGGTGGGATGATTTATCTCTGTCTCTAGATTGGTCCCTCTGCTGCACAAGAGAATTGTTTTCAGACTTCCAAGGAGAATGAAGCCAGGCTAGAAATCGGAGTGGATGTGTGAGAGCTGCTCTCCCAGGGAGGAGAAGGATTCCCAGGGTTTCCGTGCTTTCTGCTCCCTTGTACCACAGGACCATGGTTTTATCAGCCCCTGTGATAGCCCTGGGGGCTACCTTAGGGACTGCAACCAGCATCCTTGCCCTCTGCGGGCTCACCTGCTTCTGCAAATGCAAGCAACCTGAGAAAGGACTCTCAGAAAAGGACCAAGAGGACGACACAGAAAACACTAAGCCCAGTGTGCTTCAGCCAGTCCAGCAAGTAAGACACAGTCTCTCTAATTTACTGAGTGTTTTTAGTTTAAATTCAAAGGGTGGGAAAGTAACTTCTGTCAGGCTGCTCAGCCTGTGATATTTTCTGCCTGTTTATCTGCTTACTGTGCTCAGGATGTAACAACATGTTAGTGGGAGGAGGAGGAAGAGTAAGAGGGAAAATCAGGGTGACCCACAGAATTACCAGAGCAGGAGACAGCTGCCACACTGACAAATAGAAAGATGATTATAGCAAAAATAAGGGAGGAGGACTGGAAAGGAAATGCTGCTTAGCTGTCAAGCTGAATCATGAGGGGAATGGTTTCCTGAGGAGAAAAGATTGGACTTCACCAGGTGGCATGCAGGATTATAGAGAGGAGATGACTCCTGCTGGGGTCTCCTGTAGCAGCTATTTCTCTAATTCTAAGCATGCTATTTTATGGCTCCTGCAGGTTAGTTCCCTGTCAAACAGCTGGTTTCTGGTGAAAGCCATATCTCCTCCTCCCTCAGCCTCTGTAAGAGAGGGGGATTAATTATGTGTGAAGTTAAAACAAGACATTGAAATGATAATCAAAGGCAAGTGAGAATCTAGATTGTGATGCCTGGACAATCTCACCACACTGTGAGTTGCTGTTTCACTTACTACAAGAGCAATGTGGAGTATGGTTAATGTCAGGCATCCCTGGGTTGCTGATGGTCCTTCTTTCATGTTAGAATCCAACCCCCTGAGTTACTCCTGAGCTCAGTGCAAAGGAGAGCAAGGGAAGATAAGGGACCCTTCTAATATCCCCACTAACAGGGAGCTCTCCTTCAAAGGGAAATGTTTGGCTGATTTCCTTGGCTGCCCATGGCCTGCAGCATGAGCTGTAGCACTGGGCAGGTATCACCTGTTGGCTGTTCATATTTGTGCCTGTGTTTCTTTCACTTCCCTGCAGCTATTCAGCCAGATGTACAGCCACAGCAACCAGTTCCAAGGGCCAGTGATCTACTCTCCAACAGCCTTTGCATGCATTTCAGTTATCTGAGCTGGCTCTTATTTTTGTGTTCCTGAAGAGTGCAGCAGGAGTCCTAATTGAACTTCTCTGTAGTGTTTGTGATTACACATTCAGTCTCTCTCTGCTTGCCACTCTTAGGCTCTTCACAGAAACAAGCCCTGGCATCCTCATGCTCCCATTGCAGTTTGGTCTGAGGAAGGATGACCAAATCCACTAGTTCTATTGTAAGACCTGCTGCAGATACACAGAACTGCCCTTGCCAGGGCTTCTGGTTGTTGAGGGGTGGGAGGATAGTTCCACTGCCCATGGATGAACATCTGCACTTAGCTCAGGGATCCTCAAGAGGTTGCTGCTAACTGAGTGTTCATCCATGAGCATGGTGAACAGCTCCCAGTACCTGTTTGCATTTCCCTAGTATGAATTTCACCTGTTCTTTTGTTTGATAGCTATGTTATGTCATGTCATGTCCTTCCCAGGCTCCTGTCTTGCCTTTGCTAACCTGTACAGGAGATTGGAGAACTTCTGCATTTGAGGATGTGCTGTAACACTGAGATTTTCCAAGTTTACATTTCAAAGGAATGAGAAAAGTCTAACTCTGACAGACACATCACTTTGCATAGCATTTTTCTCACTGTTCTCTGCAATAACATTACCCACAGATATCTTTACCATCAGTCTCTTTCCACAAAAGACTTTTTGGTGTTGCCACCTTCTAGCTCAGAAACCTCTCATCACTTTAACTCCATCCTAGGACTGGACACTTTTATACAGCCTTTTGGGAAACATCTTGGGCAAGTGTTCATCTGTCCTGCAGCTTGTCCTTTAAGGTTGTCATCCTGGTTGCATGCTTCAAGTAAGCACTAGGTGATGGTAAGTTCCACTTAACCCTCCAGTACCCAGGACTTTCACAACACTACTACTGTCATCCAGTCACTAGTGGTGTCCCCCAAGGATCAGTACTGGGCCCCATGCTCTTTAATATCTTCATTGATGATCTGGATGAGGGCATTGAGTCCATCATCAGTAAATTTGGGATGACACCAAGCTGGGGGCAGGAGTTGATTTGCAGAGGGACCTCGACAGGCTGGACAGATGGGCAGAGTCCAAGGGCAGGAGATTGAACACATCCAAGTGCCAGGTTCTGCACATTGGCCACAACAACCCCATGCAGAGCTACAGGCTGGGGTCAGAGTGGCTGAGAGCAGCCAGGCAGAGAGGGACCTGGGGGTACTGGTCGATGGTAGGCTGAACATGAGCCTGCAGTGTGCCCAGTCAGCCAGGAAGGTCAATGGCATCCTGGCCTGCATCAAGACCAGTGTGGCAAGCAGGAGCAGGGAGGTCATTCTGCCCCTGTAGTCAGCACTGGTAAGGCCACACCTTGAGTCCTGTGTCCAGTTCTGAGCCCCCCAGTTTAGGAAAGATGTTGACTTGCTGGAATGTGTCCAGAGAAGGGCAACAACGTTGGTGAGGGGTTTGGAGCACAGACCTATAAGGAGAGTCTGAGGGAGCTGGGGTTGCTTAGCCTAGAGAAGAGGAGGCTCAGGGGAGACTTTCTTGCTGTCTACAACTCCCTGAAGGGAGGTTGTAGCCAGGTGGGGGTTGGTCTCTTCTCCCAGGCAACTAGCACCAGAACAAGAGGACACAGTCTCAAGCTGTGCCAGGGGAGGTTTAGGCTGGAGGTTAGGAAGAAGTTCTTCATAGAGAGAATGATTGCCCATTGGAATGGGCTGCTTGGGGAGGTGGTGGAGTCACCATCACTGGAGGTGTTTAGGAAGAGACTGGATTGGGTGCTTGGTGCCATGGGTTAGTTGATTAGGTGGTGTTGGGTGATAGGTTGGACAGAATGATCTTGAAGGTCTTTTCCAACCTGATCATTCTATTCTATTCTATTCTATTCTATTCTATTCTATTCTATTCTATTCTATTCTATTCTATTCTACTCTATAAGATTTTACCACAACTTGACCTACAGGCATCAAATTATTCAACCTGCCTTTAATGTATCACTGTTAGCTGAGTGATTACGTTCTCTTTTAGCATTGCAGGCTTTGTAATGAGCTCAGAAGTAATGTAATGACTTCAGCAGTTACTGGTTTGGTTGGTTGGGGTTTTTTTTAAGAAATCTGTCCAAGTCTGAGACACAGGAACAGGTTGCCCAGAGAGAGTTTGTGGTTGCCCTCTCCCTGGAGATGTTCAAGGCCAGGTTGGATGAGGCCTTGAGCAACCTGGTCTAGTGGAGGGTGGCCCTGCCACCCTCTGGGAGGACAGGGGAGCTGTAACTAGATGATCTTCAGGGTGCCTTCCAACCCAAACCATTAATGGATCCATGAATCTATGACATTCTAGCAGGCGAATGAACATTCTGTCACAGAAAGTGCAAAATGTTCTTAGTTTGCATATTCCATATGCTTAACCATTCCTTCCAACAGTGCTCTTGCCAGGAACATGTGTTCCCCTGTGCTGCCACTGACTCAGGATCAGGCTCTAGACCTTGAGGGAATGAATCTCAAATTGAGTTTCATAGATTCACAGAACACCAGGTTGGAAGGGACCACAAGGATCATCGAGTCCAAGTTTTCAGGGTAAGAACATAGTTGGAATGAGGTGGCCCTGCACCCTGTCCAGCTGGGCTTTGACACTGTCTGATGTAGGGGGTTCTACCACCTCCCTCAGGAGTTTATTCCAATGTTTAATATTCTGAATGGTGAAAGCATTTTTTTCTGGCATCCAGTCTGAATCTCTCCAGTAGCAACGTGTCCCCATTACTCCTTGTCTTCACCATGTGACTCCTCGTAAGTAGGGAGTCTCCCTCCTCAGGATAGCTGCTCTTTATGTATTTGTACATGGTTAGGAGGTCTTCCCTAAGCCTTCTCTTCTCCGGGCTGAACAAACCAGTTCTCTCAGCCCTCCTTCATATGACAGGTCTGCCAGTCCTTTGATCATGGCTGGGCCCTTCTCTGGACCCTTCCCAGCCTGTCCACAACCTTCTTGTATAGTTCTGAGCGTGTGTCTGTGTTTATAAATTGTCCTGTTTGGACTTCGTACCCTGGTTGTCCTGCTCAGTACTTGACATGCTTAATTATTGAAGCCTGTCAGGGCCACTGGCTCTGATAAACCCAAGTGACAAAAGAGAGATGAAGGCATACTGCCTTTTATTCACTCAGCATGTCAGCTGTGACAGTGATGCTTGTGTTTGCTACAGGCAGAGGCTCCCCACGGCTATGCCCTGCATATGCAAGGAGGAAGAGATGGAACACAGATACACCTACAGAACAATTAAATGCTGCTGGCAGCTTGCAGAGGCTCAGGGAGATGTGGGTTTCCACACACATTTTTCACACAATGGGAAGATTCCTAAACACATCTCACAACCTGGTGCATTGTTTGAGTAACACTGGGCAGGGACCCAGAAGGGTCTGTTGCAGCCTCTTTCTGACTTTCAGTTTCTTGTCTTTCACACGTTTTGTGCAGAACTGAGTTGTTCTTGCTCACCTCTTTATTGAAGGAATTGCTGAGGAGTTGCAAAGGGAACTTCCATCAGGGCACTGCTGTGTAACTAGATCAGCAGACATCACTTGGGAACAGAGCTGGCAGCAAAAATAATAAACAGAGGCAGATGCAGTTGGAAGAGGGGGTGGGCTAGTCCCACTGAGCTTGCATATGTCCCTCATCTCTAATTCTGCAGAGCAGACAGACAGGAGGAATATTTAGACCTGGTGGAGCTCTTTGTTGCTGTGTGCTGATGAGTTTCCTGCCTGAATGTCTGGCATTTAGCAAGTGGAAGGAAAGATTGTACTGACAACACCTCACACAGGCATGGTGGTTTTCATCCCAAAGGATCACCAAGTGCTTCATGTGCTAGCAGGCATGCTGCTCTGCTGTGGTGCTCAGTGCCTGGTGGGGCACCAGCCTTACACAGGACTGCAGGAGAGAAAGGACAGCAGAGCACCCACCACAGTAGGCACAGGCACGCAGAAGGTGACCTGGTTTCTCAAGCTGTTGTCTGGTGGTTCCTAATATGTTTTGCTTGGTCTGCTTTGATTTTAGAGGAGTGGAAAAGTGCATTTAAGTCTTGGATGAGTAATTTTTTATTGCTTCTGTACTGTAGGACTGGTGAGGCTCTCATCTCCGAATGCAGGATCTCACAGACCTGCACCATATGGCTTACATAAGATTTAAATTCAGCTGAGTGCTAGGTGAGGACTACACACAGTGGCATCTTTCCTTCTCAGCCCACTTCTCTTTCAGAGCTCTTGAGAAAATGCTGTGTCACGTAGTACACTTCCTAAACACTGATGCTCCAGCGGCCTTGAGAAGATGGAGCTGCTGACCTAATTAGCTCTTCACCATTGCCAAGTGCATGCAACCATAGCGCTAGGATCTCCATTAGCTGAGCCTGAGTGAAGAGCTAAGGCTAAGGTCCAGGTCTGCTCTATTTTCTTCATCTCTGTTTCTTGAGGAATAGGCATACTCCCTCGGGGCCTGTGAACTGGGGCCACAAAGTCCCAGCACAGCCAAGTGCTTCAGGGTATCATCTGTACTCATTATTAATAAGAAACAGTGAGACTAATGAAAATCTTTAATTACAATTATGAACATTTCCTGGCTCACCCTCTCTCTAAACTTACCACAGAATAGGTTGGCAGGCAGCAGGGTTGGAGAGAATCCCACTGCACAATAATCAACCAAAGGGGCAGTTTTACCTCTGCTTTTTTTTCTTTTCATGTTTTGGAAACATTAATAACATCTCTTTCAAAGGACAGGGTCACTTGCTAGTCAGCTTCTGTTCTTTCCCATCAATGAATCCAAATATAAATGAATCAAGAACAATTTCAGTTGTGAGCAGGCAGGATTCTTTCCTGGGACATAAGGAAGAGAGGGCTGTTATATTCCACTAAAATATTTGCCATCATTTTGGGAGAACAGTTGTGCCTTTGTGGTACCTCTGCTTGGGCTGCCTGAGCACTGAACCATCTTTCAAGGTTCTTCTGTTCATTCCATGTTCACAATTCAGCAGGGAACTGAAATGCTGAGAACAAATTCAGCTACCAATCCAAAATTAAAATGTGTATCTGAGGGAAACGTGTATCTGAGGGTCAGGTGGAGTTCTGGTACACAGAGCCAGGAGATAGTCATACACAGAATCACAGAATGGTCTGGGTTGGAAGCAACCTCCAAAGATCATCTAGTCCAATTCCCTCTGCAGTCAGCAGGGACATCTTCAACTAGATCAGGTTGCCCAGAGCCCTGTCAAGCCTCACCTTGAATATCTCCAGGGATGGGGCCCCAACCACCTCCGTGGGCAACCTGTTCCAGTGTTCCACTACCCTAATGGGCGCAGAACTTGTTTCTGACATCCAATCTAAATCTGCTCTGGTCTAGTTTGAAGCCATTGTCCTTCATCCTGTCCCTGCAGGCTTTTATAAACAGTCTCTCTCCATTCTTCTTGTAGGCCAGGAGGCTGAGATGATCACTGAATCAAGTACTCTTGGTGTACCATTGCAGAGATCATTTGTTCAACCAGTTTTCTTGTCTTACTACACCATGGTTGTACTTGCTCCAGGGGTCTGTATGATTCATGCCTTTGCCTTTCTAATGCTCAGTACATACTCATGTAATGTTCTGAAGTCTGTGGGTGCCTGCAGCCTCTTGATTTTGGGTCGGACTTAAACATGAGGGTAAACAATACCATATTACAGTCAGAGGAAAATTAACTTCCTGTGTTAAGTGAAAGCACAGACCTGTGAAAGGAGGGTTATCTGGTACAGAAACAGAGGAATAATCAATCAGTAAGAGCCTGTCCTTTTCTTCTGGAAGCCAAACATCTGTAGAGAAGTAAACCTCAACATTGAGTAGGAGGATATCAGCTTTGTCAAGGAAATCTCTACATACAGGCAGTGGTTTCTACAAGCCGAGAAACAATGATGTGAGAACGACCAGGGGCGCTGTCTTTTCTCCCTTTGCCTCAGATCATTTAACACTGAGAATTAGGCTAATTGGTGCACAGTAACAAGCAAGGTTTTCATTTTCAGTTCAACGTTAAGAAAACCGCAGAGCCAGTCCAGCCTCGAGCGCTCCTGAAGTTTCCCAACATTTATGGCCCCAAACCAGTAGTAACTTCACCTGAAATCGTTAACTACACACAGTACTCCCTGAAGACCACAGAGGAAACAGCTGCTGGGAAGCACACTGGTCTGGATGAGAGCAGGATGAAGATACAGGTCAACGAGGAGCTCTTTGTACTCCCTCAAAACGGTAGGAGCAATTTGGTCTGCAGACTAACCACTGCTTTTTCTGGGCATGGATCTGTAACACCTCTGAGCATAATGTGGTTGTGGTTAGAGAAATAAATGCGAAAAGGAAGTTCTGGAGCGATGGTTTTTGCTCTCTCGCCATTGTGAGTCCTGCCTTCAAAGCCTGTGTTTGATGCACAAAGTGGGCGTGGAGCTCATCAGGATGTTCAGCTAACAAGGCTGCGGCATTGTGTGTGCTTGTAAATCTTTTTGTACCTAAAGCATCTGTTATGTTGAAGAATCTGGCTCACTGGAAGCAGACATTTTGTGGGAAGACATGCATTTAAGTGTGGTTTTATTGAGAGCAGGTACCAGAATATAGGTACCTGCCAAAAGCAGGCAGAGTATCTCCTCCAGGACAAACCCTGGCTGTCCAGCCACTGTTCTTGTTGGGGACACTGGCAGCAGGGCTTTGAGATTTTGCTTTGCTTTATTTGCTCTGCTGCCTTTTTTTTTTCCCCCTACTGGTTGGGTGAGAAGGTCTTAGCTTGTAACGTGCAGCAAGAGCAGAGGCTGACAAGTTTTGCCAAGCAGAATTCTTGTTTTCCAGCCAGCCCAAAGGGTAACATGCCAGAGCCTGGAGCCTGAGAGAAAATTCAGTGTTAATAATATACATCTGGCAGCACCTCTTGGTTGCTCCCATACCGATTTTTACCTTCAGAATAATTGACTTGTATGGTTACCACACTAACAAATCCTTCCTGAAGATCTACCAGAAACACTGTCATCTGGCATGATTCTTTTTAAGGAAACTCTGTTTGGTCTTGTTGGGGCTTTTTTTTGTTTTTAAATGGCTTGAGATTGTATTTTTTTTCCTTCTGGGAGGATGATAGCTACATTCACCCCCCACCCCCCCCCCAACTCGAGACTTGTGAGCACAGAAAACAAAGCACCAGGAGAAGCAGCTGCATTGGAGAGAGAGAACATCTGAACCACACAGAGGATGGGGAGCCTGAAGGCTGATGGCTAGATGTAGGGCAAAGCCTTATAGAAATGTGTTGGTGTAAAAGTCTCTGCACTGCTAATGCACAAGCAAGTTTGCTTCCTGCTGTGCCTGATTTCATAGCTCAGGTGTTGCAGAAATAGAGCAAGAACTGTTGTGTTCTCCTTTGAGTGCCACACTGAACCTCTCTGGAGTGTGGCTGAGGAGGACTGGCTCCAATCTTGTTTCCTGTGTGAATCAGAACTAACCTTGCAGATGATGACAAAAAGCTGTGGCTTCCCTTTTAGTCTTGCAGCTTGCTTTATTTCAGTGTGAAATGTACTCAGTTTCAAAATCCCATGTGGAGAAGCTGCCTCACAGCTTCCCAGGCTCATTATCTGCAGCCTGGTCAAGCACTATAGAAACAGATGTCTTCTGCATGACAGAAAAATACTTAGAGAGGTCTGAAGTAAGGCAGAGTTGCATGGCCCCTCAAAATCAGACGTGAGTTCTTATTCCAAAGAACACAAGATTTAATTCACCAGTGCAAGTTAAAAGCAATTTAAAACAATAGTGCCAGTGGATTGGCTTGGAATGGACCTTAAAAATCACCCAGTGCCAACCCCTTGCCAGGGGCAGGGACACCTTCCACTAGACCAAGTTGCTCAAGGCCCCATCCAGCCTAGCTTTGAACACATCCAAGGCTGGGGCCTCCAAATATAACAAGTGCAGTTTAGACACCTTGGCCTAGTCACAAGCTGCATGAGCAAGTGTGTGAAGAGCACAAGGTGGTAGAGAGCAGAAGGCTTTTCCAAGTGCTGCAGAAAGAGCTGAAAAGGTGAGAAAGCATCAGAAAAAAAAAGGTCGTGGAGGCAGATTGGAGCATAAATGAGATAGTAAGCCATTTAGAAAAGCTGGATCACAACAGGGTGGATATGCACTCCTTGGAAGGTGGAGACCTGCTGGCTAAAGGGTTTGTTTCAGTTGCAGGTGTGGTAAAGGACGTGTGTGTTACAGAGCACTTGAACCCCGAGAGGGCAGCCAGCTGCAACCAGGCCCCCGAGCTGCACTACTCCCTTGCCTATGATCAACAGAAAGCTGAGCTCTGTGTGGCCCTTCTGGAAGGTAAGGGACAGAGGTCTTCCTTCTACTGGTGAGTCTCCATCTTGGGGGTACAAGACACCTGCTGATTTTATAGAGCTCCCCTCCTACCTGAAAATCAGTGTGTGTCCCTGGGACCGCTGGCTGTTTCACTGGCCTGCGGAATACAAACACTGTGTCCACACAGTGTCCCTGCTCCAAGTGAGGTGAAGGGCATGGCTTGGGGACAGCTCTTTGCAAAGCTCAAAAGCAGAAGTCAGGAATCAGGATGGGCTCTTCCAGTCCCAGGCATGGTACAAAGCAACCTCTTCTTTTTATTTCTTCCCTTTGGGGACAGGGGCTTACTATCTTCTTCCTCTCTGTAATTTTCATTCTTTTGCTGGACCCTGCTCCCTACTGCCTCTTCTCCAGTCAAGTCAAAGGCTGAGCTGGAGATACCAGTCTGGCCTCGCTGGGCTCTTGAGGAGGGTCCCTCAGGCCCTGTGTCACTCTCCAAAGTGGGAACTGACAACTGTAACAGCTTCTCCGCTCAGGGCTGGAGCATCATTGGTTCCCCTGGGAAAGTTAAATCAGCTGAGTGAATAATTCATGCAAGAGTGCAGATCTCTGTGGAAAACAAATCAAATCACACCCTCTGAAGTGAGAACTAGAAGGGTGCTAAGTGGCAGCTGTTGTTTCGTGCTGCCTGCCAGCAGCAAGCCCACTGCTCCTGTTCAGGGGGACACCTATGCCTGCTGGCTGCCACCTTGGCTCTCCTCTGTGTGTGCTCCTCCCTGGCTGCCCTGGGCAGGATCTGTCTTTGCTCTCCAGTTTCAGTCCCCTGAGAAACCAAAAGACCTCTGGGAACCATAGATTCTGGCAGTTCAGGAGCTGCAGTCTTTGGGCTGGTTGCAGCAAGGTTTGCCCACAAAGCCATGCTGCTTCTTGACCCCTCAGAATAAGGCAGGCTCCTCTTGCCGTGGAGAGGGCAGCCCAGTTCTGCTGATGCAGCTGAAGAGGGTTTGAAATGCCCTCAACTCTAGGCTTTGCACAGCATAAAAGGGATACAAATTGGAGATGAATGTCTCTTGACACAGTTCTCTTGGGCTGTGGGATGGCTTCTGAAAGAGTCATTTACCAGAGCTTGGACAAGGGTGGATATGTGCCAGGAGGGAGGTCTCTCCCATCTCTGATTTCTGTGACTGTGGATTTTAAAGCCTTCACAAGAAGCTTTCTTTGTGTGCCAAGGCAAAAGTCAGTGAGAGCTGTCCGTCCCTGTGGCATGCTGTGTCTCATCTTATTGCTGCTCTACACCTTTCAACAGAGCAGGTTTCCCTGAGCTCAGCTGCTGCTCTCCTAAACACTAAGGCAGCCCTCCTGCAGTGGCATAAGGACAAGGACGTTGTGTAGCACGAGGAAAATGCCACAGCAAGGGCTCACAGCTGCCCTCTGTGAGCAGGAGCAGGGGTGAGCATCTATGCAGCTGCTCTGTTGGGTGGCTCCCATGGATAAATAATTCAGCCACAGATTTTTCAGGGCTGTCTTTTGTGAGAGGTCCTTGCAATCAATCTTTCTTTTCCAGCTATGCATGGTGGAATGAGTGGGGACCAAGAGGCTGGCTGCCATTGCTATATCCTGGGCACGCTGGTGAGCAAGTCCGGCTCTGCTGAGGCCCAGACAGAGCTGAAGAAGAAAGTGCTCCACACCCTTTGGGAGGAGGTCCTGAGATTCCCATTAACAGAGGATGATCTGCCAGAGGGGACACTGACTCTCACCCTGAGAAACTGCGACAAGTTCTCCAGGCACAGCATTGTGGGGGAACTCAAACTGAGCCTTGCAAACATGAAGGAGTCCTTTGGGACAGCCCAGTGGGAAAGGCTAAAGATCCCAGAGAAGGTATGGACTCAGGCTGTGGCATAGTCCAGAGACTCCAATGATTAATTGCTGGGAAAAGATGGCTGCATGTTGGGGGGGGGGGACGGGATGGGGAGGGGGCAGGTCTGGAGGGATGATGTGTGACTGCTCTGTTCTGCTCTGTAGCTAACCATTTCATGAGGCAATCTGAGGCCCATCAGCTCAGCCCTTCCATCCACAGCTCCTGGCAGCTGAGCTATGTCAAAGCTCCCTCTCCTCCTCCCTCAGCTACAGCACAATCTGACTGCTATCTCTAATTACAAGCCATAGCTAGAAAAGGGTACATGAGATTCTGTGAATTAGTGATGTGGGATGGTGGTGGAAGGAGCTGAAATACCAGAGAATGCCTCCAGGGTAGGATGGGGACAATCATTTTAGTAGGGCCTGTTGTGATGGGGCAAGGAGTATTGGTTTTAAACTAAAGGAGGGAAATTTAGAGGTGGTGGAGTCACCTCCCTGCAGGTGTTCAAGAGGGGATTGGACGTGGCACTTGGAGCCAAGGTTTAGTTAGTCATGAGGTGTTGGGTGAGAAGTTGGACTTGATGATCTCTGAGGTCTTTTCCAACCTTGTTGATTCTGTGATTCTATCCCAGGAACTGTTCCAGGTCAGGTGGTTTGGGGCTCTGAGCAACCTGCTCTAGTTGCAGATGTCCCTGCTGACTGCAGAGGGGTTGGACTTAAAAGACCTTTAAAGGTCCCTTGCTACCCAAACCATTGTAGGATTCTATGACTGCAGAGCTGGGTGTAGGTAGGGCATATTGTAGCACTCCAGGAAGCCTTCAGCTAGGGATGAAGAAATGTTGGGAATGAAACATTGGTCTGAGACCAATTAACCTTACTGGGATCAATTGAGCAGTGCTGTTCCTTCTGGGAGATGTCAATCTGTCACTCAGTGCAATGTGTTGGTTTTCTTAAGCAGCAAACCCTCCCTTTCCTTCCTTATTCACACCTTCCTATGGGCACAGGCCAGAAAGGTGGAGGGAAGGATTCCCACAGTGCTTGAAGCAGGTACAGGGGTTGCTTCATGTGCACTAACTTCATTGCACTAGGGGCAAACTGGAACACAGGAAGTTTCAGCTCAGCATGAGGGACTTGGAGATCTGTGGAGGTCCCTTCCAGCCCCTGCCATTCTATGATTCTGTGATTAACTTCTTGCACAGGGCAGCTGTGAGCCCTTGCTGTGGCATTTTCCTCGTGCTACACAATGTCCTTGTCCTTCTGCCACTGCAGGAGGGCTCTCTTAGTGTTTGGGAGAGCAGCAGCTGAGCTCAGGGAAACCTGCTCTGTTGAAAGGTGTTTTTGTTGTGTCTACAAACAGGTACCTGTTGTAGGCTGGTATGGGGTGAAGAATGCAAGCACCACCAGCAGTGCTGCTGAGCAAGCTGAAATAAATCACTGTTTGTCACCACTGAGGTGAGGGCTTGCTACTGAGCAGGCCACAGGGTACAGAGTTAGCACTTTTGATTTCCAGCAATGCTGATTTGTCTTGTCACCACTGGCATGCTAGCAGGGCTGGCCACTAAAATGCCTCTGGCAGAGTGGGAGAGGCAGCAGAAACAAATAGATCATAGAATCAGAGAATCAGTGAGGCTGGAAAAGACCCTTAAGACCATTGAATCCAACTGTAACCCAACTACCATGATTACTAAACCATATCCTGAAGTGCCACATCTGCAGCTTCTTGAACACCTCCAGGGATGGTGACTCTATGGCCCCCTGGGCAGCCTGTTCCAGTGCCTGACCACTCTTGCAGGAAAGAAATTTTTCCTAATGTCAAATCTAAACCTCCCTTGGCACAGCTTAAGCCCATTTCCTCTCATCCTATTGCTAGTTACTTGGGAGAAAAGACCAACCTCCACCTCACTGCAACCTCTTTTCAGGGAGTTGTGGAGAGCAATCAGGTCTCCCCTCAGCCATCTCTTCTGTAGACTAAACAACCCCAGTTCCCTCAGCTGCTCCTCCTATGACATACCCTCCAAACCCTCCACCAGTCTTGTCACTCTTCTCTGGATGCCCTCCAGGACCTCAATGCCTTTCTCATACTGTGGCACCCAGGACTGAACACAGTACTCAAGCTGTGTCCTCACCAGGCCAGATGGTCTGAGTGAGTTTAATGAACTTCAAGCACATAGCTAAATATTTGCCTAAGAGCCATAAACTGAAACGAGTTCCTGGTCTGCTGCTGTAAAAAGAGATGTCCAGGAGAACCACTCCAATATAATGATTTAAATTCCTCCACCCCTCCTAATCTACAGTAGCATCTGCTCTGGAAGCCATACCCCAGGAGCAGCCTGCTGCTCCAGTACACCTGGCACACCGCTGCTCTGCCTTGGTGTACAGGAAGAGCAGCAAGCATTCCTCCTCCAGGCCAGCAGCACAGGGCTAACACCGGCAGTGCTGTTGAAGAGTGCCCCAGTTTGAGCTGAGGATGTGCAGGGAAAGATGAATTTGCATCATCTGGGAGCCGTCAGAGCCAACCAGTGCTCAGAGAGCTCCTGTACAGATCCTGAATCATTCATCAGCAGCCGGAGCGTGAGGGAGAGAGGAGAGCTGATCAAACAGGAGCAGCTATTTTTGACAGCATCCAGACATGATCAGAGTTGCTGGGCTCTGTTTAAAGCCTGACGTTTCCTTCAAAAGCCACGAGTCCCGGAGATTTCATACCTGCCTTCCCAGCAATACTCCCCCACAAAAGGGAAGGGTCTGGGAAGGGAGCTAACAGCTAACCGGGCAGTGTAATTAGCATTCAGGAATTCATGGGCTGCCGGGAGCAATGCAAAGCGTAGATAGGGCAGACTGATACCTTTGTCTTGTCTTCCTTCCCTTCCAGTGCTGATGGCAGTGATAATAGCCTTACCCCCTTCCCTTCAGGGATTTCACCCTGCCCCATGCACGTAATCCACTGGTGCCCCCCCGGATGCTTTTCATCCTTACTGCACAGAAAGGAAACTGAAACTCCTGTGGCTGCATGAATTTGCAAAGTGCAGCTGATGGTTTTAATAGCAAAGGGAAGAAAAAAAGCCCCGAAGCCCAAAGGAGGGGTAAGGGAAAAGCATCTCTGTCTTGGTCTCATCCTGCAAAACTCCAGTGGAGACCAGCCAGTGGGGGGGCGTTGGGGTTCACGTGGGTACAGTTTGGTCAAGAAATTGATTAGAATATTAGGAGCTAGACAGCCTTGAGCACAAGGTGTGACGTGTGTGTGTCGGTGTGTCTGTGCACGTTCACAGAGCCCTGCCATCTCCTACCCCCACAAGTCTTCACTACATCTCTCTGTGACTGCAGCTACAGGAGCCAAACCCTAGACAAGAGCTATAGAGTGAGGCCTGGCAAAATGCACGGGGGATAAACCAACACAGGCAGCTTGTGACTTGCCCAGGCAGTGTTGTGATTCCTATTTGTCCTTCCATGAGCAAACAGCTATTCTTCTGTAGCAGACAGGCAGCCATCTGAGCCTGCCTCTGGTTCTCTCTGTGTGTGTGTGGGAGATGGGTTAAGATCCACTTAGCTTTAGGACAGGATTTATGTCAGTGAAATGCATACAAGCCCTTTGTTGATACCTGAGTGCATGAGAAAAAAAAGAGAAGATTTACTGGGGCTGATTTGGGACTGAATTTCAGGCTTCCTTGCTAGTGGCCTCCCACCTGATTTGTGCCCCACAAATCAGTCATTCCCAGCAGACAGCGATGACAGCTCTGCTTTCTGGACAGGCTGACAGCTCACGTGCAGCACACAGAGGCCTGTCCTTGCCTGTTGAGAGCAGCAAGGGTGAAAAGTGGGTTTGAAATATTTATGGCTCGCTTAGAAGCGAGAGTGCAGAGCACAGGAATGGCCTGGAGAGGCCTTGTCTGTCCTACAGCCTGTAAATCATGCTAAGGAGTCCAAAGAGAGCCTGCTGAATTGGCATTGGCTTTCTGGGACTCTTCTGGGTCATTAACCTCACAGTAAACCAGATTTCTGTCACAAGCTCCTACTCTCTGAGAGAATAACTGCTCCCCTCTTGCCCCTTGCCACAGGCTGGCAGCTCTGCAAACCTTGGCATGGGCTTTTTCCTTCCCCACCAGCCCTCTGGGAGAAAACAGCACTGGGGAGAATGGCGGGCACAGTGTGGGGATGGGTGGGGTGGTGACATCTCTCTGCTTCACCCTCTGGGGCTGCTTCTCCAGGGGGAGCAGGAAGGAAGGGGAGAAAGGCCAGGAGGCTAGGAGGCCAGTCACTAATCTGAAGAAAGGAATAAAAGAAAAGGGGGAAAAAAAGAAAAGTGTGCCCCCCTGGGGTAATCTTCTGATGGTTCAGGGTGTATGCCCTGGAGGGCATCCCGCAGGGGCAGGGGGCATTGCTGCTCACAAGCCTGAGGGAAGACAGGCTGCTGGGGAGAAAGAGTGGACCACTGTGGGAGCTCAGAGAGGACTTCAGGCTGGCTGGGTTTTCTCCCATGCCATGTAAGAGTGTCAGAGAAGGTTCAGCTCCAGCTCCAGGGTCTGGCTGCAGAGCACAGCCTTGCCTGGTCTTTCCCAGGGAGACCTACACTGCTAGGAAGTGTGGACCAGGGTAGACCCCTGCTCAGAGCCTCCTGACAGAAAGAGCAGCTCAAGAGTGAATGATGAAGAGGGGTAGTGGAAGTAGAATAGAATAGAATTAACCAGGCTGGAAAAGACCTTCAAGATCATCGAGTCCAGCCTATCACCCAACACCATCTAATCAACTAAACCATGGCTCCAAGCACCCAATCCCCTCTTGAACACCTCCAGTGATGGTGACTCTACCACCTCCCTGGGCAGCACATTCCAATGGCCAGCCTCTCTTTCTGGGAAGAACTTCTTCCTAACATCCAGCCTAAGCCTCCCCTGGTGCAGCCTGAGACTGTGTCCTCTTGTTCTGGTGCTGGCTGACCGGGAGGAGAGACCAACCCCCACCTGGCTACAACCTCCCTTCAGGGAGTTGTAGAGAGCAAGAAGGTCTCCCCTGAGCCTTCTCTTCTCCAGGCTAAGCAACCCCTGCTCCCTCAGCCTCTCCTCACAGGGCTGTGCTCCAAACCCCTAGGGGACACACAGACTGGTAGTAGGGGACATAAATAAAGGGCAGCTACATAATCTCTCAAAAAGGAGTATCTGATGACTTAACCATAGTTCAGCCCCAAATGCTCTTTTTCTGACTAAAAGTAAGTGCTGGTAAGCAGTGACTGCCTAGTGACAAAGCAGTAACTCACATGGTCAGGGCCTTAGGAGTGGAGAAGCTCTCTCAGACATCTTTGCCATGTTTATTCTCCTCCAGTGTAACTGGAAAGATCCACACAAAGAGAGGGAGACAACTTGGTTGGTCCACAACCCTCTACCCTTGTGCTATTTAGCATGCCTAATGTTATATAAAAAATTAACCTTGACCTTCCCTTTCCATTTCCAGGAGCCTTCTACAGGTCACGGGGAGGTTCTGCTGTCTGTCAGCTACCTGCCAGCAGCTAATCGTCTGCTGGTGGTGATTATTAAGGCTAAAAATCTCCATTCCAAGCAGCTGAAAGATCTACTTGGCAATGGTGAGTAGAGCAGCAAGAAAACAGAGGCTGTTGTGTCTGTCATTATGCAACTCTGGGAAGGAAGTGGGAAGGATGGCGTGTGGCAGAGGTAAAAAAAGACATTTGGCCTAGAAAGGCAAGGAGATTTGAATAATGTCTAAACAGGGAAAAAGCCAAGTGCCCAAGATGAATGCCTGATGTCACCAGCTAACATTCTCCAGCCTTCATTTTGTGGCATGCTTATTAATGTGGTGCTCCTCTCCACTTCCTGCACAGATGTTTCTGTCAAGGTGACACTGAGGCATCAGTCCTTGAAACTGAAGAAGAAGCAGACCAAACGTGCCAAGCACAAGATCAACCCCGTGTGGAATGAGATGATCATGTTTGAGGTGCCTCACGAGCTCCTGCCTGCCTCCAGTGTGGAGCTGGAAATGCTGAGCCAGGATCGTGCTGGGCAGAGCCACGTGCTTGGCAAGTGCAGCCTGGGCTTACACGTCACAGGCACGGAGAGGAACCACTGGGAAGAAATGCTGAGGAACCCCAGGAGACAGATAGCCATGTGGCACCAGCTCCACATGTAGGCTCACCATGATTACTGCCACCCAGATTTCCACCAGGCCTCGGAGCTTGGGGGAATAAGCTGCATTTCGCCTGCTCCCTTCCCCTCCACAAAGCTGCCCGGCACAGTGTTCTTCTTACACCACCTTCTCTGATGTTCATGCCTCAGCCTAGCCCAGGAAACTGTCTGCAAAACATCTCTAAAGGACAACCTCTCACCTAATCAAGTGGTTCTCTCAAAGGAGGGGTCTCTCTGGATGATTTGAATTTGTTTATTTGCCTGCCCACTGTCATTTCTGTGAGATGTAGAGGGGAGCAAAGGGCCCATGGAAACCCAAGCCATTCTTGGCACCTGGCACTGTCACCCACGTCCTTTGATAAGAACTTGCTCTATAACTACAAACATGTGGCAGATGTTCTGCCAGCCAATGTTTTTCCACAGCACTTTAGACTGTGAGACATGAAGATCACAAAACCAAGTAACTGCAGACTCAAGGAATCAGCACAACAGAGAGAGAGAAGCCAGCTGCAGACCCACAGGGTCAGCATGACAGAGAGAAGCCAACATGCAGTAGTAGAGGGACAGCCAGACAAAGACACAGAACTGAGGGAGAGGACAGAGGGCGAGGAGAGTGTGGGACAGTCAACGTCGGCATCCTCTGTGGTAGCCTTTGAAGCAAACACTGCCAAACAAGAAGTCAAATCCTTCCTTTACCTTTGTTTCCTTGTATTTAGGATTCATGGAAACTGCTGAAAACAAGAATGTTTCAGGATCCTTTAGCAGAATGCCTTTGTCGTCTGACTTTCTACAGTGTCACCTAGGAAGGCTCTAGGCATGGACAAAAGGTTATTGTTGATGTTACTTCCAAAAACCTGGACCAGCTATTTCTGCTTCCAACTGCCTTCTCTGTTTGTGTTGGGTTGTTTTTCTGAGTTCCAAATACTCTACATTCTAAGCAACATCTCACGCTAGGCAAAAGAAGTGGAATAATTTCATACCTTAGCAGCTGATTGATGGTTTTGGTTTGACAGTTGACTATAACTTCTCACCCTTGAGACCTGCCATGTGTTTCATTGCTTCCAGACAAGAAAGAATTCCCTGACCAGACAGACTCTCCAGGGCTTGTTTTTCTGTGTGTGCTTTCCAGATTTGATGTGGCTTGAATACTGCTCTTTACTGTCCTTTTTTTTGCGTGTGTGCCCAGATGGGCTGAAAGTCTGGCATTGGCAGTGATGATGCCCTGACCCCATAAGCACACAGTGTGTCCTGCTGCTTTATTTCAAGTAGGAGGCACAGCTGTAGGGGACTTCCACAGGGATCAGACATCCGGGACACTGACAACAGAACTGTAGAGTTTGTAGCACTGAAAAGCTCAGAAAACTTCCTGTTTGCAGGGTGAGCTTGATCCTCTGCTGAATTCAGAATAGTAAGCTAGGCTTCATCAAGGGTCCATCTCATTTTGATGGCTTAGTCAAACAGTAGGAAGCTGGCATCCTGTTGGCAAAGGGAAACCACCAGAACCAGTGAACTGAAAACTGGCTGAAGCACCAGGCACAGAGAGCTGCGAACAGGAGAAGGACATGGCTTCAGCTGGAACAGGAGACTGGCATGAGTTCAGCTGGAAGCCAGTCATGAGTGGTGACTGGGCCTGGTAGTGAGACTGATACTGCTGGACACCTTCACAAGCTCTTTGTAGGCACCAAGGTGGCTCAGTTGGTAGCGCATCAGACCCTTAATGGGAAGGTCGTGAGTTCAAGCCTGCAGTGGGCAGTAGTGTCCTCCCTATTCTAGTCATGAGGACTGTGGTGACAGGTTGGACTCGATGACCTTTGAGGTCCCTTCCAACCTTAGGAATACTGAATACTGGAATACTGAATACTGAAATCACTTGGATGATGGGGCAGAAACATGCCCTCAGCAAGCCTGAAGATAATACAAAACCAGGAGTAGTTGTTGATCACAGAATCACAGAATGTTAGGGGCTGGAAAGGACCTCAAGAGATTATCCAGTCCAACCCCCCTGCTAAAGCAGGATCACCTATCCCAGATCACACAGGAACACATCCAGCTAGGTCTCCAGAGAGGAAGACTCCACAACCCCCCAGGCAGCCTATTCTGGTGTTCTGTCACAGGGAAATAATTCTTCCTTCAATTTCCATGAACTTTCTATGCCTCAACTTCCACCAGTGCTCATTGTGCTGTCACTGGGCATCACTGAGCAGAGCCTAGCTGCACATCTTTATAACATTAGTGAGGTCACCCCTTAGTCTCCTCTTCTTCAAGGCAGTCTTGCTGCCATTCAGAGAGATAGAAGGCCTGGAGAAATGGGCTGAGAGAAACCTTCTGAAGTTCATCATGGAGAAGTGACAAGCTATGTACCTGGAGAGAATAAATCCACACATTAGGACATGCTGGGTGCCACCCAGCTGGAAATCAGTTTCCCACAAAAGGACCTGGTAGTCCACACTGAACATGAGCCAGCAATGTGCTTATGCAGCAAAGTGGGTCAGCAGTGTCTTGGGCTGCACTAGGAGTCAAGGGGAGTAACCCTTCCTCTGCTCTGTGTTGGTGAGGGCACATCTGGAGTGTTGTGCCCAGTTCTGGGCACCCCAGTGCTAGAAAGACATGGACTTGCTGGAGAGGGTGCAGCAAAAGGCCACGAGGATGATAAAGGGACTGGAGCAGAAGCTGGGAGAGCTGAGACTGTTCAGTCTGGTCAAGAGAAGGGTTGGGGAAGTGACTTATGTATAAAGGTATACATCAATATGTATAAATACCTGACCTGGAGGAGGAGAAAAGGAGATGGAGCCAGACTCTCTTCAGTGATGTCCAGTGACAGGGTAAGAGGCAAAGGCACAAATCTTTCCTGTAAAATTCACAGAATCACAGAATGTTAGGGGTAGGGAGGGACCTCCAGAGATCATCCAGTCCAACCCCTCTGCCAGAGCAGGATCACCTAGGGCAGATCACACAGGAACACATCCAGGCATGTTTTGAGTACCTCCAGAGAGGGAGACTCCACAACCTCTCTGGGCAGCCTGTTCCAGTGCTCTGTTACTCTCATGTTGAGGTGGAACCTCCTGTGGTCTAGCTTGTGCCTGTTGTTCCTTGTCCTATCACTGAGCATCACTGAATAGAGCCTGCCCCCTTCTTGACACCCACCCCTCAGATATGTATAGATAGATGTTGATGAGGTGCCCTCTCAGTCTTCTCCCAAACTGCTTTTTTAGTGTGAGGACTTTCAGACGCTGGAACAAGTTGCAAAGAGAGGTTTTTGGGAGTCCCCATTGGAGACACTCAAAAATGTAAGGGGCTGGAGTGCTGAACAACCTGCTCTACTTTACCCAGCTTTGAGCAGGGGCCAAGATGATCTCCAGATATCCTTTCCACCCTCAGAGTGAGGCTGTGAGGCTATGAAGAGACCCACAAGGTTGCTGTGCACTGCAACCACTGTTACCTTCAACCTAGTCTTCCCTCCCTAGGTGGGTAGCCAGGAGTTATGGGATCATTTCAATGAGAGGGACAAAACCATCTTTGGCCAACCAACCAGAAAAGCTAAGCATGCCAGTGAGTCTTACACCCAGAGTTGGGTTCATCTCACTCCACTGGCTGGAGGGGATTGAAACAAAACCAAAACGCACTTCTTGTTTTGCTCTGTGGGTTTTTGTTTAGTAACAAAAAGCTTTTGAATAAACCAGACACAGGGGTTTAGGGGACAGTGGATTCTTAACAGCTGCTGTGTTCATGCTTGCCTGTAGACATACTCATAGCTCTGGAATCATCATTCCCGTTTAGGTGCAAAATTCATTGGCCTGCTCCACATACAGGCTCCTGGCAGCACCGTTGGTTCTTCCTTTAGGGCCATGATAAGAAGGATCACTTCATGGTATAATGCTATTTGGCTGGCACTGGAGAGCCTGGAGGACCAAATATTTGCTTTGCTGCCAAGGGATTTCTCTAGCTCTGCTTCCCTGCTTATTTTAATGAGCCTTTTATAAGGTCTTGGTGACTGAGTGCTAGGAGCTTTATCTGCCTCTGCCTGGTGATGCTGGCAGGCCCTCTCATTAGACAGCAATCCTGGAGCTTCCAAAGGACTAGCTCCTTGCAGTCTGATCTTGCTGTGACTAAATAATGTCCCCTTTTACTGCATAGGCTGGGCAGTGACTGAGAGCAGCCCTGAAGAAAAGGATTTGGGGGTGCTGGTAGACGAGAAGCTCAACATGAGGCAGCAGTGAGCACTTGCAGCCCAGAGAGCCAAGCAAAACCTGGGCTGCACCAAGAGAAGCATAGCCAGCAGGGTGGGGGAGGTAATTCTCCCCCTCACTCTGGTGAGACCACACCTGGAGTACTGTGTCCAGTTCTGGAGCCTCTATTACAGGAAGGATCCGGAGGTGCTGGAACATGTCCAGAGAAGGGACACAAGGATCAGCAGAAGGCTGGAGCTGCTCTCCTATGAGGACAGACTGAGAGAGTTGGGGCTGCTCAGTCTGAAAAGGAGAAGGCTCCCAGGAGACCTTCTTGTGACCTTCCAGGATCTGAAGGGAGCTACAAGAAAGCTGGGGAGGGACTTTTGAGGGTGTCAGGGAGTGATAGGACTGGGGGGATGGAGCAAAACTAGAAGTGGGGAGATTGAGATTGGATGTTAGGAAGAAGTTCTTCACCATGAGTGAGGGTGGTGAGACACTGGCACAGGTTGCCCAGGGAGGTGGTGGAAGCCTCATCCCTGGAGGTTTTTCAGGCCAGTCTGGATGTGGCTGTGAGCAACCTGCTCTAGTGTGAGGTGTCCCTGCCCATGGCAGGGGGATTGGAACTGGATGATCCTTGAGGTCTCTTCCAACCCTGACAATTCTGAGATTCTATACAGAACAGGTGAGTGCATACTGCTCAGCCCCAGCTCTGTCTTAGGAGGCAAGTGGCAGTGCTGGTCCCTCCTGTGCTGCCATGGGATTTAAAATTGGGGTGAGCAGAGGAGGGCAAGGGGCTGCATCTCTCCTGGCTGCAATGTTCTTGTTGTCTGGCATCCCAGTCTGCAGAGAATGCTTCCTGCTTCCAGCATACGCTGGACAAAAAACTGCAGGTGTGGAGTCAGAGAGGCAGTGGCCATTTGCTGGGGCTGCAGGCAGGCCGCCCAGGGAGATGGTTGGGGCCCAATAGCTTGAGATACTCAAGGTGAGGCTCAGCAGGGCTCTGGGCAGCCTGATCTAGTTGAGGATGCCCCTGCTTACTGCAGAAGAGGTTGGACTAGATGACCTTTGGAGGCCCCTTGGAACCCAGACTATTCTGTGATTCTGTGTGATTATGTGATGATGAGGGAGCTGGCTGTCCTGCACAGGAGGAATGCTGTGGAGGCATGGGACTGGAGGGTCTGTGCTGACAGAAGCTGTTGGTCCCTGCATTCCAGAGCCTGCTCAGGCCCTCTCCTCATCCTTTGCCTGTTTAGCAATGCTTGTACACACTTGAGTCCCAGCACCCCAAGGTGCGAGGCTGGCCCAAGCAGAGAGACTGTGGGGAAATGCTGTGGTAGATGACAACAGCAGTGATATGAGCACAAAGTACTTGGAAATGCTCAGTGCCATCACATAAAACAACCTCAGCAATGTGAGCTGTAGAAGCATGCCTTGAGTGCAGTATGGACAGAGAACAGAGCTAGCCAGCTCTGTGGTTTTCAGGCTGTAAATACAGGAGCACCACAAACATGTCTTCAGTTAAAGGATGCTGCTTCTAAACTGCATCAAAAGAGAAGCAATGAAAGCCCAATTATGGCAATTAAAGTTCTTAAGCGGTCTTTGTGATCAAAAATAGCCATTAGCTTCCCCAGTGGCTATTCAGTGTTTTTCTTAGGAGGAGACTTGACAGGGTGCTTGGTTGCATGGGTTAGTTGATTAGGTGGTGTTGGATGATAGGTTGGACGCGATGATCTTGAAGGTCTCTTCCAACCTGGTCTATTCTATTCTATTCTATTCTATTCTATTCTATTCTATTCTATTCTATTCTATTCTGTTCTGTTCTATTCTATTCTATTCTATTCTATTCATGAAGAATCTGGAAGCAAAGAGACTTGTGGCGGTGAAAGAAGTTCAGTTCTCCCCCCTGCCCAGAAATCACAGCTAACTCAGTTGGAGAAGCAAAAATGAAAGGGCTATATTTTACAAGCAGGATGAAATGCGGTGAATATATACACAACATACAGTATTTACAGTATATACAAAGATATACAGCAAAGAACAGAACACAGAAAACCAGCCCCCTCCCCCCAACAGGGGAGGGTACCTCCCCAAAACCCCTTTTCCCCCTTCCTCCTTTTTTTCCCCAAAAAGGATTAGAGAGAGAAAAGTAATTATTAAGAGGGAAATTCTGTTAGCTCAAAGCGTATGCTAAGGGAAGAAAAAGAATTAGTTTCTTATCTCATTAGTCCAAAGCCAGCCAAGCACAGAAAGACAGCAGCTGCCCAGGCAGGCTGAAATAAAACAGACTGAGACACAACCTGATCTAAAGCTAAAATTTAAAGTTGCATTCCCACTGATCTACCAATGAAATTTGGTTAGAACGATCTTTTGTTTTCCTTTTCACACCAAAACATTCAACTAGAGTGTTTCAGTAACTGTCCCTTTCTTAATGGCATAGCCTAAAACTGTCACAAGACTGTAGGGAGGAAGGGGGAAAAAAGGAGGGGGCAACAGTTTACCTGGTCAGAATGAATAATCCTTTTAACAAAGGGTCAGAGAGCCACCAGGTCGAGGCTGGAGATTCGTAGTCTCTCATCCAGTGACTGAAACCAAGCAGCACAACAGACTCAGAAGCACAACTCCTGTACTGCACCCAGTGTCACCTGGGAGAGGTGGTCTACTGTGGTCTCCCCTGAAGAAGGGACTGAGAGGCCAGAGGAAATAAGTTCTGACTATGGTGAGGAGCTAAAATATAGATTGCAGCCATGTGTTGCTTTGCCTCAGCCTGCCCTTAGAGCTAGATCTTCCCAGAGGAATGGTCTAGTTTGACTTTATGCAGTTTGTACTGCAGTAGAAAAGGTTATAAAGCACAGCTCTTTGACAGGCACTAAAACATCTCTGGGATGGTTTGCTTAAACATCATCTCTGGAATGCTTTTGACTCATTGCTACCCTCAGCCTCCTTCCCCAGTTGTAAGGGGGAGTGGTTCCTGCTGGTCTCCTGTAAGGGTGACTCTTTTTCCATGCACAGTTTTCCCCTCACTCCTTGTCCCCCTCAGTCCGTGTCCCTTGCATGGCAAGATGAACCAGCTTTGCTTTGCAAAGAAGTAACAGAGCAGACATCAATGGAAAATTCCCTTCCACAGAAAAAAGTGGTTCAGGCTCAACTGTTCTCCCAGGTGTTGATGTGCTTTCAACACCTCGAATGAAAGTACTTTGCATTTGGCTACCAGCTGTCATCCTGTTATCTGGCAGCAGAGCCTAAAGGTACCCAATTCTGTCAATCCAAAATGGAGAGGGTTGTAATCTGGGTTCCAGAAATACAGCCCAAGGTTTGCCCAGCTGTTCCTCATGTCTAAGATGAACTAAGCACAACGACTTTTATTAAGAGCTGGGAGCTGAGGTGGCTTGGACCACGCTCCTTGCTCTCTTTAGGTCAGTCTGGAGCTGGATCGAATTGAAGGGCAGAGCTTTGGCACCTTTTTCCCCCCTGTTTGTTTGTTTTCCCTGTGTTCAGAATGTACCTATGTCTCACTGTGTGGGTTCCTTTGCTGAAAGATGAGCATGGGGAGTCAATACCCACACTTGAGATCATTTCTTCTGTTTGTTGTAACCAAACTGTGCGAGAGTAGTGACAAAGTGAAATGCTGCTTTGTGGCCTTCCAGCATGAGAAGGCTTCTCTGCTTCCTTGGTCCTTTGCTGTCCCACGTGTTGTTGTACAGAGCCAAGCAGTGTTTGTCAAGACTTGATATTGTTAGCACAGTCCAAAGCACAAGAACAGAGCATGGGGCTCAGCCGCTGTGTCTGCTGTTACAGCACAACACGTAAATCACCACCAGTAAATGATTCCAGGCTCTATCTATGGTGTGGCTGCCTTGCTTATTCCGGGGTCCCTTCTGCCTGCAACTCACATCGTGGGTATAGAGCACTGGGCTGAGTCACCAGAAGGTCCTCTAAAGGATGGCATCAAGAGATGGGAATGGGAGCAGGCAGCAGTGGGGTCCTGCCCTGGCCAAGCATAGGAAATCTGTTGGCTTTCTCCACAGGGTGACAGCCAAAGAAATCTCTACAGGCTTTCCTGCAGCTGTGAGGAGCTCAGGGAAGAGGATCTGGGGATTGGGTGCCTGCCAGATGCTGGCTCCATCTCCCAAACAAAACTAAGAGGTGAATATCCTGGGGTGTGTCCAGCAGGTCTAGGGAGATTCTTCTCCCCCTCTGCTCTGCCCTGCTGAGACAACACCTGCAATACTGTGTCCAGCTTTGGGCTCCCCAGCTCAAGAGAGACAGAGACCTGCTGGAGAGAATCCAACAGAGAGTCACAAGGATGATAGGGGACTTGAGCATCTCCTCTATGAAGAGAGACTGAGAGCCCCGGGGCTGTTTAGTCTGGAGAAGGGAAGGCTGAGAGGGGATCCGATCAATGTCTATCAATAGCTGAGGGGTGGGTGTCAAGTGGAGGGAGCCAAGCTCTTCTTGGTGGTGTGCAGTAATCAGACAAGGAACAACAGTTGCAAGCTTGAACAGAGAAGTTTTCACCTCAACATGAGGAGAAAATTCTTTCCAGTGAGGGTGACAGAGCCCTGGGGCAGGCTGCCCAGAGAGGTTGTGGAGTCTCCTTCTCTGGAGACTTTCCAAACCCACCTGGATGCATTCCTGTGTGGACTCCCTGGGTGATCCTGCTCTGGCAGGGGGGTTGGACTGGATGATCCCTAGAGGTCCCTTCCAATCTCTAACATTCTATGTTTCTGTGAATTTGGATGCAGCCTTTTTACCCACCTTGGTACTTCTGAGGTACTGCTGGCGATATTCTGCAAACCATGTGTCTGTAAGGAGAAACACCCTACTTAGCTGACCCAATACCATCACTGGAATTAGCTGCTTCCTGACAAGACATAGAGATCAAGAGCTGCACATGAAAGTGAGAGAAAACAGATTCGGAGGGCAGCTTTGGGAAGTATTTACTCGGTGACAATTTGGGGGCAGCCTCCCACCCATCACAGTCAGCATTAAAGCGCAAGGAGAAACAACAAAGTGAGCCTGCTGGGCTCCTGGGCTGCTGCTGGCTTCACTGAGAGGGCTGCCACCAGGCTGCCAGTGAGGCAGGATGCTCCTGGAGCATCTGCTGTGGAGGCAGAGGGAAGGTAGGTGGACTTCTGCTGCACAGGGCCTTGAACCCGGGTGGTGTGCTTGCCAGGGACAATCCTTGCTGCCAAGGGGATCAGCGTGAGGTTCCTCGGTAATCCCAAGGCCAGTGCATTGAAAAGCAGCAAGAGCTGCTTGCAGAACTGTGCCTCTCTTAATCTGCTGTTCACTGTCACTTCAGATTTGTTAGAGGTTTTTTCCCCCCCAGGGTATTTAAAAATTAAAATGGGACTGGCCTGTAATCCTCTGTCAACCAGGAGGGTGGCACCTAATCCAGCAGCTGGTTTGCAGCCACTACCAGTGGAGGTTTGCAGTGGTTTCTCCTCTTCCCTCAATACTTAGTGGTTACGTGGAACAAGCCTGGTGAGGGAGGGGCTCTAAGATTCCCCTCAGAAGACAGCTCAGACCTGAAACCCACCCAGTTTTCCAGAAGGGCTCTCCTGGCACCACGAGGTGCTGCGGCAGTCCAGAGTTTGGCTCTGTAGTCCCTGTTCACCACCTTGCATGGCTCCTTGTCCCATTCCCACGCTGTTCTCCCACCCTGTGTCCCTCTGGAAGTACCACCAGCCTCCCCAGCAGCAGGGTGTCTGAAAGCAGTGCAGGCAGCATGCTTGTGTTTTTTTCCCCTTGGATCAAAACAACTTCAAACAGGCATCTTCAGAGCCTACCAAGAAGACTCATTAGTGAATGGGCTGTGCTGCGGGAGCCTTTGATTATCCTCCAGATATTTTTAGAGCCCCTGGTAAATGAGCTGTGGCTCCCTTCCTGTGGCAGCAGCCCTGCAAGAAGCAGCCTTGGGCCCCCCCTGCCCTCTGCTCCATGCCACAGCAGAGCCAGACCTGGCAGTGCCCTATCTCTCTGGTTAAGCACATTGGGGAGGACAACACATGGAAACCCACCAATGTGCTCAGCTGCCCATGTTCTCCTTCCAGCTCAGGAGAGACAGATGTAGAAGAGAGCCCCCAAGCCCTCCACATGGCAGGCACCACAGCCCTCCTGCTTCCAGGTAGAAAAGAGCACATTAGGTTGCTTTTTTCCTTTTTTTTTCCTAATCCAGTGCCAGCTGCTGACCAGTTACCTCTGTGGAGCATGTCCAGGACACCAGCAGAGCTGGGGAGGAGCATGCCAGGCTTTAATGCTATGGCAGCCATCACAGAGGAATGTTTCCATTTCCTTTTTCTCATAGTGACATGGGAACCAGTGGTCCTAAAAATGAAGGGCACATTCAGATCAGATAAACTGCTGTAAGCTTTCCTTCCAGACACCAGCTCAGATCCTGCACTTTATCTGCAGGGCTCTTGCTTTCAAGCCCTTGAAGTTGTCAGCAAGGAGGCTGATCACTGCTGATGGTCTGCTGCACAAAATCACTTGCCAGACACCAAAACCAGCGACATGTTTCACACAGCTCTTTGCCACACAGCTGAGCTGCTGAGAGCAGAGCACCATCCTGCCTTCTGTGCTGCCAAGTGACCAGCAGAGGCAAAACCCCCTGAGATGAGGCTTCTGCCGCTGGCTGCCGGGTGCTCAGCAAACTCAGAGCTGAGCCCTGACAACCACCAGGATTTTTCTGCTCAAAAGTAAGGGATTTTAAACCACTGTAGTTAAAGTGGACAGAAAGTGGTGAAGCAGACTGGTCAATGACTTAGAGGAAGCCACTGAAAGCCACTTATTTGGTTGGATCACTCATCTAGGGCTACTTTCTTTACTGAGTCTGGAAACTGCTTCTCGCTGGCAGCCGCTGTGGCTACTGTCCCTGGTTAAACTTGGGAGCTTTCAGTCTGAAACCAAAGCTTCTGCGCAGCCCATCACCTTTGGGGCCTGACTCATCCACATGCATGATCCCCCTGGCCTAGAGCCCTCTAAGCCCAAACCTCCCTCAAGACCAGAGTTTCCACCCCAGTCTCTTCTGGGAGGACCACTGAGATTCACAGCACTGGCACCTGGCAGACAGACCAGTGGGACACAGCTGGGCAGCAGGCTACAGGCCAGGACCATATGCATCCATGTGGCAGTGGAGCTTCACAGGGGGAGCAAACACCTTTTCATGACACACAGACCCATTGCATTAACCCTCTGCTCGAGGGCTAAATTGCTTGTGCACCTTGTGAGGCATCGGATGTCCTCTGGTATCCATCCCCAGGCATCCACCAATCCCGGGATCAGCTGGAAAACAGAGATTCCTCTAAATTAAAGAGCCAGTCCTGTTTGTGAGAGCTTTCACCTGCTCATAATGAAGCTCATCACCAGGAGCAGTGTCACCCCTCACAGTGCACAGTGCCACAGGCAGCTGCACTGCTTCCTCCTGCGCTTTCTGCTTCCCCTACCAGCACACAACCACACTCACAGCTCAGTGAGCAGTGGGGTGAGCTGGAAGGGGCTTTTCCTGCCTGCTTCTCTCTAGCTGTGGCTGGCACCTGTAGCAGGGCTGGCCAAAACCCTGCCATGGGCAGGAACACCTTCCACTGGATCAAGGTGCTCAAGGCCTCACCCAGCTTGGCCTTGGAACACCTCTGGAGAAGGTGGCATCCACAACCTGCCTGTGAAACCTGATCCTGTGTCTCACCACCCTCACTGCGAAGAATTTTTTCCTACTCTCCAGTCCCAATCTTCCCTGTTCCAGCTCAAAGCCACTGCCCCTTGTCCTTTCACTACAAGCCCTTGTCAAAAGTCCCTGGCTTTCTTGTAGGCTCCCTTCAGGTACCCTTCAGGTACTGGAAGCCTTCTCTCCTCCAGGCTGAACAGCTCCAGTTCTCTCAGCTTGTTCCCACAATGGAGGGTCTCCAGCCTTCTGATCATCACCAGATCGGCGAGGAGCGCAGCTCTGGGAGTTTGCTTTGGGCTTTGCTTCCCTTGCTTTTCAGGGGGTAAGGGGCTGGGGGCTCGGGACCTCCTGAAGAGGGGAGGAAGGGCAGGGGGCTCGGGTTGCCTACGTGCCTGAGGGCAGTGACGTAGCTGGGGGAGGGGTTGCCGCGGAAACCGCGCGCCAGCTAAACAGAACCCAGCGCGTGGCTGAGGAGAGAGGAGGCAGCTCGAGGAGATTCAGGCAGGATGTGAGGAGGAAGTTCTTCCCCATGAGAGTGGTGAAGCACTGGAATGGGTTGTCCAGGGAGGTGGTTGGGGCGCCGTCCCTGGAGGTGTTTAAGGCCAGGCTGGATGTGGCTCTGGCCAGGCTGATCTAGTGTGGGGTGTCCCTGCCCATGGCAGGGGGGTTGGAACTAGATGATCCTTGTGGTCCTTTCCAACCCTGACTGATACTATGATACTATGATCATCTTTGTGGCTCTCTTCTGGACCCTCTCCAGCAGCTAGCTCTGTGTCCCTCCTATGCTTGGGGGCATCAGAACTGGACACAGCGCTCCAGGTGCAGTCTCACCAGAGCAGGGCAGAGGGGGAGAATCCCCTCCCTCATCCTGCTGGTCACACTGCTTTTGCTGCATCCCAGGATAGGGTTGGCCTTCCAAGAAGGTTGCCCCAACTAGATGCCCTTCCTCTGGGAAAAGTGACCTTCCCTTCCCAGAACAGCGTAAAGAACTGATGACCAAAGTGGCTAAATTTAAATGAGTTTTTTTTTTTTGGTTGTTTTTTATTAACAATCATTTTACATTACAAGGATAATATGACAAAAGGAAGGTTCTCGTGTACATACCATGATATATCAACATAGCTCTATTCGTATCCAGTGTCCTAGGTCCTTTCACACAGGTACTATAAAGCATAGTCTGCAAAGTAATAACATTTTAATGTTCTCCAAAAGAGTGATATTAACATATTAATATGTATGTAGGAATAGACTTCTAGATATTCTTCTCTCACTTCATGTGGGTGGGTGGGTGGGAGATGGCATGGAACAGTTCAGCAGGGCTGTGCTTGGGTGTGGGTACGGAGAGGTCCGAGACAAAAAAAGAACGACGACAACAAATAAAACCAAGCAAACCTTGTGGGTTGTGGAAGTAGAAATGTGTGTTTCTGCTAACAGTCAGGTGAGCCTGGGAGGATGCCCGTGAGCGGCAGAAAGCCCTGCGGGACTCCTGCCGCCTTCGGGACTACAGCATAAGAGAGGCGGTGCCCCCCGCGGCCCGGCCAGCTTATTTGAGCAGAGGTGCAGTGCATGGGAGCCCCTTGACATGCGCCGGGGCCGCGGCTGAGCCCACGCCGGGGCCAGTGGCATCTGTGCGAGGGGGCTGGCAGCGAGGGAACCCTCTCTGAGGTTTGTGAGTGAGGAACGGGGGCCGGCGGCTGCGGGCCGGCGAGTGGGTGGTGGCTGAGGTGGATTACCAGTTGTGTGGAGGAGAGGCCGGGAGCGGCTGCTGAGGGGCGTGAGGGGGCTTGTGGGGGAGCTTGCACAGCGTCAGCTCATGCAAAACCAGTGTAAGGAGTCATTCGGCTGTCGGAACTACAGCTCACCCTGACTGAAACCAGCAATGAAACGGCGAGGAGTACGGTGGAGGCCAGGCATGGTGTGGAGCTGTGGAGACCTGCGTGCCTCCCCTCCGGCCTTGGTGGGGAAGCAGCACAGTGACCACCGCCTGCCGCCAGAGGGCACTCAACCGAGGGCAGGGGCAGGGTGCTAGGAGCGGCTGTGTGAAGGGAGGGATGGAGGGATGGGCAGCTCTCCATCCTGCAGGCACCGGCAGACACGCAGGGAAAGCTGATCCTTGCCTGGATCCACCCCTAATCGCAGCACGGGAGCGCCCGGCTTGTGGGAAGAGGTGTCCCTGTGCACGGGCAGGGCAGGATGAAAGAGTCGGCCTGGCAAGGTCAGCACACCGTGTGTAGAGCCCCAAAGACACACGTGCCACCAACCACACCTGTGCAATCACATCCTTCCCTTGCCTGAAGGAAAACCACCAGGGCTGCGGCCAGGCAGCCAAGGAGCTGAGGCCTGAGGGAGCGGAGCAGCCTCCAGCCTGACCCAGCAGAGCTGCAAGTGCCTCCCCAGAAGGGCCAGCACAGCTCCCATCCTCACTGAGCCCTCAGTCCTTTCCCTTCACGCTGCTCCAGCTCAACACCCATCCCTGCCAACTCTGCCCTCCCTGCGCTCAGCGACGCCTTTGCTCTCCTGCTGCCCTTCTCCCTACTCTGGCTGAAGCCCATGAGTGAACCCTGGTTGGGTGCTGCCCAGCAGGCTGGGTAGGACAGCAGGAAGCTTAGACCTGCAGCTGTCGACCGTGTCCGTGCGAAGAGAAAAGTGCATGTGAGGGTGAGATATGTGTCTGCCCGTGTGTGAGGCATGCCGGACCTCGGCCAGAGGCTCGCTCGGGAGAAGACAAAGGTGCTTCCCCCACCAAGGCATTCCCCTGTGAGGGGAACCCCCTGCCCCAGGCAGAGCGCAGCCCCTCGCTGCAGGGTGCTGCTCTCCATGCAGGTGGAGGCCTTGGTTTATGGCTACAACTATCCCAAAGCCCAAAGTCTTCAGTGTGGCGAGGTGGGGCTTGTACCAGGAGACAGGGCCAGCCTTGCACAAGGGTGGGTGAGTGAGTCTATCTCTATATTATATCTTTATATCTATTGAAAACATAGAAATATATAAATATATAGGATTTTATTTATAGATATATAATAAGCATGTGATTTTACTCCTTTGTACTGTGTGTCTATGTACTGGGGTGTGCGTATATACACTATAGAGATCAGATGCATACGTCCTGTATACATACACGAGCTGACATGCACACACACCAGACGTGTCCCCAGGGGAGACAGGAATTGCATAGGCATTACTGCACTGGCACGAGGGTTGGGGGAGCGACGTACCATTGCTCTGCTTGCAGCAGTTCTGCTAGGCAGGGCTGCCAGGGGGAGCGCCATGAGCGGAGGCCGGGGCAGCCCGGGGCAAGCTGGCTGCCCTGGCTGTCCTACCCACTGCGCCAAACAACACCGATCCTTTTGAGATAAGGAAGAGAGGGGACCCCGCGGGCCACCTGCTTGAGTTGTGCTATGAGGAAGAGATGGACTGAGCCTGAATCACAGCTGAGGGGCCCTGCCAGCGAAAGCACAGCCAGCACCAGGGACCTCACCACAGCCAGCCTGAAACCCAAGGCAGGCAACACATAGGGACTCTGCCTGCCGCACCCCCTGGCAACCCACTTCAGTTCCCCTGTGCTTTCATTGGTATGGGAAGAGCTTTGGTCTCTTGTGAGGACTATCCCGGCTGAGTTCAGTCCGGTGGCTGGAAGGCTTGGAGCCCTGCAGCCACTGGCGAGCCCTGCAGCAGGACATGTCTGTGTGTGCTGCACAGATTTCTGCTTGGCAGCAGGGTAAAAGAGGCAAGGAGCCCCAGCAACCAGGAGCTCAAACCCGAGACTCTGGAGAGGTATATGTTATTCACAATTAGACACCCCAGCTGAGAGGGCAGGAGAGAATAAAGGGCTCCTTTGAGAAGAACCCCTGCTCTTTGCAGCTGAAGCAGCTCCAGATGCTGTCAAGGACATGTTCAAGACAACCTCCTCAGTGCAGCAGGGATGGTGTTGATTAAACCTCACACAGGGCAACCTCTGAGGAAGTGAGGCCTCTGTGGCACACTGAGCCCTCCCCACACCTGCTGATGCCCCTGGGCCCTGCAGCTGGCAAGCAGGAAGCCAGGGGCACTTGGCACATTCCTCCCCTTTTCCTGCCAGCAGTCACATTTCTATCCCCACATGCATGGGAGTGACAGATACACGTCTGAGATTGGTAGGTAAAACCAGAGGCTTCAAAGCACCTGCCCTGCCCAGGACAAAGGCTACCTTTCTGTTGTGATGTGAGGGCAATGGGGAATTATTTGTGCTGGGGGAGCTGGGCTGGGCTGTCTGCTTCACCAAGCCCTCCATCAGTGATGCAAGAGGTCTGTGACCTCTCCCATAGTGGGGATCCACAGTGTCCCAAGGAAGGGAATAACACTTCCCACTGGCACTGCTCAGAGCTGCACGCAGAGCCATTTCCAAAGGAGACAAGCTCCTTCCCTCTGCCAGCTGCCTGCCTGGGGAAACCCTGATGCTTGCTGCAGGTTCCACTCTGACACCAGGATCAGAACAGCAGCCAGTGAGAGATGTCACCAGTAAGAGCAGAACATGCAGATGGATCCAAGGAGTGACAAACCAGAGGAGTCACTTCTGAATGAGACATTGGCAGCTCTTACCTTGCCAACAATGCAAGGCACCCTTTTCTCCCCCGTGGCCAAAGGACAGAGGCTCAGAGCAGCAGCTGTGAATGGGCATTTCAGGGGGCTCAGTACAAGCCCCAGGGAGTGCTCCTGGCAGCAGAAGGGCCTGGAGACCACTTGGATAGGCGATGTGCTGAGGAGCTTTCACTGCTGCAAGCAGAAAGGGAGGTGATTTCCCCCCACCCCACAAAGAGGTATGGAGCTGAGCAAAGAAAAGGGAAAATGAAAATAAAAAGGGAGGGAAACTGTCCCTACAGCCTCTCCAACAGCCACAGCATCGAACGTCTTTGCTACGCCTGCTCCTGCTGCTGCGTTCACGCTTGTCAAGCATCAACCTGCCCAGACCCCTCTGGTGCATCAACTCACTGCTTGCTTCCAACACCTTCATTACCCTTGCCCATCTCCAGGTCAGAGATGAATGGAGCAGCAACTCTTCTCTCTTTTTGATCTTTTTCTTTTTACATCTCATATTCCAGCTGGAGAGGGAGAGTGTCACCCCCTCCCCCTCAAGCAGGAAGCAGCCCTGCAAGCTGTGGCAGTACCCTGAGCAGAGCCAACTCACCAGGCACAGAGGGCTGCAGGCACCTCGTGGGGAGAGATCCCTCTTTTATGGCCAGGCAAACAACTGCCAGAGTCTCCATCACCAGCAGAGGGATTCCAGTTACTTCTTAGATGACCAGTTCAATTTGGTCTATTGGGAAAGACAGGGAAAAATGCAAATGAAGCAATTGTTTTGCATGGTAGCTGTTGCATATGGGTACCCCTGCAGTGTCCTGACCTAGCTCACACAGTCTTGGTGAGGACCACAAAGAAAGTGCCCGGTGCTGGTGGCCTGGTGGCTCCAGTGCCAACCTTCCCCTTGCCCAGACCAGCCCGTGGGCCACAAAAGCCATCTGAGGTAAGGCAGAGGGAGAAGGAGTAAGTGCTATGGGGTCACACTGCCTGCCCAGCCCTCACCGGTACATTCGCAGGGTCCATCCACTCTGCTCCCCACTGTGCCGCAGAGCCCCGCAGCACAGCAAAGGGGCAGAGCCGGCACCCAAGGACTGTCCACCACGAGGGCTTTGGGCAGGCTCAGCTTCACAGAGACAGAGGGAAACACTCCCAAAACTCTGCCCAGTGCTGCTTCAGCCGCCCCCTGGGGTAGGGAAGCCTTGGCCGTTGGCCTCTGCGTGGCATGGGCTGCATGGATCTGCTGGGGGCAAAGAGGTTGTGGCAGGGGGTGAGTGAGACCCAGGTCCAAGTGCGTATTTCCCCGGGGAAGACAGTGTGTGAACCCTGGCAGTGAAAGTGACTCGGAGAGAGATCAGTTCCAAACATGCTACATCTTCAAGATTGAAAACAAACAAAAAAAGTTTAAAAAATAAAATAATATAATATATATATATATATATATTTATATAAATGAAAAGCTATCAACTAGCAGCAATGGTTCTAGAGATATCTTAGCACCAAGACCAAGGGCAGGGGGTTAAGAGGAGAAAGGAAAAGGTTCAGTGTTGCTGATACCACCATCATGTTTCCTAACAACACAGCTTGGCACAAAGCTCATCCTTCTGGGAAGTGAGAACGTGTCACCTCAGACAGCTTCTGGGCAACAGGTTCTGACACCCAGGATGGTCTGGTCAGGTTGGTGCTGTCCATGCCACATCAGCAGGGCAAGGCACTAGCATCTGTGGAGTTTTTGCACCTTTTTACTTGGCATTTTTTTTTTTAATTATTTTTTTTCTTCTTTTTCTTTTTTTTTTTTTTTTTAATTATTTTTTAGTAGTTTCTTTTTCTGTGTTTGGTTGGTTGTTTTTGCTTTTTTTTTGCTTTTCTAACCTGAAGTGACACTGTGTGAATGCCTGGAGCTCGTTCACCATACAAGAAGAAAACCAAGGAGAAACGCCAAGCCCACAGAAACAACCTCTTTGTGATGGAAGGTGCAAGTTCTGCCCCCACCCCGCCCCCACCTCTCCATTCACATTTTGGCTGGATTCCTCATCCCTCCAAGAAAAGAAGAAATATTCAGCAGGAAGAAGCAAGAGCATCCCTTCTTCCCTGCTGTCACCAGGCTGCTGTGCTGTGGAACATGTTACCTTGCTCACAAGAGAAGACGTGAACCTTCGTCCAACATTGTCACACGAATAGAAGCCGAGATAAAGCTTGCATTGATAGCTCCTGCTGCCGCGCCGGGGCAGGCTTTTTCCTTTCAGTCATTCCAAACAAAAACAAAACGAAACAAAACAGAAACCCCACCACAATCCAGGATTATAAAGACATAGTATAAATAATGTAAATTAGAATATACTTGGTTTTTTTTTTTTCTTTTTTTTTTTTTCTTTTTTCTGTTAAGCCTTTGAGTCTCTGCCCAGATGGCTCTTGACTCATTGGCTGTCTAGCTTCCACAGCAGCCCTGGGTTTGAATGGATAGTTGTATATATATATATATATATATGTGTGTGTTTGTGTGTGTGTGTATATATATATATATTTAGTTTTAATTTTTTTTTTAATCTCCTACAATATAAAAATATAAATGCAAAAAATTTCCCCTCCCCGCCTTCTCTTATTTAGCTATTTTATAGTCCGCACGTGACGTCGTGGTACGACACAGGCATGATAGACTGGTACTACTACACGGTATCATACAGGGAGCTGGAAGCCAAGTATCACTCTACAGCCCAAAGGTAGGGAGTACCCAGAAAGGGGCATCACAGTTTAGTGGAGGCAATTGTTGCTAAAACCAGAAGGAAAAACCAAAGCAACGCCCCTGGCCTCTCCCTTCTGCCTGTAAACCTCGGTGAGCGAGGAGAGCTCCCACTCAGGCGGAGGGAACCGGGTGAAGCGAGGTGCCAGGGGCCACGCGGACGCACAGGGTGCTCTGTTGGGAACCAGGAATCTGACAGTGGTCAACAAATGGCTCAAATGGCTCAAAAACTGGACTGAACAACGAGAAAGGAGGCAGACTCTAAAACCGAGGGGAGGGGTGGAAACTGAGCGATCCACCCACCCCTGAAACAGAATGACGTAACAACCCCAACCCTACGGACCGGCAACACGCATCCGAAGGAAACCGACGGGGGTGGGGGGGTGGGGGTGAGGCTGACAAAGACCCGTCGTATAGCTTATAGATCATCAGGTTTGGACATGTAGAGTATGGCCCCAGCACATGCTTCTAAAAATGTGAAATGTTGCCACCTACATTGCAGCTGCCATGGTTGGAGACACCAGGAAATGTCTACATGTTGTCTCAAATCTTTAGAATTCTGCTTAGATTCTATCAGACGCACGTCGTCTTAACTCTTTAACATTTTCAGTGTGGGTTTCTCCTTAATATATATAATATATATATATATATATATTTCATATAATATAACAAAGTTTAGGGTATAGATTAGAAAAAAAACAAACCCCAAACCTCCTCCCCCCCCAAACAAAAAAAAAACACCCAACAAAAAAAAACCCAACAAAATATTCAACAGCTTTCTGATCTGAGGCATTCCTTTCCTATATATCAGGGTAGAACTCAGAGCTGTGGTCCATGCTCTGCAACATTGGCTTCTGGTCAAGGGACGACATCCTGCTGAGCATTTCAGCCGACAGCGCGTAGCTGTTGCCTGACTTTTCCTCGAACCAGCTATCCAGGGCCCTTTTGCAGTCGAAGCTGGCGATGGGCGGCCCGTTGACGGCAATGGTCAGCAGGTCACTGAGCTGCTCCAGCGTGAGGCGCGAGCGGTTGTTCTTGCGCACCCGCTGCAGGGCGTTGCGGCCCTTCTCGCAGCAGGCCGAGGAGGTGGGAAGGACTTTGAGGAGCTGAACTATTTTGTTGAGGAGGGGAAATCTCTGTTTGTATTTACAGATGTGGCTGAGCAAGTCTTTAAAACCGTTTTTGGTATAATAGTCCACCTTCAGTTCTCGCCACTCCATCAACAGGCTCCCTCGGGTGTCCATACCCTCTCTGCAAACATCCCTGGAGAAGGACGGGACCGTCTCCAGGTGTTCAAAGATCTGTACCATATCCTCCTTCCCATAACTCATGAGCTCGTCGGTGCTTCTGGGCCATGCTGCGAGGTCAAATACCTGACAGGCCTTGACAAATGTCCGGCTCCGGGAGTCAAACCTTTGGGCGAGGATCACCTGGGTCTTCTGGCAGATCTTCTCTCTGATTGACTGGAATTTGGCTTCGGCCACCCGCAGGTTTTTCACAGCGATGCCGTTAAAGCTTTCACGGAAGTTCTCCTCAAACTCCTGCAGGTACTCCCCAGGCGAGTCTGCCAACCGGCTGATCTCCTGGATGGCCTCCTCGATTTTGTCGTCCACCTGTGACACGAGCAGGTACTCCCCTTGGAAGACGTAGGCAAGGCGTGACAGCACGGCAATCACATCCAGCAGGAAGTAGATGAGCTTAACCGATTGGTAGTCCATCAGGAACTGCAGGAGGGCCAAGGCAATGGCAGAAGCATCTGCCCTTTGGGTCTGGCCACTGACATCTTTGAGATGGGCCACGACCTCAAGGTAGTCCTTGATTAGAGCATTGAGCACATTCTGCTCCCCAATGATCCACTTCACTGCTCGAATGTCCCCCAAGAACTCGGTCTCCTCGCACAAGGTGGCAGCTGTGACCCTTAGCTCACACATTAGTCGGGGCGAGTAACGATAGAAACTGAGCAGCTGCTTCAAGTTGTTTTCCAGCTCCTCCAGGCACGGCAGCTCCTTCCCGCTGATGGCATCCAAAATTTCCAGGTGGGGCCTGTGCACCATGAAGGGCAGGCAGAGAAGCCAGGGCAAGGTCTTTCTGATTGTCATGAACAAGTTGGCTCTCAGGCTGGCAGTGATGTTAGCACCATCAACTCCCAAGCCAATAGTCGGCTTCTCATCCTGCAGTCGTATTCCCAGGCTGGAGAAAGCCCTGTCTAAGGCCTGGAGGTAACTGTCTGTGGTAGAGAATCCCAGCTCCTGCAGAGACAGGAACTCAGTTGCTGGAGGCCCATCGCTGCTTGTGTACTGCACATAAACTGCAACCGTGTCAGCTAGCATATCGTCACTCTGCCCGTCCAGGATGATGCTGAGGAAGGGGGACTGGCGGATGCGTTCAACCAGGTCCTCCCGCAGGGCCCGGGCGATGTGGTGGATTAGGATCTGGCAGTCTCCCTCGTTCATGTACTGATCCACCACTTTGAGTTCGCACTTCCTCAGCAGTTCTGCCAGGGGCCGGAAGTCGTAGTAGGGCCTGCCCTCCAGGGCCAAGTGGTAGGCCGTGTTGAAGAGCAGGGTCATGTTCCGGCACATCTCTTCTGTCTTCTCCGGGTGCATCCTGAGCTTGTAAAGCTGCAGGCACTTCTTGTGGAGGTTGCTCTGGCTGTGAAGCTTTATCGTGTGGATCTTGAACTGCTTGGAGCCAATGATGAAGGCTGAAGTCCGAGAGGATTGCACCGTGTACTGCCGACAGACGTGGCACCACATTTCGTTCAGTGTTGGGGAGTACCGCAGGAACCAAAATTTCTTCAGCCACTCCTGCTTGAACCGCCGTATCCTCCGGCCTGTGGCAGAAGACATCTTGGAAGGCTCATCTGTAGCAGCAATCATGTCGTTGGAAACTGATTCATCAGCAGAATCCACTTCCTGGTCATCATCCTCCATGATGGTGGGAACAGAGATGATGCTTTCTGAAGCTGCAAGAAAAGAAAAGGGAAAAAGAAAATATGGCATTTGCACACTTGCTGAGCTAGAGAAGAAGCACTGCACCGGTGGCAGGAGCTGGCCACAGCCTGCCCTCTCCTGCCCACACTGCACTACAGGTAGAATTTGAATCAGGGCTAGGAAGGGGAAGTAAATCAACGTTTCTGCTTATGTACTTTGTCTCCAAGCTGCCACAACGGACCACAAGAAAGGACACTACACCCTGACCACATGCACAACACATGGTGTGACCCAAGCACTGCCTTTGGCAAGGGCTCTGGGCTGCTCAACAGCACACTGCTGGAGGAAATGAAATGTGTCTTCAGAGAGGGATGCACAGTTGTGTTAAGGCAGTGAAGGAAAACAGAGAGGGCTTCCCAAGGTGGGACCCAGCGGGAGGTGGTTTCACAGACAAAGAGCACATGTGTCAGTGCCACCACAGAGTCATTCAGACCAGCCTGGCAGCTGTGGAGGGGCTTCCGCTGGAAGAGAATGTGTCAAAAATACAGCAAAGAAACTGTCTGCAATGGAATGTCTCTTTTATTGGCAGTGCACGAGCGGTTACAACGGCAACAACGAGAGCGAGTTGGCATACAGAGTCTTTCCCAGACAGCTTTGTTTGGTTTGTCCACTGTGCCCACAGCAGTGCCAGCTCCCGGCCCACCTGCTCACAAAACCTGACAATGAACCTTCCGCAGAGCCACACGTTCACCTGAACGCTCAGAGCAAAAGGGCCTTAGACAGGTACACAGCACACTACGCTCCTTAGGCAGGGTTTGGAGAAGGCTGCCACTCGGCAGGGCTTACCTGTGGGGTCCGAGAATTCTTGGAGCTCAGGTACCTGGGACGGTAGGACGGGTGGCTCGGGTAACTTCCCAGATCTCAGCATGTCTAACTCGGCCTGCAGCTCCCGGATCTTCTTCTTCAGACGGATGCAGTTGGGGCAGAAGGAGGTGGTGGGGATTTCATGGGAGTTGCCTTGTGCAGAGGCCAGCGACAGCTCAGTCGGGCTGTCTGCTGTGAGTGAGAGGGGCTCCTCTTCCTCATCTTCAAGGCTGCCCATCTCTTTGGCTGAGCTGAAAGAGGAACCGTGGGGGACCTTCCACTCTCCCTCGCTCCGGTTTCTGCTGAAGTTTAGGGAGCCGTGCTGCATGGCACCGCCACACTTCTCGAAGATGTCTTCGGCTTGGTACTTGGACGCTCTTCGGATGGAAAGCGGTGTGCTCATTGCCAACTGGTTCTCTTCAAACTTGGCAGACTCTAAGGAGGCCTCCAGGACGTCCTTGAAGATGAGGTCAATCTTTTTTTTCTTTGTTTGGGGGTGGGACTCCCCCTCGTCACAGCTGCGCTTATAAGGGCTCTTCCCTTGTTTTAAGGTGGTAAGCTGGAGCGACCCCCTCCCGTCCTCTTGATTTTCTACATGCTTGTCCAGCTTCTCCCTCTGCCACTTCCTGTCTCCTAGAAAGGAAAACGAGGGGTGGGGATTATCACAGGGAACCCAGCAACATCCCTCAAATCTAAAAACTCAAACGAAAAAAAGAACAAAAGGGCATTTTTGAACCCTGCGGGTCTGCATGTCACGTCACCCGCCAGGCAAGTGACACAACTCAAGTGGACAGCAAGGCGGGCGAGAGGAGAGCCCTGCTAATGGGCATGCCTGCAAAACCAGAGACAGTCCTGGGCAGCCACAGCCGAGGAGGACCCACAGCACTTTAGAGAGAAGAGAAGCTACAGGCAGCTTGTTTTAACCTAAAGGCACGACCAACCTGCACTAGAAGGAGGCTAGGAGGTGAAGGCCTGACCGCGGTGGAAGCTAATGCCCAGAGCCCAAGCGCCGTTTGGGCTGGCCGGAAGACCTGTGCCTGTGTTGACTTGGTAAAAGGTATCCCACGAAGAGCAGTGCAGAGAGATTCGGACCGTTCCGTGACAACGCCGGTGCCCGTGCACGCCACCGCGCCATGTCTGACAGCCCCCTGCCTGTGTCTCTTGTTCAGCTTGGAGGCTGCTCCAGAAAGGCAAAGGTAAAGGAGGAAAAATAACCTGGCACTCTGAAACCCCAAGGTACTCAATGCCAGCTGAGCTACAAAGGGGTGGATGTCCTCCAAGGATGGGACATGTAGCTCGTCCCAGTGGAGTCTAAGAGTGGCCATTTTGTTACTTAAAAAAACCCAACAAAACAACCAAAAACAACCAACAAACAATAACAGAAGCAACCTCACACAAATCATTAATTGCTTAAAAGAAAGGGAATAGCCAGATTTCCTTACCTGGAAATTCAAAAGACGATAGGTTTGCCTCAATTTCCATCATTTCTTCTATCTTGTAAATAACTTCAAGCATTGATGGCTTTCCAAACATGACGTTGCTTTAGGCTGAGGTTTGGGTTGGTTTGGGTTGGTTTGGTTTGGGTTTGGTTTGGGTATGATTTGGTTTGGATTTGTATTTGGTTTGAATTGCTTTTAAAAGTGCATTCATGCTTTCATAATCACAAAGCCACCCTTCCCTTGCAAAGGAGAGCAAGGCTAAGAACTCAGAGAAAACACAAGGCTCACAACAGTTAGAGCAAGGCACCGAACCAAGGGCTGGTCTGAAAGGTAGGGTGTTTACAGGGGGTTGGGATGCTGGCTGGCAAGCACAATCACTTCTGGACTGAGTTTGTCACCACTGAGCTCATTTTCAACACGCTGATGAGAACCTCTGCAGGCAAAGCTTTGAGCCTTTGCCCTAGTATCTCCCCTATGATGACTGCTGGCAGAGGTAGGGGTTTAGAAAATAGATTCTTCTTCAGACATTGGGCAACAGGCTGCCCAGGGAGGTGTTCAAGAAATGTGTGGACATGGCACTCTGGGACATGGTTTAATGGCCATGGTGGTCTTAGGTTGAAGGTTGGACTTGATGATCTTAAAAGTCAAAACAGTTCTATGGTTCTATGATTCTTTCTTTTTCTTTTTCCTTTTTTTTTTTTTTCCTTGACCACCCAAGGGGTTCAGCCCTATGGAAAAGCCATGAAACCACGAGGGGTGATCCCTCCTGTTTAGTACTGGTCTCAGCTCCACTGATGATGGCGGGTCAGAAACTACAGGTAGAAACAAGTCCTTGGCACCACGTTATTTTCCTCTGGGGTTAATAATGTACATCACTTCACCATCTGCAGGGAATCAAAAAACTTTCAAATAGTAACCCAAGAGATTGTGGTGCTGCTCCCTGAGCACTTCCCAGTGCCCACCCAGCCAGGTCTAGCAGAGCCCAAATGATGCTTTGTTTTAACAATGCCTCTGTACTGCTTCTGTGAGCGCAGGCTGAGCCCAGCTCACTGTGGGGTGATCTGAGGGGTCCTACGGTGGCCTCCACAGCCACGTGGGTTTCTGCCTGAGTGTGTGGTAGGCTATGGCAGGTCCTGAGGAGTTCAGAGGCAGATCTTTACTGGGCCCATAGCTCAGAGCAGGTTGTGAGCTACCATTTGACTGACACAAACCATGACACGGGCTGAGTAAAGGCACATCTGCCTGGCAGGGCAGTCACTTGTAGTCTTGGTGCCCTTACAGAGCAGCTCTTGCTCTACTTTCAGAAAGGACTAAGCCACCTGGACAATTAACGTGTGCCTGGGATGTGGCAGAATCAGTAAAGCCATCAGTGAACAATGCTCATTAGCAGAGGAAAGCATGGTGGTACCCCTCTGAACTCAGAGGTGGGAATTGCCCAAGTACGGCCCTCAAGACGTTACACTGAGAGTGCACAGCAGCTCCAGGGGAATGAGGACAACCAGCTTTGTCAGGTCATCTTGTCCACCCCATGACTAAAAAGGAGACACCTTTTACCAAGTCAAGGCAGCAACGGCAGCTGTGTGATAATGTAGAGGGCAACCTTCATGAGGAAGTTAAGCGGTAGTGTGGCTGCCCCTCCCAGACCCTGCCAGTGTGTGGCCAAGCCTGGAGAGAAACGCCCTTCAGCTCTCAACAGCATAGAGAGGAACCAGTGCAGCAAGGACTTCTGCCTTCCTCTACCTTGCTGACACTACCCTGATGCAAAGGCTTTGTTCCAGCACAGCTACTCTTTAAAGATAAACTTTTTTATCCAGGGGGAAATCAGCCTGACAAGCACACAGCCGCCTGTAAGTTGTACACGCACGCTAAGGTTGTGAGATTAAGGAGCCTCTAGCTGATGTCACGCTGATCCCAAATTATCTTTCTGAAGAAAGAGGAGATAAATTAAGCGAGGAAAAATGGACAAATACCCCCCCCAAGGAAAGCTCTTTCATATACACACAGAACCAGCAGCGGCTCCCTCAAACAGGCTGCTCACAGGAGCCAGGCAAAGCAGCACCGTTGGAAGAACCTAATGTCTGCCTGTGGGGCCACCAGCTCGGCAAGCTGCAGGCCAGAGAGCCTTGGGATGGAGCAGCACTGTGGTCCCCTGGTGATGCCTTGGCCCTCACAGCACACACACGACACAACACGACACATGACAGGGCACAGCACCAATCTTTCTCCTGTGACCTCCACGAGAGCAGTCACCTTACTTTTCTGCTCCACCCGTCCGGCCACGCCAGGCCTCGACAGGCCATGCCACGCCACACCATGCCAGGCAGAGCTCTCCTCCAGAGGAGCTCTGCTTCTAGAAAGGCAGAAGCTCTCCTCACACAGCTCCTGCAGCACCTACTACACCCACCACATTCGGTCCATTGAAGGAGGCAGACCAAAGGGATGGAGTGGGACAGGGTGGAGATGGAGGGGACTCACCGCTGGTGAGGTTTCTGTTGATGGTCTCCTGGGACATGCTGTGCAAGCGCTTCATGTAATCCTCGCTGTACCAGACCCGCAGCTTCTCCCCGGGGTGGATGTCACGGCAGGCGCGGAAGTAAATCCTCTCGCTGTGCTGGAAGGCCATCAGGTTCTGCTCCCTCTCCTCCCGGGAGATGATCACGTACCTGAGGGTGAGGTGAAAAGGCAGGTGTGAAGCACCAGCTCTGCTCCTTTGCCCCACCCTTGCACCAGAATGACAACCACAATGAAGCCAGAGTGGCATTCAGAAAGAGTCATGGACACAGCCAGGCTGGAAAGCGCAGGGCTGGAAGCAATGGTGTGCAAACTGCCAGAGACACAGGACAATGAGTGTGGGCACCCAGGGAACACCAAGCCAGTGGGTCCATTTCAGTTGGGGAAGGGATGACAACAATGTCCATCCAACCTGAAGAAAGTTGCCCAGGGAGGTGGTTGGGGCCCCATCCCTGGAGATATTCATGGTGAGGCTTGACAGAGCTCTGGGCAACCTGATCTAGTTGAGGATGTCCCTGCTGACTGCAGAGGGGGTTGGACTGGATGACCTTTGGAGGTCCCTTCCAATCCAGACCATTCTATGAGTCTATGATCTATGTCAGTAAGGGTGACATAGGCTCTCACAGGCAGAAATATCTTTGCCTAATGATGGAAACAAGGATTTCTGGACTCCTTTACTTTACATCCCAGGGCCTCCTCTCTTGTTCTCCAGAACATGGCACAGTCCCTCTCCCTGTCTCTTCCCCAAAATACTGTTTCCCTTTTTAGTAGATACCAGCTTTCTTTGCTTGTCTCCTCTTGGACAAGCAGAAGGGAGATGCTGAGGACAGAACCATGTGCAGGGGGGTATCTGCTGTCATCCAAAAGGAAACCAGAGACATACCAGTACTGGGAGGTTTTGCACTTGGGCATTCAGGAGAGTGTCACAGGAAAACACAAACTGCAAGCCTCAAGAAAGCCCAGCACCACGTGGTGGGGGATCTCCTGGCAGTGCTGGCAGAGAAATCACTTTCTGGGCATGGGATTCATTTCCCTGCCATAAACTGACTGAATTTCTGCTCAGCAGAAATGTGTTCACACCCACTTCAAGCAACTGTCCCTCTGTCTAACTTGGTCTTAGATGTCTTACAGATTTAGAGCTGTTTGCTCTCACATGCCTTGTGCTCTTGCTAGAGGACATGAAAGAGGCTCGGTGACACCAGCTCCAGCTGCTGCCCAACATGAGCACCTGGGACCAGGAGGAGACCCTGTCACCATACAGACACACTCAGAGCAGATCTACAAGGTGCACAGCTAAGAGCTTTTCCTTCTCCTGCACTGCTCACCTCTCTCATTCCTCACTCCCTGTTGCAGTGAAATTAACGAAGGCGAGCAGCAAATAGCTCGTCTGGCTTCTGCTGCTAACAGGCCTTGCCCAGCTGTTCCAGCTCGCAGCTATTTCTCTGGCTTTAGAAATCAATCAGTTCCCCCTGAACACTCTTCCCTGCTCCAGCCACGTGCTTACACAGGTAAAGACAGCAACCACCTGCAGTAGTCACACCGAGGCACACGCCAAAGGTCACCACTCTGGTGAAACAGAGCACACCTAACCAGCCTGCAGCAGCTCAGACTGCCTGAGGCTCCAGCAGGTCTGCTCCCACTGCTAAGCAACTGTGCCTGTGCTTGCCACCAGCTGTGTTTGTGCCTCCTGGGCTACCAGGATGCTCCAACATCTTCAGTAACTGTTTAAAGAGCAGGCTCTGGCACTGCCACAATCAGCCAAACGCTGGCCTTTGTTAGCCCTTCTTTTACTCCTGGCTGCAAAACAAAGGAGTTTTTAAACCACCACTGTGTATTTGGGAAGGAAAGGAGCCCGAGGAGCTTCTGCAGGGCTGTCACTTCTGGGGTCAGCCATCACTCCAACAAAGACCTTCAGAGACCCAGGAGAGATACACCCCCTGAGGTACAGCACTGTGCTGTGGTCAGTCTGATGTCTGCAGCACAGGAGATCCCAGGGGAAGCTCTCCCAGTCCAGGTGGAATGCCAGGATGCTTCCTAGTACAAGCTTTGGAGATTCTTACAGCTGCTCTGAGCACCACTGCCCAACCATCAGCCAGAGCAAGGACAAGATCAGGCTGCTCCTGTGGAAGAGCACAGCTCCCTGCAGCTCACAGCTCCCCACACCACAGCCAGGACTCCTATCTTCACAGCCAGGAGCACTGAGGAACCCATGGGGCAGTGCATTCCCAGTCCTAGAGAAGTCTCTCCACCCTGGGTTTCCCATAGGAGAATCTCAGCCATCACATCTTGTAAAAATAATTTATTCAGATGGTTTGGTGGAGAAACAGAGGGAGCTGGGATCCCTCCAGAGAGGGACCCCAAACACAAATCTCTGGGCAGTTATCCCCTGACAATGTTTGGGTCTGGGCTCTTCTTCCTCATTGGACCCTTTCCTCATCTCCACTTCCTCTTATCTGGAGGATGCAGCCTCTGCTGCCTGATGTGGCCACCTTGTTTTCCACAGGATGCAGCCTCTGCTGACCAATGTGGTTGCCTGGTTGTGCATGGGATGCACCAGCCCTGAGACCTTCCTTCACAGAACTAAGGTGTAAGTTCAGCCCAAGTTCACCACTTTTGGCCCAACGCCTCAGCAAGTCTGTCAATGGGTTATGCCCTGGAGTTTGTTTGAGCTACTGCAACACCCAGCAAACTGCAGTTAACAGCCAGATTGAGGACATTCCCTAAAACACAACATTGCATGAGAAGGGGAGAGTCTGGTTAGCTATTCCCACCAGATCCCACTTTGATTAGCAAGTATTTTACCAGGCAGGAGCAATGTTTTTCTTGTCTGCTCTCCTCCTGCCTCTAAATCTCTCCAAGTCAGCATCCAGTGCTGCTGCTTTCACCAGGAAGTATGAAAAAGCCCTTCAACAGGCAGCTGTGGGATAATCCAGCCACAAACAGATTTCATCACAGCTGCTGGCAGTTCCTAACTGGTTTGTGCTCCAAAAGGAAGGTTTTACATCTGTGGTGCTTCCCTGAGGTGAGGTAAATGGGGATGAGATCATCTGCAGAAATGCTCTCCAACAAGTGCTGCCCAGCCCTGGCAAAAGCAGCCCCAGGGACACCAATGACACAGGTTATGAAGGGCTGCATGAAACCCAAGGTTTAAGACACCTCATGCAACTGCACAGCAGGGGGTAGAGCAGCAATTTCCCCAGGACAGACGAAACCACTCCACAAACCAGCAACCTGCTTGGAGCCCAAGCTGCCTGCTGAGAGGAGAAGACTGTACCAGCCTCCCTTTACTGATACCTCTTGCCCTGGCTGAATCTCTCACGTCACCAGCAGCTCTTCCTGTGAAGGCTGGGAAATGGCCAGTTCCCCTCCTGCTTCCAAGCACTTTAGCTGGCCTGGGTTTGGATGCCTGGGATGGGCACAGCTAGGTTGACACAAGGATTGTGTGCAGACAGGAATGGCCCCAGAGGAAGAGCAGGGCTGGGGCAGACCCAGCCACCTGGAGCTCTTCCTTTTCCTGCAGACAGGCATGGCCACCAGCTCCACATAGGTCATTTCATGTCCTGCTCAGTCCAGGCAACGAGCTAGGCTCGGGATGACCACAGACTGTGCCCAGGATTATTCAGGACCAGTCACTGCACCAACGGAGACCATTTATGACCCATTTGGGGCAACCCCACAGCTGTTGGAGGGCTCTGGCAGGACCATCTTTCCCATAGCCCTTCTAGCTAGCAGCAAAAAAAACCCCATCCCCTCTTTTTTTAAGCCACAGCCCACTAATGACACCAAACTGCCAAGTTTTGGGCTGGCCCAGTCATCATGCCCAGTAAAACACCACGGCATTTTCTGGTACCTGGGACCATTGCTCCCCTGGAGGGGAAGGGAGGACCCAGGAGAGATGGTGAGGGAAGGAAAGCCCCACAGATGGAGGAGACTCAGGTTTCCAGCCACCACCCTCCAGGATTTGCCCTGTACCTCCCCTCTGCATCTCACACTAATGGCTGGCCCCAGAGCGTGGGAGCAGGGAAAAGGCCTTTCCCAAACCATCACTGAGCAGGAGATCCCACACAAGAGAGGTTCCACCAGCCCAGGCAGAGGCCATGGGGTGCAGTACCCACAAACCCTGCCGAGCTGTCCAACACCGAGTGCCTTCCGCAGACCCCACATGTGCCAGAGGTTCGCCAGCGGTGTGGGACAATGACACGAGAGGAACAAAGGACTCGACAGCAGCCGTGGTAAAACTCTGGGATGTTTATTGCATTCTTAACAAAAATGCTCCGAGCCCGGGGTTTTGTCAGCACGTACAGGACATGGAGATGCTGGGGCTGAGCACAGCAGCTGGCTTGGACACAGGCACTTACTTCAAGAGGACGTATGGGAGGAAGCGTCCTCTGCGAGCCAGAACAGAAAAGCCATTCCACCAAGGGGTCTACACAGGGAAGGAGGTTATGTCCCCAGGTCTGGGCCCATCTGGAACAGTCCACAGAGGAAACTGGGGGCAGACATCAGGAAGTTTACAACGCAAAGACCTTGCTCCTGAGCAGCCTTTGGGGGTTTGTAGCGAAGGCCGTGCTCCCTGCACCAGGACTGCATCCTGAACACGTCTGTGTGGGCACACTGATGGTAGGGACTAGGCCAACCCCCACCAGCACCCAACACCTTCCTCCTCTGCAGACCTGGGGGTTCCTGGAAGGGACCCCCCTGGACAACATCAGAGCTCATTTGATCAGTACATCCACAGGTTATAAAAATATAAAACAGTAGTTTTGATCTGTAGCAGCAGCACCATGTTGACTCAGGAAGCCTCAAACTGCTCACTGTTTTGGTTCTCTTGAGATTCAGGAATCAGCCCCACTCCTGCCAGAGCTCCCAGCCTCCCCTTCAACTGGAGGGAGACCAGGACTTCTGCAGGATGCAAACCTTACAGCAGAGATAAAATGGTATCCCTAGGGGAAGGTGAGTAAGTCCTGCCCTGGCCTGGCACCAGCACTAGAAGGAAATGTCCCCTGCCTGGGTCAGGCCTTTAAAAAGAGGTTTTTTCCCTTGCCAGGCCTTCCTGGAGCAAGGGCCTTGACTGCACAACTTAAAATACATCACTTGGCTTTGAATTAGAGAATGATTAAAAAGGAAGAAGGCAAAAGCAGGACAGGAATGCCTGACACAGCAGAGGTACAGCGAGCTCTCCAGAGCAGAAGCCACTGCAGCACCCTTTCAAAGGCCAGGCCAGGCAGCTGAAAGAAGACCCTTCTAGACCACCACAAATCAAACCATCCTTCTGCTATACTGCACTGCCTAGATTCAAGGCAACTTTCAGGCCAAGGCTGTAGCCCAGACATGGCAGGATGGTGCACATTCAGGTCAGCTTGAACAGCTTGCTGCAGCTCACCTCCACATACAACAGGACAGCCTGGAGAGCAGCAGCAGCATTTCGGCAACACCTTAGCCCTTTGGCTCGCATGGCAGTGGTCCAGACTTTCCCAGGATGGGAGAAGCATGGTAGATACCCATGTGCAGATCGAGGAGAAGACTTCACGTGTGACCACTACCTGAGGTGACAACATTAAAACCTAGTTTCAGACTAGGGGATGCAAATGGGACACCTGATGCAGGGCTAAAGCAAGTTAAAAGCTGTCACATGGTTGTCTGTGTCACTATAAGGAAAGCAAGCAGCACAACACCAGCGTGGCCAAGACTGGACACCTTTGTGTCAGACTGCTGGAGCAGGTTCAGAGGAGGGCCACAGAGATGATCAGAGAGTTGGAGCACCTCCTCTCTGAGGACATGGTGCAGGAGTTGAGGCTCTTCAGCCTGGAGAAGAGAAGGCTCCAGGGAGAACTTCGTGCAGCCCTCCAGTACCTGAAGGAGCTCCAGGAGAGGTAGGGAGAGGCTTTTGACAAGGGCTGGGAGTGACAGGATGAGGAGCATTGGCTCTGAGCTGGAAGAGGGGAGATTGAGACTGGAGATTAGGAAGAAATTCTTTACAGGGAGGATGGGGAGACACTGGAACAGGTTGCCCTGGGAGGCTGTGGATGCCCCATCCCTAGAAGTGTTCAAGGCCAGGCTGGATGAGGCCTTGAGCAACCTGGAGTAGTGGAAGGTGTCTGTGCCAATGCTGGGGGGGATGGGGTGTGTGGAACTAGATGGTCTTTAAGGTCTCTTCCAACCCAAACCATTCTATGATTCCAGTCTACACAGCTGTGAGTTTAGACTGTCAGATCTTCACAGCAGGAGAACACAGCACAGACCCCACCCTAAATGACACCAGGTGCAATGGAACTGTAGGGAAGCTGGCACGATTACAGGGACACAAACCCAAACTGCTCCCGGGGTCAGAAGCAAGCCCTACAACTTCCCTGGTTCCTGTGTAGTCTCTCCCATTTAGAGGATGGTGAGGCAGCTCAAAACTGAGTCTTAGGACATGGAAGGGAGTAACATGGTACAGTTCTCTGAGATGTTGCCATGGTATGAAATCACTGCCTTTTAACTGCAGCTGTGAAGGATAGATAGGGGTTTCAGACTGGAGCAGGCCAAGATTGAACTCTTGGCTGTCAGTGCAGGGGGCACATGCCATAGCAGCCCTCCTCAGTAGTCTGAAACCACACAGTGCTCAGGCATGTCCTCCTGTCCTCAGGATTGTGCCTTCCTTCCTGCTCTGCACAAGCTCTCCTTTCCTACCCCTCTCCCCAGACTTGTGCCTAGGTCCCAGTAAGCACTGGATTGCTCATTAGTGCTGAATGCAAGGTCAAAATAATGAGCAGCAGGAGTCTGCAGAGCCCTAAGGGTACTGCATCTCTGCACAGTGCATACTGTCATGTGCAGGAAGATGAGGAGAGGGCAGGAACAGGGGCCATCTGTGGGCTGATGGCAAAGGAAGCTCTGGAGAGCACAGTCTCAGTAACCAGCACTTCACAGGCACAAGAAGAGATCAATTTCCACTGCATCTCTTAGCTTAGAGTGCTCCAAGCACGGGGAAGGCAGTGGAAACTCCTAATCTCTATAAACAGGAAGATGTCCTACACCCCAATATCTGTAAGACTGAAGATCCCTCTCTGCCCCAGGCAGGGGCCAGCCTGACTATTCAGCTACCAGAACTCACACTGTTCTGTCAGCTATCAGCAGGGTGGGTGGGCTGGGGGCTGCTGACCTTCCCCACAGCATACTGGTAGAGATGGAGAGGGCTTTGGAGCACGCAGTAGCTGAGGAAGGGGCACCCTTCTTTACCCTGTGTGAAGCAGACTACAAATGGTGCTTTCTCTTCCGTGACCTGGTAATCCGTGCAGGGGGAGTCTTTTTGGTGGGGGCTGGGTTACACTCTGCACTGGGCTCAGGGGGCTGCTTTGAGCCAGCTGCTTGCAGAATGGATCCCTGGAAGACCTTAGGATCTTGTGTCCTATGGAAAGCCTGGAGCCCATCCCGGATTTCCAACAGAGTCTGGCACATCTGGCCAACCTGGCTGCTGAGGTCAGCCATCCTCTGCCCGATGAGGTGCATGCTGCCTGCCATGTCTCTGTGAACGGCCACCAGCTGCTGGCAGAACTGCCTGAGCAGCTCCGTTTGCTGCATGTGGGATCGGAGGAGCTGCCGGTCCAGGCTGGAGAGGGATGGGCTCCTGGTGAGGGCGCGCGAGGGCCTGGGGCAGGAGGTGGTGTGGGGGCATGGACGGTGCAGGTCCTGCCTTTGGCCAGTAGCTTCCGAGTGTTCTGATGATGAAGAGGCATGGAGGAAGGAGGGCCCAGAGAGCTGGCTGAGTCCTGCAGCAGCCCTCTGCAGCGAGGAGAAGCGGTGCTCCTGAGAAGTGCCTGGCATCTGCTCGTCTTCATCAGCTTAAACAGAAGAGGAAGCAGAACTTATTAATGTGAAATCCCTTACACCTGACTTCTGTTTCATGGAATCTCAAAGCACATGGAAAAAGCATTGGCCCCTCCCCCGCTCCCCACTCTGCCAGTGGAGACAAGCCTGCAGCTCCTGATGCAGAACTCAACATGCATGTGCTGCAGCGTTAGCGGCTGGGGCACAAGCTCAGCCCTAAGAGGCCTGAAGAGTAGGCAAACCCAGCCAGCCGAGGAGGAATCCTTCTGCCACGGGGTCCTGCACACAGCCCCCTTCGTTACTAGAATGTAAAGCCAATTCAGACAGCAATAGCGGCTCCCCCCGAACCATAAGCAGCTAGAACACGCCAACATTTTAGAGGGACTCGCAACAGCCCTCATGTCCAACCCTGCTCCCGTGTCACTTCTGACAGCCTCCACACCCACACAAGCACAGATGTAGTCTTGGCTGCTCACCACGTCTCTGCTGCAAAGCCACTGTGTAGCTTGGCATCACTGAGATAACCATGCAGTCAGGAGTAGCAGCAACAGGGCCCTGCATTAACTGGGCAAGCAGACTTGATGGACAACCAAAGCAAACCACCACAGGAAGGTTCTCACGAGTCTGATAAATACCTCCTGATGTGCCAGTTCGCAGGCACAGGCACACCGGCCGCAAGAAGAGATGATGCTTCCCCTGTTCCCATGCTCACTATCTCCTTGCACAAGCTGTACTCATTTTACCTCTGACACAGCCCAGCTGGCCTCCAAGATGGAGGCAAAGGAGGACCAAGCACCACAGTTCTTGATGGTTTTTGTCCCTGCTTTCCCACTACTACTTCAGATAGAAGGCCTAATGTGGTAGGACATTAGGTCTTGTATATGAAGCAATATCTTCCAGACCATTGGAAGAGGCCAACCAACACTCATAAAGCGCAAGTTGGCTTCTTCCCAAGAAGTCATCCCTACTTTCTCCCTGTTGTACCCCTAAAAGCTCACAGACCAAGAAGCTGAGCCTCCGCACGAGCGAACCCTATGTACGCAGCTGGGGAAGGGACCTGCAACAAGCAGCTTGTGGTTTAGCACTGGAAGGTGCCTGACACTTGTGGTGCAAGAAGATGAACTCAGAGAGCAGGGCCAGCAGCTTCTCTAAAACAGTGGAAGAGGGAGTCATTATCCCCCTTGCTCACAGCACTTGTGCTGAGCCTTCAGACCACCAGTGAGAAACCGTCGGTGTCCTGGCCTCTGAGCACAACCACTGTCGGGTGTGAAGAGAAAGACTTAACAGCACCCATGCCACAAACCACCAGTGATCAGAGTCCCCAGGACAGGCCTCCTGGAAGGTGCTGACCCTGCAAGTGACCTACTAGTGAGTGGCAAATGATTCTTCTCAGCTTGACAGTACTGTTGTTCTGTCGTGGTACATGCAAGATGAAGAACCAGCCCCTACTCCTTTACAAGCACTTTTTTTCCACAGACTGGAGGCAGTTGCACTTCAGCTGCAGATGTTCCCTCACCTGCAGGATTAGTTCAGACTTAGAACCCATTAAGAGCAATGTCTACCCTTAGAAGACAGCATGGAAAAGGATTAAAGAGATAAAGAAGATGGAAACAACTTTCCCTCAACCCATCTCAACACCCCATGACCAGAGCAGGCTGTCTCAGAACCAAACACGGCAGTCGGACCAGGCTTGACAGGCACCCCAGCCTCTCCCAAAACACACACCACGCTCTTCTGGTGTCAAACTGAGACAGGCAAGCATAAGACAAAGAGGTGTTAAGGCAGTGATACTTACAGCTGATGGAAGGGCTGTCAACCACGTCCAGATCCGCTCTCCGGAAGCCGTGCGCCTGGCGTGACGAATGCAGCGTCGACTCGATGGCTCTCTCGTGGGCGGTCAGGACGATGGCCGAGGGCCGCCCCGTGCTGCCGGGGCTGCAGAGGGACCTCTGCATGAAAGCCAGTTTGTCCTTGGTCCTTCTCTTCATGTCGTCCCATCTGTGCTTAATCTCTTTTACAGACCTGGGCACCTGGCTGACTGATGTGATCTGCCTGGCTATGCCTTCCCAGATCTTGTCCCTGTCAGCGTGGGACAGACGCATGGTGTCCCTCCCAAACAGCATGGCTTCGTTTCGGGTCACCTCAGTGACCAGAATGTCCAGTTCCTCCTTTGAAAACTTGGGCTTCCTCTTTCGATCTGCCATGTTCCTTGGGTTGAACATCCCACAAAGCACAATTGGGTAAGGGAAATCAGTGCAAAGCAGCCTCCTGCAGCCAAGCCCTCGCCCAGTGTGGCAGCGGGGCAGGGGAGCTGGGTGGGACCCAGCTCCCCCCACACACAACCACCTCTCAGTTTTCCTCAATCACACCGGGGAAAGGCAGCTGCTTTGTTTTTTAAGAGGAAATGTTCAAGCTCCAGGAGACGAAACACCAAGTGACACTAAGTGTGAAGGAACCTCCTCAGCTTTTCCAGTTCAAGTGACACATTAGCACTCTGCCACCCTGCCTCAGGTAGGACAGTTGTGGTGCAGCCTCACAGTGCTCCCGGCAGTGTGTGTGCAGGAAGATGCCTGAGAGCTTGCAAACACCTTGATGAATTGGCTTCTAAGGTGACATCACTCAAAAATAGGTTCTTGAGGAAATAGAGAGGACTGAAGCACCTCTTGTCCTCTGCCTGGCACAACACACAACAGACTCTTTCCCACCACCCTCACCATCAAAACTTGCAGGATGTCGTGCAGAGATGACATCAGTTTGCGTTCTTTTCAGGGCAGGGAGATCACAACTAGACTCACAGGCAAGGTCGGGGCTGCTCTGCCTGAAGAAGAGAAGGGTCTGGGAAGACCTTATATGGGTCTTCCAGCACCTGAAGGGGGGTACAGTAAAGCTGGGGAGGGATTTATTACAAGGCCTTGTAGTAATAGGGCAAGAGGGAACGTACTGAAGCTGGAATAAGGGAGACTGAGACTAGAGATTAGGAAGAAGTTAAGGTGGGGAGACACTGGAACAGGTTGCCCAGGGAGGTTGTGGATGACCCCTCCCTGAAGGTGTTCAAGGCCAGGATGGATGATGCCTTGAGCAACCTAGGCTAGTGCAAAGTGTCCCTGACAATACCAGGGGGGATGGAACTAGATGGTCTTCGAAGTCCCTTCCAACCCAAACCATTCTGCAACTCACTTTTCCCAAGGAAAAGGTAACCTCAGCACCAGGGGTGCTGCACATCCACCATTCTTCTGCTTCACAGCAAGCTCTTGTCTCACCCAGCAATGGTTGCCCATTGTTCTCAAAAGGAGTGAGGCCACCCACTACTTCTTCCTGACTTGGCTTTGCAGACAGTTCTGTTGACAGGAGCCTGCACCCCGCTCCTGGTGCCTCAAACAAACAAGTTGTGGCTTCAGCCCATTGAGAAGAAGAGGAAGCCACCCTGAGAATGAGTAGCTTTGTCCAAGCTCTGTGTTACTTTTTCTAGCCACAGCTGAAGGAAACTTTAAAAAGAAACAAACCATTAGTCCCAACTGTGGCTTTTTTATTGGGGTTGGGGGACCCCAGAAGGTAGCAGAGAAATCAGACTGCCAACATGTACGTGAACAAGGTGGCAGTGGAGACAGGGCAATAATCTGGGCATAGGCATGCAGAAGAACAAGGGAAAGGCCAGAGGCCAAGGAAGAGCAAAACTGCTGGGAGAACTTTGTATGCCTTGATGTGCATTGGAGCAGAGAATGCTACAGAATGGTTACTCCAGTGCCACATCTTACAAAAAGGCTCCTCTAACACCTCCTCAGACAGCTAACCCCAGGGATGCTGGAAACTTCTTTGGAAAGGGTCAGCTGTTTTGGTGCTCATACCACGTAGGTCTTTGTAATTGAAAAGGAAGTTATCAGACAGAAATCTCCAACGGCATGGAGAACACAACACTCATCTGAAGGAGAAGACTTCAGTGTTACTATCAACTGCCCCCCCAAAAGCTGCCACTTCCGAGCCTACAAGTTCCTGTTTGAAAAGGCTATGAAGGTGTAACACAGAAGAAGACATCTTAAGGTTAGGACACTGAACAACTGGAAGCCTGGTGTGACACCATGGCAGGGAAAAGCTATCGGCTTCCATCTGTGTTGGTTTTCTTCCTGCTTATGGTCCCAAATGAAATGAAAGCAAAGATGCTATTAATGGCAGACAGCATCTTTGGTTTCATTTTATTGGAACATACTGTTGGCATCTCTGCAATGACAGGGGAATAAATCCTGGCTGGGATAGCTACACCTACATTTAAACCTAAATCCTTGGCTGAATGCTCTGTCTCATGGGCAGGCCTGAGCTACCTCAAAGTGCTTTCTGAAACGCTGGTCTAGGCAAAGGCCTCGGCATGTTTCCCACATGCCCCATGTCTGTGATGGCTCTGCTGGCACCTTCCAGAGTTCCTTCCAGCATTGCTGTGACCAAGCAGAAGAGGTGGCTTGGGCTGCCCTCATGGGAAAAGTGCTGGTGAACTGCTGCAGACCAAGAAAAGTTTACAGAAAGAAAGGGTGACCCTTGTCAAAGATGTGGTCTGAGTTTCTCCTTACTGCTGTGTCACTGCTGTTTAATGAGCCTCAGACATTGGCGCCCTCTATCAGTGTCAGAGGCTGCTAACCTTGGTTTAAGATGGGAAACCAATAGGAAATGCTTCTCAAATCCAGGCCATATAGAGGGATAGCTGGAAGCTAAGTGCACAGATGCATTTCACTTGGACACTCATAAATGCATCCTTGAGGTACCGCATGGTGGAGCTTCATTTACGGAGGGACAGAATGAACATGTGGGGAAGATGGTAATGAATCAATAGAGAGCCAGCAGAGCACTTGTTACCCTGACCTCAACGGGAAAAAGAACAACCCAAACTGCAAAGGAAAACAGGAGTTCTCCCAGCTGCACACTGGGAGAAGGGCAAAGGCCAGGTGGAACCTTGAGCCCATCCAGCAAACCTGTGCTTCACATGCACTCTTCTGCAGGTACCCACAACAGTATCAGCAGTGCCTCCCGATGGCGGAAACAAACCTCCACCGAGAGGCTGCTCGGCGGCAAGGACTAACAGGATTCTGGAAGATGGCTCTGGGTTAGGGTGAGGCTGGCAGAGGACAAGTCCCTCAGAGCAGCTCAAAGCTGCCTCTCTGCCAAATCCATGGCTTCTGCCACCAGCCAGGCTGCACTGATGGGCAACTACAGCCTTCCCAGACAGCGTATCTGGGATCCACAAGAGCTTAGGACAATCTGTGGTAGACCTGGATGTTCAGATTTCAGTGTTACCTCTTGTTTGCTCCAGCATGACTTGGATCAAAACTAGCTAAGGTAACTTAAGCATTCCACCAGCGAACTCACTACACAAGGAGTAATGAGTTCTGGCCAGTTTTAATCACAAATTCAATTACTGCTGGCTTCCCAGCAGGCACATTAACCTCCTCCTCCTCCTCATAAAAACACAGACACTGTAACTGCCAGAGGGATCTTTTTTCCCCTCATGCATTTCCTCCAGCATGCAGGATACCCCTGGGAGCAGTCACTGATATTTAAAGTACCTCTCTGGGGATGCTATGTGGGTTTGAGCAACTTCCAGAGGAGCTCCAGCTGTAGGTTTGTAAATTCACACCTCAGCCCAGGTCAGTCTTGGAGCACAAGTCAGTACAGCTTGAAAAACACATGTGACACCGTCAAGCACGTGAGCAGTGGCACTTAAGGACCACCCCACAAAGATATGAACCAACTGCTCTCTTCTCGGCCTCCAAGACATTTTTCCAGAGCTCTGAAGCATTGTTTTTTAACGGGGATGACAGTCCTGCAGGACTTTAGGATCCCTTTGCTCTGCATAAATGACAGTCTGTAAGGGGTAAGAACATTTGCTCCACTTGCTGTGAGGGAACAGAGGCAGTTTAGAGAGTTTGCCAACATGAGTTGTGCACCACAGGCTGGTGGCTTTTCCTCCCCCTCCTCCCCTTCACATGGGCAGGCAGAGTAACCCTTTTTAAAAGCATTTTTATTGTTAAAAGGTCCTCTGAAGTCAAAGTGGCTTCTCAGTTCTTACAAGATTGACTGATATAAGTTGGTCCTGCTTTGAGTCAGCCATTGGAGCACCTGACCAGAGCTCCCTTCCAAGCTTTGACATTGTATGAAGATCAAATCTGAGACATCTCCATTGTAAGGAAGACTTACAGAACAGCTTTGCTCTCTGTGACCTCTTTGTAACTGTCTTTGGTGAGGAGAGGGGGCAGTGAAGGCAGCAAAGGAGAAAGGAGTGAGGAAGTCTTGCACCAGCCTTTTCCCACGGACTGAGGGGAAAGATGAGTTTGACCTGTGCCAGGTCTGAGAACCCAGGCACAGGTGTAAGAAGGGACACAGACTAGAAATGCCCACACTAACCTGGAGACCTCACACAGGAGGCATTCCAATTCAGTTCAGCAACAGCAGTTTGCTGGTACTTTCCATCCTGCATCTCAGCCTGGGCCAAGTGATGCATACACAGAGGGATGCTTCCTGGTCAGACCCACTTATTTTTCAGGGGTCTCCCAAAACTGAGGAACAGAATTTCCTCAGAAGTCGCCAGGAACAAGGGTTGGTTCTGCACTATCCCTCAAAATCCCCAAGTGCTTCCACCAGCAGCAATTTATGGTTTGTGCCCAAGAAAGCACCAATTTCACTCAAATTTTGCCATGATCTGTGTTAAGAGTCCCCAGGAAAGCAACAACAGAGGAAGAAGTTTGCAGAGATCCCTGCAGGTCAAAGCCATGGAGTTTCATGAAGTACTGGAAACAGCAGAGCTTTACCCTGGACAGAGGTGAAGAGTGCCAGCAGGCAGCTTAGGAGAACATGCTTCCAGCATCAGGAGCTGTCTTGACTGTCTGAAGAGGGAAAGGGCAAGAGGATGTCACCATGGCCATGCCATCTGGTGCTACTTCCTCCCTAACTCAGTGCCCTGAGTGAAACCAGCAAGTGCTGCACGGCACACATTGTCCTCAGTGGGAGCAGGACAACGGACTCGGACATGGCAGTGGGGCAACAAAATACAACAGCCAGATCCACAAGGAGAGAGGAGGCAGCCCAAGCTGGCCTCCCCACCCCATACCCACCTAGCCAGAGGGCGAGTTGATCTGCTTTACAAAGCACTCCATCTGTGAGTGATGGCAAAGAGCACCATCTGAAAGACGAAGAACGAACGTGCTGGCTACAGCCTCCTCGAGTATGGCTCCCTGACAGGACAGGTCCCAGTGCAGGGGATGAACTTCACCTCTGTCTGAAAGCAGCTATCAGACCCAGCCAAGGCTTTTTGAAGACCACCACCTCCACCTGAACTGTCAGACTCTGTGTAACACTGCTATGCAAAGCAATTCTCCAGAGTAAAACCAGAAAGCTCAGCAACAGTGGTGTAACCCAAACAAGACCTTGGACACACCGTTCCCCAGGAGAGCTGCAAGCAACCCCTTTCCACACCACTACAGCCTTCTCACCTTTCAGGGCTCTACAGAACAGCACAGGCCACACTCATCTGGAGTCTTAACCATGGCAAATACAAATTCTTTGGTGCTGACACTATGAGTAGTGCCTATTTAAATACAGACATCAAGATTATGTCCATGGCAGCAGGAAGAGAAGTTCATCATGGGGTTTTTGCTTTCCAAGACTGTTTTCCCTTAGCTTCACTATCACCCAGATCACAAAAAAGAGCCAGATCTAAGCACAGAATCTCACTCTGATTTTTGAACTTGGCATTCTTTATTTCAATATCTATGTCCTCCTACCTATCTGTCCACTGCTTTTGTTTGGAGTGTTCCCAGCCTCAGCCCAGGCCTAACACGTACTCTCATGCAGCAGTGAGGAGCTGCATCAGCTGGGATTCTTACAGAAAAATTAGATCCTTTGCTGAACTTTACAAACATAAATGTCAGAACAACTGCTCTCCAAGTTGAGAGTCAAATAGAGCAAAAGTGATGCAACCAGATTGGATCAGCTAGGTCAGCCTGCATCTGGCTGCACTTCGCACTCTCCCCACAGAGAGTGGAACTGAGAACTCCAGACACCCAGGCCGACAGACCAGTTAATTCCCATGCTGCTTTACTCTTGTATGATAAAGCCTTCTTGACAGCAACCATGTCCAAAACCCACCCCTGACAGCAGGCCTATGCACCAGGGCCTCAGAAGGCAGCAGTGTGTGGCTTCACACAGGGAACACAGTGACTCATCACTCCCACGAGGCACTTGGGTGCTTTGGCTCCACCTTGGGAGGCCTCAGGAGTGACCTATTTTGCAGGCATATGCCAAGAGGAGCAGCACTGCAGCATGGTTGAACACGTCCCCTTATCGGTGCAGCTAACAAACCGGTACCAGCCCCATTCCTGACTGGAATTTGGGTCTTCCCCCTGCTCGGGGTGCTGGTGCCAGCAGGGGGAGCACAAGCACAGGCACCATTTCTGCTGTCCCTTGGAGCAGCAGGAACTGGTTTCTCCTCACACAGCAAAGCTGACTCTACCATTGACAGCCACCACAGACAGTTGTTTCAAGGCAAGCCCAGAAAGAAAACAAACCAAGCACTCCTTCAGTGTCTGTCAAATGGGAAGGGACAAGAACCCCCAAACAGAATCAAACTTTACCTTGAAGATAACGCAAAGCATTTTGCAAATATTGAAACACAATGTGAAAACCAAAATAAACCCAGAGTGAGGCCTGCCAGCACTTCTAAGAGTGGATAAATAGGATCATCTTTATCATTTGTCCTCATTCCAGACAACAGCCACCCTCCAGACGCAGCCTCTTAAGGCCCTTTCATTGGATCTGACTCCACAGGATTCCCATCATGACAGATGCTGAAAGGGCACAAGCACTCCCTTCACCGAAGAGGTTGTGGCGTTTTGGTTTGGTTTCCTGCCACACAAATCAACAAGGAGCATCTGATGGCCTCTCTGTGGAAGAGCCCCAAAATGGAAAGCAGAAGAGAGTTGGACTCACCTCATCCAGTTTGCTTTGGTTTCATCCGTCCCATCAATGGATTTGTAGCGGTTGTTCTTATCAACGATCTGCGGAGCAAGAGAGCAGATGCAGCACGTCAGGACAAGCTCTGTGCCTCTCCAATCACTGCTTCAGTTCCAGCCTTAGAGGCTGAGGGAGCTGGGATTGTTTAGCCTGGAGAAGAGGAGGCTCAGGGGAGACCTTACTGCTGTCTACAACTACCTGAAGGGAGCTTGTAGCCAGGAGGGCGTTGGTCTCTTCTCCCAGGCAATCAGCACCAAAACAAGACGACACAGTCTCAAGCTGTGGCAGGGGAAGTTTAGGCTGGAGGTGAGGAGAAAGTTCTTCACAGAGAGTTGTTAGCCATTGGAACGTGCTGCCCAGGGAGGTGGTAGAGTCACCATCCCTGGAGATGTTCAAGAGGGGATTGGACGTGGCACTTGGTGCCATGGTTTAGTAGTCATGAGGTGTTGGGTGAGAGGTTGGACTTGATGATCTTTGAGGTCTTTTCCAACCTTATCAGTTCTATGAAGTTAGGACATGACACTCTATGCCATGAACCTCAGCTCCCCACAGTGCCACACGCTGCTGTCCTGGATGAGTGTGGAAGCTGCTCTGAACTGACTTGGAGGCACCTTCCCACAGATAAAGAAACCATAGGTGCAGCTGACATGACTCTCCCCAATCCTGAGGTATAGAAGATTGACTTCTCCTTCAGGAGAGGGCTCAGACACACATTTGTTTTACAGACAGAAAACCCTTAGCAGTATTTCGCAGCAGTAGCTGCTCTCTGTTTTTGTTCCCCCACCTACAATGCAAGTCCCACGTCTCATTTCTCTTGGTAACTACTATCCACTGACCTAGTGACATCTCTGTCTCATGGGCCAGCCACGGTCTGTAGTACTAGGGGAAAAAGAGACAGGTTTTGGTGCTGAAGTCTGCATGTAGATCACTTTCTGAGGATTGGACCTCCTCTTGCCTGGCCTCTTGGGCCACCTGCTCTGCCCAAGCAGGCTCAGAAAGAATGCTGCAGGTCCATAAGCGAGCTCTATCTTTCTTCTATCCTCAAAATAAAAACCAAAGCAGAGAAATCTACTGCAGGAGCCCTAGAGGTTGAGTGGGGATGGAAGAATACAGCAAGGGGGAAAGGAGAAGCAAGCTCTGCTTCCCATAGCAGTGAACTGTGCCATGGCACATGGTCTCCTTTCATGAATCTATACTCTTAAGCTGCTAATAATTACAAGAGGCCAGTGTTTGCCTGCTGGGTTATCAGATCTTCAGAGAAAGGGGAAGATGGCCAAGGTCTGACTCCACAGGCCTGTGGACCTACAAGGATGATTAAGGGACTGTGGTGAAGGCACAATATGCCCAGATGTTGAATCTTGTCCCAGCATGTGGACAAGATTCCCCCTCCTTCAGGAGGAAGACAAAAGCCAAGGCATTAGCCAGGCCAGCACGCACCCAGCACATGCAGTGCTCGTGCAAATACCAAGTATGGCATAATCCTAGCTTCAGGCTTTCTATAGGCTGAAGCCAGTTGTTTATGAGAGTGCCCATTGGTCGAACCCAGCCTCGAGGAATCTATAAGTATCACCCCAGTTGGTAAACAAGTTGCCCCCTCTTTCACTTCATCTCTGTGCTTGCTCGAGAGAGCAACTCTCGAGCTGCAGCCTCTGCCATTGAGCTTATTGTTGTTAGCTTTTATCATACATGCACACATACTGAAAGCCTCTGCGTCATGAGAAGCAATTGTGAGGATCATCTCCACAGAGGGAGGACCTTTGCTGAGCCTGAGGAGCCCAGCATCACTACAGCCAGTCATACCGACCGGGAGAGCCCACCGTGCCACCAGGGAACTGGACCAACCCCTGAGGGTAAGATCTGCCCAGCTGCCGGGGAGAAAGGACTTGATCAAGACCGAGTCCACATATGCCTAGCCCCGCCATAGTGGGAGAGGAGCCACCACGTGTGCCGCTCTGAGCCCTGTGAATCTCAGGGAAGACTAAAGCACTGTTCGTGCCTATACTGCACCCAACCCGGGACCACTCCGAGTGTCCCGCTGCTCCTTTAAGCTCAGTAAACGAGAATCCGCTGCCTAACGCAGCTGCATTCTCTCTCCAAGGCTGTTTGCATCAGCCCCGAGAATTGCCGTGGTTGGGCCAACCCCGTAGCTTTGCCTGCTGCCGTGTCCTCCGAGCCCGCCTACCGGCAACCGTCGCCTTGCCCTGTCGTGCGAGCCAACTCCCGAGGGCCGACCCCACAGGCCGACCCCGACCAGGACCTATCCCTGTTGTCTGGAGGGAATCAACCGAGTCCTGAAGGGAACCTGCTTCTGAGCTAAGCCCAGGTTCCATTATTCCCTCTCCACTGCTGTGGAGAGAGGAGACAGTAACCCAACGCCGCCGTCCAACTCGCCTAAGAACCAGTCCAGCGCCAGTAGTCTGCCGGACCCCTACCTTGCTACAAACAACAGCTACAGAGTACCTTCCACGTGCTTTCCATCCACTAGCACTCAGCTCAAAGTATCTGCGTCTAGCAGAGTAATCGCTGACGTATAGAAAGATTATAATACTGCTGTATATAGCCAGGAGCCACCCGCGTCCCGCCGAGTCGCCATCTAGTGGCCAAGCGGCGGAACTGCACCCTTTGTTATATAAATATAGAAATAGTCTGTAACTAGCTCAATTAAGTTCTAATCATAACACTGAGCCACTTATGGAATGTATTTCACAAATGTGCACTAGAACATGTATACAAGTTAGTGATTCACCGGTTATTAATAGTTTGGTAATTAATAAAAATAATATTTTCATAATTCATATTTCATATTCATACATTTAATAACCTCTTCACCACAGGGACTTAAATATCTCTCCTATAAAGAAAGACTGAGAGAACTGGCACTGTTCAGTCTGGAAAAGAGACTGAGAGGGGATCTTTTCAATGTCTGTAAATATCTGAGGGGTGGATGCCAAGAGGAAGGGGACAGGCTCTTTTCAGTGGCACCCAGTAATGGGACAAGGAAGAATGGATATAAGCTGGATTCCACCACAACATGAGGATTAACTTTACAGTGAGGGTAATGGAGCCCTGGAACAGGCTGCCCAGAGAGGTTGTGGAGTCTCCGCTGAAGACTTTAAAGCCAGCCTGGATGTGTTCCTGTGTGGCCTACCCTAGGTGATCCTGCTCTGGCAGGGGGGTTGGACCAAACAATCTCTGGAGGTGCCTTCCAAACTCTGTAGAGTCCCCCCATCTCTGAGCTGCATGGCTGGGCTGTCACTTTGCTGGGGAGCCACACCACTCACCAGCCACGAGAAGAATCCTGCAGACTTGTCCTGGCTAGAGATCTGCCCCTCGTAGGGCCCGAAGATGTGACCTTTGGGGATCACCTCGTTCACGCAGCGCACGTCGTTCTCCCCACTGGGCTCCTTCACCACCTCCATGCCAGGTGGGATGGTCAGCGCTGCCCGATCAGGGATGCCCACGGGCACGGGGGTGTCCGACACGAACACTGGCGGGCCATGGTTCGGGCACTCATCCACGAAGTACTCCTGGCAGGACTCACAGACTGCAGAGCGAGGGAAGCAGGGGTGAGGCTGGGCAGGTGGCATGGATGCCTGCACAGGCTCACAGGACAGCGCACCGCAGCTCCCCGTCCTCGCAGGGCCTACCTGAGTCCCCTCCCCAAAGCCCAGGCCCCGTGCAGGCAGATGCTTCACCAGTTGCTCACTTGCTCCACCACACATCTCTCAACAAGGCCTCTGCTTCAACCCACACCCAACCAACGCTTGCATGAGCCCTAGTGCCCCTCACAGATTCGCCATCAACAACCACACACACAGGGAAAGGCCCCAGCACTGTCTGCAGAGACAGAGGTTGGGGTCTCCCCACACATCCCTGGCCAGCAGCAATGTCTTCAAGTGAGAAGGTTTGATTCCCCACATACCAGAAGGGAACTAAACCATACCTCCCTGAAAGCAATCACGCTCACCATGCAACATTCATTCTCTGCTTGGGAGAGAGGCACCACCCAGGCACCTGCCAAGTCCCAGTCAGGAGCTCAGGCCTACAATGTGATATTCTGTAGGTATGCCAACATAACTGGCACCAGTTTCCTTTCCCAGAACATGGAGGGCAAAGAGCTGTCATCTGTGCAATACTCCCTTTGCAGTGAGCCTTTGTATTTTGTTCTCTCGGGGCTTCCCAGTTCTCACTTTCATGTCTCCAGCATGCTTCCCACCCACCTCCCTACCACTATATCACCCCATGATGGACAAGCTGCTTCTGTGTAACAGCTTCCCTATCAAATGTGCTGGTCCTTTCAGGACAACACAAATTTGGCTCTAGCCTTTTGATTCCCTGCTTCCCACCCCACAGCAGCAGGTCACCAACTAGGAAAGACCAAAGTCTACACAAGCAGCAGTGTTGATTTTCCCCTCACCCACAAGATACTTACACCAGAAATCCACTTGCTGAAAGCTCTTGGTCATGATCAAATCCCGTTTCCCTTTCAGTTTCTTGGACTCCACCTCCATGGACTGCGCGTCAGGCCTTCCAGAGCTGGAGAGGGAGCAAAAGAGAGAGAACATTAACCTACAACCATGAAATTGGGACTCCACACAGAAAGAACCAGAGGCAACAGTGTCTGACCAACTCTCTTAGTCCCCACACCTGCAGCACAGAAATGACCCAACTTGCCACCCAGCCTGTCAAAAGCTGGTATCTGAGTCTAAAACCTACAGCAGGTAGCGGCTTCAGCCAGAGCAACTCCACAAACAGCACATGAGGCAGGAGTGTTGTAGAGGAGACTTACACCAGCAGAGAGGCAGCATGGCACTGCTAGAGCCCAGGAAAAGTGCTGCTCAAAGGCAAGGCATCACCAGCACCACAAGGCCCGAACTGAACTCACATACACAGCAGACACATGCCCAGTACATGAGTCACCACTGTCACACAAGGCAGACCTCACAAGGGAGGGTTTTATTAAGTTTGGAACTTTGAGAAGTATATTCCTCTAAACCAAGTTTAAGCTAAGAGTACAGGTAGAGAGAAGGGGGCCAGAGTACATCAGAGCAAAGCTCAGCCACCTACCAAGGCTGTCCATACTCCTGGTCCCGGTGTGGAGAGCAGGCCTCTGTTTTTATTGTCACCATCTCCCCTAAGGAAGTCTGGGTCTGGATCAAACAGTCCTTCAAGTTTTCACTCATGTTCTGAAAAAGAATGAAGGCAAGAAGGAGAGAATTGAGTGGCCAGAAAAGCACAAGTTTCCACCCACAGGCTGGGATGCAGCCTGCACTCCTGGCACCAAGAGCCACTGCCATGAGGCACCTACATGTGCATGTAGGTGGAAACCCCTTCCTGTGCTGAGGAGGCAAGAGCAGTTCAGTTGCAGGTCAGATGAAGAGTAAGAGACACCACGGAGCAACCTGAGGCACAGGGAATGTGAAGCATGCTCCAAGACACCCATTAAAAACATTACACATGGAATTCAAGACTGATGGGCGGGATTTTATGGAAACACAGAGCACCGCTACCTCTGAGCAGGTCATTGGGGACAGAACAACAAGAAAGAGGACCACTAGGCCATGATGGGAACCAGGGATCATAGAATCATAGCATCAATAAGGTTGGAAAAGATCTCAAAGATCATCAAGTCCAACCTGTCACCCAACACCTCATGACTACTAAACCATGGCACCAAGTGCCACGTCCAATCCCCTCTTGAACACCTCCAGGGACATGTGTCTGCTGTGTATGTGAGCCTCATCCAGGCTCTTCCTAAAAACCTCCAGGGATGGTGACTCCACCACCTCCCTGGGCAGCATATTCCAACGGCTAACAACTTTCTCCTCACCTCCAGCCTAAACCTCCCCTGGCACAGCTTGAGACTGTGTCCTCTTGTTCTGGTGCTGGTTGCCTGGGAGAAGAGACCAACCCCCTCCTGGGGACAACCTCCCTTCAGGTAGTTGTAGACAGCAAGAAGGTCTCCCCTGAGCCTCCTTTTCTCCAGGCTAAACAAACCCAGCTCCCTCAGCCTCTGCTCACAGGGCTGTGCTCCAGACCCCTCCCCAGCCTCCTTGCCCTTCTCTGGACACATTCAAGAGTCTCAATGTTTTTCTTAAATTGAGGAGCCCAGAACTGGACACAGGACTCAAGGTGTGGCCTAACCAGTGCTGAATACAGGGATATAACATATGCTAGCATCCATGTGGAACAGAGCACAGTGTACTACACCCCTGGCAGAAGGAGCTTTCTGTGTGCTCTGGACCCCTCTGACAAACAAGCAAGTGCCTACAGCATCTTGCCAAACTCCACCAAAACTGCTCAAGTCATGCTCTCAATCTTCCTGAGCCTTGTGATGACCAGGGCTGAGCTAACACCACCCTTCTGGCATGCAAGCTGCTGTAGTACAAATGCTTCTCCCTCAGTCTAACCAAGAGCCAGGAACCGCTTAATGATATCTAAGGATGGCAAGCTTCAAAATGATAACTTCTCTCCTCCCCCAGCATGGGGCTGTGCTGAAGAGTAAATACTGATAAGGAAAGTAATGATAATTTGGAACTGGTTTAATTAGGATTTTTGGAAGGGCCATGAAGCTTCAGGGCATCCCATCTTGAGACAAGGAATAAAGCAAAGCTTTGTCTCTTAGTCTGGATGTTAGGAGGAAGTTCTTCACAGAAAGAGAGATTGGCCTTTGGAATGTGCTGCCCAGGGATGTGGTGGAGTCATCATCACTGGAGGTGTTTAGGAAGAGCCTGGATGGGGTGCTTGCTGCTTATTTGGTGCTTGGTGGTTAGTTGATCAGATGGTGTTGGGTGATAGGTTGGACTCAATCTCAAAGGGCTTTTCCAACCTGGTTACTTCTATTCTATTCTATTCTATTCTATTCTATTCTATTCTATTCTATTCTATTCTATTCTATTCTATTCTATTCTATTCCTTCACTGCATTCACCTTCAGACTTCCTCCAAGGCATACAAACTGGCTGTTCTCAGACACTATACAGAACCAGAGAGACTCAGAGCTGCTCCCCTCACAGTCCCCTCCTGGGATCCCCGTCCCAAGTGCCCTGCCTCTTGGCATGCTCTGCTAAGCTGCATGCTCACAGTGTCTCAGTACTTATTAAATCTCTTCTGTCTGGGGAGCTGGTGGAAGAGTCCATCTCCATCATGACTCTGGGCACCCCAGAATTAGTGTTCTGAGGTCACAAACCCCTGCAGAGAGGAATTTTCTAATTGCAGACACGCTTGTAAGGGTCTGAGCACCATGGGAGCCTGGTGTGTGTTCACAGCAGGAAGGAATGCTATTTCCAGCCACCACGGCTCCTCTTTGTGCCAAGAGGACAAATGAATAATTTTCCCAGCCCAGCTCCTCACATGCCAACATGTAGCCTGAAAGACCTTTATTGAGCCTGTACCAAGGAAGCATGAGTTAATATTCACATAGTGCTCTGAGAGCAAAGCCCCAGCATACGTTCAACTAGAGACCTGCAAGCACACACAGGTGCTTTTAGGCCTTTACAAAATGCCTACAACAAGAGATGTTTTCTTTCAGAGATACCACAGTCAGTCAGAAGGAAGGAAGGTGGTATCATGGGCAAGGAGGGGCTGAGCCCCTGGCCTTTACTCCCAGAGAGGGAAGATCTCCAGACCTATCCCCCCACCACCACCTGTGGCTACTTGCTCTTCTCAGAGGAGAAGACTCTCCTGAAAAGCCTTCAGTAAAGCAGCTCAGGAGGGGAAAAGCAGCAGCTGGGAAAGGGGGGCAATGTTAAAACCCAAGAAGAGATGGGTGCTGGCCTGGAGCTGGTTGTGGATGTTGGCTGTGGGGCTGCTGCTTTCTGCCAGAAAACCCACCCGTTCTGGAAGCCTGGCAGCCTGAGCAGCTGGAGTTACAACACCCACAACCCCCGAGGCTTCAGCAGGAAAAGGTGCAGACATCTGTCTCTGAAGAGACAATGGCTTTTCCTTTGCTGCTCTTCCCCTGTGGAGATCCCTCCCTTACAGAGCAGGAGAGAGACCCTGCCACAGTGCAGTGCAACCTTCTGCACAAGGCAGGCCACAATGCTTCCTTAAGAGAGCTCCTCGTTGAACTACAGCATCCCTACAACAACAACAACAAACCCCAGAAGAAACCTAGTGTTCATTTTACACGTGGAGCTCCTCATTTTCCTGTACATTATACAGCCCTCTCCTCCCTGAACTCCCTCCAACTTATCAGCAACATTCCTGTGCAGCACTCCTGTGCTGACCGAGCAGCACCTTGCACAGAGGCAACACCCTCCCCGCCCCAGCTCAGGGCTTCCATCTTTGAGGAGGTGTTTGGCCTCCCATGGTTGTCTCCCTCTGCCTATGAGGACAGCTAGACCTCCCAGAGTCAGTGTGCCTAGACCAAAGCCACAGGAATATTAAGGTTAGAAGGAACTTGTAAGATCATCAAGCCCAACCACCTACCCAACACCTCCATGACCATTAAACCCTGTCCTGAAGTGCCACATCCACACTTTTCTTGAATACCTCCAGGGATGGTGACTCCACCACTTTCCTGGGCAGCCTGTTCCAATACCTGACCACTCCTGCAGTAAAGAAATTGTTCCTAATATCCAATCTTACTCTGCCCCAGTGCATCTTAAGGCCATGACCTCATCCTGTTGTTAGTTACTTAGGAGAAGAGGCCAAAACCGGCTTCATTGCATCCTCCTTTCAGGTAGCTGCAGTAAGGTCTCCTCTCAGACTCTTCTTCAGGCTAAACAATCCCAGCTCCCTCAGCCTCTCCTCATAAGACATGCTCTCCAAACCCCTCACCAGCTTTGCTGCCCTCCTCTGTACCTGCTCCAGCAGCTCAATGCCCTTCTTATCCTGCAGTGCCCAAACCCGGACACAGTGCCTGAGACGCAGTCTCCCTGGTGCTGAGTACAGTCCTAGCAGCATGTCACAGAGGACAACCCCTAGGCAAGAGACATGGCATGTAGATCCAGCTTCTGTTTGGAGATAACACTAAGTTCTCTGGATAGCAAAGGGAGTCATGGTAAAAGGTACCATGTGCTTCAGCAGGCTCAGGACACCATTGTGACTGCTCCTGCCCAGGCTCATGGGCAGTGCCACATAACCTCTCTTGTTCTCTTTACAAAGAAGGCAAGGCCCTGGCACACTTCTGCATGGGACATGTTGAGCTCTCCAGTGGCTCTTCCCTGTTGCTCACAGTCAGGGAAGCAGAAAACACCAGAACATCTGAGTTGTTGATCTCTAATGCAGGCAACAACATCTGAATAGGGTTAAGCATGAACAAACCTGCAAATTCCTGTCCCCAAGCACGCCGCCTTTATCACTGCCCCTCTTGTAGTCGTTAGTTAACAGCCACAACTCTTATCTGCCTGCATCAGCCTCCAAAACAGAGCTTTAATTTTACATTTTACTGGCACATTTCCCAGCTGGGGACATTCTTGCATGTGAAAGAGCCATACAGGAATCCATCCCCTGCTCAGCACACAGCTCCTTCCCTCAGTTCCTCGCTGCTGGCCTTAGGGAGGTCATCCCCTCTTAAGAAAGCTCTTGCCTAGCTTGTGGAAGTGCAGGCCCATGGTGAAAGATGGACTTGAATTCCTATGCCGCCTTCTACAGTTGCATATTATTACCAGAAATAGTCACCCAGAACAGTCAGCTACTGAGGAGCTGAGCAGGGGGAATAAAGCACAGCATTCAAGGCTCCCAGCTGAACCCCAAACAGCCACACAAGACCCAGGCTAAGTGTTTCCCTCGAGGTGCATTCACTTTCCAAGGTCCCTGGCCATGCCAACCATTTCAAGCCACTTGCTGAAGTAGCAGCTCACTGCGCAGTCAATACAAATACCAAGAGGCCCCACAAAATGTGAGGGAGAACCAGTTTGCTTGGAGGAGGACCACAGCCCACAGACAGACACCAACCCTGTGTCCTACCAGCAAGACTGCTTTCACCTTGGTGTTTGCCACAGCACTGGCTGAAGCTTCCCCACCTGAGGTATGATGTTCCCATAGGTGAAGCTGTCCCTGAAGCTGTGGCAGGGCAAGACCTGATGACCTGCCTTGCAGCTTGAAGGCCAGGGCTCTTCCCCAGCAGTCACAGAGCATGGCTGAGTGCAGCCCGAGACAAGCTGGGGCACTCACAAATTCAAACTCAGTCAGTGCAAATTAGGGGGCATGGATGATGCAGGATTGGAGCAGCATAGGTTGCCACTGGGACTGCTTTGTATCGTTGTCAATCACTCCACTACAGCCAGCAGCCTTAAATTCATCACAAGTATGAAACACTTCCTTTGAGTTCTGAATTCTGGCAACACTGAAGGAGGTCAGGACTACAAGAAAGATACAAGGAAGCACCACCAGTTTGGTTGCAGCTTAGGGAGCAAGCTTCAAAACCATAGGACTTAAACCTGTTTTACAGCAGGGAGAGTAAACCAAGTTGCACTGGGGGCAACTGGGAGACACTGCGGGGGACTGGGAACCACTGAAAGGGACTGGGAGGCACTGGGAGCAACTGGGAGTTACTGAAAGGGCAGCATCAGGGGTCCTGAGGAGCTCATTTGGGGGGCAGGAGGGTCCTAAACCAAGCTGCTTTGAGTTCCCCCTGGCCCTTGAGGTGGATTAGGAGCGACTCGTAGCAATTGGCAGGGTCTGGGAGGCACTGGGGGAGACTGGGAGGGAATGGGGGGCACTGGAAGGGCAACTTCAGGGGTCCCAAGGAGCTCATTTGGGGGCCAGGAGGGTCCTAAACCAAGCTGCTTTGAGTTAGACCACACAGCACTGGGGTGCCACCACACCAAGTTCTCAGTGTCATCTCAACTGCAGACAGGCTGTGGATAGGGCGTGTCCCATCTTCCATTTCAAGCAGATGGCAGATGCCTCACAGTGTCACTCCTGCATGGTTCACTGACACAACATGTCATCACCACATGTGTCCCCAACACTGGGCACTTGGAAGAGTCAGCTCGACAGGGTGCTGCCCCATCTGGTCTAGGTAGTGCTTTTCTCAAGAAAGCCTGCACCAGATGATCCTTGAAGTCCCTTCCTTCCAACCTGGTGCACTTCAGGATGTGTTTCAGAAGGAGAAGATGGAAAAGACTCTCTGGAAATAATCCCTGAATCTGATGGTGGCTTCCAGGGAGGGTGGAAAATGCTGTTGACTTTACAGGATCTGCATTATGGTCATTTGGGAGCATTTGTCCTTTGTTGATCTCAGACCCTTGGCTCAGCCCAAGCCCCTGCAAACCAGGCATTATGTGGTGCAACTTCTTGATATCAAGGGACTCAGCACAGCAGGGTGCTGACCACGTACAGCTCCCATGGAGCCTGAAAGCCTTTGAAACTGCATAGTATGCTGTGGAGCCAAGGCAGCTCCTCACTGCAGCTGGAAGAATGTGACTTGCATTTTAAAATCTATATTAAAAGTAAGTCCCTTAAACTGGCACTCTCAATGTTGTGCTGTATTCAGCCATTTCACACATTCACAGTTTAAGGGTAGAAATGAGTACTGCATCAACCTGACTGATCCCCTGGATACCCCATGCCTACAAACAGGGTAAGATCTCCATTGGAGTCTAACAAGGAGAAGAGAAGCAAACACTTCACCAGGTAGTGTGGCCAGCAGGAGCAGGGAGGTCATTCTGCCCCTGTACACTGCACTGGTTAGGCCACACCTCGAGTACTGTGTCCAGTTCTGGGCCCCTCAGTTTGGGAAGGAGGTTGATTTGCTGGAAGGTGTCCAGAGAAGGGCAACAAAGTTGGTGAGGGGTTTGGAACACAAGCCCCATGAGGAGAGGCTGAGGGAGCTGGGATTGTTTAGCCTGGAGAAGAGGAGGCTCAGGGGTGACCTTATTGCTCTCTACAACTACCTGAAGGAGGTTTGTAGACAGGGAGGTTTGTAGACAGGCAGAGGTTGGTCTCTTCTCCCAGGCAGCCAGCACCAGAACAAGAGGACACAGTCTCAGGCTGTGCCAGGGGAGGTTCAGGCTGGAGGTCAGGAGGAAGTTTTACACAGAGAGAGTGATTGCCCATTGGAATGGGCTGCCCAGGGAGGTGGTGGAGTTGCTGTCTTTGGAGGTGTTTAGGAGGAGACTTGATGGGGTGCTTGGTGCCATGGGTTAGTTGTTTAGATGGTGTTGGATTGGTTGATGGGTTGGACGTGATGATCTTGAAGGTCTCTTCCAACCTGGTTTGGTTTATTCTAAATAAAGGTTTATTCTAAAAAGTTCATTTTAGCAGTTAATCCCCATCACAGATGAGCTGTATGTGAACTCCTCTAGTTCTGGACACCAGTTCTTTCAAAGGACCCAGCAGCCTGGTGGGAAAGGCTGAAATACCTGGCATGTTGGGGCACCGCTTGGAGCAAACGGAAAGAATTGCTTTCCAGGTTCACGGCTGGAGCAAACCTCACCATCTTTGGTCAGGACTTTGCCTTTGGCTTCTTCAACATAAATATATACCTACATTTATAAAGTTAAACAGACACAAACCCCTAGTACTAAGACAAGATGCTGTTCCACCACCATTTTTCTCCCTAAGGACAGAGTACAACTGAGAGGCAGATGTAAGCCTTGCTCCTGGAGGCACTACTGAAAGGTGTCTGGATGGCAGTAGTGACAAGCACTGAATAAAACCACAGCCCTGCCTGTATACCCACGAAGGATCTTCTCAGCTTTCCAGCACTTTTTGTCATCCTTCTGCATAACTCTTCCAATTTTCTCTACATTCCTTCAAGAAGCTGGCAGCAGAAAGCCACACTGATGTAAGACAGAGCCTTGAAGTAAACGTAAGGGTTACAGACACAAAGCTACCTCCTCACCCTGATTCATTACCTCCCCATTTGTGTGTCCAAACCCAGCAGCCTTTTCCAGCTCAGACCTGGCAGAGAAATCTCCCCGGAGCCGCCTGCTCATCCCCCTTTGCAGATCATGTTCAGGACATGGCTTTCCAGGGCTGTAACTCTCCACTCTCCTGCATGAGAATGATTTTGTTTCAATGGCTCCACTCACCCAACGAACTGCAGTGGTCCATCCTGCCCCTAGCAAGGGCCACAATTCACCACATCTGTCTCATCTGCGCCTTGCGCCAGTGGTGAGTCACGTTTCCTTCTGCCTCGCTGAGCCAGCGTGAAGCTGAACCGGCTTCTCCCTTCATTGAAGGGAAGGCTGAGCGAGGCTCCCTCTTTGAAAATGCAGTCTTCATAGATCATGTTGCAGAGAGACTCTTGTGTAAAACTATCAAGCTCCAGCTTAAAATAGCAGGATTATTTGTTCCCCTCCTCTAAAGGCGGCAACGCCGGAGCCCGGATCTTTTGCCGCTGAAAAGCCATTTTCTACACTCACCTTCAGGTTAATCCACAAACAGTTGATTTATTAGTGTGCTAATACTGTCCTTTAGCTTGGCGTATCCTTCGCCCTCCTTACTGTTTATACTGGCACTTTGCTTTATTTACTGGATGCTGACTCTCTCTCAGTCCCTGCCTTCACTTCCTAAGCCACTCATTTTATTGATATTCTTTGGCATTAGGCATTAATTGGGTTCTCATGCACTGTGTTAACTGCCTGAGACACCCAGGCACATCCCATCCATAGCTCTCCCTTCAAACCAATGTTAATCTTCTTAAAGCACTCAGATTTTGTTCTTTGAGAAGTACAAGACACCTTCCATAACACCAGACTCTCAAGCATGAGTTATTTTTATCTTTACCCAGGACTAGTGCCATGCTTCCGGGGCCATGCCATGGCAATTTTCAGAGCCATCCCAATACAAGCACTCTTCCAGCCTCCTGGATGTGCTGTGATCCACCAAGACTGATTAAAAATGAACATCAGCAAGCTGGAGACCTCCTCTTGCTTATCTACTGCTCACCTTGTTTCAAGGGAGCATGCTCCTTTCTAAGTGCAGCCGCCAGCAAAGCTTTGCTAACCCACAGCTCCCATGCTACACAACTCCTACACAAGTCTCTGCAGCCCTATTTAGAGGGATCAACTTTTGGATAATCAACTTATCCTTTCCCTGCTGCTGTCCCAGATGGCAGCCTTAACGGCCATCAAGCACACACAGCTCAACAAAGGGAAGGAGCCTTTAAAAAGTGAAGTTTTTAATCAGACAAGATGCTCTTACAGAAAGCAGAGATATGAATTTATTGCCCAAATGACCTCCTCTGTAAACAGACAAAAAAGCCGAAGTGAGGAAGCCCGGTAAGCATGCAGCAGGCTGGGCTACCACAGCTCTCCTGCTCTTCTGCTGTGCTGGGAGAGGGAAAAGACACTTGAGTGCTTTTCATGTTTTATGAGGTACACTTGGGAAATTCAAGATCAAGCTCAGGTCCCACCAGCCTCACACACACTTGGGACCTGGCCACAGAGCACTCAGCACCCACGTCATCTGGCCACCCACCATGAGCTCATGCACGTCCAGAGGATCCCTGAGCTTGTGCAGGTTGCCCAACCTAAAAACTTCCCTGGGCTAGCAACACCAAGGTTCAGGGAGCTAGAAAAGGCAAGGGAAGGTGCGGGGGCGGGCAGGAAGCAAGCCCCAGACACTACTTTCTAAACAGCAGATGTGGCTATTCTGGCTAGTGAACTTCCACTTTAATTTCTAACCCAGAGAGATGGGAAATGATTCATGAAAAATCAACAGGATAAAATTAGCTGGGAGGCAGAGAGATAATTCATACAACCCAACCATCATGGGCTGAAGTGCCAGCACTACCAGGGCTGCCTGGCATTGCAGCCTCTGGTGCCCTTCAGTGATGGGCACCTGGCCAGCAATCAGCTCCACATATATTTCCTTCATGTCTAAATTAGCCCCTCTGGAGAGCACATCCATCTTCTAACAAGACAGCCTTTCACTCAACACTTTCTTTCCTACAAGTCTCATTTTTTTCTTAACTCTTTTTTTTCTTTTCAAAGATTACCTGCAGCACTCTGTCTTTTTCTTCATACTGGAGATTGTTTACTGGTGTTGGAGGACAGGATAGGACAGACTGATGGGATGGACAGGCTTGAACACACATCTGTAAGGCATGGCCAAGCTATGCACAAAATTCAAGCCAGCCCACTGAGGCAGAAAGCTCAGTGCCTTCTACCAGAGCACTCTTTCCCCACAGCCAGCCAACAATACACGACAGTGACACCGAGTGCTGGTCTGCCTTGAGACACACTGGTGGGTTTTGGTAAGACTGCCCTTCAGTTCTGCCACATGAACCCCACAAGACACAATTCCACCCCAGCCACAGAACAGAAAGTTTCTTGGGCAGATGGTATCACTTATAAATCACAACCCCAAGTTATTTATCCCAAAGGGAGATGAGAAACCCCTGCTTTTTGGCACCTGTTTATTGAGCAATGCCCCTTCCCACCACCCAGCTCAAATGCCTCAGGAATCAGACATCAACTTGCTATGTCTCTGCAGCACTGGTATGTCTAGGCAGGCAGTCTCACATGCTGGTGGGGTGCCCATTCAGCTGGGACCTCTGGGTACGGATGCAAAATGAAGATGAAGATATTCAAGGTCAGATTTGACAAGGCTCTGGGCAACCTGATCCAGTGAAGGATGTCCCTGCTTACTGCAGGGGAGGGGGGCTAGGTGACCTTTGGAGGTCCCTTCCAACCCAAACCATTCTATGAAGTCCTCTTTTGGTCAAGACGGTGCCTGCCCATTTCTGTTGAAGGATGGTAGACGATGGTTCCTCTCTCTGTTTCTTACAGTGGTTTCACTCTACTGGGGCTTCAGGACACAGCAAGCAGCTCCTTTCTTTTTACTTGTCCAGAAAAAAGGGAAAGAGTATTTGGAGGGGAAAACAAGAATGTAGGAGCAAATTAAACTGTCACACATTCCTAAAACTCTCACAATCTGGCTCAGTCCTTCAAAAGCAGTAACAAAGACACCAGGCAGAGCAAGAACAAATCAGCTGTCCCACAAAATGCAGAGGAAGCAAAAGCAAGAGCCATATTTACTCCTCCTGGTTCCTACCCTCTTGCAGGCCATTAGGGAGATAAGATCTCCCAGCACAAGAGACATTATTCAGGGCTGGTAAATCTGTCTGCAGGTTAGGGGCTCACATTACAGGGCTTGGATGAGCGCTGGCTGAGCATGGGTCACACCGACCCCCTCTTCCTTGGGACAGGCAGCGGTTCAGATACTCCCAGTGTCAGACCTGCCAGGAAATCAGATATCCGTGTGCTGAATTCACCACCACCACCATATGAGCTGCACATTCCCTTCCATACAGAGAGAGGGTGTGCAGACTCTGTATATCCTCACGCAGCTAACTACAAAACAATTTCCAGCCTGGGCCAAGCACTTCTTCAGCCCCCACTCCTCAAGTGCATCTCCTGCATATAGGTATTGGGTTGCACAGAAATATCTGGTCCTCTACACCATGGACATTTTAAAATGCTGATTAGCAGAGGCATGGAAAGAGCCCAAGGACTCATTCCAGTCCAAAAGGAAGGGGGAGCACGTCACAGTGACTTCACATATGCAAGACACCGAGGGACTACAAAAGTTCACCGCCCGAAAGAATCCAAAAGCAACATTTCAACACCTGACTACAAAATGTCATCTAGCTTAAAAAACCCCAAGCACCAGATAGGTCCATCAGACCTAAAGAGCATGTGTTAGCATCTGATTTAGTTGGTGCTAGCTCTCAACACGGCCAGGAGACGCCGTAAGTGGATCCACCTTTCTGGAGGTCCATCCTTTACAGCAGCAGCAATGCAGCGCTCAGCTGGTGGGACCCCTTCAGCCATCCACCGCTTTGGGAAGAACTTCTCAAGGAACAAAGCACACACAGATCATGCCTAAGAAAGTTCTCCTCCCAATCACAATGGGATTTAAAAGCTTCTGTCCCTCAGAAGCTTACTGATCCCATTTGAGGTCCAAAAAGATAATCCACATGCCTAGATATATACCCAGGAAAAGTGCAGAACCTGTTTTGTTGTTCACAAAGGTATGTTTCTGTGTCGTCAGTGCTGATTCTTCCTCCAGTCCAAGAGTTTGCATTAATTTCCTCTGAAGGGATAAAAGGACTAGATCCTGCACACTGGGGCACATTTATTGTAATCCTCATTAGCTTTTATGACCAAAAGGCCCCTAATTCAAAGAAAGCAGCAGACCACATAAAAAACTCAAGCAGTCTCAGAACAAAAGACCCAACAGCAAAATCCCCTCAACAGACACAGCTAGGAGGAAGTCAAGGTTTAGCCAAAGGGATAGTGTGAGGAGGAATGTGATAGGAGTGGGAAGATAATCCAAACTAATCTTTGTGTGTCTTTCAAGGAAGATGCTACGTACACTTCTCAGCTCAGCTTGCAGTAGAAGGACTGCATTTAACTCCACTCAGCATATTCAAATACTGTTTATATGATCCATTTGCAAAAAGAAGCTTCACTGTACCGAAAAGGAATGTACTGGACAGGTTGGTTATCAGCCTGTAAGCAGCTGATATCCCTGACTTACATCAGCTCCCATTACTGGCCTCCAACACTCTGAAACACCCTGAAAGGGTGTTCATGGGGGCCACAGGAGCTACATGCCCACAGCACCCTGATCCACACCCAGGAGCCTTGAGACAGCATTCCCCAGTGCACAAGGATGACCTGGCTTGGTGATGTTCAAGAGGGTGGGCTCCCCAATGTGCCAGGCAGGAGCCCAGGTAGCTCTCAGGAGCAGACAATCAAAGCAATTCTAGAGCTGCTGCATGAGACAACCCCCCACATCACCTCCCACGCGCGTTCATGACTCTGACCTCAGACATCAGCACTAGCACCCACGGGCAAGCTTCCACCACAAAAGCCAGCCCCAGCTGATAGCAGCACAGGCAGCCTGGTTAAGCTGTTGGGGTCCCCACTCTGGGATAAGACCCTCCAGTCCAAGTCAAACAAGCCCTGCTGAAAAGCCAAAGCCTAAGGAGGAGAGAAGAGAGGGAGCACAGGAACGAAGCCATTTATCCCAGCATGCTCAAACTGGATGACTTTGCCTACAGTATCCCCTTCTGATGGGCCCCATATTGATGGCTGGCTGGGACCAAGGGACTGCACCGAAATGGTCTTCTGCAGTATGCATCACTGATCTCTCTCTGGAGGCTGCCAGCTTCTGCAGCTTAAACCTTAAATTATATCTATAATGTTTTTACCTTCTGACTGTGGAGAAACAGCTCCCAGGCTGAAATGCAAGAGTGCTGCCTCCCAGAAAGGAGAGGAGTCTGAAGATCAGCTCTCAAGGTATCAGCCATTGTGCTCGGACACATAGACCAGTGACCAGGAAGCATAAGAGGTGTCAGTGCTTAATCCCTTGCCTGTCTGTCAGCAGAAACCTAGGGTCTTGCAACTGTGTCTTGAGTTTGGGATGGAGGGAGGACAAGTGCTAGTGCTGGTACCACTTTCACTGAGGACAGCATCTAGACCTCCAGAAACCCACACTGTAAACATGATTCATGCCTGCTCAAAATTGACCCCCTTCACCTCTGCTTTTCTCCCTCCTTGCTCTCAACCATCCTGGTCTTTTCTGTAAATAAAGTACTGTGTGGTAATCACAAGGAGGGCATTTTAAAACTGTTGGTAAGTCTGAAGGAAGGGATGCCATCCAGAGGAACCTGGACAGGCTGGAGAGGTGGGCTGAAGAGCATCTCATGAGGTTCAGTAAGGCAAACTGCAAGATCCTGCACCTAGGTCAGGGCAAACCTCAACATCATTCCAGGCTGGGGGATGATGAGATTGAGAGCAGCTCTGCAGAAAAGGACTTGGGGTACTGGTGGGTGAGAAGCTGAACATGAGCCAACAATGGGCACTTGCAGCCCAGGAAGCCAATGCCATCCTGGGCTGCATCACGAGAAGCATGGGTAGCAAGTCAAGAGAGGTGATTCTGCCCTCTGCTCTGGTGAGACCTCACCTGGAGTACTGTGTTCAGCTCTGGAGCCCTCAGCACAGAAAGGCCGTGGACCTGATGGAGCAGGTCCAGAGGAGGCCACAAAGATGATCAGGGGGCTGGAGCACCTCTGCTATGAGGACAGGCTGAGGAAGCTGGGGGTGTTCAGCCTGGAGAAGGCTCTGGGGAGACGCAGTACTGGCCTTCCAGTGCCTGAAGGGTGCCTACAAGAAGGCTGCCGAAGGACTGTTCCCAAAGGCCTGAAGTGACAGGACGAGGGCCAATGGTTTGAAATCAGGAGATTTAGATAGGCTGTTAGGAACAAGTTCTGCACCATGAAAGTGGTGGAACACAGGAAGAGGTTGGTAGCTGAGGCCACATCCCTGGAGATACTTAACCAGGCTCCGAACAACCTGATCTAGTGGAAGATGTGCCTGCTTACTGCAGGGGAGTTGGACTCGATGCCCTTTGGAGGTCTCTTCCAACCCAAACCATTCTGTGATTCTATGTGATGCTTGTGTTGCCCTCCTCAAGTTTCTTCTTGATCTACCCCATCTGCTCCTGCCTTCTGAAGAAGGCAGAGCACTGCTCAGTGTTTTCCACTGCTTGCTCTCTTTTACCTGCATACTTCCTCCCTTTCTGAAGTACTGTCCCCCCCACTTTCTTTCTGAAGGTGGCAGGCAGGGTGACACAAGCCTGTCTCTCACCATGTCCTCTTTGCTTTTCCTCCGGGCAGCTGGACTTGCTACCAGAATCATAGTATCATAGTATCATTCAGGGTTGGAAGGGACCACAAGGATCATCTAGTTCCAATCCCCCTGCCATGGGCAGGGACACCCCACACTAGATCAGCCTGGCCAGAGCCTCATCCAGCCTGCTCTTAAACACCCCCAGGGACGGGGCCTCGACCACCTCCCTGGACAACCCATTCCAGGGTTTCACCACTCTCATGGGGAAGAACCTCCTCCTCACATCTAGCCTGAATCTCCCCACCTCCAGCTTCATTCCATTCCCCCTAGTCCTATCACTGCCTGAGATCCTGAGAAGTCCTTCCCCAGCCTTCCTGTAGGCCCCCTTCAGATACTGGAAGGCCACAATGAGGTCACCTGGGAGCCTTCTCTTCTCCAGACTGAACAGCCCCAACTCCTTCAGTCTGTCCTCATAGGAGAGGTGCTCCAGCCCTCTGATCATCCTTGTGGCCCTTCTCTGGACACCTTCCAGCACCTCCACATCCCTCTTGTAATAGGGGCTCCAGAACAGAATCCACTTGCACAGACAAGTTTAACTAGCAGGGATTCCTGAAAAGGAGCATTTCACTGTGCAGCTTTAGAAGGACCACTGGAATGGAAGAAAAAGCGCTGTTTGCTCAGTTGGGCTTTCTTAAGAAAGCTGGTTGTTCACGGGTCTGGGGCACACGTGTTCCCAACGGAAGGCGGGCATCAAAAGGTCCCACTTGAGCTCACACCACCGAGAAACAAGAGTTCTTCTTATGGCTACCCAGCCTCGTAGCTTCAGCTCAAGTTTTAGCAGTTTATTTATTCTGTCTGGACATCCCCCAGTTAACTTACAGGGTTATTATTTGACCGTCAAACAAACAAAACAAAACAAAAAAAACCCCAAACATTTTGTCTTTGGGACTGCACCGACGTTCCCCATGTGCATTCTCACACGCAGGCCACCACCACCAGATTGGCAATAACAATTCTAAACATCCTCCTGCAAAATGTCATGCGTATCAGGTTTATTTTAAGAGCTCTGGAGATGGTTAGCAGCACTTGCAAGCCAGACCAGCAAGACAGAGATCCTGCTAGTGGCAACTTTAAGAATGAGGAGATAGGTGGAACACACCTATTTCTCTGCCATAAATAGACAGGGAGGTAAAAAAAACCAACCCAACTCAACCCCTCCACATAGTTGGTTGTGAATCAACCATCATGAGCCAGGAGTTATGAAAGGAAAAAAGGCTATTTGAAAAAGCAAACAAACCAACAACAGCCCCAAAGGATCAAGTGTACAAAAAGCCTTCTCTTGCCCAGACTTGTCATTTTTCTCCTCAATACACATACTTTGATTCCTGACTTGGGGCTGCAACTTCCACTCACTGCAGCGCAATCACACCGCCAGCCTGCTACAGCGCAGGAGTCCTCCTGCTCTGGGCTCCTCTTGCAGCATTGTGGCCACAAGCTCACCCCCTCCAACCCACTTCAGGCATGTCCATCTCTTTCCAGCATGGAATAGGAGCAAACAACATGCCCCCACCTCGTCCCAATGAAACTGACCTTAACTTAGTACATCAAAACCTGGGTTTCAGGTTTTCATGCCCTTTCTTTTGTCCTTATTATTTGAAATTAGGTATTACCTTCAAAAAGCCCTCCTTCTTAAATTGTCCAAAAACCCATTGCTACCAGTGACCAGTGAAGCTCATGGTGAGTCAGTCTCCCCTAAACTGGCCCAGGCAGCACTGTGCTTCATGCGTGCTCCACAGAGATGCTTAGAGGAGCAGCAAGCTCCACACCACAGCCAGTGCAGTGCTGGCAGCCACTGGCCCTACCTCCCAGCCCAGCAGAGCTGCAGGACAGGATGGAACATAAGCACCTCCACGTCCTGCCGCTCCATACTGCAGCAGGATCGGTCAGCTCATGTCTCTGCCAAGAGTCAGGGCATGCGAGACACGGGAACAGCTTGCCCAGCGAGGCTGCGATGCCCCCTCCCCGATGGTGTGCAAGGCCGGGCTGGGTAAGGTCTAGCTGTCCGGGAGGTGACCCTGCCCATGACAGGGGGGCTGGAACTAGATGTCTCTAAGGTCCCTTCCAACCAAACCATTCCATCTCCTGTGGGCACTCCAAAGCCTCCAGCTGATCAACCTCTCCTCCACTGACACAAACCCACCGAACAGCCCCACACTTGAACTCTCGGCAGATCCACGAGTCCTACGGCCTTCAGCCTGGCACCAAGTCTCAGCGCAGGGCCGGAGCGCCTTTCGGCTCCGTCACGGCCGCACACCTGTAGTTCTTATGGATCTCACACAGGACACTGGAATCTTTTCCCTACGGCAAAGGGGAGCGGGGTGCAGCTCCCGCGGGGTTCCCGCTGCTCCCGGGGCTTCGCCGCCAGCCGCTCCGCCGCGGGCAGCCCGCGGCGCTGTCACCGGGTTACCCACTTCCCCCGCTCGTCGCTTCGTGACCCGCCGCCGTGTCCCCACCGCCCCCTGACAGCCCCTCACGGTCCCGCCCCCGCGTTCCGATGTGGCCCTCGCCGGGCGCCCATTGGCCGCCGGCCGCGTCACTCACCGGCCCCGCTAACGGCCGCTGGGGGAGGGAGGGAGACGCGAGGGGGGAGGTGGGAGGGGGGACGACGCTGAAGGGGAAGGGCGGGAACGGAGGGGAACGGGTCGGGCCCAGCGCCCGTAGGGGAAAGCCCGGGGTGGGGTAAGGGAGAAAGCAGGGGGGTGCTTTGCTACCTGTGTCCGTGGGTCGCCGCTACCGCTCTTGCCCGCTGTGGGCAACCCCTCAGCCGCGCACCGGACCTGGGCTGGGTTTACCTTCCCCCCTCTCCTCCTCCCTCCCCTCCGCAGCCATTTTCGTGGCCACCTTGGCTACCAGCGGGGCTGACTCACCTCGGCGCTGCGGGCGCGGGGGGCCCGCCTCGGCGTCGGGGGGCCCAGGGAGCCCGGGGGAAGGGAGGCTGTGTGTGTGGGGGGAGCCCGGTTGGCTGCGCCCTCCCTCCCCGCCGGCCCCGCTGGCTAGTCCCAGGCGAGGACGGGTCCCGGGGCCGGGCCGGGCTCGGCGGTGAAGGAGGCGGCGGCGGCTCCCTCCCTCCCGGCCGTGACCACCATCTTATTAGCACAGGAAATGACATGGAGAACGGAAGAGAGGGGCGTTCGGGGGCCGAGCCCGGGGACCCCCCGAACCGGGGGGGAGGCGCCGTCGGCCCGCCCGGCCCGGCCCGGCTCGGCAGCGCGCTCCCGGGGGCCGCGGTGCCGCCGCCTTCTCTCCGAACACCCGGGAAGGGGAAAAAAACACACCGAACAATGCAAAACACACCCGAAAAGCCGCCCAAAGCCGGGAGGGAGAAAACATCCAGGAAAAGCCAAACCAGCCCAAACCGCCCCCGCTTCCCACCTCCTGCTCCGGAGCCGGCGGCGATCGAGGTGGGGGATGTCAGGGACGAGCCCCGGCCCAGGGGGCCCCCCGGCCACCGCCACCTGCCACCGCCCCGCCGAGCCGCAACGAGCCCCCGGGGGACGGCGGCGGGACGTGCCCACAGCCTCCGGGGGACGTGCCCCAGGTGCTCCTCCGGTGGCCTGCGGAAGGGGGCGAGCGGCCAGCGTCTCTGGCAGCCCGGCAGAGCGCGGCTGTGCTGGGAGCCTCATGCCCTTCTGCCAGCAGAAACAGCGACTGTAGAGACAGTGTGTTTCCCCGGCTCGGTGTCATTTCCAGTTGCACCCCTCCCCTCCCCCTCCCCCCGTAAAAAGCACACCCAACCCACCCAATAGCAGCGACGGCGAGCCCGTACCCTCCAGCTCCGCACGGGATTTAGGGGCAAGACGACGGCTGACAAAAAGTGGGCATAATTTAATGAAGAGAGGAAGCGTGTCTCACCAATAAAACAAATCCTAAATGAAACCATCTGCAAGCAGAAAGTTTGGAACAATGCAAACTGCTAAGCTGCTCTGCCAAGAGAGGCACGGCGGGGTTGGGGGGCAAAGAAAGAGGGATGGATAAAGTAGCCATAATTTTCCAGTGCCCCCGAGTGACAATGGGGCTGTATGGGAGCAGGGTTGTGGTGACGAAATGTCTGCTTGGATGCTTGGAATGACTTCCCCTTTTCTGCAGCCCTGAGCAATAACATGCTTTCCTAACATCCTCTGCCCCGAGGTGCCTGCTGTAAAAACGGTGTGGAGGGGAGAAACATCGAGGGGAGAGAAAAAGGATGTAGCCCAAGCAAAACACAGAGGCCTGCTCCTACCATCCTCGAGCTGCTTCTGTAGCTGCCATGGGGAGTTTGAGGTGTTCCAGGACCTCAGGATCATAGAATCTGTGAATTCTTAGGGTTGGAAGGGACCTCAAGGATCATCTAGATCCACCGCCCCTGCCATGGGCAGGGACACCTCACACTATAGCAGGTTGCTCAGAGCCACATCCAGCCTGGCCTTCAAAACCTCCAGGGATGAGGCTTCCACCGCCTCCCTGGGCAACCTGTGCCAGTGTCTCACCACCCTCATGGGGCAGAACTTCCTAACGTCCAATCTGAATCTACCCATTTCTAGTTTTGGTCTTTGTTATTAATGACAGAGACAATTAAAGTCGACTGAATACAGTTTTAATTTGAAAACAGCAATTTTGAGGCAATAAGAGGCATGCAAAACAGCGCTGGGTGCAATAATGCACACTAATCACAGTCTAACTCCTCTTTAAGTAGTCTACTCCTAATACATATGCATATAAATGTGGGTTTATTTAAATTAGTTTGTCCTTCTGGTGGTCTGTCAATGATGGAATCTTCTGGTCAGCACACTGGTGGGTTGTGTGCTGAGTCCTTGTGATTGTATCTTTTTAGCTCTGTTGTTACAATCAACGTCCTTCCCAGGGATGAGTTTCATAGTTTCATAGTTTCATTCCTCTTCACTATTCTTTTGAGCGAGTAGTGACTCCAGGAGGATCTGCTCCATGATCTTTCCAGGCACAGAGGTGAGACTGACTGGCCTGTAGTTCCCTGGTTCCTCCTTCTTACCTTTTTTGAAGATGGGGGCAATGTTTCCCCTTTTCCAGTCCGTGGGGACTGCCCCAGACTGCCATGACTTTTGAAATATAATAGAGAGGGGTTTAGCAACCTCCTCTGCCAGTTCTCTCAGTACCCGTGGGTGTATCCCGTCGGGTCCCATGGACTTGAACACTTTCAGGTTCTTCAGATGATCACGAACCTGACCTGCACTTACAATGGGCAGTTCTTCCTCCCCGTCCCTGGCTTTGACTTCCATAACATCAGGAGTGTGGCTAGAGGCCCTTGCAGTGAAGACTGAGGTAAAGAAGTTATTAAGTACCTCAGCCTTTTCCTCATCACTTGTGACCATGTCACCAGTTTCCTTTCTGAGGGGGCCCACACCTTCCCTAGTCTTCTTCTTCCCATTAATATACCTGTAGAAGTTCTTAGTGTTCCCTTTAATCTCCCTGGCTAGATTCAATTCAAACTCTGCTTTGGCTTTCCTAACCAGGACTCTTGCTGCTCGGGCAGCTTCCTTATCTCCCCCCTGTTCTACCTGTCCTTCCCTCCACTTCCTGTAGAGTTTCCTTTTAAGTAATAGTGTGTCCAGTAGCTCCTTGCCCATCCAGGCAGGCCTCCTAGCATTCTTCCCTGCTTTTCTCTTTGTTGGTATACCGAGCTCCTGGACACAGAGGAGGTGGTCCTTGAATACTGACCATACTGAGTTGCACATAGGTTCTTGTGATTCTCATAATTTTCTCTTGTGTTCACATCTTCTGTAGCAATCTCTCTTCCTTTCTCATCCTTGAACAACTTAGTGTTTCATAATTTGTCAACTCTTAGCTGTTAGTTCCTAACATTTCATTAGGACCTTAGTATACATATATTAAAACAAATCAAATTAATAACAGGTTATAATAAAACCTAAAATCTTACTCTATATTAAAGCAAATCACATTAATCATAAACAACTGATTGTAATAAAACCTAAAAAGAATCTTACTCTAGTTACATACATCAGTTATCTGATCCCTTGTTTCACCATTCATGCTCCTGCTTTTGCTTTAATCAAAATCATCTAACTGACACAAATTATCATTCCATTCATCACAGTCTTGATCAGGTCTTGATGCATCACAATTAAAAAGGATGCAGCCCAAGCAAAACAAGCTTGCTCCTGCTGTACTGGAGCAGATTCTGAGGTTGTCTTAGAGAGTTTAGGGGGTAACAGGACCTCAGGATCAGGTCTTGATGTGTGAAATCAATAAAAGATAATTGGTCTGGCAAAACAAGAAGGAAGGTAATCAGCTTGGGTTCAAAACACACTCTCTTTGCAAAGGCAAGCGGTGCGGCAGAGATGATTGTTCGGACGTCAGGATGAGTATCATTTGTCAGCTCTCCAGCTGTGGTACGCTTTTTGTTCCCCTTTTCTAACCTCAGAGGAGAGCATTCCTGCTCGGAGGGTAAGCGTGCTGTGTAATTTTACCCCTCCCAGCAACGGCAGATAGATGTGCTTTGAGGCACTTGCACTTGCCTGGGAAAGGCATACCATAAGCTGTCAGCACTTTGGGACTCCTCAGAAATATTGGAGGTCTTCACAGGGCTGCCCGAGTTTGCAGTTTCTCTCTGTGTGCTGAAATGTGTGAGGACACTGCACTGGCAGCAGCTACGCCAATGGGCTTGTAAATATGGCTGGTGAATGAGCTGAGAGGGGAAAAAAATAATTATAAAAAGCAGCAATAAAGGTGGGGGGAGGTCATAGAAACACACACTGAACGCTGTGCTCGTTTGGAGTAATAGGTTTGGTGTAGCTGTTGTAGTCTGAGGCTATGAGAGCAGGCTCAAAGGGAGGCATAAAGCTTTTATTTATAAAGAAAATTAACTATGTAAGTAGGCTATAAATAACAACTATTATGCCTCCTTCCAAACATGGGCGTGCTAATTTCTTGGGAGGGAGTTGTCTTGGCTTAATAAGTGTCTCTTGCCTCTATACATTTAACATAGAATCACAGAATTGCCAGGGTTGGAAGGGACCTCAAGGATCATCTAGATTCACCCCCCCCCTGCCATGGGCAAGGACACCTCACACTGTAGCAGGTTGCTCAGAGCTACATCCAGCCTGACCTTAAAAACCTCCAGGGATGAGGCTTCCACCACCTCCCTGGGCAACCTGTGCCAGTGTCTCACCACCCTTGTGGGGAAGAACTTCTTCCTAACATCCAATCTGAATCTGCCCATTTCTAGTTTTGCTCCATTCCCCCCAGTCCTATCACTCCCTGACACCCTCAAAAGTCCCTCCCCAGCTTTCTTGTAGCCCCCTTCAGATACTTCAAGGCCACAATTAGGTCTACTCGGGACATTTTCTTCAGACTGAATAGCCCCAGCTCCCTCAGTCTGTCCTCATGGGAGAGGTGATCATCCTTGTGTCCCTTCTCTGGACATGTGCCATCATGTCCAGATACTTCCTGTAATAGGGGCTCCAGAACTGGATGCAGTACTCCAGGTGGGGTCTCACCAGAACAGAGGGGGAGAATCACCTCCCTTGACCTGCTGGCTATGCTTCTCTTGATGCAGCCCAGGATGCGATTGGCTTTCTTGGCTGCTGGTTCCTGTTGAGACTCTTCATCTACCAGCACCCCCAAGGCCTTTTCTTCAGGGCTGCTCTCCAGCCAGTCTCTGCCCAGCCTAATTGCTTGGGATTGCCCCAACCCAGCTGCAGAACCTGGCAGTAGGTCTTGTTGAATCTCATGAGGTTGTCATGGGCCCAGCTCTGCAGCCTGTACAAGTCCCTCTGGATAGATTCCTTCCCTCCTGCCTGTCAGCTGCACCACACAGCTTGGTGTCGTCAGCAAACCTGCTGAGGGTGCACTCAGTGCCACTGTCCATGGCATCAACAAAGATGTTGAACAAGCCTGGTCCCAGTGCTGATCCCTGACGGACTCCACTTGTCACTGGCCTCCACTTGGACATGGACCATTGACAGCCACTCTTTGGGTGCAGCCATCAAGCCAGTTCTGTATCCACTGAATAGTCCATCCATGGAGCCCATCCTGCACCAGCCTGGAGACCAGGATGTGGTGCAGGACAGTGTTGAAGGCTTTGCTCAGGTCCAGGTAATTATGTCAATTGGTCGGCCTTCATCAACTGATGTTGTGACCTTGTCACAGAAGGCCACCAGGTTTGTCAGGCAGGATTTGCTCTTAGTGAAGGGCAAATCACCTCTTTGTTATTCTTCTGCCTCAGCAGTGCCTCCAGGAGTATCTGCTCCATGGTCCTATGAGGCACAGAGGTGAGACTGACTGGTCTATAGTTCCCTGGGTCATCCCTCTTTCCCTTCTTGAAAATGGGAGTTATGTTTCCCCTTTTCCAGTCAGTGGGGACCTCCCTGGACTGCCATGATTTCTGGAACATGATGGAGAACAGCCTAGCAACCTCCTACCCAGTTCCCTCAGCACCTCTGGGTGTATCCCATCAGATCTCATGGACTTGGACACTTATCAGGTTCTTCAGATGATCATGAACCTGATCTTCACTCACCATGGACAATTCCTTCTTCCAGTCCCTGCCATCAGGGATGACCTTATTGCTCTCTACAACTACCTGAAGGGGGGTTGTAGGCAGGCAGATGTTGGTCTCTTCTCCCAGGCAACCTGTACCAGAGCAAGAGGACACAGTCTCAGGCTGTGCCAGGGGAGGTTTAGACTGCAGGTTAGGAGGAAGTTTTACACAGAGAGAGTGATTGCCCATTGGACTGGGCTGCCTGAGGGGGAGGTGGAGTCACCATGACTGGAGGTGTTCAGGAGGAGACTGGGTAGGGTGCTTGGTGCCATGGTTTAGTTGGTTGGGTGGTGTTGGATGATAGGTTGGACGTGATGATCTTGAAGGTCTCTTCCAACCTATTCTATTCTATTCTATTCTATTCTATTCTATTCTATTCTATTCTATTCTATTCTATTCTATTCTATTCTATTCCATTCCATTCCATTCCATTCCATTCCATTCCATTCCATTCTTCTATTCGATTCGATTCGATTCGATTCGATTCGATTCGATTCCATTCCATTCCATTCCATTCCATTCCATTCTTCTGGGAGTGTGGCTGGAGCCCTTGCCAATGAAGACTGAGGTAAAGAAGTCATTGAGAGCCTCAGCCTTCTCCATGTCACTCGTCACCAGCTCACCCGTTTCCTTTCTGAGGGGGGCCACACCTTCCCCAGACTTCTTTTACCATTAATATACCTATAGCAATGTTTACTGTTCCCCTTGCTCTCCCTGGCTAGATTTGATTCTAACTGAGCTTTAGCTTTTCTAACCAGGTCTCTTGCTGCTTGGACAGCTTCCTTATATGCCCCCATTCCAGCTGTCCTTTCTTCCATTCCTTGTAGAGTTTCTTTTTGTGTGCCAGCGTGTCCAGGAGCTCCTTGCTCATCCAGGCAGGTCTCCTAGCATTCTTTCCTCCTTCCCTCCTTGTGGGTATACTTTGCTCCTGGGAATGGAGAAGGTGATCCTTGAACACTGAGCAGCTGTCCTGGGCTGCTCTTCCTGCTAGGGCTTTGTCCCACAATACTTTGGCCAGCAGATCCCTGAAGTGACCGAAGTCTTCATACCTAAAGTCCAGGGTCGTAAGTGTCAAATACCTCCTTTTAGTTGCCCTGAGGATCTTAAATTCTACTGCTTCAGTCCAATGCATTGGGTTTGCCTGGCAAGGTCTTGGTAGCAGGGGGCTACAGAGGTGGCTTCTGTGAAGACCTGCTAGAAGCTTCCACCATGTCTGATAGAGCCAATGCCACCTGGCTCCACCACTGACCAAAGCTGAGCCCAGTGGTATTGCCTCTGGGATAGCAGATTTCAGAAGGGGAAAAAACCTGGGCAACAGCAACTGCAGTGGGAGAGAAGAGTGAGAACATGTGAGAGAAACAGGCCAGTGAAGAATATGGAGGTGCTGCAGGCAGCAGAGCAGAGATTCCCCTGCAGCCCCTGGTGCAGCCCCTGGTGAAGTGGGCTGTCCCCCTGAGGCCCATGGAGGTCCATGATGGCACAGATCTCCACCTGCAGCCTAGAGCACAAGGTTCCCCAAAGGAGTCTATGACCCTGTGGGACGCTTCCTCTGGGGAAGCTCCTGGGAAGGACCCACAGTTCATCAAGAGCCATTCATGAAGAGTTGCAGCCCATGGGAGGGACTCACATTGGAGAAGTTCATGGATGGTTATCTCCTTGGGAGGCACCTCATGCTGCAGCAGGGGATAACTGAGAAGAGTCCTCCCACTGAGGAGGAAGGAGTGGCTGAGACAACATGTGATAAACTCAGGACCATAACCCCCATTTTCACAGTATCACAGTTTCACAGTATCACAGTCTCACAGTATCACTAAGGTTGGAAGAGGACCTTGAGGATCATCACGTCCAACCTGTCACCACAGAACTCATGACTAGACCATGGCCCCAAGTGCCACGTCCAATCTCCTCTTGAACACCCCAAGGGATGGTGACTCCACCACCTCCCTGGGCAGCACATTCCAATGATGAACGAATCGCTTGGTGAAGAACTTTCTCCTCACCTCGAGTCTAAACTTCCCCTGGTGCAGCTTGAGACTGTGTCCTCTTGTTCTGGTGCTGGTTGCCTGGGAGAAGAGACCAACCCCCACCCGGCTACAACCACCTTTCAGGTAGTTGTAGAGGGCAATGAGGTCACCCCTGAGCCTCCTCTTCCCCAGACTAAACAATTCCAGCTCCCTCAGCCTCTCCTCAGAGGGCTGTGCTCAAGGCCTCTCCCCAGCCTTGTTGCCCTTCTCTGGACACGTTCAAGGGTCTCAATGTCCTTCTGAAACTGAGGAGCCCAGAACTGGACACAGGACTCAAGGTGTGGCCTAACCAAAGCAGAGTACAGGGGCACTATGACCTCCCTGCTCCTGCTGGCCACACTATTCCTAATGCAGGCCAGGATGCCATTGGCCCTCTTGGCCACCTGGGCACACTGCTGGCTCATGTTTAGGTGGCTGTCAATCAGTACCCTCCAGCTCCCTCTCTGGGAGCTCTCCAGCCAGGCCGACCCCAGATTGTAGCTCTGCATGGGGTTGCCATGGCCAAAGTGCAGCACCCAGCACTTGGACTTGTTGAATGCCATCCCATTGGACTCCACCCATCTGTCCAGTTGGTCAAGGTCCCTCTGCAGAGCTTTTCCACCCTCTAACTGACCAACATCTGCTCCCAACTTGGTGTCATCTGCAAATTTGCTGATGACTGACTCTACCCCCTCATCCAGATAATCAATGAAGATATTAAAGAGCACAGGGCCCCAGCACTGATCCCTGCGGGACGCCACTGGTGACTGGCTGCCAGCTGGCTGTGGCACCATTCACCACCACTCTCTGGGCTCGGCCCTCCAGCCAGTTCCTAACCCAGCACAGAGTGTTGCTGTCCAAGCCAGGGGTGACAGCTTAGGCAGCAGTTTGCTGTGGGGGACGGTGTCAAAGGCCTTGCTGCAGTCCAGGTACACAGGCCTCCCCACATCCACCAGGCAGTCACCTGATCATAGAAGGAGATCAGGTTGGTCAGGCAGGACCTGCCCCTCCTAAATCCATGTTGGCTGAGCCTGAGCCCTTGGCCATCCTTCAGGTGCGCAGTTATTGCCCCCAGGATAATCTGCTCCATCACTTTCCCTGGCACTGAGGTCAGGCTGACTGGCCTGGAGTTTCCAGGTTCCTCCATCTGACCCTTCTTGTGAATGGGGACCACATTGGCCAGTTTCCAGTCATCTGGGACCTCACTGGTGAGCCAGGACTGTAGGAAAATGATGGAGAGCGGCTTGGCAGCTCATCTGCCAGCTCTCTGCCCTTCTTTGGATGAGGATAAAGAGAATCAGGAGCGAGGTCGAGCCCATGAAGAAGGGAAGGCTGGGGGGAAGGTGTTTTAAGATTTAGTTTTTATTTCTCAGTATCTACTCTGATTTGATTAAATTAAGCTAATTTATTGCCAGCTAGGAATGATGTAATTAAGTGTTGACTTTCCACTGTTAAATCACTTCTTCCATGAAATCCTGGATAGTCGCCCAGAGAGGGTTCTTCTACTGATGCTGAGCCAATGTTACCAAAAATAATGCAAGGAAAAATGGATAAAACAGAATCTGGCTTGTCAGCAACCGCACTTAAACAGTCTTCAGAACTCAGGATGCTGGGAGCTGACTGGACCCTCTCTCAGCTGCAATGTCTGACCCCAGCAGTAGAAGTGACGTTCCCTAAACCTACCAGGTGCTTCTGCCGCAATGCTGCAAAGAGAGGGGGGGAGGCTGGAGGTGGGGGGTTCTGCCTCCCCCTGGGTACACCTGTCTGTCTTTCACAGGGTGCTCAAGGAGAGACAGGAAGTGTTTGGGTCCTTCTGCCTGCCGGCATGCACAGCAGCCCTCAAATTACTGGGCAGACTCTTGTTTAAGATGGTCAATGACATAACCACTTCAATACCAAGAGGCTGGTGTCTGCTTCCCAGGCTCCAAGGAATGAGTGGCTTGAGGCCCAACTGCCTCTTCCTCCAGGAAAGGTCGCTCAGCTGCAAGCAGAAAGGAAAATCCTACAGCCATTGCTCAAACAACACCTTTCCTGTACCCAGAAAGGACTCCGGTCTGCATCATGCTGATGCTCTCAGTGTGAAGTCTGTTAATGTGCTTTTAGTGTTAAGAGCACTGCTAAGAAGCCAAGCCAAAATTAGGGCCATTTCCACACTGATGGGTTGTTGGATGGAGAATCTGAATCCAGATTCTTCCCTTTGAAGAATTTGGAAGTGTCCCACAGAAGAAAGAAAAAGGAAATTACATGACTGAGAAGTAAACTGGGCCAGAACCCTGTAGTTACAAATGACTGTAGGAGGGTGGGATGGGCCCTGAAAGAGGCAACAGGGGAAGAGCTCTTTGAAGAGCACAGAGCTGTGCGGAGCTGCAGTTTGTGATGTTTCTGCTGTACACTGGAAGTGGCAATAATCTTCACCCGGCAAGCACTGGTGTGTTTGGCCTCGTCCTGCTGTCCGAGTCTTTCACCATTGCCAGTGGAAGAACATGAATGCTTTAGCAATGTGTTGCTCTTCATGAACTTTGTGTATGTCGCTGGATTAAGCCTGATGAATCACTAGGTAAACATTGCTGAGTTC